>NC_064919.1:80976541-81652781 GCF_929443795.1 Astur gentilis | reverse complement strand
AGAGAGAGGAGAGGAAAGGAAAGGAAAGGAAAGGAAAGGAAAGGAAAGGAAAGGAAAGGAAAGGAAAGGAAAGGAAAGGAAAGGAAAGGAAAGGAAAGGAAAGGAAAGGAAAGGAAAGGAAAGGAAAGGAAAGGAAAGGAAAGGAAAGGAGAGGAAAGGGGAAAAAGGAAAAGTGAGGGTTCCTAGGGAAGGGTTGAGGGTTTTTTTTGTTTTGTTCCTCCTTAATTCTCAGCATGGTTGGAAGTAGCTAATTGTTTTACATCTTAAGATACTGCTCTTCCAAGAGCTAGTTCACCGTATGCAACTGTTTAAAGCATTTGAATATGCTTTCTGTGTGCACAGTTTTCTGCTTCAGTGTTCTCCCTTGGCTGCCTTTTCCTAGCCTCATTCTTTAATGCAAAGGACATTTGCAATGAAAATGGGATCTCTGCTTCTTAACAGTTCATCTGCTCCTGCTGCTCATTTCCCCACCTGAAGTCACAATCCTCCACTTGTGACCTCACCGCAGGTTGCCGTGGTGAGAGGATTATGATGTTGCAAATCGAGGTTTATAACTTCAGGAAGAGAATGAGCAGTCAGAGCAGATGGACTCCTCTGAAATGAAGATCCTGTCTTCATGCAAATGCTGTGAACGATAAAAGGGCGAGAGGGAAAAATGGCAGAAATTATATAAGCAGGATTGTTTCTAAATACAGAGCACAATTATTAGTTGTCCCATTCCACGTCTGGAGCAGGGTTAATAGGACAGACCCTGTACGTCCTGGGGTGGTACAGAGAAGTGATCAGCATTTGCACAAATTTTAAAGTAACCTTCAGACAGCTCTGATACGTCCCTTAGTACTGCTGGTGTCTGCCTGCTATTTTGGGTGATGCTAGATTTAAATCAGGATGGTCTATTGAAAGGAAAATAGCACAAGTCTTTATAGCTTGAAATAAGAACCAATTACCACAATCAGGAACTGTAACTAACTCACATACTTTGTGGTTCAGGCTCACAGAGGGATGCTTAGCAGTGAATGACGCTGGCAGTGAGGACCATTCCAGGAGAGCTGTAGGGCATGTTTCTCATAACTGGGTAGGATTTCTGGTGAAGCGCTTTTCTGAGACATGTTTCTATCATGTCGTGGGGAGTGTGATGTAAAGGTACGCAGCTTTACTCAGCTTGATGCAGGTGCCTGATGCAGTGCGACTCGTATCTACTTGGTGGTGTCCTAGAAGTTGCATTAGCACAACACTGAACCCAAGTTATAAATTCCTTCTCTTCAGTAGCTGAAGCAGCAAGGATTGCTTTTAGTTTTAGTCAGCTCTGGTGGCTAATTTTGAGCTCTCTGTGCCACGTTCCTAGTGTGAACATGCCTACAGACATACCTTTTACCCAGTGTAGTGCCCCATTACGCATTTGAGAATGAAATAGACTTTATCTATATAACAAACCAGTAGGCCCAGAACATCATTTAGCCTTGTAGGGAACAGTGATCACCAGACTCAGGGGCTGCTTGTTACTACAGTCTTACAACCATCAATCCTCCAAAACTTTTTAAGTCACAGAAAACTACTGTTATTGACACAGCCTAGGAGCAAAAATCTCAGCTTTCTTATCTCCTAGCATGTGAGAACTGGCAGGTCATTAGTGAAGAGGCATGAAACTATTCTGCAGTTGGGGACTGGGCATAACACAGGCTTCTCCTTTTGTTTGGACACAGATCCACAAGCTTTCCCTGTGACCCATGGCTCCGCAGAAGCCACAGCTCGGTGGCAGGTTGCCTGGCTGTGTTGACACATGGGAGCATGGAGCAAACACTGCAGACCTGTGAAGTACTGTCCCCATTGCTGTGGCATGTGAGACAGGAGCTGGACACTTGAGTCTTCCTTTTGACATGTTTGCCTGAGAATCTCTCAGTTTTCAGCTAGTCTGACCTCGGAAGAGTGAGATGCAGAAACAGAGAATTATCAGTTCCACAGCCACATAAAAAAACAGTTGAGGATCAGCCAGAGAACTTGACTCCGGTTTTAGACAATCACTGCTTTACTGTCTCTTTTCCTCTTCTTCTGTTGCTCTTACATCTGATTTTCTGTAGAATTTTGATGCAAAAAAATATGAAACACTCATTGATAAAGGAAAAACAAAAGTGAAATGAGATTCTTGGTTTACAGAAGCTCCCAATGCAATGCTAATTTGATAAAGAGATAACTGTCATGTATGCATCATACATATGTAATCATTTTATATGTGTGTTCAATCTCATTCCTATGAGAATTTCAACTTTTTTTCTTTTTTTCTTTTTTTTCTTTCTTTCTTTTTTTTTTTTTTTTTTTTTTTTGAGGGAGCTATTACTTGATTTCACCTCTTTGCCTGAGGCATTTAAGCAACTTATATTATCTGAACAATTTTACATGTCCTGAAATGGATCATGGGAAAGATGTCCCCTTGATTTATAGAGAAGCTGTAAACCAAGTGCATTGTTTATCATAGGCACTGACTGTTCAACATCTTTAAATGTTGTCTCTAAACATCTATCCTTCCTCATCTTGTGAGTCAGTTGCTTAAACAGGGATAGACTTCTGGGACAGAGCCAGGCTATGAGTGAGCCACAAGAGCACCTTTTGTATCTGTCCATGGCACGCAAACACAACATCAAGCTAAAATAATAATTATTATTAATAATAATAGTAGTAGTAGTAAAACCCTACTAAATGCAACCTGATGGGAAAAATTGAAAGCAAAAGAGACTGAAAACACCACTGGGAGGGAGAACATCAAAAAAGCTCTGGACAAAACTTCACAACAGACATAGCTTCCACTGCTGAAGTGGTACGATGTGTCAGTATGCGTGACACTATCATTGGATACATCAAAGAGTGCGTTAGAAACATGCTTGCTACAAAAGGAAACACTGGTTGTGCATCCCTGAAAAGCAATGGCATTGACACAAAAGAGCTTGTCAGAGATAGCAAAGGGAAATGCCAGCAACAGTTTTGCAAATATAATGATTCCATCAGTACCTTGGAGAGACAAGCAATAAAAATGATCAGGGTAGTGCTGGTCACATCATTTTACGTAGATAATATTTGCTATGAATTTACCCTCTTTTATTCCTTAAAAATCCTTTGCAAACCGGTACTGATTGTTATGACGCAGTCATTATTCATTGAGTTGATGGCTGGGAGGGTCCATTAGGTCAATCAATCTGACCTCAAAAGAGTAATGGATTATTATAACAGTATTAGTGGCCTTATCCAAGTTCAGAGGCTTGTTGGACTCTCTATATATGGATAAATTGTTGTTGGGCCAATGAACTTATAATCAAACTGGATAAAATGTGGGAGATGAAATAGAGTCATGGTATCAGAGTAGATCAGTAACAGAGTCTAGCCAAGAAGTCAGGTTTTCTGACTTGGAGGTTAGTATATAAGACCCTGGAGTCTATTACCTCTTTATCTTGTCTTCACTATTTGCAGATTCCCATCAGTGAGTACTGACATAATGATTCTACTGCTTATTGAAGAGATATTTAACAGATATTTGGGGTTGGTTTGGAGGTTTTTGTTACTGCTTTTTCATGGTTTGGGACAATTTTTTTTTATATTTTATTTTTTTGTTTGTTTTTTTTTTTTTTCTTCTAAACAACTGAAATAAGATTTTAAAAGCTGTGTGAGTTCTAGCAGATTCTTAGGAACAAAGAAGTAGAACTACTTCCAAAAATGTATTCCTCCTTCTTAAAATGTACCTTTCAAATCTAAGCATCATTTTCAAATGAAAAAAAACCAAACCAAACCAAACCAAAACAAAAAACCCTGTTTTTTTTTCACTACAGATGACTCAGAGAAAAGTAAGGATTGCTTCCCAGTACATTGAATCAAACATTTCTACGTTCTCAAGATCTGTTTATAGATCAGGTGACAATTTTAAAGATTTTGGATTAAAACAAAACATCTACTGTGTAATTTATACCATCTTAATACAGTTGTGTGGATAACTAATTAATAATTATGTGTCCTTCAGTCATAGAACCTAAATATTTTACAAAATATGGTTTTGATCAGCATTTGTGTGTATTCAAGCAGTTTTAGCAGTATCATTGGAAAGAATGACTCTAAAGAGATATTTACAGTCTTTCTCAAAGGCTACTGAAGTTCACAAATAGTTGTCTACACCTCTATTAAACCAATTGCAAGTGATTTCAGTGGGATTTTATAAAGAAAGCTCAGCCCCACCATCAGAGATTGAGTGAAAGTTTGCCAGTATGAGCTCTGACCAGATATTTTAATATCTGAAGTTTGTAAAGACCAAAAGGAGGAGCCATAATTAGAATGATGAGCAGATGGTCTGACAACCAATAAGTCATCATAGCAAAGAAATGGAAAATGGTAGTGGGATGTTAGGAAGAACATCCTCATCAGCTGGGATTATTAGGCTTGAAATATTCTCTCAGGGAAGCTGTGAAAATCCCCAAATTTGAGACTCTTGGTGAGAACACAGTCTATGATTTAAAGCAGTATCACATAATTAATATACTGTGGCATCTGTTATACACATCGTGACACTTTAAAAAAAAGGAAGTTGTGAGGTCTCATGAGAGCCAGTCTACAGAGAAACCAAACATATACAGGAAATAGGAGAATGAAGCAAACAAATGAAAGGATCCATGAAAGGTAAGAAGTATTCTTGGTTAAAAAAAAATATATTTTACAAATGTACCTATATAGCTAATTTTCAGATTCCAACAAGTTCTAATTCCATGTGCCCTTCCTTCTTCAATTTATATAACATGGATATTTTTTCCAAGGTCAAGAAGACTTTTCAGTTATAACATAGTGTCCCAATAGCTTAAAACTTGTTAGTTCTATTGTGCAGAAATTGGGGTGATGTTTATGTGTATACCTATAACCATACCAAAGTCCCATGAGATAATCAATACAGAAAGTGTTTGTACACTGTTAAATCAGGAGTTTCTTGCTTAAAAAAGCCCAAACCCTGATAAATATTGGGAAGTAAATGTTCCATTTTCTAAGTAAGATGATGTGTCTACCCTTTCTGTACTGGGTCATTCCAATTAGGATACTACTTGAGCAAAACTGTCTATTAAATAACAGAGAATTCAGGTAGATAGTAACACTGAATAATCTGGACCTAAATTTAAAAGATCTATTAAGTAAATAACTTCCACTACTACTATAGTTATATATCTCTTTTTTTTTTTTTTTTTTTTTTTTTTTTTTTTTTTTTTTCCCCTTCGTACTCACTTGAAACTCCATTGGAAAAAAACATAAAAGCTTTATCAACTATATGGCATAACCAAAGCCTGTATCAGAGGGTTAGGAAAGTTACACATATGCTAAAATCTGGATTGTTTCTTCATTCACTACATTTTCCTCCACATGTGAACAGGACCACAAAAATAACCTAAGCCACGGAGGCAGGGGGGGGAAGAAGTTAAGAATTAGGTTAGAGTCTTGGAAAAAACAGACCCTGAAATGTTTGGGTTTACAAGAATGACAGTGCTGTCTTCCCTTCGAGTTATTATGTCTCAGCCTTTACGAGTCTGAACCTTAAAAGCAGAGATCTGTCTTTGTGACTGGTTGGTGAACACAGGGAGAGGTCCAAAAAGTAATTGAGAATATCAAATGGATATATAATCCTTAATGGAGTGAGGGGTTTGCTGTTGGAAAACAGGGAGAATGAGCAAGGTGTGATTTATCTTTGAGACACATAATCATTTTTAGAAAATAAAGTACAAGGTCAGTTTTGATTCAGAGAGGAGGAACATGCTATGTGCACTTTTGAACACAACCTGGAGGCTGGTGTGAGGCCGTCAGAAAGGCTGTGAGAGAGCTGAGACTGTTTGGGAAGCACCGTGAGGATCTGGGCTGAGTTGGCCATGGCTCATTGAAGCTCTAAGGATGACAAACCTAGCTCAGGGCTGACTCTGGAGAGGCTTTGTTACCCAGAGCTTGAACTGTAATCACCCCAGGTGACAAACCCTTTTGAATAGAAGGTATTGCAGGACAGGAGCTGGATCTGCTCATATCTGGAGCCCTATGCATGTAACACGGCGGGGAAAGATAATGGTGGTTAGAAGAATGTATTGCCCCACTATTTTTTCACAATACACTAAGGATGATGGTTAAGAATAGTAAAAAGATACTTCAGGGGTTGAATTCTTATCTAAATCAGTAATAAACTGCCATCAAGCCTAAATTTGTTCCATCCTTCCCTCCAAGCTTTGTCACAGTACCATTGAACAAAATGCTTGATGAGCAGTGAAATGTTACACATCACAAGTAGCCAGATAGTACATTTTGGTATCTGAGGCTTCTAGATCAACACTTGAAGCGACATTAAGTTTTGTTTCAGAAATGACCCCTGCCAAAAAAAGTTATAGGAATAACAGGCTGGTTGATCCTCCATTTTTATGTGGACTGTGAGGAAGCTGTCAGCCTGGGTGTTCTTGTCAAACACTTTTTTCATAGGAAATGAATTTTTTTGATGTGGACATCTCTGTCAAACAGGGATTATCTTAAAACTATCGTTTTGGCTTACTGAATGAAGTAGAAACTCTACCACTGTTAGCCATGGAGATTAGTTCAATTGAATAACAATTCATAGGTAAACACATTCAATCCTGAAAATCAAATAGATAGTTCTTTTGGAGATAAAGTTCCTTGTCATTTTTACACCATTTTGATTCAAAATTACTTCAAATTAATTTGATTTTGGTTAGTATAATATGGGACTTTTACTTCCATATTTGTTAGGTACCTGGAAATGGTGTAGAAGAGAGACTCAGTCAAATCACCACATAGCTATATAATCTAGATTCACCTTAAAACACGTCTGCTGAGTTGTGCCTGGAATGATGCAGACATATGTGGAAGAAAAACTAAAGAACACATACAGCAAAACAGTTTCAAAGATTTGGGGTATGTAACAATCTCTGGTAGATGTTAGAATATTTTTCAAGTAATACTGCATTTCTTTTGGTACCTGACTGACTTGCCTTTCATGTTTGTGTTTTGTTTTGTTTTTCAACATTAATAATATATTGTATTGCTTACCCACTCAGCCTCCTGAGACTTCCCAGGGTTTCTTTTCAAGACCAGATTCCACAGAGATATCTAAGCATGCCCCCTATATCCCATTAAACTCAATAACATTGAAACTATTCTCTCAACAAGCATTAGTTTCTTCAGTGGATCAAGATGCATAGAACTAAATTTCTGCTAACTTTTTGATATTTTTTACAAAAGCTTGAATTCCTTCATCTTCTGTGCCCAGCTAGGAATACTTGACCTATAGTTATCTCCTTCCTAGATATCCATTAGGCAAGGCCCTTTCTCCAGTAACCCACTGATGCCATGCTAGTAGAAAATTTGGCTCCTTTACTCTTCCATTTTTGTTTCTTAAGGGAAACTTCCAAACACAAGCAATATTTTCACTCAGTTATAAACTGGATTGTTCTTACTGGAGTAATGGGAGTTCAGCACTGAGATTTTCTATCTATGACCTTTAGCTCTTGGGAGAGTTAGAGGATTAGTCAAAAAGGGTCCCTACATACTTGGTAAGAAAAACAAGTTTATTGCCATCAAGTTTGATTTCTTGACACTGGGAGCTATAGCTCTCCTGGAAAAAGTTTAGAAGACCAGCAAATAGAACAGATTGTTGAAAATTAATGTTCAGGTACCAGCTGTAATGACTGAAGTGAGCTTCAGATTGTACTGGTGCACAGCCGGGCTCTGAGGGAGAGGTATGGTGTTTGAACAGAAGAACTTCATTTGCCATCTGTAAAATATGGAATAAAGTCCCATTCTCATCCTCCTTGTCACCCCCTAAACCTGAGAAACATTCCAATGTTCAAAAGCACCACCACAGAGGAAAAAAAATCCCACCTCATCTTCTGTTGTAGATGATACTTCAGACCATTTCTGCCCGACCTGGATTCAATTCCATTTTTTAGCACAGTAGAAAATGGAGCCCAATGGGATTGACAAAACTGTCCATACATTCACTTCATTCAAAGCTGCAAGCTGCACTGAAAAGGATGCATATTTCTTTGTGTTCTGAGACATAATGGAGGTAGGAAAAAAACCACAAAACAATGTGTGGCAATATAATATTGTCTTGGTACTGCACAAGACCAAGTAAGCTAATGTGTGTGTGTGTGTGAGTGTGCGTATGTGTGGAAGGGAGGGCATAAGGAGACAAAAATTAAGGATTTTTTTCATAGCTGCTATGTTGGGTGTTTTGTTTGGAAGAAATTCCATAAAATGCTGGCTGACAAAAAAAGAATCAGCTTCAATTATTTTTTTCTTTTTCTTCCTTGTTGTCTCTTTTTCCTTGATTTCAAACCTAGCTGAACTTTACCTAGCATTGGTACATGGTTTGAGCAGCTCATTTGTGCCTTCTTACAGCTGCCCTCCCTCCTCCCCTCTGAGGGACGCTGCACAAACTGGGTTCAAGGCACCCAGCTCCAGTCACCCTGCCAGAGATAAGACAGGGAGAGGGACTGCTTATTTAGCATTTAAAAAACAAAGGCTATCCTTACCTCTTAAGCAAAAAACAATTGATCACCAATAGTGAGTAAACATTGTTTAGCCACAGCACACAGACCTTGAGGGATTTATGAGCAGCTACAAGCTCACCTCTTGACTTCAGTTGGAAGCTGGGCTGCTTGTCTTAGTAGCAGGCTCTGACCGGTAATGTCCTGTGCAAATGAATTTAGAGATTTTCTCAGTTTGTATTCATATTCTACAAAAGGTAAATATCCCCCAATTGCACCTACTTGGAGCTGAATTATCGACTTCAGCTTTGAAGTGCAAATGAGCTGAATGAAAACATACTTAGACTGCAACATAGGAGCTATTCCTACTAGCTGATTTATGGTGCATTAACTGTCTAGTAAGGAAAGCCTTCTATTGCTATGGATTTGTAATCCCCCAGTCCAATTATCCTGAAGATGAAGGCAAAATGCCATCCACTGTATGAGGCGATCAATAGTGGTCATTTCTTAAAATTCTTTACTTCCCCTTCTTTCCAGCAATCCAGGTTACAGGATCTTCCATAAATTGCTCTTTCAAGGTTTATCAGCCCTGCTGTTTCTAAAAGCCAGACTTATGGACTACGGTTATGAAAATAAACTGCTATAAACAACCTTTCAGTAGGTTAAAACTATCAGTATTTATGGTGAATGGAAACTCCTTTAGAAAATTCTAATCACCATAGTCTGTCTATTTAAAAGTAATCTCTGACTAAATAAATATGTCAGGAAGGGGAAAGAAAAGAACATTTATATGACACACACACAAAAAAAAGCACACCTAATTATTAAAGACCCATACATTTTTATGACTTTTTATTAAATAAATAAATATATACATTGTCACACATTATGAAAAATTCAAGCCCCTCAATTCTCGTGTTACTTTTTTCTAAAGGGCATTATATCTTCATGTAATACCATTCTCAAACTCTCATCTGAAAACAAAGAGGTGCCCTCTTATTTGCCAAAGCATCATATCCACTTCTTTGGTCTTCTATCTTCAAGCATTTATTTTTCTCTGTGGAAAACTTTCTTCTCACTCTCACTAGTTTTGTATCACAATATAATCTCTTTTGGATGCTTCTCAGAACTTCCAACATGAACACAGACTTCAGTTGATTTGAAAAATACTGTTTATCCTAAGAAAATACTGGATGATGCATATTCAGTTTATTAGTTATGTTTGTGTGTGTGTGTTTCTATTTATTTATACCTAATAAAACAAGATATTGCTCATATTTTAGAGGTAGATAAATAAAGGTAAAACAATTGAGGTTGATGCCATAGGTATAGATACATGAAAGGTGAATGTCTTCCTCAGAGGAAGATGTCCTCAGCATTTATAACCAATGGAGATCTAGTTATTACAGTCATTGCAGTCCAGGATCTCATCTTCAAGTGCATGTATAAAATATGGTAAATATATACGCTATGCCCTCCCCAAATTACTAGTTTAATCCATTAAGAATAAAACCAATAAGGAATGGCTGCCTGCAATGGTGATATCTAGCTTGTGCTTGTCTGAAATAAGGTAAAAATTAATCCCAGCCCTAGTGTCAAAAGGAAGAGAGGAACAAGCCAAAAAGTCACAGTGAGCACTAAGGCATTTTTCGGAATCAATACAATTGTCATGATTGGACAATGAGCTTCCAAGGGGTCTCAGCCTCCTGAAAGCACCTATTCTGCTTTCTAGAGTGATCTGAAATCATAAAATTGTCACAACCTTCATAATTTGAATTAAAACAGGTAATTTTATTTTGGTATCTAGAAACAGAAAAATTGTACGTAATTGTGGGCCACAATTTATGATCTTTTCCAGTAAGGTAAATGACCTGTATTTGGTGAAACCTAGATAAATCGGTGTCCAACATCACATTACATTCTGCCTGTCTTAGTTCCATATGGGTTTCTTTAAAGACATTACAGACTATGAAGTAAGATGGAGTCCCTGAGTGACTAAATAGCTTTTTCCATCATTGGTATTTTGGTATTCTAACAATCAAGGAACATGCATAATTGTCTCTACAATGTGGAATTTTCTCAAATTTATTAACAAATTTTATTCACAAAATTCATTTATTAACTAAGGAAGGATCTACTTTAGAGATTAAAAACTATGGCTTAGAATAACTGTGGCTATTTATCCAAGATCATCCAGGAGATGTGGATGTGCTCCTGGCATCAATTTCTGCTGTCCTGAACCTCTTTTCAGACTCCTATTCATTGGGACTGGTTTCATATTTAAAGTGTCACCTGAGAATCACAGGGCTACATGAAATTCAATTTTTTATAAGTGATCCTTGCATTTTCTTGGGAAATATACCATTCTGTTTGGGCTCAGTCCAGAACAAATTATGTAGGTACAATGGAAACATGGCTATCCCATTTCCAGGAGAATTTTTTATCTGCACTACTCTATAAAGCTTTTGCCTAACTTCAAAGTTCAGATGTTACTTTGTAAAGGCAGAATTAATTTTCTTGATTGCTAATCCATCACCACTAAGTATGATGCATATGGTATCAAACATAGGTATTTCTGCTATCATTAATTGTGGCACATTGTCACAACCGATAAGGAAATGCAATATGAGAACAAGAAAACAGTCGCTGGATTTGGCAGCTTACCCTTGTTTTTCTAGTCACCATGGCAGGTACCAACCGAAACCCTTAACTCAGGAGGGTGACTGTGTGAATAAACGAGGAAAAGAATCTCAGGACTTGGAGAGCATCAATCATTCAGCTGTGTTGTCTCACACTCAGTTTGCAGTGCTGTTGTTCAGGGAAAGATAAAGACGGATAGGTCTGAAGGGGAGCAGGGGGAAGTTCTGTAAAGTATCCTAATGCTCGGGAGCAAAGGCATAACTTTTGTCCCTGAGAATTTTGCTAGAGAAAAAGAGAGTGACATGGAGGATGAGAGAAGGAAATTAACATGTGCTCGATAAAAGAGAAATCAAATAGGGAACTGTGGTTTAAATGGCAGATAAAGTACAGCTGAAGTGATAAGTATCGTATGAGAGACAGGAAAGGAAATTAACAAAATGTAAGTTAGCAGGATAGAAAATACCTGGGTCCAAGCCCAACAGCACTTGGAAATACTCAGGTCAGGAGGAAGAGAATGAGCTGTTTTCTTTTTTTGAGCAAGAAAATCCTAACGTAAAATGCTAGGGAGGGCTTTGGAAAAAAAAAAAAAAATTGCTTTTCTGTTTCAGTTTGCTTTATGGGGAGAGAATAGAATCACTGAAATAGCTGCAAATTACAGATTAAATCATTTTATTATTAAATAAAAAAAGTCAATGGAGATAGATCCTTTTGCGATTGTATGGATGTTCCCCAGAGTATCTCCATAATACGGCAAGCTTATATAAGCAGAGAGATAAGCAGGTGAATCCTGCATTTTAAAACTAGTAGAAGCTATTATGATTATCTTTGGTGACCTCCAGTGTAATGCAGACCTAGAACAGCACAATTGTTTCTACACTAGATGAAGTACTAGTGTTTAAAAGTTTCTGGACAGTCTGCAGACCATATAATGCCATAGAGAGGATCCCATTAATTCATCCAGGAATCTCAAAATAATGTTGCCATTATCTCCAGCTCATGGTTTAACCTAGTGGTTGGGAGGAAAAAAAGGATAAACTGAAAGCACCTTAACCCTGCTCATTTATTGCTGAACTGCGAGTTGAATGTTGCATCACTCATTATCACAATGTAGATTTTTAACAATATTGCATTGTTATTGCCTTTACTATTATGGGAAACTTAATCCTAAGAAACAGACTCTGGGTTAGGTTGCTTTCTTCTCCTTTGAGTTTACTAGGTGATAGGCCTCAAACGGATATATAGGGATATAGAACTGAGACAAGGGATTGGCCTGACTCTCCTAGCTTACTCTCAGTTTAGGTCTTTTCCTTTATTTAGCTTCTATTTTTATTTTTTTCTTTCTAAATGTGGACTTCTTATTAAATCAATTCCTGTCTTTTCAGTAAAAAACAAAAATAGATTTCAGCAAAATACTTGTTTCCATTCCACGTTGAACTCCGTTCTGCAGTCCTGCTTTTCTCAGCTCTATATATTGAAGGGGCAAATTGTAGGTCCCTGCACTGGTGACTTCCAGAGTGTATTTCCCACTCGCCTCACAGGACCTCTGTTTCTTATTTCTCTGTTGGTTAATGCTAAACTATTTTGCTATCGCAAATCATTCATGCTCATCCTTCTGTAACTTTATGAATCTTCAGCTGCTTCATATATCTTCATTTAAGTGAGCTAAAAATAGCTGTTCTGGGATCAGGAAGTAAAATAGATGTTATAACAGTGCTGTAATAATAATAATAATAATAATAATAATAATAATAATGGAACAAACTTCACAATGACAGTAAACAATGGTAATATTGATAAGCAATCACTATTCTTTTCACTATGTAAACTACACTAAATATATACTAAATGAGATTATATATGATGCGTTACATCCTTTTTCTGAAATATATTTTTATTTCAAGCATTTTTTAATATACACATGTGTTTAAATGTGTATTTGTTTGTATGTATATATATAGTGTGTGTATACATATATATATACACACACACAAGCACACACCCCTTAACTCAGCTAGATCTACTCTGCAGAAACAAACCCACCCATTTAAATAGCACTAAATTTATTTAAGTCACCTTTTAGAATCCAGCCTTATTTTCTGGATCTCTCACACATGCTCAGAAGCAGATGAATATCTTTAGACCCTTCAGTAAGATCAGAAAGGTACCCAACAACATATGTGTGTTCTGTCTCCTCGTGACGCATTCTGCTCCACGGAGGAGTTTATCACTGACGGTACCAGTGCATGACGTGCTTCAACTGGTTTGAAACAGGAATGGTTTGCAAAGTTCAGTATTAAAAGCATTACTGAAGGTAACTCAGAAAATCCCAAGCAAAGTGCATTTTTTCGTACAATGGTTTGCCTAAAGTTAGGGCTAAGAGACGAGCACAAAGGAGGAGTCGGAAAAGTTTCTGTGCTGTCTTGTGCAGCCAAATTAATGTTGCTATATGTGGCGTGATGTAAGGGTCCTTTCACAAACATGTAAATGGAGAGAGCAGAGGGGCTGTGGTGTCTTTAATCTGAATAAATTGCCGAGTATGTGAAGGACGTGGCAACGTGATAAACTCAGAACAAGACAGGGAAGCCACTTCTGGGGTGAAATCACCAACAGCAAATTGGGGGCCTGGTCCTTTTTGAAATAGATGTCTTTTCATTGACTTCTGCAGGTTTGGATCAAGCTAACAGCAGGGAAGCATAATTTAGCCAGCTGAACGTGCAGAAGAAATTCAGAGGGAAGGAATGCACTGAGCCTTACTGGCACATGGCCATGGGCTCTGGAGGTGACCCCCCCTGGCTCTCACAAAAAGATGGATAGGAACGATCGCAGGAGGCCAAGGCCACAATTTTTGAATGACCCTGTAATGCAACTCTTTCACCAGCCTCATGTGTCATGTACACGCAGCAGTTAAAACAATGCACATACACACCAAAACAGACTTTTGTGTAAATTCAATATTATTACAGTGTACAAAAAAGGTAATATGGAGCAAAGTACCATTTTTAATGCATACTAATTAAAGTGGGAAATTACCAAACATGAATGCACTTACCACTTCATTTACCATGTTACATTATAGATCTGGTAACCTTTATATTCAATAATAAAATCCGTGACTAATTCCCAAAATAAACTCTAAAAACAAAGCAGTTTTTTGCTGAAATCTAGCATATGCTAGAGAAGCAAGTTAATAGAAACAGTTTCCAAATTATTTTGGAACATATTAAATCCTGTGGGCGTGATCCACAGCTGATGTAAATTGGCATATTTCTCATGACTTCAAATGAATTAATGCCGCTAGGGATTTGGCTTTATGTGTTATTTCCCTTTAATCCTATACTTTTTTTGTGGGTGGTGGTGGTGTTTGGTTTTTTGCGTTTTTTGTCTGTTTGTTTGTTTTTGGGTTTTTTTCAGGCAGAACACTGCTTCAAAACAAACATATTTAAATCTCTCAGAAAATCCATTGCATAGCTGAATATTAAGGTATTAAAACAGAGAATGTCTGTTCTTTTCTTATATGCTCTATGCATGGAAGAGCAAGGGCCTGTACCAGGTTCTTCCCAGTTCCATGACAGGCCATGCTAGACTATTGTCAAAGTATGAGTGGATGAAGAGGGATTTTAAAATTCTTCTTTATCTCCTGGGTGAATTCGTCCCTTCCCTGTCATATGAGGATTAAACTTCTTGTAAGCATTACATGCTTTCCCCTTACTGCAACTGAAGAGCAAAGGGGAATATTTTGATCCTACCCAACCTGTTGTCTCACTTCTCTCACCTCTGCTGTGCTCAGAAGTCTCTTCCTTTCCGTTTGGGATACCCATCAAAAACTGTCCCACTTCACCAGCAATACATTTCTTGAATTGCAAATAAATTCCAAATGTGTTTGGCATAGGGTACAAGGCACAAAGAAAATGACAAAATAAGACAAATTGTAAACAAATGTGACAAGCTGAATAGAAAATGACTAAAACAGGTGCAAAGCTAGCGTGGCCTTGCATGAATATTACTCACAGCAGATCTGTGAAAATGTCTGATCACCTCCTTCCCACCCCACCTCACTTTTTTCTTTCTTTTTTCCCACTAGACCTGAAAGCTGCCTAGCTCACTCATCACCTAAGTTTGTGTCCAGTGTTTGTGTGCTATATAGACTTTGTCCAGGAGAAAACCAGTTTTTTAGACCCCACACATCCACACGGCCGAGCAAAAAGTTACTGGAAAAAAAAGCTTTGCAGTGTTCTCCCAGCATAGCTTCTGAACTACCTGCAGTTGCCTTAGTCTCCAAAGACCAAATAGGTCTATTATCAGCTTTCTAGGACACTCATGTATGGCTCTAGGCAAGGGAGAGCACAGGAGACTTAAAAGTGTTGCTGAATTTTCTCCTTTCTTATTTGGGCAAAATGTTCCTTGACTGTTCTAGATACTTACTCATCTCCTCTGGAGTTAAACTTGGGGATGTGTTAATGTTTTCCATTTTAGGTTTTCTTTTTCCACGTTATGTCTACATTTTAGTTATATAGTTACTGCTGCTGGTTACATTTACATATGTATTTAATTCTTCTACCTTCATTATTTCTACAAAATTTGATGATCTTCCACTGTAATGTATTAATCGTGTGTTATTGTCTATATCAGTAATGCAAGTACCTGATTTTAATTTGTACTAATAATAATTTCAGAAGTTTAGTACAGTTAAAAAAAGAAGATGGAAAAGCAAAAGCTGAATTTTTTGGCTGATTGACTCATTATCTGAAGATTCTCTTCAGTCATTACTGACTTACGCATAGACAGAAAAGTGCAAAGAATTAGATTTGGACATAAACAGTTCTATAGAAACTAAATAAAAACATTTTGTAGACAAATTGCTGCTCAAATTTTCTCCTTTCAGATTCTCCAAATATTAACTTTGGAAATTTGTGGCCTTTTGAACATGTACTTTATATACATTGTTAAGAGTTCCAAGAGAGAAAGACTTCCACTCCCATTCTTTAAAGAATTCACCTGGCAGCAGTATTCTGTGTGGAAACAAAAATCGTTGACTAAAAATATGCACATCTTAAAGGCCATTTTGAGTAAGTGCATCATTCCGTGCTATGCTCGTACAGCGCCTTGCACAATGATCAAGGCTCGTAATGGCAGCATTGCTATTTTTAAATCATATTTTTTCTAACAACTTTCACACATTCATGTACTGTTACCAGTATTTCTTGTACTGAATGGTCCTAATTTCATCAGCTTTTGTACGCAGACTAATCCTAGGAGTTAATATATCTCATTTCTGGAGTCCAACAAACACTAAAAAATCCTATGTGAATTTCTACGTGAATTATTTTCTCTGATAGCTGCTTTTCTATGAACAGTCAAGACACTGAGATTTCCTGCCAGGAATGTGTTTATGAAACACTTATTACTATTGGCACTAGTAGTTTTAAAGATGAAAATATTTTTAGTGAGATGTGCTTGCTCTTTTACCCAGTCAAAAGGACTGTATTAAGATTATGAAATTTCTCTGACCAATTGCAAATAAGCATCCTGTTTAAACACCAGAAAAAAAAAAAAAAAATAATCACAGTATCTCCACAGACTTAATAATAATAAAAAATAAGGCAGAAAAGTCTGTCAAATCATTTCAGATAGCAAATAAATCTGAGAAGGCTGTGATCTGCTGGGAAGTAGAAGGAAGCTAATTTGTCAGATAAATGATTTGTTGTGAATTGTTCTGTTATCTCTGTTCAAGGGGAATGAGCCTTGATTCTGGAAGGTGCCAAGCCAGTCCTGCCAGTTTCTAAACAGTCTCCAGTCCCATTGTGGGGGAATATACATTTCTTTCACATATGGAGTGATTTTGATGAGATGTGCCACAATGTCCAGGCCAGAGGAAGAGAAATCTGCATTCTGTTCCCACCTCCACCATGGGTCTGCTGCGTGACCTTGGGCAAATCACTTATCCTCTCTGGACAGCTGTTCCTCCATCTGAAAATTGGGCATGATACTATATTTTTAAAGCTCTTTCGGACCCAGGATGAAAAATTGCTAGATGTTATTATTATTATTATTATATTTCATTGCTGACATCTATTACTGAGTATGTATTTCACAATGACAGCTATCACAGTATGTATATTTCTATAATGACAACTATCACAGCACATATATTTCTGGGATGACAACTACCGTATTAGAGTGTATATATTTTTGGAATTAAAGCTGTAACAGCATACATTGTTCTAAAACTATAGTACTAATTGTCATATACTTTTCACAAATACACAGTGTGTTATTACATGTCATCAAATTGTACTTCTTTTTTCATTTTAGATATATATAGTATATGTATGCATAAAGTGTAATATATATTCCACGTTGTTTGACATCCATCAAATTGCCCTATCCTAATAAAGCACTCTTGTACAAAGCAATCTCTAGTAACAATGTGTAGAAATGCATGTAATATGAAAGACTTTTAATGGCTAACAATTCAGCATGGCAGTATCAATGAAATCTTTCACAGCATATATTAGAGAGTTAAACATTGCAATCTGCTTTTCACACTGATATCCAATAAGTAAAGGAAATGTCAAGATCAGTCAAAAGCTAAGAAGGTTTTTTTCTTCCTTGTTTTCTTGCCAAATTTTATATATTTTTTTAAAAAAGTATTTATTATGTAGTCAGAGGAAGAAATCACATCCTTGTAAAATGAAAAAGGAATTGTTCTTGCCTAGCAGTGCAGTTCATGCTAGGATTATATCCAGCTGACTGCTTGATAGAAGAATGCTTGCCTATTTTTCAAATTAAAAATTACTTATAGTTTTTTATGTACTTTGAATTATTTTTAAATAAATAAAAAATTGAATGTTTACTTATTCAAAATTCTTAAAATTATAAGACACATATTTCAGCATCAGTTAGTAAGTTAATTCACTTCATAACAGACCAAGTTTCATGTTTAAGAAAGACTAAACTGTCCCACAGGAGAATGTCCTTGTGTCACGGAAAAGCTCAGAGTTGGAGCTCATTTCAGACACTTGTCTGCAGCTTGAACAAACATCTACAATGTCCAAAATTCAGGTGGGAAAACTTCCCAATTTAACTAGAAGTATTTAGTAAAGTGAGGCTGATGTTCCAAGTTTCTTGTGTCCCTAAAATCAGATTAATGATGAAGGCAAAACCAAAAATACAGTTAAATACAGAGCTGCTTCTTTTTTACTTTGAAAATCTTTAGTTGCCTCAAAACATGAAAAATTAGGTATTTTTTAGGCGTAATTTCATTCACTCAGGTTTAAAACATTGATTCTTTGTCCTTCTAGTTCTGCAGAACAAACTAGTTTAATGTCAAGGTCTTTCAAAAAGGAATTTCTTCCAGCCACTCAAGCTACTAATGCCAGTTTCTTTAGCCTTAACAGGTCTGAAATCTCCTTGCAAATTACGATATTAATTCCTAGCCACTCGCTAGTTATTTTTCCTGATGACCTCCACCGTCTGAGATACCAATACTCCAATGCAATTTGAGCTCATGTCCAAGCAAGTGCTGTGGCAGGAGGGAGGTTTGACTGTCTCCTAAAAAGTCTGCACACAGCTATGGTTACCTCTTTGCGAACCTACGAAGCAGCTTGTTACCTCTATTAAGTAGCTTGGCTCATATCTTTGACAATAGTGTGGGACTTTTTGCTATCTGCTCACACTTCTGTCTGCTGACCCACTGCTGCTTATAGAGCAGCAATGCCACTTGGGGTTGTGTGTATATGGGTGTTGCACCAGTGTTCCCAATGATACGCTCTCAACGCCGTCTCTTAAATATTGAAACCAATACAATTAACAAAATGACTGCCTTCTGCTCACAGATGCGAAAAAACCCTGGCTGAATTGTGAAGAAAAATATTACCCTCTGTTGTACCCATAAGAAAAAACATGTTTCACCCAAGGCACAGCCTTGTACTTATTAGTATTAGTTCCAGAACCACTGCTAAGTCAAGTATTTTGAGATGCTAGTCCATGAATAATAATGCCAGAGAAGTACAATAATTAATAGAACATGAGGATATTCCCTAAAGAGCATGAGCAGCATTGCAAGAGGTATGCATGCCTCTCCTTTGAAATTTGTCTGCTACGGCCTCTTGAACTTTGATTTTGAAAGGTGGGGAAGAGGTAAAATGAATTACACTTCATTAGCAATGTCGAGGAAGATGGAGCCCTCTCTTCTCTGGAGAAACAGCCTTTAATTGTTAAATTCCCAGAATTCCCCAGTGCACATCAAGCTGGATTCACTCTCGTGCTCTGGCTGAGCGCAGGTGATCGTTTTCATTAGCCATTCTTTCTCTTGACCCTGATGTCATCATTGTTATTGTTATTTATTAATTTAAAGTGCCTCATTCTCCCATGGATTGCAGGCGTTTCACGCAAAACCCATATCCACTAAGCAAATATTAGCATAATGGCAGCAAAACAAACTTTTCAAGAATGTTTTTTATCAATTTATCACTGACGGACCAACATCCCTGGAGGCTCAGGTCTGCTTAGTCTGCTAGCAATTACAACAGAAACAAGCTCCCATCGCGCACACTCCTCTTACCATTCTGACTCTAACCTTGACCTGGAAAGGGCATTTTCTAGGGGTGAGAGGATGTCTTAACCTATTCATTACTTTTCTTGCCTTTTTAGACAGATGGAGGAAAATCATTCAGTTAGTGATGATCTTAGCAAGCAACAGTATATTAGCCAAAATGAAGAGTAATTCAGGGTAGCAGGAGAAAGCAGCACAGACACCAAAGTCAGGAATTTCATGTTTTCCTTCACCCACTGGGGTACACAGTTTGGAGATGCTTGATCGCTTCTCAGATCTGAGAAGGGCTTTTATTATTTTTTTTCCTAGGCTTTTTATATCACCTTAAGGGGACAAGGGTAAATGGGAGTTCCTAAGGGGTTTGTTTAGGGGTGGGGTTTTTTTTGTTGGTTTGTTGATTTGGGGTTGGGTTTTTTTTTCGTTCGTTGGTTGGTTGGTTGTTCTTTTCAAAAACATAACAGTTTTATATAGGCCCCCTGTTGAGACAATGACCACGTTGTGTGATGCGTTGGGGGTGGGTGCATTCCCTGGCCCCTTTTGTCTTCTGTTTATTGTGCTCCTTTGAAGCAGCCATGGGAAAGCCTCCATGCAAAACCAACATAAACCTAAAACACCTAAAGGTAGCTCTAATAAGGACTCATGCAAGCTCTTGGAAGAAGGAAGAAAGGGAAGGAAGAAGTGTGATGTCTCTTGCATTTATTTGTTTGGTCTATGTTTTCTGAGCTGTAGGCCCTAAGGTGTGCATGTCCTAATTCTTAGTGTGCAAAGCCTTCTTCCTACAGCTCTGTCAAAGAGACATCTTATGAATAACCTTGAAGTTCTAGAGAAGCTACTGCACCTTTCAAAGCTTTGTGCAGTAGGAAGCAGCACTACTGCTGCCATTTATTCTCAAACTATTTTATTCACAATCTACTCTGGAGCCTTTACGTGGTGCAATGTTATGGATTTTGAAATAGCTCAATGGAGAAATCTTTGCAAAGTCAACAAAAAGTAAATACATAAAAATCTTGGTGTCTAGCCATCTCTAGCTCTCCAGTTGTCTGGTTGTCCCAGTCTAGCTAAGTCCAGGACAGTGATCAGACTGCTGTTGTAAGCTCTTTCAGTTGCTCTGAAATGACACCATTCAGGTCCAGGAAGATAGTTAAGAAATGATTGCTACTATTTTGTGTCAATGTTTTGCAACACAGATTAATTAAAAAAAGCCAAAACCAAAACCAAACCACATCTTTCTCTTCTACATAAGTTTCCTACAGCTTGCTATGGTACCGAAAAGTACTGAACGACAAGCTGTATGCCTAAAAGAAGCAAAATTCCCATTTTACCCATGTAGGAAGTAGAAAACATTAACATTTGGATTTGAATGTGCCCAGGCTGCTCCAGCAGCTTGGCAACCAGAAATATGCTGCCTAGAGAATCAGAGACCATGGAAAATAATTGTAAAGATAAGTACTTGATGCAAAGAAGGGTTATGTGGAAGCAAGAGTGAAGAAATCTACATTAGGAGACCAGCTGTGCATTAGGTGTATAATACAATACAGAATGACATAAATTACCATAGGAAACAAATGGACGCTTAAGAAACTGCATGTAGGGGAATATGCATAAAAAGAAAGGCTGATATTCCAGGCACTGTTTGCTTTGTCACCTCTTGTTTGTGGAGGTGTTTCCCTCTCATCTCCCCCTGCAAAAAAATTTTAAAAAACCACACACACACACAAAAAAAAAAAAAAAAAAACAAAACAAAAAAACCAAACACAAAAAAAACAAAACAAAACAATCCTTCCACAGACACTTTTACATTTTTTTTTAATTTTTTTTTTAATCCACATTTCAGGCACCTTTTTTTTTTTTTTTTATCTTATATGCCTTACCTCAGATTTTTCTATTATGTGGTAGATTTTTTTTTTTTTTCTTTTTCTCAGAACTCGAAGTAGTGTGATATTGTTGAAGTCAACATATTTTAGTGCAAACAGCTCTAGACCCTGACATATCTGGGGAAAAAAAACCCCAATACTTTAAGTTGGAGACATTCCACAGCCTGGAGGGACTTTTAAATTATATAAAATCCTAAGACACAAAATGGGGATGGTTATGACAAACCTTTCTGGGCCAGATTAAGAGAAAGATTTAGGAACTGGTAGAATCAAAGATTGTTAAGCATCTTGTGAGATTTACAGAATTACTTAAACAAAGCATAAATAGGAAGAAATATCTTTGACATGCATAGAAATTTGAGGTATGCCCAAATATTATTTTTTAAAAACAGAGTAGGAATATCTTTGTATATTTAGTTCATTAAGAGTTAGCTTGTATCTAGCTTTAAGCATGTACAATGATGTCTGCACCTTGGGTAATCCTTCTTTAGAGCCAGTGAACAGAATTATGTGCTTCACAGCATGTTTTAGACCCCTGCTTTAAAATGAGAGGAATCATGCCTCGGACGCGATTACTTCTCTCCATTTACTATAGAGACAGTATGCAGTGACTAGCTCAGATGAAAATGTCTGCTCTGTGTATATCTATTTAAAGTCCAATGAATCACACCTGAAACTCTGAATTCACAGGACTCTAAGTCCTTTGAATTCTTTATATTAAAAAATACAAACCATTGCCTTTCTTCCAGTTTCTCTGTGTATGTTGTGCAAGACAGATTAGTATCCTCCTTATTCAGCGGTCTTGTGTCCTCCCTTTCCTAAGAATGAAAAAAGGGTGAATGACATCTGTTAGCAATCAATGGCAGGATATCCTACGTTCAGTGCAATATGTTAGGACACCCTGTGCTAGCACAGATTAGCATGCCCTGTGAATTGACAACATTATAAGCTGTGAAACATTACCATTTGCTTGAAAGTTAGATTGGGACTTCTGTGAATATTTGTTTGAGGGGGATTCTGGAAAAGCAGTAGTAAAATAGGTGGTGATCAAATCTGTTTATATAAATTTGCAAATTTTGTCATTAATGTTCCCTTTAATTAAACCCAAATTATCAAATGGAGAACAGAATATGATCTGTTGGCTGAGATTTATTCTGAAGAAGGAAAATTACTTGAAAACTAGAAAAAAACCCTAAGAATCCATACCATATACCTAACATACAATGTAGCACATAACAGAAAAACAAATCAAAATCTGTTGATATATCAAAGGTAATTTTCATAGCTCATGGCCCTATTGATGTTTTCTTTTTTTTTAATAAATCTGTGAAAAGGGAATTTTTCCATAACTAGCAAATAGGCAAAACCTTGTACACATGTGCAATGTCTTATACATGAATTTAATGAAGCAAACAAGCTGAAACTTCTCAACTTTTACTTGTCTGTTCTCTTTCTAGCAGTTTAGCTAATAGTTTATTCTAGATCCTTAAAAAAAATTAAAAATTTATAAAGCACCTGCTTGAAAAGCGCAATATAAATGCAAATAGACTGACATTGAGAATCCCTTGATTAAATAGTACAGAATAGTAGAAATAGAACATAAAGTCATCTTTTTTTTAAACAACATTTTTTAACTCCAGTAATTCTATCTTAACTAAAAGACATAAAACAAATCCAAACTGTAATTCCAATAACCCTGATAACCCAATTTACAGTGAAAAAAAAAACCAAACCAAAACCAAAACCAAAACTAAAAACCATGTGGAGGAAATTTCCTTTAAGCTCCCTAGGGCCAAAAAGAAAATTAACTATTGTGGATAAACAGAAGACGGCTGTCTCTCAAGCAGTACAAAATAGCAGACAATACCGCAAGCTGACCAGGCAAACTAGGAAAGGTAGCATTCAGTAGTGGTCTTATTCATATTTAAACGGTACAAGGTCACAGCTAAGATCTATGGTTTTAAGATAAAGAATTTCAATTTTACAGAAAATGTTTCTGCTAAGAAATTAAAAAGGTAGAAGATAATGTTATCAAGAGAGATTCTAAAGTCTTTGTTGGACCCAAAAGGCAAAGTCTCTAAATCTCTATTGTGTATCATACTAGTGAGGATTTATGACTTTGGATGAACAGATCTATAGTTTATCAGAACGAGAGGAATAAATGGAACCAAAGCCAAGTTTGTGCAAGATAGAGGGAGTGAGTGAGAGACATTATTAAAGCAGCCGGTAATGGAAATCTATGAGAAATCTGGACAGTGTTACAGGTGAAATGATTAAGTCCCCTTCCAGACTGAAACATCATTCTCTTTCTTTCTCTTTCAAACCAAAATATCCAGCAGGTGGGACATAGGTATTAGAGTTTTATCTTTCTTTCTGAGCCAAAAGAAGCTGAAGACTTGAGAGACCATCTAAAAACCAGCAGTCCTGTAACAGCTTGATAACAGGTCAATCTGGGATGCTCTTTGGGGAAGCCATCCCCTCAGTGATAACGGCAATGAGGAGTTCCAGCTTCCAGAATGTTCAAGGCTTGAAAAGTACTGGCTCTCATCTCCAGCAAAATTATTCATCACCTCTTTGCCCAGTGCCAGCTCTACCCAACCAACCATCCATCAACATATGGCTATCCATATGTCTTTCTGCCCATCTATTCCTATATAGACACCTATATTTGAGACAGAAGAGTAGACAGACATCTGTGTGAGAGCAAGGGTCAGCAGCTGGACAACTTTCAGATATTTATGCAGATGTTCTCCTGTTCTTCCATCTCTAAAAGCATGTGAATGTCTCTGACTCTTTGATCGATCTTTATGGTCACTGAATATTCATTTGCCTAGAACTCCGATGACATTTTAGACAGCTAGGATATGCAAAATACAACACACACCTTACAAACAACTCATTATATTTTGAAGATAGAACTGAAGCCCTGTGGTATAAAAAAATAGCATTGTAAGAGGTAAAAGAAGGTGGAAAGTTCTTTTCTTAGGCTTTTTTCCTGTAACTTTCAAATTTTTTTTGCTAAGGAAATATATTCATAGACTACTTATTTTTGAGAATGATCATGATTCCCATGGCTTACAGATCTATTAGTTGGGAAAGTCATTTACATGTAAGAAGATAAAAAGCAAGTTAATCCCATCTGTACATTTGGAAACCAGTGTCTGATTCACTTATTGGACTGGTTTTGGCTGGGATAGAGTCAATTGTCTCCATAGTAGCTTGTATGGGTTATGCTTTGAATTTGTGACGAAAACAGTGTGGATAACACAGGGATGTTTTAGTTATTGCTGAACAATGCTTACACAGCATCAAGGCGGTTTCTGCCCGCAGTGAGTAGGATGGGGGTGTACAAGAAGTTGGGAGGGGACACATCTTGGACAGCTGACCCCAAGTGACCAAAAGGATATTCCATACCATGACATCATGCTCACTAATAAAAGCTGGGGGAAGAAAGCGGGGACATTCAGAGTTATGGCGTTTGTCTTCCCAAGCAACCATTAGGTGTGATGAAGCCCTCCTTTCCTGGAGATGGCTAAACACTTACCCACTGATGGGAAGTAATGAATGAATTCCTTATTTTACTTTGCTTGTGCACGTGGCTTTGCTTTTGAACTCTCTTTATCACAACCCACGAGTTTTCGTGCTTTTACCCTTCCAATTCTCTTCCTCTTCCCATGCGGGGGGAGCAAGCAAGCGGCTGTGTTGTGCTTAGCTGCCTACCAGCGTTAAACCACAGCGTCTATTCAAAACCTGGAGAAGAGGGAATAGCAAGGTTAAAGGCACTAGATTTCTTACCTCAGTGATTGTCACAATCCACTTCTCCAAGTATTGGGTGGTCTACCTGGAGTCAAACAAGTTTGGTGGGTGAAAAAATCCCTGGAGGAAAAGTTCATACCGACGAAAGAATTTTGTTGAACATGGTTCTGCCTAATACTGTCACCAAGGACAGGGTGATAAATGTTCTAACTTTCTATCTTTAGCCTGCCAACCTGTAAATACTCAGCAAGCGTCAGCAGGCTACAATTTAAAACCAAATGTATGTTCTTCTGGTATGGAGCTTGCACATCCACACAGGGGAACCAACAGAGTGACTACGGCTGAAACCTGTCTAAACAATGAGTCTACCAGCAGTACCCAAAGCTGAGCACCAGATGCCTCTGTCAGCTTTAGAAACCCCTGCATCATATCACTTTTAACCTTACTACCCTATGGAATAACTACTTAGTGTACTAAATCTGCTAAGCAAGGACTTTGCAATTCCAATCCAACATAAATGAATAAATATCTGACTGCTAAATGAATAATCTCTCATACATTAAACGAGTAAGCCAAAAAAGTGATTATAATGTATGCATTTAAATTATAATATACAAATATACAAAAGGGGAGATAGACATCCATTGAGACCAGAGATTTGATTACATGTTTAACAAGTGGAATATTTATAGGTCATTATTCATATTAATACTAATAGTTCTTTTGTGCCACTTTCCTCCATTCTATTGTAAGACACAATGAAGTCAGTGGCTTCATTTCCTTTCAGTAGTCCACCCCTTACCTCAAATTTACCCTTGCATCCACCATTCTACTTTCTCCTGAACAACTTTGCCTAATATAGTTTCAATTTAAAAAGTAAGTGTTAAGCTGGGAAATGGATAAAAGAGGAAACCACTACATATAAGCATGAAAGTTCACTGTGCATCGTTAACAGTAATAATAGTACTTTGCATTTCATTCCCTTCCTGTAAGGGGATTAAAACATTTCTAATTATTAATCAGTATTAAACAGTTTATAATTACCTCTGCAAGAAGGTAATTATTAATACACCCATTTTGCAGATAATCTAAACCACAAAATAACTATATAACTTTACCAAAATGGCACAAAAAAGGGAGCCAAGAAGCAAAAGAAGAAAGGTTATGTTCCCTGTCTCTTGTTCCTGTTCTAACTTGGGTAGTAACACACTGTTCTTGGGAAGAGAGATTCCACCTACAAGATGCCAGGCACCAAAAAAGATGAAAATGTTAAGAAAATCATGACGGTTTAACTCTAAGTATGAAAATATAATCTTACATAGTACATAGTTAATAAAAACAAACAAACAAAACCACCAAAACACCCACCCACACACACATCGTATGCTTTCCTAGGAATTTCTGCTTAAAATAGCTGTTACGTCAATTGAAAAAAGAATTTAAAAAAAAAAAAAAAAAAAAAGCGCTTTTAAGCTAAGGACTTATCAGTCCAAGAAGTCAATATGTTTTTTTACAGAATTTAATTAATGTAACATAATATATATCCCAATGATGCATAGATCTGTACCTAACTGTAAATTCCTCTACTGAAGCTTCCTCCTGCTAAACATCAGTTTAGAAGTGTTGACTCTAACACATTTTGTATACATATAGGTGCTACATTCATAATTTCTACTGATGCATATGCATCTTAGGACTACCTAATTCACTCCCATTTTAGGGAAAACATGTGTATTACAGGACCTTCCTTCAACCCAACAAAATATTTGGCATTTATTTTGAAATATACTTATTTGTGTCTTTTTCTCTGACATAACTGGTAGTTTAATTCATTAACTCATTGCATTCCTGAAATGAAAATGATACATTCAGGACAAGAGCATGAAAGACTTTTTTGCTTCTCTTAAAATACATTCCAATACAATTAAAAAGTGTGTGTAGGGGAAAAGGCTGTTGTGGAGGTTTATTTTGTTGGGTTTTTTTTGTTTTGGTTTGGGTTTTTGGGGTTTTTTTTTCTTCTTTTTGTTTTCCCTGGTGGTACAGGACAACATATAGACACATTCAGGAAGAAAATTAAGACAGTGAAAACATGAAAATAAGAGGAGGGAACATAGTGTGGGATTAAATATGCTGTATTTATCTCCCTAACAGGAACTGAAATTGTTAGCACTGAATGAAGCAGTCCTCCTACTGTAGGACTTACTTACTGTAAGTGAGGATGATCATCATCTAGCCAAACAAAAATAGATGTCTTTGAAGAGTTCTAGTTTGCAATGGAGTTTAGGGAAATACCCATTCATGAATGAATTCCCTGGTTATTTTATCAAAATTATGGTGTCGCAATAAGTTTGAAATGATTTGCAGTAAAATTCCGTCTGCCTATCAGCTGACATGGCACTGACACAACCTAAACAGTGATCTGAGGACACTGCCAGACAGTGATGAAGAGCAGAGAAGAGCACAGATCTTCTCTTGGAGGGGGCTGCGATGTTATCTCTTAAACAGACCAAAATAAACAAACATGAGAAGTAGGACAGCAAATGCGATGGGCAGATAGCTATTTCTCCAAAATGCATGGAGACGGACGAATACAGGATTAATCTGAGACAACTTGAAATCTCATTGATTTACCAAGCTATACTTTGGTCTTTATAACCCTTCTCTTGCCTTAAATAACACTAACTAGAAAAGTTCAATGCAGCCTTTAACTCACCTGTTTTAGTATTTGGGTTTTTTAGATTATACTCTGTCCCAGTTACAAACAAATAAAAGGAAAACCACTAAATATCTTGATCTTTCCACAACACTGGTTATGTTTCTATAGCCAAAAATGCATTTTAAAACCTACTGTTTTAAATCCATAAAGGGTGCTGGGGTTTTTATCTTGTCACAACTTTTTATATTAAAAAAGACCTGCTATTGAGACCTGTATAGGAAAAGCAACACTAAAATGCTTTCCAGTAGTTAAACTAACACTAAGTCAAAGTCTTCCTCACTTCCCATCAGTACTTATTAACCATTTCTCAAAAGAGTGCGTCTGCTTATCGTCCTGACACACAGGACCGTGAAACCGAGTACAAACTGACATGGTGTTTTGCGTGTATAGCTTCACATCTTCTCATCAGTGCTTTGTGACAATTCTAACACATATGATGCTGGTTTCCCATTTCTGATCTAAGACAGCAGACTTTGCAAATGGACACTACCAGCTTTAGGATGGTTCATGTTTCTTTTCCTCCACTAACAGGAAATTATGAATAACTTTCTCAAATGCATAGGTTATTATGTAGCACAGAAGGTCATAACTTCACTGACGCCAGTAGAGCTGCTCTGATTTATATCAGCTGAAGTATGGCCCGAATATTGAATGTGCAACATTTTCAGGCAAATTACCTTAAAAACTTTACACCTGAATTTACATGTGTCTTTTTCCATTTGGTGTCTCATAGATGGGGGAGTGAAGGACAACCTCTGCAGCTCCAGTCCAATACCTTCATACCACCATCATTCTTTTCATACCTGCTTGAGAATACACCAAGCAATGAGAAAGAGAAAGGGAAAGGGAAAGGGAAAGAGAAAGAGAAAGGGAAAGGAAAAGAAAATTCACAGTACGAGAAGAAAGAAAAACCTCATTAATAAAATAAACCTCTGTCTACAGGAATTTTACATTTCTGTCCAGATTCATATCCAGTTATGTGATGGATTAATCACTTTTCTGAGCCTGGGTTTCTTCCTGTGTAATCTCAGGAATGACACTATTCTCTTTAACCTGGATGTTGTGAACCTTAAATCCTAATTTTTGCAAGACTATGGGAGATTAGCTGAAACAAGAGAGCAAGTCTTACGAGAAGCAGGTGAGGGAACTGGGAGAAAAGAAGGCTGAGGGGAGACCTTATCGCTCTTTACAACCACCTGAAAGGAGGTTGTAGCGAGGTGGGCCTCAGTCTCTTCTCCCAAGTAACAAGCGATAGAACAAGAGGAAATGGCCTCCAATTGCCTCAGGGCAATTGGTTTAGACTGGATATTAGGAAAAGTTTTTTCACGGAAAGGGTTGTCAAGCATTGGACCAGGCTGCCCAGGGAAGTGGTGGAATCACCATCCCTGGAGGTATTTAAAAGACCTGTAGATGTGGAGCTTAGGGACATGGTTTAGTGGTGGACTTGGCAGTGTTAGGTTTACAGTTGGACTCATGATCTTAAGGGTCTTTTCCAATGTAAATGATTCTATGATTCTATGTCTAAATATGCATATTATCCCTATGCTAAGTAACTACCACATCAGTACATGTTGTTTTGAGACTACACAAATCACTCTGCACTTATTTATTGTCTTTATTATTGAGGCCAAATACTCTGTCAGTAAAAACACAATGCCTACAAACCTGAAATGTGGACAGACAGAACGCTGAATATCTGGGAAAGATGAAAAGGACATTTTGCAGTATCTCTGGTGAGCAAGGTTAATGCTATCTTCAAAAAGTTAAGGGAAGTAATATGATTTTTTTTAGTGGAGTCTCTCATATCTCATTAGCAATATCTTATCCAATTAGCACATTAGCAACATTCCTTTGTATTGCATTAGCATTCATATCATATCAGAATATATTGTTGCTAATACAATGTTACAGTCGTCTCATATTAGTGACTTTCATATCAGATTACTGAGAGAGGATACTAATAAGACATTCCGATTCAATTAGTAAGGTAACAGAATTCCCTTCTTTCCAAGTCACTTCCAGCTTTACTCCTAAATATAAGCTGATGATATGCATCAGTGGAGTAATCCTTTTACCATCACAAAAGAACATCGCCCTTCAGAAATCATGTCTGTAGAAAGAAAGAATTGGAAATTGAGCCCAGTGTTCCTATCCTGCTAAACTCTGTGATCTTTCCATTTCCAGGGATGCTGAAGGGAAGAGAAAATTCTCTCATTAGGTACAGGCCTATTGCCTTAGCTGACAAGCAGTGCTATTTTCTGGGGTGAATATTGTGAAGGGGAAATCAGCTGTTTGCAGGATCAAACCTTCAGGTGGTGTGTTACAGCTAGCGTAGAAATGCAGTTTTGTTTATTTTAGATCTCCTTCCCACTTGAAAAATCCTGCTTAGAAAACTTTCACTGAAGAATCAAACAAATCATATTCATCCAAATTTTGAGAATTTGAAAATATTTTGCCTTTATAAGTACTGATACAGTCTCGGCATTAGTGTGCAATCACAACAATTTAGACTGAAACCTGCTCAGAAATGCAGTTTGAAGAGGAAGAATGTGCTTTGGTAAAAATCATACCTGCAATTCAAGTGATGCAGGTTGGATTACTAACTTTGTTATTACCTTCTGTTATTTTGTGTGCACCACAGGTATTAATTTACTGTGAGTGAAGAGAGACTTTGGGAGCTGCTTCTTCTCCATCTTTCCCCATTAGTTGGCAGTTACAGTATGTGATCCCAGCTCTATCATACAGTAATGGTTACGTGCCTGTACAACGCTCTTCCTCTTCTTACGATGGCAGTCGCAACTATGTGACCTTCTGCTGTATCTCACCTATAAATCACAGATACAGATGCTGACTTTCCTCCAGAGGATGCACTGCGATTTCCACAGACTGAGGTTCGGATGATGTATTGAAATAAAAGTATTCCCCAGATGTTTGTTAAGCTCTGGGGACATACCTACTGCTTTTGCTAGCTGGAAGTCATGGCCATGTGTTGTGTTTTCCTTCCTTTGAAGGCTTTCCATCAAGGGCCAAGTCCGTGAGTGTCTTCTGTGGTATGTCTGGCAGTCAATAAGAAAATACTTCTAACCAAATTCATATTTTATGACATCTATGAAGTAGATGATGATTTACAGCATCTCCCTGTCTCAAAGCAATAATGAAATGTATGAATGAAATGTTAGCTACCTTTATATCAGTGTAAATATACTGCCCATGCCGATTATTAACCTCATGAAGTGAATTTCACAGACAATATGTACTAGCGAATTGAGTAGTATCTCTGCTTAGGCCTTCCCAAATTAAAGTGATATTCATTAAAAGAGTCTCAGACCTATTCCTGAAGTAATACAGCATCATCATTGCTCTAGTGATAAGCTTTTGCCAAAGACATTGTAAGTCATGAGTGGAAGTCAGTTGAGTTTTATCTGCTGTGAGCTGGATTCTCTGCATAATGCTGTCAGGAGCAGAACGTGAATTGGATTTGATTATACAAAGATAATGCACTTGGAATCTAGCTTTTATTAATATTGGAGGTATTAAATATTAGTGAATAGAGACTTTGGAATTTCAAATTAATGTAAAATTACTATAATTCTTATCAATTATGCTGATGTTAGTACTATTGCTCCTATTATTTCTTCATCCAGCTTCATTGTACCTGTGGTTCTTCAGAGTGTTCCTGTATTCCACACTGGACAATTGGCCAACTTCATGCAAAACAGACATCTTCCAGGTCCATCTTCTTTCAGCTGAGATCTCTGACCATAATGCTGCAGCCATCTCTTTTTTGCTTCTTTCCTTTTACCTCCCTGGATACTGAATTCTTTTTGCATAGTGCTCAATTTTTACAGAAATAGTGTATCATAATTTAAAATGTGCGGTTATCCATTGCTTAAGTCAACTCCTTAGATTGTGTTACTAGCCAGGTTAATTTCAACTTGAAGAATACTAAAAGTTTCTTTTTTCTTTTTTTTTTTTTTTTAATTAAATGGGTGTTCAATTACTAAAGATACAGCATGGATATCTCAAAAAAAAAAAAAAAAAAAAAAAAAAAGTTTAATTTGCTTGTACTCATCTGATTGGCAGACTCCTGCCCGCAGGCAATACACTGCAATGTCCTGGATTTTATTAAGCATGAAGGGAGTACAAAGAGGCACTCAGGTCAGGTCATGGGGCTCAGTTTAGTTGCCCACACTTAGGTGCCCAAAGCCAACCTAGCCAAAGATATCGGTGTTGACCTGGAAAACAACACCCACAAGACACCTAAGCCATCTGCAGAAAAAGATGCAAAGGCCTGTCAAATAGCCCTGGTTGAGTATAAAGGCACCTAAGTCAAGCCTCTGCAGTTTTTCAGCTAAATATCCTTCTAGAGTCTGCATTGACTAGACTTCCATTAACTATAAAGAGTGCTTAGGCATTGATTTCTCCTGTAGTACATTTTACTTAAATTTAGGCATCTGTATCTGCCAGCAGATGTCCTCCCAAAGGATGAAATAAAATATATTTATATATCCATTTCCCTTGGGTGAACATTATCAATTAGAAACAGATATCCTTTTTTTTTTAAATAAGAAACTTTATTAAAGCCCATCAATGATTACAGAACACCTGCAAAATATTGCAGAAGATCACAAAGCACCTGTATGATCAAAGTTTAAACCTAAAAATAATGTAAAAGTGATATAACTTTACTGAGCACTTGAGAACTTGGATATGAAGCCTGACTACTTGCATAAGTTGCTCAGTAAAACACAGAATAACATTCTAGTCCAACAAATAAATTCTATACAATACCTTTTCAGTTTTGGAAGTGTTAATGTCAGCAAAACAAGAACTTAGGACTGCTTCTCATAAGAGATCACAAAATAATCACAGAGATTGCTTTCTATTTAAATGAATATTCATGAAAAAAATCTATTATTTACATATCCCTAGTAATTATATTCTTCTAAAGTTAAATTTCCCCCAAAAGGCTTATTGGAGGGTGGAGGATAATTTCCTTATAGTATAAAATGTTATAGACTTAGGCTAGATAACTGCCCTAATTTTAGCTATCCATTGGTGGCTATAATTCCATGGAGAACTTGGTAATGAGTAAATTTGTTAATTCCTTCTACAAAACAGACTCCATTTGCATTAAGCACTGATGTCTGGAATCCTTTTACACTGAAAATATTACATCAATGCCATTATTAGCTACTAAGAGATGTAACCAACCAAATAAGCTAAAAATAATGTTTAGAATATGCTTCAAAATGTAAAAGGAAATATTCCTGTCTCTGCCATGTAAGAATTGGAACTTTTGGGAAGCAATTCCTTAAAAACAGAAAAAGAATAGCTGAGGAAAAAAACCCTAACCAACTGTTATGCTTTGATTTGAAAAAAATAACAATATGAAAAAAAAGAAATGCACTTTAGTTTCAATTCCCCTGAGAAAACCATTTGTCTTTTATTTTTCATTTCACTTTTAACTGAAGCTCATGCTTAGTAGCAGATGCTGTTTTCAATGTGAGGACAGAAGAAAAGAATTGTGAAAATTCATCATCAATAAAATAAAATAAAAAATTCATTACTTGCTTGTTTGATGTAATTCCATTACAGCTTTTACTTAGATATCCACAAAGCTGTTTGCAATATGAATATAATGTAAAAATTCATTGGTTATTTTCAGTATTTTTGAATGAAAAGAAAGCATGAATGCCTGTAATATGTATGTTGGATATACAAGACACCAATATTTTGTACTTTCTATCAACATTAAAACTATAAAAAATACTTAGAAAAGGGAAGAGGCCAGAAAGAAATCTGCTCTTAGTATCAGAATTTCTTGCCACAGTTTTCAAAACCTCTTATTATTAATATCACTATGCTCCATAGGAATCACTAATAAAATTTCTGTTTAACTTCAGTGTATTTTCTTTTGAAATCATTCTCCTAAACACCATCTTCCCATATTCTTTTTTCAGAAACAATGAAGCTTTTATAAATGTGCTGTATGAACTATGAACAAACATATCTTGGTCTGGAAGGTATGAAATCATCATTTGGCTCATAGAGCTGGTCATTCTGAGGTCACCTCTGCCTTCTCTTTGCAAATTATCTGACCTTTATATTACTTTCTTCCCTTGCTCTGATCTCTGATAGTGAATGTTCAGCTTTGTATTGTCTTTGTGATCTGTGCCAAGGAAGAAATTTGCTCCTGGGCTGTCAGGAGCTAGTTTGTGTCTATATTATTCCTAAAGACCAGACTTAAGAATCGTCACCAAAGAGAACAATCGGTTCAGTGAGAATTGGAGATGCTACGTATGCAGAAGGGACAACCAAGGGGAAAAGTGAAACTTTTGCTTGGAGAAAAAGCAAACTGGTAAAGTGGGTACAAGAATTTCTAAAACTTATTTCCTGGAAATGTTGCAAGATGATGGTTTAATGTCAGGTTTCACTATGTTCTCCTCACTTCTCAGCCTCCTGTTTTTAGAGGCAGCATTTGTTTTGTCAGTAAAATCCTTGATGCTTTGCCTTTTGAGCTCTGAAACTAAGTTTGGCAGTTGTTGTGAATTCATCATGTTATGCCTGATGACAATTCTCCAACGAAATGCAGTAACTAATGTATTCTTAAGGTAAGAAAGATAATTTTACTTATTTATTTATTTATTTATTTATAAACACAGGGTTCTATTACTACTATTATTTTACATTGAGGTTTTCTATTGGTATCAAAGTAGCTTTTCTGTGGTGTTGAAATTATTCAAGAGAAAAGAATTCTAAAGCATCTAAGTTATATAAATATGTATGGAGGGGTACGAGCTGTTTGTATGCACAATAGGATGGTAATAAAAGCAATCTGTAAGCTTCTTCCAATAGTGATCTCTTATAACCACCCACTGTTTAGTCATTTCGTAATAATGTGATGGATGAAAATGTTTCAAAGCTGAAATACCAAATAGAACTGCTTGAATTGCATCTGCAGATAGCAAAATAATGCTAGAAATATATAGATAATAAAGTGTCCATTCAACATCTCTAACCACTGATACCCTGAAAAAGCAGATTCTATAAGCTAGTATGAGGTTGATGTATCCCACAGCTGGTGATAGCTTTGTTTAATTTAGACTAGAGATCTAGACTTAAGTGTCCCCTTTCCCAGTTACAAGAAAAACTGGGATTTTCTGGTACATTCTCCACTGTCAAATCTTGAGCCAGATCCTTTAGCCTTAGCTATAGACCTGAAGATGCTGTTCAAGAAGCATCCACAAGTTGTGTCAGACTAGATATGGATTTTTTGCAGTTTTGTGTAAACACTTTTCCTGAGAGGTATAAAAGGTTAATGCATGATTATATTAAACTCTACCATTTTGATTTGGTCATGTGTTCAACTCACCTTGCATTCACTTTAAAGAGGTATAAATGGCCCCAAACTCTCCATCTGAGTGCTGTTAACTCAAGCAGTCTTAACCTGGCATGGTACTTTAAGCACCATGGAAAGAAATATAATTAACGTATTAACGTATGAGGCTAGAAAGAGATAGGTCTTTAGATTTCCAAAGTTACACTTCTGAATTGGGCCTAACAACTGTAATCAAAAATTTTCATTAGGTCTCTTATACCAATTAAAGGAGCTTAAGATGCTGAGGAGGATTTACAGGAAAATATTCTGTTGCCAATAAGCTTTGTAAAACCTAGAAGCCTAAAATGGAATTCCTTCCTCACCCTGGTGTAACATCTGTGGTGTGATAATAACAGAATACCTGAATTACATCAGAACAAATCAGATATTTGTTCCTCTATGGTCATTTCTGACAACAGAGAACTCAATATTTTTTTACACAGTGATAGTAATTTAAAAATATGTAAATGGAAAAAAAAAAATATATCTTGAAACTGAAAAAAGGCCAAACAAAAAAAACCAAAACAAATCCCAAACCCACAAGAAAGCTCTGAAAGGCAAAACTACAGAAGTTTTTAAAAAAGTAGCCAACTTCATTTATATATCCAAAGACTCTGGAGAGGATGTAATCAGTGCTACATCTTTTTAGTGGGCAACTACTCTAACCTGGTAGAATGACCTATAGCTTAGTATCAGAAAATGCCTACTTTTGCTGTAAGTGCTTTGGCTCATGGGAGATACAAACTTTTAGACAGAGTTTAAAGGTATAAAACAAACACTGTTTTAAGTTCTACAGTACACAACCTTGGCTAAAATGTAATTAGTAAAAAATGCTAGGCAAGAGCGTTGTGTGACCAGAACTATTCAATCAGAAAGTGCTGATTGAACATATATAATCACAATCAAAGCCTTTATTTAAATAGGGGTTACAGTCCTAATAAAACACAAAGGGAAATAGGGGCAGAGGGCTTCTAGACAGGTAATGAAAGAAAAAATTAAACTCATCCAATTACATCTGGGGAAAAATCCATTACCTATAACAGTGAGAGGACAGCCCCAGGAAAATTCAGATGCAAAACTAATAATGAAGGCGCAGTGTCCTTTCAACAGATTCTAAATGAGCTCTAATTTTCTTACATCCACCATTCCCAAACTATATAAATTTCAACTAAGCAGAAAAAAAGTGACATGCTAGCACAATTGTTATTCCAAACAGGCACAGCTGCTTGCTCACCTTAATTAGACCTAATCCCAAAAGGGAACCAATCTTTCCCTATTTTCTTCGATGAGCTCACCTGATTTACCTCAACTTTTCTTTTCTAATAGGTTTTGCCCTAACCTTTCAGCTATTGTCGTTTCAGAAATTCTAATGGGAACTGAAGAGCTGCAGCTCCCTTGTGCCAAACTGTTTTATCCTTCTTTTTTTTTTAAAGTGAGTTTTTCCCAAATGTCAAAATCTTGCTGAGGTGAAGAGGTATTTGGAGACATGATGGGATGGGGGGGAGAAGCTGAGAACAAAGGGGGAAAAAGTTGAACGTGGTCTGCGATTTTTTAAATCTTATTTTCTAAGATTCTAGGTCAAATCAAGAGCTTGCTTCCAACAAAACTTCTAGGAAAGTGTGGATTACAGAAAGGACTAAGGCTAGCAGGATCTGACCTCTGGGTGCTAAGGCAATGCACAATTTTTCCGTGTCTGTGTCAGTGACAGTTATAGGAAGAGAGTTTCAATACCCACACAGGTAAGTATAATATAAGGATCTGCTTATCTCTTATTTTTGACAGCCACAGCAAGTTAGGTAATTATATCTGAAGAATAAAACTTTCTCGTTAGCCCTCTAGATGAAAAAGAGCAACCAGAGCATCAAAGCAAGGTCCTGAATGTGAATCTTTCATCTTCAGTGTGTTCACTTTCCTAGCTTCATCCATTCCCAAGTTTTCCCACCAAAAGTGGCAACAAAGACACACTCATTTTTCACAAGAGATGTCAGAGTTTATACTGTGGACATATTCACAAAGAACTGCACTACAAAGGCTTTTTAGAACCACAACACAATGTAGAGAAAAATAAAGTTTCCTCGTAACACAAATCAGTCTGTTACAATTATCATCAAGATAGTTTTCAACTCATTGTGTTTTGCTGTTTCAAAGGAAAGCTGCACTAGTGGCTATAAACCCACTTGTAAATATAATCTCTTCTCTAGCTATCAAAATGCACTTTCGAAATGTATTTTAAAAAACATCTGCACATTTTATTACCACTCACATTTTCCCCTCCCCCCCTGAGTTTACACTTAAATTTGCTTTGTCTAATTTTGGGCATGTGAGGTCAGCTCATTTGGAACTGATGAAGCTAGTCATGAATAAGAAATTAAAGGACCTAAAAGTATTTCCAGAAGTCAGGTCTATGTACATACACAGTGTCACCTTTTGCCTAGATAACACTTCACTGTTCCTGAATTCCCATTGGCTCAGAGCGTTTTGATTTCAGAGCAACCGCTTTGCCTTAAAACAGTTATTGCAACTGAGAGACAAGAAAAATAATAGCATCTGAATAGCCTCTCCCTCAACTTTGAATATATATAAGCAAACAAATACACCTACCTGTTCAATACACCTTCTAAATTATACTTTACCTCTTCAATGTACCTACAAGTTCATTACAAATGAAAAAATGTTGAAGTTTCCTTTTAAGATATTTTTATTATGTAGCTTACAGAGCTCTTGCACAAATAGTTCAGAGTAAAGAACTTGAACAATGAAAACTTCTTCTAATGCAAATATGCTTTTTTTTTTTTTTTTTTTTTTTTTTTTTTTTGAGGGGGGTGGTATATACCACGTACTTTTCTAGATATACATTTCTTTTCTTTTTGAGTGATAAAGTATAAAAGGAAAAGAAGTAAGTGAAGCATAAAAGGGAAGGGAAGGGAAGGGAAAGGAAGGGAAGGGAAGGGAAGGGAAGCATTTAATAAAAATACTAAGAATTAGGAAATGTTAGAAATGGAAACACTTCTATTATTACAGAAAATAGACAAATGTTTGACTATTATGCTCTGAGATTATACTAATATTTGTACAAAATCCAACCTTAAGGACTGAAACAATTTCCACTATCAATTTCTAGACAGTGTTCTTCAAAAATTCTGAGACAAAAAAAGTATCTACTGTTATGTCTGTAGACAGAGAGGATCTTCAGTGCTCAATGTGTAGGCAAAAATGTGGTATATTGTTTTCCTTTTCTTGTCACATATCCATAATTTGAAATCTGTATCTTATCTCCCAAACTTTTGGCTTTTATAATTTTCAAAAATTGTGTCAGAAAGACATAATAGGGTTTTTTCTTCCCCCCCCCCCCCGCTTTTTTTCCTCTGAGATATGAGTTTTCTGACCTATTAAGTCTTTCCTGACTGTTCCCAAGGGGACATTAAGGCCACAGTCTTTGTGAGAATGTGGCAAAAGGAAATACTCCAGAAGAGAGTCAACAAAAGCGACAAGAATTTACTTGTGCTTTACAGCTTTAGTGAAATACTGACTCTGCAAATGGCAAATTTGTACCTGAATATTCACATTGCATAAACTTGACATTGTCTTCTTTGATGGTCCAGGCACTTAGATTGACTGCTGTGGTACGGCCTGGTTCCTTCACTTCTTTAAATCCTCTTGTCAGTGTAGAAGCAGACCTTAAGAACTCTCTTCTCTGCAGGAGAGGAGGTGAAGCCCAGCCTTTAAAAAATATCTGAGGAGTAGAGTTGTATAAATAGCCTCTGACTTGTAAGGGAAAAAATGCTTCTTGATAATAAAAGGCTAAGATAAGAGGTCATGCTATACAGCCTAATGACTGATACAAGGGGAATATTATCATTACTGTAAGTAATTATTCATTTACCACATGGAAAACTGAAAACAAGGGACAGGAATACAAAGTGGGATTCCCAAGTGGAGCCACAAACAATGATTTCCAAGAGTTAATTCTGGAACTGAATTCATTACACCCACTTCATCAAGGTGCACCAGCATGGTACCGTGACCAGTTAATCAGAAGGTGCTCGGGTGTGCAGCCATTACACCTTTGGTGGTCTAAAATTGTATCTGTGCTCCACTTTGCACTGCATTGTGGATATAACTGCTCACTCCCTTCTCTCCTGGGGAACACAATGCTACCCCAGAGCTGTCTGGTGGCACAGGTTATCCCAGGCAGCCCTGCAGTGAGATGAAGCAAAACCTTTTCATTTCTTTATTTTTTTCATTAGGACCACTTCGCACACAACTTTGTTTTCCATCTTCCCAGTCCAGGTGGTTGTGGCAGACTGGCAAGCATATCTAGGTTTTGTAAATTTAGGTTCTTTTCCCCCGTCATCATTTAGATAGGGCTTCCACAAGACAGGTAGAATCAAGTACCTGAGAATGAAATGCTGGAGAGTGAGACTCAATATGAATTTCTGCTATCAGTGTTAGGACACTTAGTTGGAAGAAGTGTAAACTTGAGCTCTAGGCAATGTATGACTTCTACATGAAATAGTCTTTATAAGAGGGAAGAGAAGCCAAGAAAGTGCCACACTCACTGAGCAAAGAATTGCAGTTTGAGGTTTCAGAGCTTTTGTGACTCTCCCTCTCTCTCTCTTGTTGGTCCAACAAATTTTAATTCTTTTATGTTCAGAAGAATAAGAACCATGCTCTCCCCTTATTAAATGGCCATCATCATAGCGATTAAAGTGCTTTATTAAGGAGTGAGAAATGTGGGCTTGAATTCACTCCAAAGGAGGAAGGAACTGAACACAGGTCTGCTGGGAGCTATTAAAGAATAAATAAATCTTCATCTTCTCTGGCCAGGATCTGTCCGGTCTAACTTTGAGAAGAGACATTTTGAGAAGTTTCAGTGTGTGAAAACCACACTGCTGGCCACCGCTCCCACTCTCCACAACCAAACATGCATCTCCATCCATGTGCCCTGTGGTACATCACAGATTGGGAGAGAAAAAGCTATAATGATGCTACAGTGATGGCTCTCTGGGTTTTAACTGAAATGGATGCCGTCTGTCTGGGGTTTCAGTGCAGTGTTGCTGGAGATTACAGTGAATACCTGAATAAAGTACCTATTGATTTAACACAGCAATTTCCTACCTAACAGAAAAAAATTAGGACACCTTCTTCATGTAGGAAAGTATTTAAGCACACGCTTCATTTTAATTTAATTTTAAGCATGTTTAATACGTTCCTGAATCAGGGCCACTTAGGTAATTGTGTGGCATAATTGCAACAGCCTACTTTAAAAGCTCTGTGCAGTACCACAGAAATGTAATTCCCAGTGTCTGTTTAAGGAGGTGATCTATGGTTTAATGTTAGTATAATCGTCATTTGATGCAGCGGTTGTTAAGATTGTAACATGTCTACTGAACAGGGTGTTTTTTTTTTTTTAAAAAAAAAGATAAATAAATACATAAAATAGCATAGTGTAAATTTCTCTTAAATTACCACACAACCCCTCTATGCATAATGCATCAAATGTATTTAGCACCAGTGAACTGGATAACACTATTTTAGATGACTCACTATCTTCATGTTGGAGTCACGTTCTCTTGTGGAGAATAAAATGTGTTACCCTTGGGAGCAAAGAGATTTGAAGAAAAAAAATCTGGGGGAATAGCTTCACATCCATTATTTGGGATGGTTCCTGTACTGGGTTTGTGTGGCAAGGTTTTACTAGTTGGGGGGCTACAGGGGTGGCTTCTGTGAGAAGCTGCTGGAAGCTTCCCCTGTGTCCGACAGAGCCAGTGCCAGCCAGCTCCAAGATGGACCCGCTGCCGGACAAGGCCGAGCCCATCAGCAACAGTGGTTGTGCCTCTGGGATAATGTATTTAGAAAGGGCGAAAAGTTGCTGTGCAACAGCAATTGCAGCTGAAGAGACTAGAGAGAATATGAGAGAAACACCCCTGCAGACCCCCAGGTCAGTGCAGAAGGAGGGGAGGAGATGCTCCAGGTGCTGGAGCAGATTCCCCTGCAGCCCGTGGTGAAGACCCTGGTGAGGCAGGCTGTCCCCCTGCAGCCCAGGGAGGTCCACGGGGGAGCAAATCTCCACCTGCAGCCTGGGGAGGACCCCACGCCAGAGCAGGGGGATGCCTGAAGGAGGCTGGAACCCATGGGAAGCCCATGCTGGAGCAGGCTCCTGACAGTACCTGCGGATCTGTGGAGAGAGGAGCCCAGGCCAGCCAGTAGCAAATCACCATGAAGCCGCTCATTCACTCCTTGTCCCCAGCACCAGTGGGATGATGAGGAGAAAATACACAGAAAAGCTCATGGGTAGAGACAGGGACAGAGAGGGATCACTCACCAATTTTGGTCACAGGCAAAATACAGACTTAACATGGGGAAGAAACAAAATCAATTTAATTTACTAACAATCAAATGAAAACAAGGATAATGAGAAGTAACCCCAAATCTTAGAAAACCTTTCCTCAACCCTCCCTTCTTCCTGGGCACAGATTCACTCCTGAATTCTCTCCCTCCTCCCCCCGGCGGTGCAGGCGGACGGGGAATGGGGGTTGGGGTCGGTTCCTCACCCCTCGTCTCTGCCGCTCCTTCCTCCTCAGGGGGAGGACCCCTCACTCGGCCCCTGCTCCACCGTGGGGTTCCTCCCATGGGAGACAGTCCTCCATGAGCTTCTCCAGCACGGGTCCCTTCCCCGGGCCAAACTTCAGGCACAGACTGCTCCAGTGTGGGCTTCCCACAGGGTTGCAGCCCCCATTGGGGGTATTCCCCTGCTCTGGTATGGGGTACTCCACAGGCTGCAGGGGCATCCCCTCCTCCCCGCTCCTCCTCCCCTCCTTCCTCAGTGACCTCGGGATCCGCAGAGGGGTTCCTCTCACATTTCTATCTCCTCCCCCACTGCAGGTTTCCCTTCTTAAATCCGTTCTCCCAGAGGCACAACCACCATTACTGATGTGCTCGGCCTTGCCCAGAGACGGGAGCTGGGGAAGCCTCTGGCAGCTTCTCACAGGAGCCGGCCCTGCATCCTCTCCCCCGCTACCAAAACCCCACCACACAAACCCAAAAGACCCACGCTGGAACAGGTTTTCTGGCAGGACTTGTGAGCCCACAGGGGAGTCGCGCTGGAGCAGTCTGTGCCTGAAGGACTGCAGCCTGGGAAGGGACCCACCCTGGAGCAGTTCATGGAGGACTGTCTCCTGTGGGAAGGACCCTACAGTGGAGCAGGGGCCGAGTGAGGAGTCCTCCCCCCGAGGAGGAAGGAACGGCAGAGACAAGGGGTGACAAAGTGACCGCAACCCCCATTCCCCGGGGAGGAGGGAGAGAGAACCGGGAGTGGGGTTGAGCCAGGGAGGGGTGGGGGGAAGGTGTTTTTCATATTTGGTTTTATTTCTCATTATAGTACTCTGATTTGACTGGTAATAAATTAAACTAATTTCCCCAAGTCAAGCCTATTTTGCCTATGACGGTAATTGGTGAACGATCTCTCCCTGTCCTTATCTCAACCCACGAGCCTTTCATTATATTTTCTCTCCCCTGTCCAGCTGAGGAGGGGAGTGAAAGAGCAGCTTTGGTGGGCACATGGCATCCAGCCAGGTGCAACCCAACACAGTTCTGTAAAAATAAAATAACTTGTGACAAAGACATCGCGTATTGTTGTTGTTATTATTATTTTTAAAAATGGCCTCTAGCCAGCTTAACAAACCGTGTTGCAGCTTGCATTACTTATAACATTTTGCACTGTAAGTTTCTTTTTGTTTCTAAAATATGTGTTTTGAGGGCTTATAATTAACCTTATTCCATCATTTATATTTTGATGCATTCATGTGCAACTAAAATAAAAAAAAACCACATACTGATGCAGCTAATTAAATAAAAGTAAAATTGTATAAAGTTTCATTATAACTGTAATTGATTTATCAACTGAGTAATATAGCTAGATATATTACTCTGTTGACAAATTAAGTTAAAATGATAATGGCACTTAGCTTGATCCTTATTTTTTATTGCATTCCTTCCAGATAATTTCTCATTTCTTACAAAAAAAGAATTCAACTTTTCTTTTTGGTGCCTCATAAGTCCATGGATTAAAATTAATATATTAAAGTCCTTCACCATTTCTGTTCCTTTTAATTGAAGGAGAATAATTTACAGTAGTTAATTGGCTTTTGCCAAAGTTAATTTGATAGTGGTGATAGAATGCAGTCAAAATACATCTACTGTCCGTAGGTGCAATAACATTTAGATAAGTAGGTAATTAAAGCACCTAGAATCTAGAGGCCTTCACAGTCTCCTTCATCAACAAGGAACTTGTCTTGGAGAATGAATGCCCCTGCCTTGGGACTAATTCTGTATAAGACAATATATTTTCCTTCAAGAAGAAAGGTGGAGCTTTAGGGAGGCAAAAACCCACCCAGGGAGACCTATGACCTGTAATGATAAGTGGTGAGTGATGAGTGACCAAGAGGTGAAAGAAGAACAGTTATTAAATGTTTCTCATAATGCAGGAACTTGAGAACAAAAAAATGAAATTGTAATGATCGAAAACTGAAAGGATACCCTGATGGGTTGACCTGGTTACCCACCAAGCCCCTGTCTCACTCCTGATTCTCAGGCAGAGAAAACAAGGTTAAAAACTCATGGATTGAGATAAAAGAAGTTTAATGAAAAAAATCAAAGGCCACATGTGGAAACAAAAAAAAAGAAAAAAAGGACATTTATTCTCTACTTCCTATCAGCAGGAGATGTCCAGCCACTTCCTGGGAAGTAAGGCCTCACTTTTTAGTGTAGTGGTTGCTTTGGAAGACAAATGCCTTCATAATGAATGCTTCTCCCACTCCCCCCACCCCATCCTCCTCCTTTCTCTTAGCTTTTGTTGCTGACCATGACATAATATGGTCTGGAATATCCCTTCTGTCAGTTTGGATCAGCTGTCCCAGCCATGTCCCCTCCCAACCTCTTGCTCTCACCCAGCCTACTGGCCTTTGAGGGGGGCAGTGGTTGGAGAGACAATCTTGATGCTGTACAGACACAATTTAAATGTTGTGATGTGAACAGGGCTATAGGCTTCAGCCATTTTGCTTTGTTCAGTTGCAGTTCATTGTAATCAATAAAAGATTAAGTATAGATTTTATTTTATAATATCTTAAGTGAAACATTTCACCTCTTGTTTTCTTTTCATTTAGAGAAAAACATTTCTAAATATTTATATCTCTCTAAATATAAGTTGTTCCAAAACTTAAGGCATTTTGAATATGTTTAAGCAAAATGTTTTGATTTGGAAGTGGGGGATGTCTTTTGCTTTCTCTTTTTTTTCTTTTTCTCTGTCCAAACTGGAAGCATTTGAAAAATCAGTCAGAGGTCTCCAAATGGCTTTATTTTGCATCTACACTGAAAAGAACAAGGGGTGAAAAATACTATCTAGGTTCCAGAGATACCAAAGTCCAAGGTCATATGTCTCCTGATATTTCAAAATCCACAGAACAAATGCTATAAACAAACTTTATTCTTCTGAAGCCAAGAACTGTACCTCAGTGTTGAGAAATGTGTAGAATACAATGCAATTGTACAATATAGTTGTTCCCAGTTCACAGACAACACAAGCGTGCTATAGACCCCAGCTATTAGTACTGGCTCCAAAGCATGGAACTGCTCATGCATTTAATTCTGGAAACCATCTCAACCGAAGCACCAGTGTGCTGGCCATGATGGCAACAGTTACACTTAGCTTCAGGCATCACGACCTGAGCACCGAAAGTTTTAGCCAATCCTTGAATAAGGTCTTCTGCAGCAATGCAATGTTTCCCTGTTAAAATGTCTTTTAATCTAAGACAGGTACAGTTTATTGAACACCCAAATCCTTAAAATCATCCTCTAGATAAAGGACAGGGAGATAAGATAACACCATATTGCTCATTGGTTTGCAATCCACACAGTGTTAATCTACTAGAAGTGCTCGTGGGCACACCATCTATTGAAATTGAGCTCAAGTCCTTCAAAATTAAAAACATGTGTTTCTATTGTTTCAGCTAAAATGCCACTGTCAGCAGATGAAGGTCAGTGGTCATGTCATGACCTTTTTAAAACATGCCAACAACTAGAGACATTTTTAGCTGCTGTTTTTACACACTTATGAGGCAAGGAAATTCAGAAGTTTGTGCTACGTTGTTTTTTTCCACAGATGGTGTTGTCTATATATCATTCCCAAGACACCTGGGTCTTCACGCTCTCCAGGGACCTCCACATGTTAATGGCATTTCGTGGTGCAGCGAGTCACAGGTAACTGCTCCAGGGTCTGTTTTCAGACTTACTCTTGCAGGGACTAGACTAGTGCACCCTCGTCCAGCTGAGCGCAAGTACAGAATACCATTGGGTATTCTTGTGAAGCCGTAGCCAAATAACGCTTTCCAAGTACATCAACCTAGAGACCACATGGCATGCCTGCCATCCTGTTCATTTCATCAGTTCTTTGTACACCATATCATGGATCCTCCTGTTAAATATCATTCTTATACTGTATACCTACCCATTGTTTGCTTTGAAATAGGTTAATTAATGTGTTCATACGTTAAAGAGGACTCAAGCCCCAGTTGTTGCCCATATGACATTTTCAGTTCCAGATGCATATTTTTAAGTACTGTATTTATATACTTCCAGGACTACGCAGTGTTCAATGTACAATATCATAGGTGACATTCATAGACCTTTTTAATTCTTTTGATAGACTGCAAACATCCTGTTCATTAGTCTATTAACTAGCTGCATATCAGTCATACATCTCATCTTTATGTTACTTCTGTTGCATAGAAATCATAAGGATTTGCATTTCTCAGGTTTGCATAGCATTGCTTTAACATACACATAGCACTTAAATCAGTTTGCAGTGATGTGTCTCTTCTTGCCACACACAAGATACAGAAAGTGCATTTGATTCAACAATAAATTGCTACATCTTATTCTTTTTCCAAGGGATGTTAAAAGGAGTAGAATATAAATGATTCAGCTTTTCAACATGGTAGTAAAAATTTTTCACCTTTTTTAGTGCAAACCACTGCTTTGTCCAAATGTTCTCTGTCCTATTTGTTTGATGCTAAAACTGAGGTACAGTGTAGATAAAACGCTATATTTACCATAGAGATTGTGGGTCAGACTTTCACATGAACCACATTAGTGATGAAAACAAACAAATACAATTTAATTACATGCAATCAATAGAACAAATTCTATATGCTGAATGCAAGCTGTGAAAAATAGGAAATTAAAGCTCTGTCACAGCCTGCAAGCGTAAGAGTACAAAGATTCCATAAGTAAAATATGTTTGCAAAGCAAACAAAGTAACTGCAAAACCCAACCAGATCAGCTCTTCCTTTAGGAGCAATTTTTTTCTAAATTACCTAAGTAACACAGCCTTATACGTCCTATTTTCATAAATCATATAAGCATTTAGGATCCCAATGGGATCTAGACTCTGAAGTACCTATGTGATTTATGTGTGTATGCAGAAGTCACTTAGGTGCTTTGGAGAATGATATTTCTAGATTTTTCTCGTTTCCAACTTAAAAAGAGGAGGAAGTGCCTCATATTGTTGCAGGATTTTTCAGTGCCCAAATAATACTTTGGGACTTTCTGCTATGGCTGTCCTTTGATAAGTCATCTTGTCACTTGGTTAAGAAAAAATTTAGAGCCAAAAAGACTACCTAAACTCTTTTGAAAAATAAAACAAAACAAAACAAAACATAGATCATCTTGTGCTGGGCTGTCACAATGATTTTTATATACAATCAATTCACAATGAGCCTAGACTTTGTAGTGTTCTTTATTTCATTGATTTGGGGTTTTTTGTTTGTTTGTTTGTCTGCCTTTGTGCCTATACATATTCATGCTTTTTGTTTTAATTTTAATCTTCAAAGTAATTTCATGGTCCACCTTTTAATTGCTTATAGGCAATCAAAGAAAGAGGGGCCACAGACTAAGAAATGGTGTTAAGAAACATTATTCTGTAGGTTTTTTTTTTTTTCTTTTAAACTCGAACTAATAGTATATCTTTGCCTTTCAGAAATGTTGGGAATATAAAGACTATAGTATAAGGAAAAAAAAATTAATTGTTCCAGCAAGAGTTTGTATAAGTGCAGTGACATTGTCCTTTTTTTATATAAAAAAGAAAATATTACTTTTATTGTTTGTGGAGTAGCTGTGGATAGAAATTCATGGGTTTATAACTGGAGACTGAAAATCTGAGATTTAGGTACATTTGGTTTTATTTGTTCCTGCTTTCCCCACCAGAGCAAGGATCAAGCCAGATTCCAGCCTGAGAGTTAGTATTTTGTTGCTATATTTATAAAAGGAATTAGAAGGGGTGACAACAGTGAAAACAAGTAACAAAAGTGTAAGCAGGTGCAAGCTGTGTTATTTCTACTTTAAAACATATCTTCTAGCAGTGTGGTGTAGCAAGCACCATCTTAAACTTCCACGGTCAGATGCTGAGTCCCTTCCCTTTGCTGTAGAACTGGAATAGATACTTGATAACTACGATTTTTTTCTTGTTTTACACCATTGTGCCTGAGGTCAGAACCTGGACCCTTGACATTCACCAAACCCCCTCTAGCCCAAATGTAATTTGCACCACCAGTGAATTCATTTTTCAGCCTCAGACCTTGAGTCTCCTTCCCTAAAAAAGTCAACAACACAATACCAGAAAGTGTCAGTGTTAGAAAAGGTATTTTGCTATATAATAGGGAACATAATTTCCTCCTCCAACAGATTTCCAATCTAAATAGTCTCTTATTTAGAATCCTGCATGCAGTGGTAAGTGACGTTTCGGTACCCAGCTAGAAATGAGCAATAACATTCAAATGAAAATTGGAAGCTGAAGATGTAATCATTAACAACAGATGGTTCAACTTGAATCTGATAAACAAGTTGTTGGTCCCCGCCACCCCCCCCCCCTTCTCCCTGCCCGTTTCTTTTCCTTTTGCTTGCATATGTTTGTGTGTATGCAAGTTGTTTTACCACAGTCAAATCAACAGGGGAAAGAGGGCTTCCAAAACCAAAAGGTAAACCTCATGGTAAATCTGGAACACATTCAGATGGAAGTGGAAATCACTTGAGCATCTGATGCTGAGGTGTTTGGGATTTAATTCAGGCAGTTCAGTTAGCACAGTGGCAGTTTTCTTAGGCTCTGGATTGCCTCCCGCATTGGTCCATGTCCCAGTATTCTCAATGTACAACCTGCTCCACTAAAAAATCCAAATATGAGAGACTCCGCTCCACTCTTGGATGCTTATGTGCAGAACACAGTGAAAGGCAGTTGGAGACCTACAAGCACATCTGATCACAGAACTTGGCCCACCATGGCTGGCTTTCATCCCAGTTTTACAATAGCACCTTCTTTCTTTTTCTCTATTCACCTAAAAGAGAGTTTTTGCCTTTGTGCACAATCACATGTTCAACACAAAGGGGAAAATGGGACACAAACCTGGAATATTATCAAAAGCAATAAGTGAAGAAAACATACGGATAAAATACCGAGGTATGAAATTGCCCCATTTAACATCCTTCTTAGTACTTGTTGCATAAGTTCAAAAGCTGCGCAAAGGCTTTTTGGTCAGATCAACATTGCTATCTTGCTCTGTATGGAAGTAGTGTGCTCAAGCCAAAGCTTAGTTAAAAGTAATTTTATTTTGAATACTCCTTAAGAACCCTGGTGGCATAGTTGTCAAAATGCTGCAAGTTTAAGGAATAAGTAGCACAGAAGAGCATTAAGTCACACACACCCCCCTCTGCTATTACAGACTTGGAAGTGCACTGTTGAATCTATTGGGTGGGATATATCCAGTGTGACTCCAGTGTGACAGCAGCTCCACTGAGTTCCTCCAGATTACCCAAACTGACTTATGAAGGAGACTCAGCAGTGCAGTAGGAAGAGTAGTGAGTCTAAATCATTAAGAGCTGGGGCTGGGGACTTGTGATCTGTAAGTTCTGGGTCACAGAGGAGGCATAATATCCATCAGTTAGGGATTGTAACAGCACTTACGTGCCATTGAACCAAAGGCCCACCCGCCCCACTATCATAAGCAACCATGTAGTCTCACAAATAGTCATCCTGGTACAACTTGGGATACTGGGTGTTGCTTAGAGTAATACTGTCACCAAGAAATAAGCCTCAGACTACAGCCTTGTCTGAGATGAACTCCATACAAGGAATGTGTATGTACAGCTTCTGGCAATTATCAATTAAAGGACTTCCTAAAGCATTAGCCCAGTGTTGTGAAAAGGTCTGAGGTCCCTAAACACCATGGGATTGAAGAACATTGGGTTTCTGAGATTGACAGCAGCTTTCTTTTGTTTCTAGACTGGGAAATAATTTCTTCAGAAGAAGTGTTTTCCTTCCCATAGAATGGCCCCACATTCTTTTGAACATGGAAGGAGTAATCACACCAAATCAAATGAGTTTTGAGGTTTGATCCAAAATATTTATGTTCCAAGCAATGAGTTATTTTCAGTAGTTGCCAACCCGTGACAGATTCAATCTACATCTGTAAACACCAGAACATTTTACATTCTGATACAATTTTCCTGAATTTACCATAGAGAGAAGATTTTTGTGTGTGTGCATGTTAATCCCAGTGTAAAATATCCCCAAATCAATCGATCAATCGATTAACAAATTAAGTGCTAAATAATGGATGGGACTGTGAACAAGATGCTGAGAATAAAGTATGTGTCTACAATTCTTTTGTCAAATAGTCAGCCAACAAAGCATTGCAGTGTTTTCTTTAGGAGTTTACATAAATGCCTGGAAAACAAATGGAAAAGTGTGTTCAAACAATATTTTATCATTCATATAAGCCAAGCAGAAATGGTCATTACACTGAAAAATGAATAAAATTCTTTTTCTTTCAAATTAAATTTTAATGTAGCAGAACTTTACACGATCCCAGGAACATAAATAAGTACAAGGCGACAACTAAATATTTTCCACAACTAATTATGCCATTAATACTGAACATAGTGTAAAGTACTCATGAAATAATGTTGCTAAATACTAAAAAAAGGAAGGCAAAGCAAGAGTTTTGAAAACACTGAAGATTTCATATAGTGAAGTTTGTCTTATGCAAGAGCTGTACTGTATTTATTTTAATTCCTAATTATTATTTTATTTTATGCTGGAATAATAATATAACTAATTTGTGGGCTGTCTGTTACCATGGTTTTGAATCCCTTTGTAGATATATAAATTAAATAATTGGTGCTTAGTCATTTAAAGTTATTTTCAGGTTGAAGTGTCAATCTGTATATTTGCACATCACTAAGTGTCTTATGGTGAATGAAAGCTAACAAAAGGGCTTGTTTTCTCCTCATAATAATGCTATGAAAAAGGGACTATCACACTCATTTTGCAAAAGCAAAGTCAGGCATGAGATGGCAAACCGTCACACTAGTCTGTGGATGTTCGTGTGGTTAAATCAGAACTTGAACTCTGCTCTCCCATGGGCCAAGCTAACAGTTTATTTTCCCCTGACCGTTTTCCCCACTTCATTTATAAGCAAATGTACCATATATCTACAGCACATGCACATGCCACTCAGCCTTGCTGTGATCAACATGTTATGAAACAACAGTCTAGTTTGGAGTGTTTAGGGCTGTTAGGATAATGATTTTGCATGGCTGCTCTACTTCCCAGTGGAGTTGTGTTTTCCTAGATTTGCTTTAATGCAAGTGCTTTTTGCAAACAGAGGAGACACTGGAGAGGTTTGCAGAAATGTAAGCCCTTTAACAGTTCATTGGGAAGCAAAGAAGGATCCCTTGCTAACCAGACTGATTTTAAATGTTCAGCTGAACAATCTTGTCACTCCTATGGTCGCTTTTAATATTTGGTGGCTGGTCATGTATGGCATGCCTCATCACACCATCTCTGGAGGCAGTGCATTGAAAAGATGCCACTCTGCTAGAAGGATGCTGTTGCTGATTTAATGGTGAGGCTAGGTTTCTAGGTTCTTATTTCACATCTCAGGATTATTAAATTACTGGCCACAATTGAAACTTAAACCAAAAGAAAATAAAAATATGTATAAATTTGTGCCATGCAAGGCTCAAAGGGCCACTGTACTTTGTGACTGACCTGTGGTCACATAGCTACAAATGTGGAACAAAAGATCATTGAGTAAAACAGAAAGTTGACTGTTATTCCCCCACATTCATGTACATAATTGCACCTGATCAGTGGCCAGACGGAAATCTTGCTGCATTCACCAGAGAGTCTCCCACACACTTTAAGACCAAAATATCTTCTCTATTTCACTCAAATTTCAAAACTTTTCACAAATTAGAAAGACCATCCCACCAGTCTATGGCAGAGGGAGTCCCACATCCATTAAAATGAGTGGAGACAGGAGTTAACAACCCTGGTGCACTGACCTACAGCCAGAAAGCCAAGGGAGCAGAGAAAGAACAAAAGATGAGTGTGAGTATCTGCTAGCTCTGAGTTTCTGCCAGCCCCCTGGGACACTTCTGAGAAATTTTGAAGGCAAACTGAAAGAAAAGGTGCCTGGCACCCATCAGGACATCAAGGAAAATTACTTTGTTTGTGTTAGAATTTTGCTAAAATCAGTGTGTTCTTATAGGAAATTCTGTATCTATATTTGAAAGCAAAATTTAAACCCAGATTAGCGGAAGTCAGTAAACCTGGTGACATAAGCAATTACCTATTGAAGTTGATAACTCTTGGTTTAGGGGTATCTTATTAGTGATTTAACAGCTCTCACCACTTTCCATGCTTTCTCTGTACTCTTTAAATGGTCTGGGAATGAAGAAGGAAAAAACAGCCCAGGAAAGAAAGAAACATTTTGGTTTAGTCTTTGACAGTGAAAGCAATGATTTGTAGCCATGGGCTCAAAAGCACACCCATAATAGCTCAACCATTTAGACTAATCTGAAGTTAGATATTTCATGCAAAATGTCCCACCCCTTTGTAATTGATGCTCCTGAATTTCAAATCCTTTCCTTTATTGAATAATGAAAAATCTGGTCTTCAGCTAACCTTGGTAAAAAATTTCTTTTTGAAAGCAATAAATACCTAGTTAAGTTCTAAAATGTTAATAGCTGTGCAAATAGTTACTGCTGTCTAAATGAGTGACCATTTAATGAATCACTTCCACCAAAAAGGTCAGTGTAGCAAGTCCCATGTGCATCATGTTATTACAACTTACCAGTAAATGACCACATTAATATTAACTGACAGATTGCAGACCTTTATGTTTATGTACAGTGGGTTTCCGGAAAGTGCACTTCTGGGAGGTGTTAGAAAACTTTCTGCCAGCATATCATCCTGTAAATCGTGCCATTTTCAGGTCATTACTTGTTCAACGTGTAGACATCTAGTTACGGAGCTTTCTGAACGAGAAGTGTGTTAATGAACAAAGCACACTTGACCTCTGACCTTCAAAATCTTGGCTCAAAACAAGCTAGTATTCTTAATTCCTCTTGTTTCAGGGATCTGGAATGTCACAGATAGGTGTTCCTACCAGGGAACCCCAGGACATCTCTGAAACAGCTAATGGTATGCACTAAGGTCAGAGACTGTTTAAGACAGAGGCAACAGGAAAATTTCATGTCCCTGATGATGCTTGTAGTCTCTGTGATAAGGGTGATTGCATTAAGGTGAATTTCTGAATTAAACACAATGTATCAAGCTTGGACTGGGGACCTGTTTGTATCACCATGGCACAGAAGTCCCACACTGAGGACAGATGTTCCCTCACATTCACCTTCCAAAAATGGCACTGTGAGCTGCATTTCCAAGTCAGCTATGGAGTACTGAGCCCTCCTTACTAGTGTCAAGCCACTTACACAAAAGCCTCATCTATCCTAATAAGGACAGGACTAAGGATGTGCCTAAGCAAGGGCCAGGGTACAGGCTTGAGCTCTGTCCTACGGAGGAGGAGGCAGAAGGGTCCTTGACTTTGCACGCTGTAGGAGCCTGAGCACTGCTCCTGCTCCTATCCTAACATGTGGCCATGAGCATGCCGCAGCAATGCTGCTCACCAGAAAGAAGAGTTGAGGCTGAATTCAGCTCATTCTACATGGGAAGTTTCCTCCTCACACAAGGTGTCTTCACCCCACCTCTCCTTCAGTCCTTTCATTTTGTTTATTCTCGCCAGCCGACTTAGAGCTCTTGTCCTTCAGAGCTGTAAAAGACCCAGGTTCAGGACAGGAAAGTCAGGCACACGTACCCTTTGCGTCGATGCTCTCGTAGACCTTTGGGAAAGGTAATTCATTCCTGATCACTGGCAAGCTGTTTTTACCTCCTCAGAAATTTACTGAATATCACAAAGATGCTGAAAAAGTGATTAGGAAGTTAAGCCCTTGTAGACTTTTAAAGAAAAGACCACCAAACTCCCCACACCTTTTCAGAGAGTGTAGAGAAGAAAAATGCTATTAAAAAATCCCTATTTGCTAGTGTCCTTTTAAATTATGTAAAGCCAATTTCTTGTAATATTGTCACTGAACAAATAATCAGTTGGTTGAGGAAGATTTGTGGCTGTAATTATTTATTCATTTTAATGTTTGTTATTAAGCCTTCCTCTTGCTATTTGCACCCATTATATGATGAAAGATCAATACAAAGAAGATGAGGAAGTGCAGAAATGACGGTTAATTATCGGGGAGTGAGGAGGAGGAGAGCAGCCCTGGTACACATGGCTGTGAGAGCTACGGCCAGTGCTGTAGACTTTTGCTGATTATTAACCTTTGTTTTACAGTGGGTGTTTTTTTTTTTTTGTTCCTCTTGTTTTTTTCAATCAGGACAGTGGAGTGAACACTTGAGACAAGTTTTATCATGCTTTTCTAATCCGCTCCATAGCTGGGATTGAATTAAGAGAAGCAGTGGTGCCAAGTGGATAGAAAGAGCCTGCAGTTGAGAAACAAAAGGGTTTTTTTCCCCAGTTTAGCAAGTGACTTCCTATGTAATTTATTTCACATCCTTCTTTTTTTATTTCTACAGATGTAAACCAGCAAGACTCACTCTTACCTTCTTATTTAGTGTTTTGTAACCTAAAGATGAAAAGTAACGTATCTTTACTATAATCATGGTTATGTATTTACATCTACATATGTCTGTGCTCATTTATGTATATATATGCATATAGAAATACATATATAAAAATATAATTATTTTATAGCTTACATTAAATTGTGTCATTACTACTCAGGATTAACAGACATAAAAATCCTGGAGATGCATTACCATTATTTGCATTTATGCAGCTGTGGAGAGGTAAAGTACATTCCAACTGTTGCTCTCAGGATGGCATGATATCTGTTAGATGTGATTTTTCTGCAGCAAAATTTGTGTTTGTTAGCTGATGCAATAGCTGGTAGTTAGTAGTTTGGCTGGGGTAATATCACTTGGTATTAGGATCCCTCCAACTTTGATTTTTTAATGGGGATTGCAGTGAGTGTTATTTCATGTATAATACCGAAATGGTGTGTCACAGGCTGCAATGCGATAGACTGCTCAGGCAAGTCTTAAATGGACAACACAAGCATTCAGCTGTGAGCACTCATTATCATAAATCTGGTGAGTGCAAGGGCTGCCCAAGTGGGAGAAAGCCTGAAAGTAGGTCTATGTTCAAGATTTTATATAGGTCTCAAGGGTCTCTCTCTAAATGCTTACAAAATCCATCATATAGTTTCAGGCCAGCCCTCAAACTTGCCTTTAGTGAAAATCTCCTACACCCTAGATACTGGTACATACAGATGACAGGTAACTATTGTAAATATCTTTAAGAGTCACTTTCTGTTAATGTGGGGACAGTAACTCTTAAAATGACAAAAATAATAATGTCTCTGAAATCATCCTCTCTCATGCGGCATGCTTGCAAAACTTTTGCCAGAGCTGCCTTCTTTTCTTACTGCTTTTCATCTGGCTTCCTGCCATAGTTGAAGGAAAAAATAGTTCTCAAAATGATATATTTTTTGTGTGTGTGTGGTTGTTGTTTTTTTTAAGGCTTTACAAAGAATGTTTAATAATAATAAAAAAATCCTTAATTGCAGTATACCCATATAAGTTTTATTTCTCATCCAGATTCTGATCTGAAGAAAGATATTCCCTTCAGTATCACTTATTTCAGCCATTCACTTCCTTGAGTTATTAACTTGCAGGAATGCTGAATTTCACAATGAGAAGAAAGCCACCTTTAATAATATCAATTACTTTATGGTATCATTTGCACTGTGTTCAGCATGATATTTTTTCTGCCTCTGACAACAGTTAGTGAGACTGAAAGTGCCTACAAATGTATATCTAGAGCAGCAGTTTTCTGTCTAGTCCGTACAATTGTGCACCATAGAGCAAGGCAGCAATTTATGCCTATAGCTATACAGCTAACACTTAGCTATACTCCTTCATTCTTGTGAGCCATCCTATTTAACTTACATAGGTAAATCTGATACATCGGTGTTTACAATATTAAGGCTTTAACAACAGTAGCAGAAACCCTGAGTATTTTCAGAACAGATAAATCCATCTCGCTTTCTTTACTAAATTCTGTCTGGCAAGCAGACTTATAGAATTTAGCAGCATAAGACACAAAATGGTTGGAAACAAATCTCAAGCTCTGGAGATCACTCACAGAATTAAGTACATTTCAACATGTAGGTAGTTGTCAGAAGTGGCCCATAAATCTCATTCAAGTAGAAATATTGCATGATTATTTTTTTCTTGCACATGTATTTGAATAAAATAGAGAAGAAGTCTGCCTTTTAAGAAGTTTATGTTAGATTTTAGTTTTTTTCTTACTTCACAGAATTGAGTTCCTGTTACAAAAACAGACGTCGGAAGAAATACATTTCTTGGCAAAGTTAAGAGCTACAGAAAAGAGCAAGGCATTGTTCTTCATTTTACTATGCACTTTCCCTTGAAACTTACTGACTGCTTAAATCATCTCAGCTATGCAGAAACCGTTAGCAATAAAATAAAAACTGTATTAAGCACTAAATTTTATACATATCTGGTATTTCTCATTGACGGAGAGTTTATGGAAGTTGTCAACTTCTGAGTCCAACTTATATGAAGGCAATCATAATCTGAGGGCATATGAATTGATCTAGTCAGAAATGGTGCAAATAAAATTAACAAATTTTTTTTTTTTTTTTTTTTTTCTCCTCGCTGAAGATCCATTTGCTGTTTTCCATACTCTTGGCAAGGGATGAATAGAAGGCTGAATACAGAAGTCTAGTCTCTCCATTAAGTTGAAACTTCCTGCTGGGATTTGAGGAAAAGACTGGCATAGAAATACGTAACCATTTAGCTTCTGGGCTGCTTGGCCTCTGTAGCTCAAAAGAAGCACAGGGCCAGAGGTTATGTATTATTCATTTTTCAATTGGGCTCAGTGGAGAAATTTGAGAGTTTACTACATAAATATGTTAAATTTAAGTACATCGTGCACTTCCATAAAATTCACTGAGGCCCAGATTCATCATTTCCTCCCAGCTCAACAAACCACTTTAAAATATGTTTAAATTGACTTCAATGGAGCTGTGAGCACTTACTGAAAGTTCAGTGTGTCCTTAAATTATTTGGAGAATGAGGACCATCTGCATATGTGTAAGTGTTTTGTTGAACGTGCCTAAGTATCCAACCCAGGGCCCCATGAAATCCATGAGGTTTCTCCATTGATGTCATTGGGCCTCGGATTTCACGTTAATGGTTGGATATTATCAGTTCTCTTGTTGCCTCCTTGAAAGAAGATGATATTCAGCTTTTCATGGCAATGCCCTATGCTCTGCATTAGAAAGCCCTAGATAGCATTCTGAGATTTCTTAGTGGTGTCTGTGGGGCTTGTTGTGATTATGAGTTTAAAATGCACTGCTCAAAAGTGTCAACGAACACAACCGGAATAATAATTCTTATTGAAACTTATGTGCTCTCTATACAATAGCCTATAGTAACAAAATGTCATAGAACAATATTATGTACATTGGGCTTTTAGGCAAGGTAGGGAAGTTCATGCTGCATGTCGCACACTCAGTGATACATTTCCGACAAAAGGGACTTGTCATAGGGCTATTTATAACAAGTATGATTGCATATATTAGAGTCTAAATTTAAGAATGTGACGAATAAACCAGATTCTCTATCAGACCCTCTCTTTTTACAGTCAAAGGAGATGAGAGCAGTCTATGTTTAGTCAGTTCCCTGGCCCATATGTTAAAGTTTCATGGGGGACTATTGAATTATGTTCTATAATCCTGGTTTTGAAGGCAATTTCATTCTTACTTATCTCAGCACCCTCGGCTTTTAATGACCTCTTCTGTTTTCCCATTTATTGATAGGACTGTTTATACTACCCATGAGATGAGAAGATATTTAAATTCTCTCTCAGACACATCTTTTTCTACAACATCCTGAAGTAAATTATCCACAGAACCAATTCTTTCCTTCTCAATGCCTCAGAAAGAAACTTAAAAAATCCCACTTTTTTTTTTTTTTTTTTTTTTTTATTATGGCACACTGATGTGGTAGTTATTAATAAATCTCTAAATCATTCTTCATAATTTACCTGGAAAGGACACTGACTTAGATTCTGTTGAAAAAGTTAGGAGTGTGGGATTTCAACAAAAAATTTGCTAAATGAAAGGACAATTGGATAACTGGCTATTAAGAAATGCAAGAAAATAAACTGAGCCCATTTAAACAAAATGTATTTTAATTCAGCTAAAAGAAGAGGAAGTTTACAGGTTTTCCAGAAATGCACATTCAAGCCACAGCTGCAGAAAGAGAAAAGCAGAATCTGAAGGGGGCAGTGGTATCATGCCAGTCACAAAAATAACTCCCAAAGAAAGACCACTCGGTGCTCCCATGCAGTACTTCCCTACAAAGAGGTAAGGTTACTTTACAGAAAGAGGGCAGGCACTGCATTGGGAAGACCAGTCATGGAATATTATATAGAATTGTAGTATCCACATTGTGCACTTAGTCTTAAGTGTAGAGAAGATTCACAAAAAATGATCTAAGGATTAGAAGAAATGCCTTATAATAGAAAATGTAAATGTAAAGAGAAGCAAATACTGGAAATTTTGAAGTTTGTTTCATTGAACAGTGAAAGGTAAGAAAGTCAACGGTTGAGCACTAAAGTCAAAATAAATTCAAATGAGAAATCAGGCTTACATTTTTAACAAGCCCAGATAAACAAACTTTGGAACAAACTGTCAAAAGAGATGGTAATATTTCTTGGTGTGTTTAATTCAGCACCACAGATTTCTAGATAATGTTTGGTGTAATGTAGGCTGCTATACTAAACATAGGAACAACTAGATAAAAGATACGGAACTTATTAGTGCAGGGAATGTGACTAGAAAATCAAGTTATTCCATTGGGATAAAATTTTTATATGATGTTATGGCTACCACATGATCAGAGCTTTTGAGAACATTCTTTATAATGGGAATATAGAGGGGGGTCAATCTATTTACTTCATTGAAGAAAAAGTAAAGTGTTGACTGAATTGCAGTCTGTGAGCAAAAGAGTAAAAATCATGATTAAGTAGTTGGAAGCTGAAGCTTCAAAGTTTAGGATGGGAACATGGATGGAAGGACAGAAAGGGAGTTAAGGATGACTGTTCAAATGTCTGGTTGACCAGCACGGTAGTCTGCATTGCTTGAACTCTTTATACAAACTTTAATGTCCTTCTAACAGCTGTAATACAAAAATTGCTTTAACCCATGGCTCACAAGGGATCAGATGATGTTGTTGGAAGCATCCCTTTTGATATTAAAGTCAGAGAATTTTAAATATCTGAGAAAGGGGAGTCAAAGAATCTCAGTAGACATAATAAAGTGGGGTGAAAGAAGATGTTTAGTGCTTACATTGTTGAAATTAGCTGAGGTAGAGACAATCCTTGATAAGAAGAGCTGGTCCCAAGAACCAGCCAATGAGGTAGAGACAGTCCTTGATGAGAAGCAGGAGCAGGCCCCAAGAGCCAGCTACGACTGGTCTTGCGGCTTGGGTGAATACCAAGAAATCACTGAGCCTGCGCAAGGAAAGAGGTTACTAGCGGTGACGAAGAGAAGTCATCTATCTTCATCTCTGCGACCACCAGACGACCACCATAACGAGGCCCTGCATAGGCGCAGTTGGGAGGGGACTATGGCAATGACCTCTCGGAGCTAATTTTAATATGAAGCGGGGATAGGTCATGCATATGTATAGGCGTATTGTAAATATGTAATACCTGACTCTATAAACTTGAGGTGAACTGCCGAGTTGCGCGCGCACGACTTTGGTGGGACTACCCCCCGTGCCGCCCAGCGCTGAATGAACATACCTACTTTATAATCTCACTGATTGCGGAGTCTGTTTTCCGCACGTCAACACCACTCTAAAACCTCCACAAACAAACAAAATGAAGCACAATCCCAGCCTTTTTTAACAATAAGCGTTATTGTCAAAAAGGTTTACGAAGTAGCAACCTTCTGTTGCAGTAATACATTGATATATATACATACGTGTTTAATCTAAAATAGCTGCTTTACTCACACCATTTTTACCATGATACGTTAGAGTACAATTAAAGAACTATTAGCACAGTTTAGCAGGAGAAGAATCTCAATATCACACTACTATCTTTGCTCTTCTATATCAATAAGCTTTTCTAGCCTTTGAGACTGGTTTCTATTTTTAATCTGTTGCTGCAATAAAGAAATGATAGTCACTTGTGTTATGTTATTAACTTTACCCCAAAGGGTTCTTGTTCATTTCCAGATAAATATCATTTCCTGTTGTTGATTATTTGGATATACACATAAAGTAGGATCCTGATAAGCTCCTGTGCCACATGGAAATATGGCAGGATCACTCTTGGGGTTTATGCTGTAATCATTTCAAGTGCTTAGAGCAATGATGTAAATATCAGATGGCATAAACTAAACAGGTTTTTTAAACCTACTTCATTGTCAGCACCCCAAATGCATGTTTCAGAGCAGCATCTTGGTTTACAAGATCTGAATCTCTCTTTGGATTATGGTATAATATCTGTTGTTTTCAGGAGCTGTGCTAGAATTTAAGCCAGATTTATCTGAGGCAAATTATTTGGGTTAATTGCAGCATGCCCACTTATGATGATTCAACTCAAATATAATCCAGCTTCAACTCAATGTTTCTTACCTTAGAAAGTAAGAGGCTCAGTCCAGAATCAAAGACATTAAAGAGACAACTGGGAAGCTTAGAAGCTTATTAATACAAGATCCTAAATTAGATATCTGAAGTTTAGCAGAAAGGATACTGTTCCCTCTTTCCCACCAACTCAAGTCACTGCTAATCTTCTGTGACAAACAGAAGCATTTACTTTTTCTAGATTTTAATGGGTCTATACAAAAAAAATCCGGGTGAAATAACCAATCTCTATGGTTCTAGTTCATTCTAACTAGTACACGTTTTTAGTTGGGGATCAATGGTAAAATTTCCCACCCTCTACTAGTCAATGGCCAAAAATAGTAAAGAAATTATTTAACACACATATGACTAGGTTTTTCTCTGCTTGATGGCCTATTTTATGTTGCTAGTTTTCTGTTCCCATTAACAATGTGGAATGGAGGATCCCTAATGTAAAGTTGTTTCTCTGTCAATCCACAGCACTGTTACTTTTAATATGATTTTCCTAATGCTCATGTAGTAAAAGACATAATTTCTTTTTACAAAGTAACATGGATTAGTTTAATGCATTCTAGTTGCCTTGATTTTTCTTGGTCATTTGTGACATCACCTACATTTTTTCTCAGATATTTTGTTGTTTGGAAATATCAAGGAAAATTTTAAAAGTTTAAATGTAGATGTCAATTGTGTTCCTATAGAACTCAAAAAAAAAAAAAAATCAAATCTGATTACTCTAAACTTCACTCACTTAAAAAAAAAAAAAAGAAAAAAGAAAGAAAGAAAAAAAAGGAAAGGAAAACCAAAACTCAGTTCCCATTCATGCCATGTGTATTTGGAAATTTAGTTCCTATACTGGGAACCAACTTTCATGATTATGATATCTTTTATGTTCTTGGCCTTCTGATACCAAAATCTTTCACATTCTAAACAAACATGAAGGGGGGAGAAAGAGGAAGGTAGGTAAGTTCAAGTAAGATTACCAGAGACTTCCAGCACAGCTTTGAAAAACTGACTTTGTTGATTTAAACACAGTACAATAAATCAGATTCCATGACCCTCTTAGGGTCAACTTCTACCCTTGGAGAAAGTGAGATAAAGTTAAAAGCTGAGGATAAAAAACAGTTATTGCAAGCACTTTTCCCTCCCAAACCCTCTTGAGAACATTTGAGCTCGTAGGCCTTTTTGAGGCTTGCTTTGTATGTATTTTAAAAGGTGTTGGGTTTTTTTTTCCCCCACATTTCTCCACTACAGGTTACCTATTCACTGACTACCTACCTTCTTTCACTTGCTTCCTGATATTTGAAAGAACTTGGTCATGGAACACTCAGAGACCTTCCTCTGTTCTTACAGATCGTTCATGCTTATTTTCTGAATATGTATTCACAAATACGTACACATGTGTATATAATTACAGACAATAGAAATATACATTTAACAACAAGCTACGCCAAGAATGACAGACTCAGAAAACATTATAATTCCCCCAGGAGTTTTTAAATATTCATGCGGCCGTCCATCACCTTCCCCTTGTTCTTTATGGCTACTCCCACAATCAGGGAATTGATGTTCCAGAAGAACTCAGGATAGTCCCTGGATATAACTTTAGTGAACTTCCTTCCTCTAGAAGGCAGTACTAACTCTGTCTTAGCTGTCTAAATATTCTGTCTAGTAGAGAACATCAATTCTTACTAATGTAGGTCTCTACTTTATGTTTCCCTGATGACTTCCCCATCAGACCGCCTCCTCACTCCTGAAGCAGATGACATACAGGGTTACAGCTGGACTAAGCACAGAATGATATTACACTCGTGCACACACAACACAACTTGCTCTAGCACGCAGCTAGACTTGGCAGGATCTAGCAGTTAAATAATGTGGCCATGAAGTGAATGTTGCTTCAATCCCAGTTCAATTCCGCTCTTGAGCATTAATGTTAGATGCAGCTTATATATCCAAAATGACATACATAATGAAACCGGCCATATTTCTAAAGTGTTCTGAGATCTAAAGAAGAATGATAATATAGAAGGTTATACGGAATGCCATTGCCATTAGAAACTAGAAATGTTATAAACATTTGTACAAAATTCAATTAATATAAGATCTTCACACACGATTAAAACAAAGAAACAAAACCCTGAAACAAAAATAGTAACGGTTCAGAGATCACCCTGTGCACAGCTTAAATATGTGTATATCCATGCTCCTAAACTGCCTAGTTGTCCTCTTATATTTATTATAGAAATTAAAATACTCCTGCTGTTACAGTTCATCTCTTCACTTCCACGTCTAGGGAAAGACAGGACGTAAAAATATTTGATATCTCATAAGAAAAAAATGTCCTTTGAATACTGCTCAAATTAAGACATTTACAAATCCTGCAAAAACTTTAACTTGCAGAGCAAAGTGGTTCTGGCAGACTTCAAGGATCTGACACATTCAGAATCACTAGACCTGAAACCATCAGTGAACTAGGTCCGACACAAGAATGAGACACAACTCAATAAAGTTTCACTGTTCTAAGTTGCCAAACTACAACCACATCAACAAGTTTCTGTCTTGGGTCTATGATTTAAGTAGTAGGAAAAGTAAACAGGTAACTTTAAATTGTTCAAGTTAGGCCCAACTCAGAACTAAAGTGTGCCTCTGAATCCAGGTTGAACTAATCATTACAAGATAAATTAATCGGAATGTAATTAGATACACGATTTATACAGCATTTTTTGTATCTGCCTGCTCTGTTGGAGCCACAGTACTATGGACAAAAGATCCCATCCTGTCTACATTTGTATTGATCTACAGAACCCATTGCAGCTTAAATAGTTAAACCTTATTTGAGACTCAGGTCCTTGTATCCGTAAGCCCAGGTATAATTTAATTCACTTTCACAAAGGGAGAAAATCTTACTTCTATCCTTCCTTCCCTTCCTGCCTTTCCAATACACATGTTGCCATAAAGCTAAGCTACCAGAAATCATATAGCAATGATTTTTATTTTTTTTTAAATCTACACAAAATCCTTATGTATGCTTATGTCCTTATGAATCTTTATGTATACATGTGTATATATACACATGCTTGTCACACATACATGAAGCATACTTATATGCAGTCAACATATAGTTAATATATACACATTCTATGTTTATATATTTTATATATTTATACAGAGATATATATTTTATACAGAGAATTCATAGATATAAAATAAATGTATACATATGACTCTGTGTGTGTGTGTGCGTATGCTTATATTTTAATAGCACAAACTTTAAAGAGAAGGAAGAGGATGGGAATAGGAACACAAACACCCAAAAGTTTGGGAAAGTTCTGGGATGAGAGAAGCTCAGCTAAAATGCTTTTGCGACCTTATCTATGTTGGGTGCAAGTGATTCTCTCTGTAATATCCAGATAGATGTATCTTGTTAACTGCCTCATCCTGTGGTGTCATCATTACTGTAATTAATGAATTACCATAGCAAACTGCAGTGACTATAAAGTTTTAGAGAATAAGCAGCCGTTACCTGTGACAATATGGGTTGGTGGACACCAATGGCATATATTTCACATTGGACTGGTTAGGGACGATGACACCAGCAATGTCCTTCGCTTAAAGAGGAAAAAGAAATCAACTTAGAACCCTCCTAAATGAAAAACTTTGCCCTTTTGCTGCCTTTCCTAATAGAAAACAAGTTAAAATGTACCATTGGGCAGGTTAATTGACTTACAAGTATGTCTTTTTAATAAGTGTCATAAAGTATGTCATGCAGCCGAAACTTGCTTTCAATGCATTTTTTAAACTGTTGTCAACCAGATTAAAGTTTATTGTTCGCATGTAAGTTTCCGTTTTCAAGCAGTAATGAAAGACATTAAATTGATTTGCCATGCGTAGATATGAAGCGGGTTATGTCCTTTGCTCTTTGTCAATGTGCCTTTCCCAGATGCTTTCTTTCTTTGCTGTTTGTCTAAGCAATGAATGTTCATGAAATGCTCTCCCTTTCCCATGGCCTGAAATGCAACTCTTCATTTCTTTGGTGTCCCGTTTAAGTTAAAGGTTAGTGTATGTAGGGACCTGATTCAACACAGCTTGACTTTAATCTCGCCTTTTTATAAGTCTTTAGAGTTTTGATGGAGAAGTGATTGAGGAAATAATACGGTGAATCAGAGTTTAATAGTATGTTGTTCTGGGCATTGAGTGTCTTTCGTTGTACAGCACCAGCACGGTGGGACCTTGTTACTGAAATTAGCATCTGCCATAACTCAAGACTGAAAACTCTGGAATAATCCCAACATTTGGCTACCTAAAACACAGTATGTCAATGGAGATTGTGCCTCATCTTGGCAGAAGGAAAGGACAACTGAAATAAAAAAAAAAAAAAAAAAGAAAAAAAAAAGGTTTTCCAATGAAGAAAGATGAATTTTAAGGGAAGGGACTGGTTTTCAACAGTAACAGAGAGAAGAACATTGCAAAGCAAGACAGACATGGAGAAAATTCCTGGAGCAAGATGTATTTAAAAATGCTCTGGTGAAGAGTAGGATTACATCTAGTAGTATCATGTTTCTTTGATTATTATTTTTTTTTAATGATATACCTCACACTCCAAAAAAATTCATGGATGGAAAAATAAAGAAACAAACAAAAAAACCAAAACCACCCTTCTAGGTGTGTCTGCTGTACAAAGTCACAAGTGCTGCTGCTCCAAAATCTCTGTGTGCTGGTACTAGAAACCATTTTTAATTTATATTTTTATTTTTAATCTTTTTTTTTTTTTTCTTTTCTTTTCTTTTTCCCCAGGGACACAAAAAGGACAATGTGTTAGGTCCAGAAAGCAGCACAATTCAGATGAAGAAATTTATTAACCTGTTACAAACTTTCCCAGGTACTTCTGAAGTTACTGAACTGATATTCTTAAAGACTTCTGAATGTTTGTTAAATGCATATTTTTACAAGATATTTACAATAAATTCATGAAAGCTACATGTTAAAGATGCTAAAATGGATCCCGCAACTCAAAGTGGTCATCTTACTAACTTAGTAATTTGAGACAGCACTGGCGTTTTAAAGATGTATGGGTAGATCTCATGTACCAACAGATAGGGAGTGATACTTGTGGTGACATCATGAGTTAAGAGTTGGTTTATGCTAGAGATTTACTTTTCTTCTGACCAATAGAAGTAAATTCTATTATTGGCAAATGATATAAGTTAACCCATTTTCTCTACCTGTGGAGGAAAGAACAAGGTCTTAAGTAAATTGCAGCACATTTAACAGAATGATTTCACCATTACCACCCATAACAATAGAAATCTAAAGTCCTGCCTCACCCCTTAGTAAGGTTCTTCTTTTTGACTTCAGTGGGTTCCATGGCTTCTTCCCCAATTTCAGCCTTAACAGTGAAACAAAAAGCTCTGCAAATTTTGTGCTGAAGCAAACTTGTCTGAGTTTCTCCCTTCCCTCTGTGTCCTCCAAGCCAGTCTGAGTAGTTATTGACAAGAATTTCATATGAATACTCTCTATGCACACATTTTCTGTGGTTTTTTTTTTACGTAAGTCCTTGCCAATTTATGCCCCATCACCATTCTTTAGCCCACTCACACCCAGAAACTACGAGATATATGCACTTGGCTTCCATTTTCCAAACTAAAGATATCATGATCTGGACACAGTAAACAAAGCCAACTGGAAGCTGCATAAATAATTTAATCATTCACTGAGGACTGGCCAGGCAGGCAAGATGAAGCCGCTTCCCCCAGATTAATAAAGGCTTTTATGGAACCATAAAAACAGCAATAATTCAATCATTTTTTTAAAGGGCACTGAATATAATGCTTATTAAATGCTGGGTACAGCTGAGGTGTGCACTGGGATGAAATAGAAAGCATGCTCAGCAGCAATATGCCAAATGCATGCTTTCCCCTTTTGCTGACAGGCAGATAACCTGACCCAAGCGTTTAATAAGATATACTTACTGATTTTTCCTTTTTTTTCCCTCCCCCCCCCCCCGCCCCCCCCCCCCCCCCCCCCCTTCTTTTTGAACTGATTTGCTATGTCATGGTACACTGCTAGGGGAAAAAAAAAAAAAAAACAAAAAACAAAACAAAAACCAAATAAAACTTTTGAGAAGGGAGTCTATATTTCTCTCTTTTTTGTTTCCTAGGAAAAGGTGCCATGTTTAGTGTTGAAAATAGAGGCAGCAGTGACAAGAGGGTACCAGGGAAAGAACGTATGTGTACTCTTTCCTCCTCTACTGCTGACTCACTGATAGTTGTGAAGTTGCACTTTCTGCTCTTAACTTTTACCTCACTCTCCCCACCATTAAATTAAGGTTAGTACTATTTACTAACCTCAGTATGGCAACACAGCTCACTGACAAGACACAGTTCTGCCTCGAGAACAGTCATGTAACTGAAGGTTTTGCTTTGATTTCAGCAGGAACTGTATATACATCACTGTCTTCTAAGGAACAAGAAATACCAGAAATGTGAGTGAAAGGTAGCCTGGTGATGAAGGGAACACAGAATGTTAGCATCCCATTGTGCTGGCATGGGTAAAGCTGATCTTCTCTTCACTTGGAAATATCATGCTCTTAAGTACAAAATTAAATAATACTAATAAAATTTGTTCTGCTGCAGCTTAGTAGATGTAGTATCTCTTCTTCGCAGTCTCCCATTCCTCTCACTATGCCATTCTTCTTAAGTTGGGTTGCTTTCACCATGATCCACCATCTACTTCTTTCGCCTTGGAAGCAATGGGTGGAGTTGTACCGTCACAGTTAAAACACCACAAAGCCAAAACCCAAAAGAAATCCAGCTGATTTCTGAGCCATAATCCCCATGAAGCACCACTACAACATTTAAATATTAATGTAAATGGTACTGGATATTCAGTTCTCCATTTTTTCCAGTGGAAAGCATCAGGGCTGCACAAGTGATACTTCAGACCAATTTAATTAAACCAAATGTTACAATTTTCTCTTGAACTGAATGTAGATCTTCTTCCAGCAGCTACACTCCTGCCTGCCCTTTCTACTGCTTCTGTCTCAAAATGGTCTGTTCTTAGCCTAAAAAGAGATCCCTTCAAAATGGACAATTAAAACACATATGTATGTGTGTATACACAACTGGAGACTGACACTGAAAGTTTTCAAAATGTGTATTTTTGGAAAACATGCTTTTGACAGAAACTTTCTCACAAGTCCTACTGCTGACACCAACTTGCTCATGAGTCTGATTTCTGCTACTTTCTTGTTGATAACTTCTGCAAAGAAAAAATTTCAAAGTGATGAGCCTGAAACACGTTTTGAACTATTCCTTTGCTTCTTGAGGTAATCACTCTGTACAAAGAATGCATCCTCAGCTGGACTTTACCATTCTTTGTAGCTCGTATGGAAAACATTTGTTTGAACATCCACATCTTTAAAAATCCTGTTGTAATCCAAATTCATATCCTGTGGCCTAGTGGACAGGCTACTGAACAGAAACATTAAAAAAAAAAAAAAATTAAAAAAAAAATCTATTTTTGTCTTGTCTGTAGTTTACTGACTGGATTGAGGCAGGCTGTGTCAAATCATGGTGCCTTACTCCCCTCATGTTCTCTTCTCTTTTAAGAATTTCTAACAAAAGGGATGTTGATACATCCCCAAAGGAGTCTAAGGAGAATCTCCATCCTTTATTGGATGTGGGGGGAAACATAGTGACAAAGGATCAGGAAAAGGCTGAGGTACTTAATGTCTTCTTTGCCTCAGTCTTTAATAGTAAGACCAGTTGTTCTCTGGGTACCCAGCCCCCTGAGCTGAAAGACAGGGACGGGGAGCAGAATGAAGCCCCCGTAATCCAAGGGGAAATGGTTAGCGACCTGCTACACCAGGTCTACAGTGTCTACCAGTGTTTACACCACTTAGACACACACAAACCTATGGGGATGGGTGGGATCCACCCAAGGGTACTAAGGGGGCTAGCGGAAGTGCTTGCCAAACTACTTTCAATCATTTGTCAGTAGTCCTGGCTAACTGGGGAGGTTCCAGTTGACTGGAATTTAGCAAATGTGACACCCAGCTACAAGAAGGGCCAGAAGAAGGATCCAGGGAACTACAGGCCTGTCAGTCTGACCTCAGTGCTGGGGAAGGTTATGAAGCAGATCATGTTGAATGCCATCACGTGGCACATATAGGACAACCAGGTGATCAGGCCCAGTCAGCGTGGGTTTATGAAAGGTAAGTCCTGCTTGACTAACCTGATCTCCTTCCATGACAAGATGATCTGCTCAGTGGATGAGGGAAAGGCTGTGGATGTTGTCTACCTAGACTTCAGCAAAGCATTTGACACCATTTCCCAGAGCATTGTCCTCGAGAAACTGGCTGCTCATGGCTTGGATGGGTGCACTCTTCACTGGGTAAAAAACTGGCTGGATGGCCAGGCCCAAGGAGTGGTGGTGAATGGAGTTAAATCCAGTTGGTGACCGGTCACAAAAGTGGTGTTCCCCATGACTCAGTATTGGGGCCAGTTCTCTTTAATATCTTTATCAATGATCTGGACAAGGGGATTGAGGGCACCCTCAGTAAGTTTGCAGACAACACCAGGTTGGGCAAGAGTGTGGATCTGCTCGAGAGTAGGAAGGCTCTGCAGAAGGATCTGGACAGGCTGGATCGATGGGCTGAGGCCAACTGTATGAGGTTTAATAAGGCTCAGTGCTGGGTCCTGCACTTGGGTCACAACAACCCCATGCAATGCTACAGCCTTGGGGAAAAGGAGGCTCAGGGGAGACCTCACTCATCTCTAAAACTACCTAAAAGGGGGTTGTAGTGAGGTGGGTGTTGGTCTTTTCTCCCAACAACTGAGACGACAAGAGGAAAAGGCCTCAAGTTGTGCCACAGGAGGTTGAGATTGGATATTAGGAAAAATTTCTTCCCTGAAAGGGTTGACAAGCACTGGAACAGGCTGCCCAGGGAAGTGGTTGAGTCACCATCCCTGGAGGTATTTACAAGACGTGTAGATGTGGCACTTTGGAACATAGCTTAGTGGTGGACTTGGCAGTGCCAGGTTTGCAGCTGGACTCGATGATCTTAAGGGTCTTTTCCCACCTAAATGATTCTATGATTCTATGATGCTATGTTTGTGTGTAGCCTAAGGACTGGAGTAATTACTGTATTTGCTGCACATAAATTGAGGAGTGGTTTTTAACACCGCAAACAATGAACATAATTGAGTTGTCCTACTTTGGCTTGTTCTGAATGCCTCTCTGTATTCACTTTCCACGCACCGCACTGAGAAACTGCTGCTCTGCTCATGGTTTGCTCATTCATTTCAGTGGACAAACACACGACAGGGAAGGTCTGGCTGAATGAATTTGCCAGACGACTATCATTGCTGAAGAGGGTATTTCTATTTGCAACTCTCCCATTGAAAATATCTTAGACTATTTATTGTCATTTGTAAAAGTCTTCTTAAACTTTTGTTTATTGTTCATTAAACAGAGGGTTTTAAATGCAATATGAAAATAACAAGTATTTCATTTACTGGTTTTATTGCCTATTCTTTTTTTTATTTTATTTTACAGTAGGTGTTCTTGGTTTTCAATTATGAATTTATTAAGAATTGTATTAGACTGGGTTTCTTTTTTTTTTTTTTTTTGCATTTGTTAGAATTTACATTTAAATATAGATTAAAAAAAATATATATTTGAATGCAGATGAAACCTGCTTTAAAAACAAACTGATAGGATTTTCAAAGACATTTCAGAGACAAGGGACCAGATGGGTCTTAGGTGCCTAGTTGGCTGCTGAGGATTTGAGCCTAAATTCCTAGGTTATGAATGTTCAACCCACCTGATATATAATTTTAATAGGACTTGATCTAATCATCGAAAAGCTGCTGAAAGACTGCCACCAACTCCAGCAGGCTTTGAATAAGGTACTGGAATGAGGAGCAGAATGTTTTGTAGTGCTGATGCATTATATAAAATTTAATTCATTATCACGATTACAAAGAGTATCCTTTTTCCCAGTTGCCTATTGTGTAAATATCTCAAAACCCTGTGGGGTTAAGATGTCTTGGCCTGTTTCATGTTCAGTGTTCATTTTCACTCCAATTATTTCTTACTTGCTTTATCTACACTTATAATCTGCCCATTCCTCCCACTTAACATATCCTTTGAACTTTTCAAATGCCTTCTGCTTCTCCTTATTATCTTTGCTTAACCACATCCTTGTCTCTGTCGTCCTATTTTTGATACTTTTTACTGGGATGAATATAGTTGGTATCCATCCTCTATATCTGCCAATTAGATACAGAACTTCATACTTTTTTTTTCTTCATAATGGTAGATTTTCTGCACTGCTGTTGATATCATTTCACTTCCTGCAAATTATTCCATATATTAGATTCTCCAAAGCAGTCTTAAAAAAAGGGGGGGGGGGGGGGGGGGGGTAAAGTTACATTAACTTCTGAGATTCTATTTTCACATACACCCAGAGGAATATTTCATATCTGAATATATTATGATCACTAAAGTAGACCTTGGTTGCTCAACTATTTCTGTCGTGTATGTCATACTCTGGCTTATTATCAGAGAGCAAGTCCAGAATAGCTTCTGATTGCACTTGCTGCTAAGTACAATTGATAAAGGAGGTGTACAGAGCTGATGACCACACCGTTCCTCTCTGACCCTCCAGGTATTGTGCAATCATTCGCAAAAGGGCTGAGATTTATCTTTAATGAGTGTTCAGCTGGGGGAATAGGAAGCTGGAGATGGAGAAGGAAAATGAACAGGCATATGTAATTAAATGATTCATGCTTTATTTTTTCTGCATCTTTTTCAGAAATCTAGATGCCATCAGTGACTTACATAATCCATTGCCAACATTTATTCTCATTTCAGTTATCTCCATAGTGGTAGTCAAGCTGCTTATATCATTTGTCTCTTCAGGCATAGTATCTTCCCTCTCATATTACTTTAATCAATCATTGTTAGCTTATGTATAGTGCATATCATCGCTACTGTTTTGTGGTGTGTCAGTCATTCGTGCCAAACAGACCAGCTAGCAGCCCCGAAGGACCTCTATAAATGGAAATTCTCCTCTGCAAGCTGTTAAGCTTAAATGAGAGCATGAAAGCCCTTGCATGAACATCATAACCTTCTACAGTGCACGAGGCTTTGCTAATGGTGATGTCAGCACTTCCCAAGCCAACCCATCTCCAGGCGATGCGATGATCCTGCTCATTGCTTTGTGCCTCTGCCATATAAAAATCATCAGCAGAGAACCAGACTGAGGTCCAGACCTGTGGCAAGACCCAGCTGCCTCCCATCTCACTTTAAATGGTTGCCCAAGGCACTTTATTTAACAGTTTATTAGACTTTAATTTAGCATTCAGTATCTTTGCTGTCAGAATGACATGAGTTTTCTTCTGTATGCGTGTTGCTAATAACATGGAAGGCTCTGACTCTATGTTCAGAGCTATATAAGATACAGGGAAAAAAAAAACCAAACCCTCCTCTGTAATGATGAGTCCGTGTCAAACAGAAGAACAAAAAGGAAACGGAGGCACAGAACTAGGGCTGACTCAAGGTGAAATCCTAATCCGCTGAGTCCTCAAAAACCCTCTGTGACCCAAAGCTGCACTTGGATTATAGGGCATGGCACCGGAGGAGGAGTGACTCATTACCAATACCTTCCTCCTACAAGCTACTGTTGTTTACGTCCAATTTGGTTTGTGAGGCCCTGTTGTGAAGAGCTAGATAAGTATTGTGCTAATGGCAAGTCTCCGCTGTAACATAACTCCATAGAAGCTGTCATCTGATTCTCATCTCATGACTCATGTTTGCCCCTTTGCTCTTGTGTTAACAGTCTTCAGTGGAAGAGCCGTGGACTTTATGTAAATGAATTTTGTACCTTAGAATATACTATTGCAGACTCCCAGTCCTGAGCTCCGATTCTAATATTGGGTCTATCTTCTGGGTACATTGTGGAGTTATAGCATATTTCACCATTTGAGAATCTGGCTCAGCGTTTTTTATTAAACTCTCTTTGGCAGGCTGTACTGTTACGTCAAATGCTGAACAACAGGGAGGATGTAAATATCTATTTCCACTGTCTCCCATCTCAAAATAATATTGATATTTATTATGCTGATTCTTCCTAGTTGGTCAGTTTATGTGATTCAGCAGCAGTGATGTTCCACACTTCCACCTGTTTGCATTTACTCTATGGCTGCCTAGGGAACAATGGGGAAAATAATGCTCTCGCGAGCCATTCCGTTCGCTATGTGTCAAAAAGTAATTTGAATCAAAGAGTCACTAACTTAATTGATGGCGATGGCTCCATCCAAAAAACAACCAAAGAAATTGATGTTGTGCAAATTGCACATATATTGCTCTTGAATTTGCGAGCATATTCTTGTTTGCCTTGACAGCATTTAAATTACCTTTTGGACAGCTCAACACATTACTTAAGATATGTCTGCATGTGAATTTTTAGCTGCTAACGGGGGCAATAACAGCCTTCCTGTGAAACTAATTCCTGTAACTTCAAGTTCATCTCACTGGGGTTTTTCTGCTAATTCATGGCACATACCAATCATTGCTTAACATCTAGCATTTTAACCCCCGTGCATTTTCAGCAATGCAGTGTACAGGAGATTACAGTGAGGCAGTGGTTCCCTCAGTACAGTAAAACAGGGGGTGATTAGCAAAGATCCAGCAAATTGCCTAGGAAGGACACACATTGTTTCAGAGGCTTACCTAAGGTATTTCAACATGGTTTGATCTCAACTAATTTTAAATACTTAGATGAGTTATCTGAAGTCAAAGTGTAGTTGCTTGAGATTCCTGCTATAGTTGGTGGACAGAGACAGGCAACATTCGGCAAGGATTCACTGCAGTTCCTGAAGATTTTGGAATCAAGACCTTAGTCTTTGGTAAGGAATCAAAAAGGTCTACTTAACCCTGCTTTGCAATGAGTTCATTATTCACGACATATTTGTTTTATAGCAGCTCCAGAAGGCAATGACTGAAATTAATGCTTGTCATTTCAGGGAATTTTCAAACTCATAGTCATGGTATTTGTTGTAGAAGCTTATAAAGTTAAAAGAATTGACAAAGGGTGGGTGAGGAAACAGAGCTGAAAGATAAATGTGACTTCCCAAAATCACCAAATAAAGTTGTTTGAGAGATGAGTTGTTTATACAAATCTTTCTGGGTGTGCACATGAGTGTGTGTGTGTGTATAAATCCCAGCAGGACTGTGGTGGTTTTCTTAGATAAGGAAACAGTTTGAGAAGAATTTTGTCTTATTTTTTTCTAGTTCAAATTAGAAAATAAAACTGTGGTTATTTGGTATTGAGGAGCAAAAAATCAATATATGAGTATTTTTTTATAGATACAAGTGTGTGCAAAATATGCCTGTCTTATGATTTCCATTAGATGAGTGACCTTACAGACTTAAAAAGCTGCAGTAGCTACAAATACATCTTGGAAGACTAATATTATATTAATCAAGCTTGAAAGATTGTAAGTTAAATCATACTTTACCAAGTTATTCCTCTAGTTTAAACCAGATCTATACTGATTAACTTTCTGTCCAAGCTGTATGGGTAACAGAAGTGTTACCCAATGTATTAGGCAAACAACAGTGGTTCATTTTTAGCCCATTCCATCAAGAAATTAGATTAAACCACTGTACCTGAGACTATAAACATGGTCCCAACCTGAGAGTAGCTTGTTTTCCTTCTAGGCAGAGACATGAGTGATAAGCCATGTTTGCTCCATACTCAAAGGCAAACCACTGAGAATGGACAGTCCTGGGCTGAGAAAACTGAATGGGCAAGGCAATTCTGTCTTCCAGGAACAAAAATCTAATACCAACAGCACACTACTATGGAGAAATTCTACTTCAAAAACTAATTGCTGAATGTCTAGTCACACATAAAAAAATCTAATTCCTTGGACCGTTCCTCTTTCACAATGATCTGTAATATAATCTCATAAAACTGAATACAAACAAGGCATACAACAGGAATTTTTTTTCTTTTCAAGGGCCAATGATGTTTGCACATGAAGGACTTTCAGTCTAATGTGACTTGAGATCTCTGCACAAAGGCCTTACAAAACTTCTAACAATGGATTTTAGAATAGTTGCACCAATACTTGTTGTTTAAAAAAAGTAACAAACTTTTCTTTCTGTAATTTTTGTTTTACTCATCTTTTTTCTTTAATTGCCTTCTTTCATCCAGTGAGTTCCTTTGCATCCATATATCATATCAGTATGAACCCTGTATTTATAATGGCATAAACATGCAGAGAAACATTCATATACATAGCTCAAATTGTTTTGTTATTTTGCCATTCATTTTTATTTTTGCTGGGGGTGGACTATAAAGTTCTGCTGAAACCAATCAACACAAAATTTAAAAAAAAAAAAAAAAAAGTCTTTCTTTCCCTTCTCACTATTCTCATAATGTTCTATGCATATGAACCACCCTTGGCAAAAAAAAAAATAAAAAATAAATAAAAATAAAATTAGCAGCTTTCCATGCCTGCAAGCAAATACTGATCGACTTAACAACAACAGCAAAATATATATAATTAATTATAAGCATCCCTTCCTCCCCAAACCAGAAAATCATAATGTATCAGTTTGGGGCATTAATGTATCTGATAAAGCATTTTGTGTTCCCACAACGCTCCATCTGCTGATAAACCTCCACTAGAGCTGACTGTGATGCAACATATTTGAACCCCCTAGAGGCAGCTGAGGCACATTAAGATGCCATTAATGTCCATTTTACATGTCTGAGCTCTTCTTCTGAGTTGGGCTTCCTTTGTAAAATGTGACTGTGGGGCTATTTCTATCCAGATGTCACAGTGCGTATCTGTATTTGTTTATGGTATTTAATAATATCTTCTGGCTGGGCAGAATAGTCTTAGAATGCAGTGTATTATTTTCAGACAAAAGTGGTAGTTGCCATATGAATATGCAATGTTTTAATGTAGCAAAATTAAAAGAAGAAAAAAAAAAAGGGAAAAAAGTGCCACTCATAGATGAAGAGGATGAAAGAAACCAGTAACAGCATTGTTAGGTTTTTAAAATAAGATTTTAATGAGAAAGAATTAGGCCTTGATCCAACATAAATTGGACTATTTACATGCTTAAATTAAGCATGTATTTAAATTGAGAACAAGCACTTTGCTACCTGGGGATTTGGTGAAGATCCGCTATAAGAAATGTCTTGGAAAACATGAGGACGCAGTAGGCTAGTACTCTGAACCAAGACAGTAGTAGGCTACTAGCAGTAGGCTAGTGCTCTGAACCAAGACAGTTGTAGGCTACTAGCAGTAGGCTAGTGCTCTGAACCAAGACAGTTGTAGGCTACTAGCAGTAGGCTAGTACTCTGAACCAAGACAGTTGTAGGCTACTAGCAGTAGGCTAGTACTCTGAACCAAGACAGTTGTAGGCTACTAGCAGTAGGCTAGTACTCTGAACCAAGACAATTGTAGGCTACTAGCAGTAGGCTAGTGCTCTGAACCAAGACAGCAGTAGGCTACTAGCAGTAGGCTAGTACTCTGAACCAAGAAAGTTGTAGGCTACTAGCAGTAGGCTAGTACTCTGAACCTCCTCACTCCCATGTGTTGGGCAAAGCATGACCGCTTCTCCTGAACCTGTGGGCCTTGCCTTTTGCTCTCCTGTGGGCAGTCAGGCTGGGAAACAAAGTACTAGAGGCAATGTTACAATTTGTTTTTCTTGCCAGTGGAAATGTCAGTGGCAGTGACTTCCAACAGCCACGTATAATTTATTAGCGGATTTCCAAGGCACCATGTTGCCTTTGACCACAGATAAGGCATCAGTCAGTTAAAAGATCAAAATCAGTAATGTTTCTCTTCAACCCTGTCTATAAAAGTGGCTTCAGGATTAGAAGTTGATGAGGCTAATGTTGAAGCAGACGGAAGTAATTAATCTGTTTTTCTTTTGCTGTATTTTTGAGCCTTTAAGATTCAGGGTTTTTGCATTTCTCAGCACTTGCAGGAATCAGAAGCTTTCTTTACACTATGCAGTAACATAACTGATTCCTGTACCATCACTAGCTTACAAAGGTCTTTAACTGAAGCATAAGATCCTACAAGACTTATGGCACAGTCCTGAAACTTGTCAATACTGTGATATCCTGCTGAAGTCAAGGGAAGCCTTCCCACGGACTTGTCTGAACTCCCAACAACAAAAGGGACTCGATAGTGCAAGTTAGGTATGAGCAAATTACTCTTTCATGACCCAAAGTAAATTGCCTAGATTTGCCATTGATTCTCCCAGCAGTCTTGGAAAAGCAATATGCCTCACCTTGGCAATTTGTAAACTGCAGGTATCTTTCCATACCTAGTTTTGAAAAGGACTTTGAGAACCATGTTAGAAAAACCGGAGAGCAATCCTTGAGCTCTGGATGTGGAGGAGAATCTATTTTTGCCAGACGTGACTGGATGACTCAGGGAGGAATCGTTCTGATATTATCTCATGGGAGGCGTTACACACAGGCTGATCTCATCACAGCTTCAGGCAAGCCTTGGTGCTCGAGATTTTGCCTTGCATTTTGATTCCTTGTGCCATTCTGATGCAAGCAGAGAAGGATGCATGCAGAAAAAAAAAAAATTAAAAAAAAATCTTCTCCTTCCTCTTAATGATGCCAAATGTGAATGGTGTAATAAAGTACATGTGTAGCCATATTAGCTTCTTTCCAAAATGAGGTGCACAGAAATTGAAAAGTGCCCATCACACAGTATGAATATGCAAGTAGTCATTACAAGAACCATCCTCCCAAATGTGGCAGCAAAGCTTTGGAGGTCTGACGAAGATGATTTCATGCCATCTGCCACCTGCTTCTGAAGGATAATGGCTGGCTGGTGTGTACGAGGCTTGTTCTAAATGTTATCATACTGTCTTCTTTCTTAAATTATGTGGCTAAAATGAGCCTGTCTTTGTTTTATTTCAATTGACACCAGATGCAGGGACTTGGATTCGGGTTTTCTGTTTTGCAAACACAAGCTTGGCAAAGAGAAAGGAAGAATGATAGGCAAAGCGGCTCAGATAACAGAAGAAACACTTCTGATAAGCCTTCACTTAAATTTCATCTTAAATTAAAAAAAAAAAAAAAAAAAAAGCAGAATTTGACATCACCTCTGACTGGCATTAAAGGAAGAAAAAATCATGTTGTTTCAGGTCTTTTGCTATTTCTATTGCTACTAAGAATACCAGTCATCATTATAAAAATCCGGGCCTAAAATACATTTTCTGTGTCAACCTAGCGAACTGGACAAGATTACAAATGGTGCTATCAGAAATTATTGTAATATTAACAGTAGCAATAATCAATTTATTTAAAGTTGTTTAACTCAACCCTTTATTTGTCCTTTACATTGCACTGGAACGAAATGATTGTTTCATTTCACATGAGCTTTATTTATTTTTTTTTTAACCAATTGTCACAGTAAAGTATGGGAGATTTGGTAACGTCTGGCATGCCAAGGAAATCTGAAAGGACAGTTCCATCCTCAGCAAGGTAAGGATTGTTCATCTTCTTTAACAAATGTGCCACGGACAGCTCTTCCCCAAATTTCACAATGTTAAATCAACACTGTGAATGGTCATTAACATCTACTCTTGAATCAACTGTTATAGAAAAGGATCGAAGAGAAACATCTTCTAGCTGAGCGGTGTCCCATCTGTGACAAAAGCAATATTTTGCCTGTGAGACCCTTTGATGTTGTCACTGGTTTCTGGAAGGCTGAAACAGTGCAATGCTGTGGTCAGCTGATTTTTTCTTTCTTCCCTTTCTCGGGAAAATAATTTTTTTCCCCACAATGAAGTGTCTAGAAGATGAACTTGGATTGGATAACTCACTTTTTCAGACAACTTAAGTAAGGTGAGAAAAAATGTATCATAAAAGGCATTACCATGCCACAACGCTAGACCATTATGTGCAGAATGGAACTTTGCTTATTTTCTCTTTAGAGGAAAAAAAAACATTTTGTATGCAGACGACATGTCCTGTTCATATCACAACCGGAACATTGCCTATACTAAAATACACTTGGCAAGCACAGTCACCTTTCTCCTCCTCTCATTTTCTGTCAGGGTGCATTGAGAGTGGGTCTGCTCCATGAAGGGGGAACAAGCCAAGGGTGGCCCAGCACGGGCAGTGTTCTCACTGACAGTCTTGAGGGGTCCTGACATGGCAAGTTATGATGAGGACTAGTAACACTGTGAAGGGATGAATCGGATCCAGATCTATCCAAGCATTCCATCAGGATGAAAAAGAGATGGAGCTGGAGACAAGGCTGGAGACAAGCCATAGCATATGTCTGAGGGGTCTATCCAGGAGAAGAGCAACTCAGAGCGCAGGTCCGAGGTCCACTCAGGAGGCAGAGCTGGAGACCAGCATCCTATGGTTTCATTGGCGCAGGGACTGGTGTCCAGGACTGAGCTGAAATGGGACTCTTGTCCCATGGCAGTTGGTGGGTAGGGGTCTTGGGTGAGGTTGGTCAGGGTCACCTCGGACCATTGGTGCCCTCAGGGTCCTGACACTCCCCCTGTAGGATTAATCTTATATTTGTGCAGCAGGGAACCAAGCTGTTTCCCAAAGGTCACTTGGGCTGCAGCCAGGTGGCAGTGCCAGTGCCACCACGTGTTCTCTGCAGTCTGCCTGGGATGACCGATGGAAGTGGCCGCGGCTCCTTTCTCATTTCCAGATCTAAGTTTCCTTCTCTTGGAAACCAGGATATGGGGTATGTGCTCAGCCTTTCAGCACCTCTGTTGCCTTAGGGACTTCATTGCCAAGCTGAGGTGATGACTCCAATTTGTAATGAGTGTCCAGCCTATAGACTGACTACGGCATACATTGAGTAATCTCTTTTTCTACCGCAAACACTGTTTTTCTTTCTCTTTCTTCTCCTTAAAGAATAATGAACAAGACTGAGTTGGGGTACCTGATATAAGTTAAACTCCCCCTAAAATCAGTGTAGGGCATTCTAGGGCATCACAGAGATGTCAGTCACAGAATATCTTGTACTATATATTGACATGAGAGGTGGAAAGTGTCATGAGAGGAGGAAAGGAAAAAATAAGAATATTTTGCCCTTTTTTTTTTTCCTAAAGGAACTTAAAAAGGCAAGTAAAGCACTGCAGAAAATAACTGTATAATTCTGTTATATGCACTGTATACAGAGCCTAACCATTAACGTAGCAGAGTTCATGGACTCTAATAAAGAGGAAATTACCCTATATTTCAGCACTGTGTTCATAGAGTTCCTTCTCATGTTTACAATCAGTGGGTAGCTATTGAACTTGCAAAGCTTTTTTTCCCTCTGCCTAGCAGTTTGCCATAGTGAGGCATATTACTATGGGATGTGCAAGTGAATTTAAAGTAAGAAGCATTTCTCTTAAATGCTTGCAATTTTCTGGTTCCTCGGCCCCTAGCAAATATCTCATTGTGTTTGGCTAATATTTACACATTTTTCTATACAGCTGTTTTTGTATTATTTTTATTATTTTTGCTTTCCAAGGTTAGATTTTTCTGGAGTGGCTTTAACTGTAGAAATAGATTATCAAGATGTATACAAATGAGCTTTTCTGTAAGTTCAGAGTCACTCGTAAATAAGGGAGATGTGGCGTTTTCCCCTCAGCTGCTACTAAAGCCTTACAAATCTCATAAGCTCAAGATAGATCCCTGGTCTAAACATCACGTAAAAGTCCCATCTTTTCAGGGGAATAGAAGTTTATTTGCACACTCACCCAAAGTAAAAATTGTAAAGGAAACCTCCAGCCTTCCTCTGGAATAGGAAGTAGCAGGGTGTGACAGGTACACCCACCCTGATAGAGAGCTAAACTTCTTGGCCATGGAAAAGAGAAAAAAAACCTAGAAGCCGTAGTTTGGGGGTAGAGCTGCCACATGGGGTTGAGTTACAACTACCAGGTACACACTTCGGTCAAGGAATAAGGAAATGTTGGTCCTTGGCCAATGAGGACTAACATCACCTTATTTGACCCCAGATCAGATTTGACTAGGGTATAAACAGAGCCCCACTGGAGTGCAAATTGAGTTGGTCCTCCTTGGAGCAGTGGGTCTGCTGTTGGGGACTCTTGGGTTGTGATGCAGCCCAAGGTAACTCCTCGAGGTTGAGAGCTCTCACCTTAAAGGTGAGTGATTGAGCGTTTTGGGTCATCATTTCTAAAGCTTAAGAATTCTTAAGTCGGTTGTGTAGTATTCATTTCCCCTTACATCATTGAACCTGCGGTTTACTAATGTTGTTGCAGTTCTAAGCGATTTTGATTGAAGAATAAATTTTGTTAACGTTTGTTTAATTTGATTGTGTGAGCCTCCATGACACAAGGATATTAAATTTATATACTGTAAGCTAAATAATTATATAAATATTAATATATATATATGTGCACATATATTTCTCCTGTTGCTACTTCTACAACAATAGAATGGCTGCCTAGATATAATTTAGGTCACAGGCTTAAATACCAGCTGAGGAACTGCAAAGTGCAAAATAACAGCATACAAGAAGTCAGTCGGAAGGGTGGAGGAGAATAAAAGGGAGGGGAAAAGTTGGCCTTTAAGACACAGAGGTAGAGAGAGGCAGGATTTTAATCAGTAAATGCTGCCTTCTCTTAATATATTTGTTTTTAAAACTTGCACAATGGGATGGGAAACTAATCATAAAAAACCTCAACCCAACCCAAACCCCAAAACCAAAACCCAACTATGAAGCACAATTAGTTTTACCTCTTTGAGGAGGAAAAATAGAATTCTGTGGAAGGGCAATTGAAAAGTGTCCTACAGACACCCCGACACTAGACACATCATATAAACCAAAGGAACAGTATGTGAAGGTAAACTTTCAGACATAGTTTGTATTAAAGCATAGTACAGCTCAGTTCAGCTGTAGTCTGAAATTTGCTTAATGGTTTATGTTTCTCATTCTCATCCCTTATTAATGTTTATTCCACATTCAGAAACTCCTGCTTTCTCCCCCTCCTCTCTCTCCCCTCCCCTCCCAATGAGGTTATTGTGACAATACACAGATCTCTCACTTTTTCTATGTTAAAGTCTCTTTCCTAAAGGCCCGCACTTGCCTAGTGGATAGATACTTTAATTAAAAGCAATATATCTTTCTTTTTTTCTTTCCTTCTAATCTCTATCTATAGGCTTGTCCTTGGAGTTTTCATTCTTCAGGGCAAGGTGAATGGAATTCACTTGTTTGCCTGGGATATACCTAGTAAATTTAAGACACTAAATATAACAAAAGTAGGGACTTTTAAATTATTCTTAATTTTTTACTGTAAACCTTGAAATGTGACAGTCACCAGGAGGAGGAACAAGGAGGTAAAGATTATTTAAAAATTGTCTCCAAGGCTGCTTAATTTTTACCTCAAAAAGTAACAGGTCAGTCCTCCTAAAATTAAATACTGCCTTGGTGAAGTCAATGGCAAAGTTGCTATTGGCTTCAAAGGAATCAAGGTTTCAGATCTTGTCTTAACCCCTCTACTACTGTAAATCAGCATCACTCCCCTGACTTGAAATCAATAGTGCTCTTCTGATTCCCACTGCCTCCATATGCCTCCGTATTCACACTACCTGTTATATGAATCAGGATACTTTCCCACCACTTTTTGCTGGGGCAGTGAAGTTCTTCTAGGTGGGAGCACTCTGGATGATGAGGAAGCACTTCACAACTCATTCCTCGCTCCAACACTGGTGGCACAGTCCTCAGAAAAGACAAATACAGGATTTTCCAGATGGAGAAGCCTGTTCTTTGGTCTTCCAATTTTGCTGGAAGGAAGGACATTGCTGGGAAAGAGGAGGTGATTGGGGTGGGGAGGTAGGGGAGAGGAGATAGGCCATCAGGATGAATAAGGGCTTGAGAAGCTAAATTATGAGATATCTGAAAGCATCCACTGACAGCATTAAACATCAAAGAGCCTAAGAAAAAAGAGAAGAGGCAAGGACACCAGGAGATTGCTGGGAATACCTTTTCTTCATGTTGTACAGGAGAGGTCCAGGGCATGCAGCCATTTTCTTAGTACAGGAGATGGTTTATTTTAGTTTATAATTTATTTTGTGTCCTAAGCATCAGATACCCCCCCAGGTATAGTAGTGATCTGTACGTCCTTTAGTTGACTTCTCAGCAGTGGCAGGGTCAGCTAAGCTGTTCTGTTATTTTGACATCACTTGTCTTCCTTACAACATATTTGGAAAGCCTTTAACCAATATAGAGAAGTCCCTTGTTGGGAATGATGAAAATTATTATTCTCAGTAGGGAGAATGATGTTTACCTTCTGATAGCCCTGGACTTCTGGGAGCACATCCAATGTTATAGCTGGAGACAGGGGAAGTGTACGCCAAGATCTTCCAAGTCAGGTGCTTAAATGTTTGAAGCTGAAGTCCATGTTTAAGCAGCTAAATAAACAGCCTAATCCTCAGCAATGATATGCTGGGTAGGCAGCATCTTTCCAAGGCAACACATTTATTTATGTATTCAAGTTTGGGTTGAAAAGACTACCTTCGGGCCATCAGAGTGGAACAAGTCATTGCCCAAGTTTCCAAAAGAAACAGAGGGTGGGTTGGTGTCTGTAAATGGTACTGAACCACAGGATACGATGTCTTATTTAGAAGATTCATCTTTTCAGTACACAGAGCACCAGCAGGAAAGTTAACAGCCTGTCCTTCATCCTGCCAATTAATGGAGGTGCACTTTTAGCAGCAGAAGTATCACTGTGCTGCTCCCAGTTTTTTTCTCAGAGTTGGGCACTGCTGAGACAAGTGAGTGTTTAAACAGATCCTTAATATAACTGCAAATGTTGCCACTTGCCCCCGTAGAACTGAATTTACTTGTGTTACTACTTTTTTCCCCCAACTACTGTAGTGCCAATAGACCCAAACTAAGAATGGGATCTGAACTCTGACTCTGAAAAGGAAATGATCCTACCAGATGGGCTGACAATTTAAATAGTCAGAATAGACAAGTGAATACTGTCAGTACTATTACACAAGTGGGGAACTCATTAAACATTGTGCCCTAGATTATACACTTATTTAGGGGTAGAACTATGGGTTCAACCCAGATCTCCTCTATCCCAGCTGAGTGTATTAGCCACTGTGTGTAATAAGGCCAGAAAGGGCAATTTTAAGTAGGAAAGAAAAGGAATCAAGGGAGCAAGCAGCAGAGTTGTTAATGTAGCTGTGGTTTTGCATATGTGTGAAAAAGGAGAGCAAGGGTCATTCTGCAGAGACATAAAAAGAAAAGAATAAAGATTGGAAAGTGACTCAGGAAATAACTCTGCAAAAAGATGGAGCAATTAGCCTTTTCTTATTTTCTTTCTTTGCATTATTCCTCTAAACTTTATTGATTTTTTTTAACCGTGTAGATACAACGTTTTATTTTTTGTTTTATTATAACACTCACCATCTCTTCAAATTCCAATTGATCTGGCTTTTTCTTTAATCATCCAATTAATACAGCTCCGGAAAAACTCAAGGGAGATGTACCTAATGCTGAGAACAAAAAACCATACAGGCAGAGCTGTGCTTATGACCCTGTTGGAGGTTTTTTTGATTATGCCTAACTACTGTGATCAATACTTCAGGACTTTTAAAAACATGCATATTGGGTGAAATGTAAATGGTGATTTTATTTTTTTTTTTCTTGATAGGTTTTATTTAAAACCAATTTGCTCCATTCTATTTGAGTCACACAAATGCAAATCTGAAGTGCTCTCTTCTGAACCACAAGAAGTGAGAGAAACATTTAGCCATAAATAAAGTGCATGTATTTGGGTATGTATGCGTTTGTAGGATATTGTGGGTGTATTCCTCTGGTATCAGGAGAGAAGCATTGCAACCTGGCAGTACTCGGGTGCTCTATAATTCTCTGTTTTAAAGCAGTAGTCTTTGTATGTGTTATAGGTACTAAAACAAAGATGAAAAATCAGCTGTAAAAAAAGGTGGTGAGCATGGTTGAGTTTTCCCTGCAGTTTAAAGGGAGTTCAACCCCCTTTCCCCTCTTTTTCCGCCCCCCCTCCCCCCCCCCCCAAAAAAAAAGCATCCCAAAAATGTAAGCCAAAACCTTTAATTATGGAAAATTAAAAATATGTTCAGCCTCCAATTCTTTCCTCAGACCACCAGCCCCAATATTGAATTGGAATTCAGATATTGCTCATTGCTTCATTGTTTTGTTTTTTTCTGTTTCTTCTTATAAAAGTTGAAAAGTTTTTCCAGTGAATCTTTTCACTAAGTTTCAGACAAATTATCTTCAATCGTTACCAAACCCATGGGCCCTTGGAAGGGAACATGACTCTGCATTCTCAACTCCATAACTGTCCAGTGTAAGGTCTCCTGTATCTTTCTGTAAACCCCCAGTACCGAGCACTCCCCAGCTATTGTCCTTGTGTCAGATGCAACGTGAGACCTCCCGTCATGAGCATCAGCCGGTATGACTTTACACACCATGTCACTCCTCACAAGTAAACCTGAAAAGCATGTCTCAAGGGATGGAGCACCTCAGCTCTCCTCAACACTTCTGGAAATGTCTTCTCTTCCCCTTGCCCAGCTTTCATATGGGTAGAGTGAGTTGTACGTGTCCTTTCCTTCACTCTTATACCTTTGGCAGTGATTATCTTTCCCATTTTCTTTTATTTTACATCTCTATGTGTCAGCTGTGACATGCTGTGCTGCTGGTCCCCAGCTCATGATGGTAGAACTGTGTAATTGGGCATGGAGGATGTTTTCAGGTTTCTTTTAAAATTTTTTTTGTTATTATTATTTTTAGCTGAAACAGAGGCTGCCATGAAGAATAAATAAGATTCTGCTTGCTTGGTCAGCTGGTAAAATTGTGGGCCAGAAAAAGGTGGAAAAAAAATAATTTACTGTTTCTTAAGCCAGGCTACAATTTCTCTTGGACAGAGACTATGTTATACAGATACTTTTAGTACAGGGAAGACCTGAAGGGAATTTAAACACCTTTGACAAGCAAAGGACTATTTAGTCCTGTGTCCTGTCTGCAGCTATGGTCAGAAGCAGATGTCCGTGTATGACGGTAGGAATAGGACAAGCATATAAAGGCATATAGAAAGGGCAAGCACATAAGAACAGGCGGAAGCACACATGTCCCTGGAGACTCTCCCAGCTTCCAACCGTTTGCTGATTGACTCTGCTGAGACAGAAATGCCTCTTAGATTCAACAAGGCCAAGTGCCAGGTCTTGCACTTGGGTCACAACCCCATGCAGCTCTAAAGGCTTAGGGAAAAGTGGCTGGAAAGCTGTGCAGTGGAAAAGGACCTGGCAGTGTTGGTCAAGAGCTGGCTGAATATGAGCCAGCAGGGCCAGCAGGACCAGGGCAGTGATCGTCCCCCTGTACTCAGCACTGGTATGACCACCCCTCAAATACTGTGTTCAGTTTTGGCCCCCTCACGACAAGAAACATATTGAGGTGCTGGAGCGTGTCCAGAGAAGGACATTGAAGCTGGTGAAGAGTCTGGAGCACAAGTCTTATGAGGAGCAGCTGAGGGAACTGGGGTTGTTTAGTCTGGAGAAAAGGAGGCTGAGGGGAGACCTGATCGCTCTCTACAACTGCCTGAAAGGAGGTTGTAGTGAGGTGGGTGCTGGTCTCTTCTGTCAAGTAACTAGTCATAGGATGAGAGGAAATGGCCTCCAGTTGTGCCAGGGGAGGTTTAGGTTGGACATTAGGAAAAATTTCTTTACTGAACGGGTTGTCAGGCATTGGACCAGGCTGCCCAGGGAAGTGGTTGAGTCACCATCCCTGGAGGTACTTACAAGACATGTAGATGTGGTGCGTAGGGACATGGTATAGTGGTGGCCTTGGCAGTGCTAGGTTAATGGTTGGACTCAATGATCTTAAAGGTGTTTTCCAACCTAATTTATTTTCTTTTCTTTTTTTTTTTTCCTCTTTTCTTTTCTTTTCTTTTCTTTTCTTTTCTTTTCTTTTCTTTTCTTTTCTCTTTTCTTTTCACTTTGCTTTTTCTTTTTCTTTCTTTTCCTTTTCCTTTTTCTTTTCCTTTTTCAATACTTTAAGGATTTCACCTCCAAAAGTAGGTCCAGCTTCCCTGAGAACTCATGCCAACTTTTAGTACACACTAGCTTTCTGTCATAAAGCAATAACAAAGTCATCTCTACACCACGTAAAATATCAGCTTCTGTTAGTTTGCTATGAACTTGCAAGTCGCTAGCTTCTTTGGATGCTCTCTCTAGTTTAGCTCTGAAAAGATCATCTAGACTCAGCTATTTTAGGGTTTCTAATCATCTTTACTAATCCTAAAAGTCACAGCGGAGCCTTCTTTCGGGCACAAAGATATTCCCAAGCCCCTCTCCAGTGCAGACTCACGAGCAGTTTAGGTAACAAGCTCTACATCTCCTGGAGAAGAGCTACCCAAAAATGCCTGGTACAGACTTGTGTGCCAGCACACCCTGGCACAGCCACTGCACAGGCTGTTTGCGAGGCATTTACATGGGTGGCCGCGGCAGGAGGCAGAGCCCATCAGACACTCGGTGGCTGCCTTTTCTAGAGGTATGGACAGAGCCAACAGATTTCCTCTTGCCTCCCCTCCACCTCGGAGAAGCCAGTTTTACAGTATGCTCGAAGCCAACTTGGTGCCTAAAGAATGATTTCCACCACCAGGAGTTGCCAGGCTGTAGGTGAGTGAATAGCAGCCCTGTGCCAATTTCCCCTCTATCATAAGAAATCACCACTTGTTTACTTGACAGAGCTACAAGTGTAAACAGCTGTACATTTCAGTGCATACAAGATGTTACAAGTGTAAAACAGCAGCCATGCATATTATGTGTTTCAGGGCTCTACAGGTTCACTACCGCTTTCCATCAGAAAACAGAGAGTGTAATGTGATTTGCGGGGAGAGGAGGATGCCTTTGCTCAGCTGAAATGTGGCGAGCGCAGGCAGGCAGGGAAGAGGCGATCTGCTGAGTTTTCCAGTGGTCATGTCGCTCCAGAGCCAGGGACTTAGCTGGCGGTCAGCAGCGACGTTACTGTCACATTGTCACCTGTCAAATTGTCTCTGCAGGAATAATGGTGACTGGATTGCCCTGGTGATTAGTGTGTGGTTAAAACCTAGCGGATGCAGGCAAACAGAGTCTGAGCTCGCAGCCGGGTTTACCCCCCACATAACTGCGCTTAGTGCAGGGAAATCACTCCTGATTGGCACCACAGACTAAAGAGTCTGTCTAAAGGGGTGGAAATGAAATGTGGCAGTGCCAGAGTGCTGAAATATCACCTCTTTTCCAAGTGAAATGCAGTTCTTTTTGTGAATCATATCAATCTGCATTGATGCTCCTGATTAATGAAGGCTCTATTACGCCTAACCAAAGCACACAAAGAAAGTACCTACTGACTTAGTAAGGTTTTGCTTTTTAAGGGTCAGACTAATGGCAAGCAGAATTAGTAACAGGTTGAGAGGAATCCGGGTGAGAAGAAGGAGTCATTTGGAATATCTGAGTAAGTGCATATGTGGTGCTGAGAAGCAACAGCAAGGAAGCCTCAGAAAAAGGTATCCTCTGATACAAAATACTTGTAGGCCAAAATATAAGCAAACCCAGCAAATCCTACAATAAAAACTGAAGAAAGGGGTGCATTTCTGAGCAAATATCTCTTTACTTTTAATTAGAACAAAAGAAAATAAGAGGTGTCCATCAAGACCAGGACCTTGCCTCTGGGGGTGTTCAGTAATAGATGCTTTGAAATCAATGCCTGGAGTCAGTGATCTTTTTCTCATTGTGCCCACGTCTCTTTTGACACTCAGCAAATTACTTCTTCACCTGGTGATTACAACCAGACCTGTCCTTCAAAAATTCACCTTTATGAAACTCTTTCATATTTTTTCACCCTGCTTTCCAAATGAATGTGGAATCACAAGAACGGTGGAAATCAGTTAATTTCCACTGATTTCAGTGGACTATCACTGGTTTACACCAGCTGAATATCTAGCTCTTGGTTCTTATGAAATTCCAATTGCAAATCGTTGCAGGAAAAAACCCAGACACAATCATGGAAACCTATAATGAGCCTGTAAAGGTCCTCTGTCTACGATGTCTCATCTTTGCAAATGTTAGTCATTGCATTATGGCAATTAAAACACGGACACGAAACAACCACCTCACCTGCTTGCTCACACTTGGTGTATCTTTACGCTGTATAGAAGAGTTCAGAACACTTCACTGTCTTTCCATCTATCATTTTCCAAAACTATTTCCTCTATTTCCTGCTCCTTTTTACAATTTTCACCTCTGTAATGACATTCTGGGTGATCCACCACTGCACTTCTAAACCTCACCTTGCTTCTTTCTGACCAAGTCCTGTTAATCATACCCAATCTAATAATAGCAGTGTTAATAACACCTTCTGATACAATATCCTCCTCCACAGGCCTTCTATGTTCTTCAGATGGCTAATGTCTTGTTAAAACTTTTTTTACTTATTAATTTTGTCTGTGACAGAGCTTGATTAGCTTCTAAATTACCCTGTTCCTATTTATAGTGCACTATGCCCCTACCCTTCACACACAGTTTAATCCCAAAGTATTAATTCGTCTCTATATAATGCTGACTTGTCTTTCTCCAGGTGTCCTAAATCTTCCTGTTTTCGTTTGAGGTCCATCTACCTTTGTTTTAACTCTTATTACCTTTCTCATTACTTTTACTGCTCTCTGTTCTCCATTGACGGGCACAATTGCTTTGCAACAGCCACGGGTAGTGCTGGAGAGGTGAAGGGTCAGGTTCACTCTTTGAAAGAACTCACCTCACGTCCCGCTTAAATTAGCAATTGCAATAATGCACTGAGTCAAGAGAGGGAAGGAGGGGGGATTTTTATGTCTCTAATCACTTCGGGGTAAGTTGTGAACTCAGCTATCTGCAGAAGTAGGAGTCAGAAGAAGCACCTCTTTGCTACCACTTCGCCTCACGTTGTTACTTCTCAGACGTGTTGTCTTGCAAGCAGGAGGTGGGACAGAGCGGGCAGTCAGAGGGACTTTGTGACAGCCACTTAGCCAAATGGTCCCACAGTGGGGAACAGGCTGTAAGAAGCAAACTGCTGCTCAAGCTTACTTGTCCTGAGGTAATCACAACGCAACTGCGGAGAAAAGGCAGTCAGGATCCTTAAGTTGCAGAGCGTCATACTGATGTAACTGTTTATGGTGTGATCTTCTCCCTGCTCAAATTTATAGCAGAACACATTTTCTCTTTCTGGGCATTTCTTGCAATACCATTTGTATGGTTTTAATGATCAAAAATTACTGTTGTGACTTTTAAAATGGAATCAGCTGAGATGGACTGAAGAAAGAGTGGAAGGAAGAAAAGGAAGAGGAAGAGGAAGAAAAAAAGACACAGGCTAGGAAACCTAGGGCAGTCTTGATCTCCTTTCTGCCTCTTAAATCCCACAGATGTCCATGGAACCCCATGAAGTCAGTAGATGGGACTGACAGCAGTATTTGAGCCAGCATTGGTAATGGGTCTGGAAACTTACCAGATTTATGATCAGATTTACCTAGTTTCTGGCAGAGTATCAGTGGAAGTCTGACCACATGGCCTATGCTGCCAAATTTCTTCCTCCTCCAGAATCCTGCAAATAAAGATATATAGGGCACCCAAGTTACATTTGCCTCTGGAGTTCATTCCTTCCAAAAATTAATCAGACATCAAGCTGAGCTGCCTTTGAAATTTAGTGTAGCATGAATCTTGTCATTAGCAAGTCTTACTAGTACAGCTGCAGGATGCTCTGCAGTCTCTGCAGGTCCTGCCAAGTCACCACAAACCCATCACCAAATGCCTCCTCCAGTCTAACACACCTGAGAAGATATGTTTAGTCATTTTAAACTTATTCCCTTTTTGACTGGCGCTGCATGAATTAGGTTTTTCTGCTTCAAATGTGTTCTTTACTGGAAAAAAAATGAAGAGATATCAGAGCTGTAATATATAATATGTATGATTTTAATGCAAAATGTTGATGTGGGCACCTTATAAAACATAATGTGAGTTCCAGAGAAGGAAATGAAGGAGATCTGGTTTTGCCTCACCACTTCCAATGGGAATAGGTGGGGAAGAGACTAGGATGAAGAAAGGAAGCAAGGGCATGGAAGACAGAAGGCAAAATGTCTCGGGCTGAGACCTCTTGGGCTTTCATGTTCCATCTTAGCAGCCTGCCTGACCAGTTCCCATCCTGGTTACTTTAGCAGCAGCTGTCCCAAGCCCAGCCACATTGCTGAAGCAACGGCAAGATATGCCCAGATCTCATTGCAACATATGATGTGCTGTGGCAGGAGGCATCTGATTGGTCATAAACACACCCTTCATTTTTTTTTCCTCTCTACATGGAAGCTGCTCTTCACATCCAGCAGACTTCATTTCACTTTCAAAGAGGGCGTCTGATACACCCGTCTGATGCACCACAGTCGCCAAATGTTTCTAAAGAGCAGCATTCTTAGGAAGACCTGCTGTATTCCCTGCAACATGTCCATCCAATAAATGCTATGGCCTTGCCACGCATTCTCCATCCCTTCTACAACACCCAGATATGAACAGGAACTATTGTTTTCCCATCGGGGGGTGGTCTTTTCATCAGGACAGAAGAGGAGAGCAACTCCTTGTCTCCATTTAACCACTGTACACCGGAACAGAGGCATTAAGCACCTCACCACTGGTGATCTAGTGCCCTGGAAAATGAATGAGATTGCCTTCAAGTGCTGAGCCAAAGCAATCAAGATAACCTTGACTAGCCACCTCTTCCCTCCATGTCACTCAAACAGTCCTCTGGCATGGGTTGCCTCTTTGGCTGACCTTCATTCCTGTGGAGCCATGTGAAATAATAAAGCAGCTTCTAAAATTTGGGGCAGAATATGCTAAAATGCTTTCAAATTCTACCCCTACACTGCATCTGATGCATTGGTCATTTGCATTAATGTTATTGTAATTGCTTTATTGAATATGCTGGCAGAATATACTCATTCCAGGTATATCGAAGCCATGGGGTTGATGGCTTGACCTTGCAGCTCCTTGCTGGAATGTAACTCCAGCGTGCGGAGGGCAGGCAATGAGTTCCTCTCCTAAGAGGTGCATAATCAGTATCCAAAATGAGTCTCCCGTAGACATTTTGCTTAACAACAAATTTAATGGAAAGGCTCCTTGTAACACAAAGAGAGATGAGCCACACATTCTACAGCTTTGATAATCAAATCATTATTTTTGTAGCCTTAAGGGATATCTGCTTACAGCAGAATTCAACATATAGTTTAATTTACTTATCTGATCTTTCTCTGCACATGAATAGCTTCTATTTCCTGCCCTATTTCAAATTTTCTTACATAATTCAAATGGCATCACAAAGTATGTATGTGTGTTTTTGTACTGATGATATTGACAACTGACTAAAAAAAAGGTTTTATTTCTCTGTTCTTCTTGTCCCTTCCCCATCCCCAGCTATTCAAGCTGCAGCTCAAAAGGATTTATTTTTGATGATCTTAATTCTGTGCCAGTGTGATTATTATTAGTGTTTTAAATTCTAACCTCTGATCCCTTTCATCTTTTTTATTGTTGTGCTTTTACTAATCCCTAGGTCTTATAAAGTGCTTCTCATCTGTACATCTTCAAACACTTTACAAAGGGGACTGGAAGCAGTATTCTTACTTGACATGCTGGGGAACTAAGGCACAGAGAAGTGAAGGGTCATATGCAAAAATAACCCTGGCAAACCAGTGTTGAAATAAATTCCAGCTTTTCCTGAAAATCTTCCCTATCCAGTCTGCTGTATTGCTTTCCTTACAGGATTTGAACAAAAATATCATAATCATTAGAAATGTAATTAAAAAATCTTCCTTTCTTTTTTCTTTTTTTATTGGTTCCAACTCCTTCCCCCCCCCCCCCTTTTTCCTTTTTTTTCCATAATTTTCAATGTAAATACTTGTTTTAAGAACTTCTGAGAAAGTACAAATGCAAAACGAAAATTGTGATCCAATTAGTGCTTCTCATTATTGATGGTTTTGCAAGTGCATGTGGGTTTAACAGGCGTGGACAGTCGTGCTAGCCAATGAGTGATGCTCCAGAGAATCAGATTTTCTGCTGTTCCCAGGTTAGGAATGTAAAGAAATTGCACAAAATGAATCCCAAACATAAATGTGGCTAAGTGCGATAGCATGGGTGACAACAACTTGATAATGTAGAGCTCATAATGAGACACATATACATGGTCTTATCACCCCAAACAGCTCTACCCTGCTGATTCCGGTAAAAAAAACCCACATCAACAACAAGTAAAAAAACTTTTCGACCATCTCAGCGCTCTCTTGCTCATTACACCGACCTGTCAGAAATGACAACTTGGCCGAGCCCAGTTATTCCATGCTGACAAGGTGCTGTATATGCTTTTCTGCAATAATGTCAGCTTTAAGGTGCGTTGTACTTAAGGAAGCTCATTTCCATGATTTGGCCAAAAAGAGCCATTTGCCCTGTTGGTGGGGTGAGCAATACCTTAGTGTTCCTTAAATTAAGAGTCATTTTCTTGAAGATTGTTCTCGGAAAACTAGCTTAAAAGAGTGGAACTTTTGTTGTTGTTGTTTTCTTAAGAGGTTGCTTACTGAGCAATTGTTTGATGATTTCCTCATAGTGTCTAAAACAGCAATGTTATCCTTAATATCTGACATATTTCAGAAATATCCTAAATGCAACCAAATAAAATTGCATTCAGGGACATATGCTGGCAATCCACTATAAATAAGGAGATATAATATAAACATGACAATCTAAAGGGCAATGATGCAATAAATGTACATTATAATACCAGGAGGACCAAAGAAAACAAATCCCGAGCTCCACTTGCAGAAATGGGACTACGGAATTTTAGGGAAAATGAATTGCATTAGGACAGAGCCCCTTGAAACCTGGAAGGGGAGTACATCATGTTCTGAACAGGCGCGATGGGACGTGGAAACGACAATAACCAGTTATAAGCCTTAACACTGGTTATGCACAAAGGCAAGGCTTACCCATCCACAACCACGTGAGTGCTGTGAAGGCAGGCAGCCAGTATGATCCCGGGGTAACTGGAGTACAGGGATTTTGAGTCTCGTATTTACTTGCTGCAATGGGAAGTCTCTTTAGTTGTTGTGACAGCTGCTGAAGGGTTTCTTTACTGATCTCAAGCACCTAGTTTCAATTTTTGTAGATAATAATGTGTGTTTAATAATACTTAATTACCTAATCCAGTACATTGTTTATGTTGCATTAATATATTTCTACTTATGATTGGGTTGGGTGTTATATCACACACCATTCCCTGTGCTAAAGCATCCGCATACCTAGTCAGGAACAGACCCATGTGTACATTACCCTAGTGCAAGCCTAACCTCTACATAGTATAGGATACTCAAAACTAGGTTTTCTAATAGACAAATTATGTATTGGAGTGATGCACTGCCTGAAGCCATATCTCCCTCTGCTGGTAAGGTTACTGATTGCTAAAATAGGTTAATCCTTTAGCAAAGATTTTCAGGGTTTGAACTTTCAGACTCAAAGGTCATAGGTTTGATTCATGGTGTGGTTCTATTATGTAGACTAACATCGACTTCCTTCATCTTAAGCACAGAAAGTATCATTTGAACATGCCCTCTCAGCAAAATAGAAGAATATGCATCACACCTACCAGGTGAAGCATATGAAAGTCTAAGAAAAAATAAAAAGATGGAAGTGCCAGGGGATCATGCTGTTCAACTTGGGTGGCAATTCTCAGAGACTTGTCCATTACTTTAGACTTTGAGGTAGTACTTAATCTCTCAATGGCTAAGCCTTTGCTCATTATTGTTTGCAAACATTGCAAAATGTTTTAATAAAGGCACAGAAAGGGTGTGCTAATGAGGTATTTACAACCTTTTTGAATTAAATATCTAAATAGGAAATTTGTCAACTAACAGCTTTGTTTGAGTTAGTTACTGGAATTCATTTAGGGCTGAATGAAATGTAGAAAAGAACTCATGATTTTTCATCTATCATTTTTTACTTTTATTTTCCATTAGAGCATATCTGTAATTAAATAAATAAATAGAAAAAGTATTCAACCAGCTGTCAGTGCATCAAGACACTATTGTCATTGGAAATAGATATGCCTGTTCCTTCATTGCAAATGTCACTTCATGGGGACATGATGGGTTACTCAGTCCTCAAATAGCGTTGGGAGGAAAAAACCAAGAGGCACTTTTCCCATAAATTTATGTTTCTCACATGCATGCAGCAATACCAAGATGAGTTCACAATGGTTGTAAGAAGCAACTCTTATTCCCAAAAGATGTTCTAGGTAGACATATTATGGACTAGATTTTCAAACCATCATCTCTCTTAGTATTTCTCATGTGGGGGAGGAGCTGCTAAGATGACAAAGATGTTACTTTACTTGTAACACTTTGAGAGATACATTGAGGAGTAAGTCTTGTCCTGTCAATTTAGCTTTCCTTCAGTAGTATTCCAGCCCTCCACATACAAATGAGAATAATAACAAGGTAACTCCAAACTAGCCTAATGTATTTTTCTCACAGTACAGGCTGGGAGAAAAAAACAAAACAAAACAAAACAAAACAAAACAAAACAACAAACAAACAAACAACAAAACCAAAAAAAACCAAACAAAACTCAGAAAGAGATAGATTGCTAGAGTTGACAGATTTGGTCACTGTTACATAGAGTGATAATAGGTCATAGAAGCAGCTCAGCAACAAGACATGTTTTAATGCCCAAAACTTTAGATGTAGAATTGTCCCAGCTTTTATTTGCACTCCTAATTAGCAACAGAAAGAAAGAACAAAACCTTAGGTACATAAAGAGGAATCAACTATTACATGAACATTGTTATTTTTCTGGAGTGCCATCAGACACTGAAATGTGTTTGGCAAATTGCTGCCTGGACTATAATACATGAACTCACCTTGGAAAGCATAATGAAGGAACTCCCAAATGCTGAAATGTGGTCTGTGGGAGAAGGCAGCCCTTCTGCAAGGAGCAGATGTCTGAAAATTATCCTGCAGCTTCAGGCAAACTCTGTCATGTCAGAGAGAGCACTTACTCACACAAATAGTCTCAACCCCTGCAGTGGGACAGTTTCTGTGGATCAAAATCAATGCGTTTTGTAATGCAGATCCAATTCCTGCAAAGAGGAATCTGACTCAGACAGCAGCTCAAAGCCCTATTGACATTGGTGCAGGGCTGCTCACACACAGCACAGACGTGGGCATGCACATGCAGGCAAGTGAACCGCAGGACAAGTCACACAAGCTGTCCCAGGAACAGAAACTGTATGTCATCTCTCTTTTGCTGTCAAAATGACTTCTCCTTCAACCGGCACATTATTCCAGTCTTGTTTTCCCCTTCTCCTGCAATCTTTCCAGAATAACTCCTTCACACTTTTGCCTACTCTGTCCCTTGCACTAGGGAAGAAACGCCTTAAAAACACCTGAAAATACACCCTGTTACCTTTTCCCAAAGCTTCATCAGTTCTCCCTTCTGCTGCTAATACTACAGAACACCCAGTAACGTTCAGGAGGCAGGGACGTGCATGTTGTCACCTATTTAGAGATAGTAAAATCCTCTTTTCTCACACTCCCTCCTCCCTGCCTGGATCCAGCGACCACCAGTTACGTTCTCCTTAGCATTTTGGGACAGGAGTGATGGCAGTTTGCCTCTGTGTTCAGACAGCAGCTCACACTGCGGAGGGCTGGCGAGCAATTAGGGATCAAGGTACTATGGTAACAGTGACAGTGATGGCAGGGATTGAAGAGCGGCTCAAGAAACCACCATTCAGCCCAACTGCCCCCATGCTTCAGCAAGCGAGGCAGCAATCCCAGCTGTTCCCCCGGCATTCGTTGCTTCCCCCTGAATCAGCAGCTGCCCGGAGAAGTGAGGGAATCAAAATCCTTCCTTCTGTGGCAATGAGGAAGCCCTTGCGTTGGGGAAGGTCTCGCAGCAGTAGTGCCCTGGGGTAAATTTTGCTAGTGCTGGGAAATGGGAACAAAATACCATCTCCCTACCCCCCACTGGATGCAAAGAGGGACATAAACTATTCTTTTTGGGAACCAGTTTACCTGGAGTGGAGCAAGCATGGCTGAGAGAGGCACCTCACCCCCCTAAGCACACTTTAATGGACTTTAAGTAATGAGATGCTGTTGCAAACACCCTGCAGTTCATTCCCCCACCCCTGCTACCCACAGTGTCTGGCTCTGATACCTCACTTTGTAAATGCGAGTCAGTGCTAGGCTCTGCTGTTGGGGTGGAAATCCTGCATGTTCAGCAGGTGGAAAGACCCTGAGCATGACACTGGCTTGCAGACATCCAGGACTCACTTTAAGAAGATGTATTTAATAAGACAACTGGACATTCTCCCCCTTTTCCAAAGGAAAAAAAAAGAAAAAGAAAAAGAAAAAAATTCACATAATGTTCGTGACTAATTAAATTCTCACTCTAGTCATGATTAATGTAACAAATAATTACAGCTTAGATCTAATATAGATACAACTAATTGTTCTGCCCACAGTGCATCGTGACTAACAATTAAACAGAGCTTCCAAAGCAACCAAGAACAGATCTTAGGGCTAACCTCTTGTCTTGTTGTGCTTTTGCTGCCGAAGGAATGTACATGCCTACAGCTTTTGTATTCCCATTCACATCACTGGCAGTGACAGATTCTTCCCTTATTAGATGTTAGACAAGCTTATTCCTTTTAACTTCATGTGTTCCCACTTTGTGAGACTGTAGGGCAAATAAAAAAATAGAGAGACACAGAAAAGAAAAAGACTGCATCACCTCCAGGTCCCTCGAGAGATTCCAGCCTGGAAAGCTCTCTTTCTCTCTGTGGCTGTATCAGTACAGCTGGATTGAAGGTTTTGAGTTGACTCCAACCTGGCAGCTAAAGATGAGCCTTCCCCCCCCCCAATGTTTCTCTTTGCTCTTTTAATTGAAGAAAGCTGTGTTATGAAAACATACCTTCTGTCCCTTTCAAAGTTAACTGTTGCAGAAGCCTGGACTTTGTAGTTCACAGAAGGAACACGTCGGATTTACTCAGTACCACAGAGACATCTTTTTAATCCTCATGTGCGGAGTCTGAATCTACACCAAACAGCTCTGATGGATTCGCTAACGAATAGTTGCAAAGTGTAAAAAAAAAAAAAAAAAAAAAAAAAAAAAAAGAAAGAAAGAAAGAAAGAAAGAAAGAAAGAAAGAAAGAAAAAAGATTTGGAAGGAAAAGGTGGCTTTGAATCCTAACCACTTAAATCTAATGGCTAAGTAGCCAATGGCCTTAATAAGGCTAGGACTTCACTTCTGCTTTCATGTTTCAGGAAAATAATTGAAACTAGCTTCTCATCTAGATAAAGCTTCCACCTCCTTGGATATCCCCTTTGAATATGGGTGAGTCACTTCATAATATAAGTAGTGATTCGGTTTTGTTTTTCATTTTATTTTTTCTGTCTGTCATGCATTTGAAAGCTATGAATAACTGAGACAAAAAACTGTTTGGATTTTGTGCATTACCTATCTAAAGCCCCTTAATGCTACAGTAATAGTGATAATAAGATGTTAATAGTAATAATGCTAGAAATGAGTCTAATAACCACAAAATAAATGAACACAGGATAATGAGGTATGAGTTGTCATTTGACTCAAATAGTGATGAGTATTGCACGAGAAGAAAAACTGTAGAGGTAAAATACTATATCAGTCCAGTGACCTTTCTAGTTCTCAGATGTAGAGATCTGTGCCCTGTTGGATATCCACTGACTTTAAGGCAAGAAATGCTGATAACCCAAACCAACCAGGAATAAAAAGCAATGTAATGGGAATTTACTAGCCAAACCCAATTGTGACAATCATCTCAGGAAAGCCTGATTACAGAAACATATCAGATCTATGCCCTGAGAAGGCAAAGCCTGAGCTGATACAAAACATAGCTCTACTGACTTAATGAAAACCTTACTGATGTAACCCATCTTAATGTCCAAAGTAGCAATTTTTTTTTTAATTTTTTTTTTTTTTTTTTTTTTTTTTTTCCAGTTTAGAATAAGTATAGAGTTTGGGGCTATTTTTGTTGATTTTTTTTTTTTTTTTTTTTTTTTTTTTTTTTTTTTTTTTTTTACTTGTCTGCAGGAAAAGAGGCAATTCCTTTTCTCAAACTTATTAATTACTGGAAATTATTTGTTCCTTCCTGGTAAAAGGAAGAACTGAGTTCTTTACTGTGTGCATCTCTCACTGACTTCCAAGGGGCCATCTGGGTCAAATTTGTCCTTAAGTAACAAAATTACTTCAACTTTAAGCTTTCCCATCTACCTCTCAGGGTTCATTTGAAGGTGTGCACTGATGCATTGCAGTTTTGTAGCAAACTCTAAGGCACTCTCTGCAGCACCAGAGTAATATCCTCAGTGGAAACTCACTGAAAGGATTGCTACTTGAAGGATGGCCATGAGGCTTTGGAACTAGGTTTTATGAAGTTGATGAACATTCACTGAGGATTAGGCTGTACTCATCAAACGATCTCACTTTTTCATCAAATTAAAGAGAGTGCTGCCATTTCCTCTCGTCTAAATCTAAGTGTTCACAGCAAAAAAACTGTTATAAATGTGCTTCCCTCCTCTCCTCCACTGCTCAACCACCCTTATTTCATTTGTGATTTCAGATTTTTTCTTATTTATTTTCTAAATCTCTATGCCAAACAACATGTTTTATTATATGAGAAGCTTGAAATAAATTTGTGGAAATGTTGGTGTTTCCTAGGGAATCTGTAGTACAATGGAATTTATCAAGTCAGTGAAAAAAGGACAGCTTTGCCATTTAGTTACAGAATGCCTATGACTGCTGTGTGGGTGATTTTGATGCTCTGAAGTAATTCCCCTTTGCCAAGTTCACAGGGCTGCTCTGCCCCTCTCCCTTCCATGGCAGATAGTGAAGAGCCTGGGTTAGATCCCAACAAGTGTAAATCAGCCTTCCTCCAAAACTGACTGGAACAAGGCCAGTTTCTAAAAGATAAGTACCTGATCCCCTTGACTATTATTTGACAATGAACCTCAGCCTCCATGGAAAATGTCAGCTTAGTCAGTATGTGATAACCTGAACTACAGTAAGCAGGCTGTCACATCTACTACCTTTTGTCTAATATCCACAAAGATTTGTATCTCAAATGGGATGCTACAACTTAGTGCACAAATGAAAATTGCTGCTGAAGCAATGCCTCAGGGTATATAAGCTCTGTAACTATTTTACCTTGTCTTTAAAGCCAAAAAAACAGTGTGCATTGAGTTTTGGAGTGCCCAGAATTTCACCAAATGTCCCTTGATATAGGAAGCATCATCCATTCTTTACAGTTCATTTCCTACGGACTGAAAAGATTCCAGGAACATGAAAATGGGCATGAATTTGTAGACAGCTGGAAGATAGATATGGAAGATAAACTTGCTTCCACATACTAGAATGTGACTGACAGTTTCTCTAGTCACTTATTTGCAGCAAGTCAATGCTTATAGCAAATCTTCTCGACAGGATCTGGCACCAGCTGCCTGTGGGTCTCGAACACATCATCACACAATAGCTCTGGCGGAATCCATGGCTGTAGCATGCTGTCTGCAGGACACTCTCTCCATCAACATTAGCCATGCATAGTTTCTTTTCCTAACTCTTTGTCCTCGAAAGAGCTATGACCTCCAAGAAGAAATTCCCTGTGCTCCATTTATTTGAGTTCTCTTAGCTAATAATGGAGAATGTAGTGATCCATAGCCCTCAAAATGGACATAGAGAAACAAGCCAAAAAAATTGGACCTAGAATTCAGACATTTATTTTTGCAGTGCACAGGGATTCTCAGTCACCTTTCATTAAAGTCAATGGAAATGCTTCCTTTGACTTTGGTGTGAATGGAGCACATTCTCAGGGACCAGGGAAAGCTCTGCTTTCAGACTTTCCCATGCAAGAGGTACAGGCATTTAAGGTTAAGCAATGTGACCATTGTAAATGACCCAGAGATTAGACTTTGACTAGTTTGAGTGTTCAAAAGCTGATATATATGATTCCTAGGCTCTCTGAATGAGAGTTGTTTCACCTCACTTCAAGTATCTATGAAATGAAGTTAATAATCATCTTAGGATCCCTTCATATCACATGGAGAAAAATTGGTCCTATTAAAGACCTACATGGTGAATTAATTGGGCACTAGAAATACCTATTTCCCTCTGCTGATATTAAAACCAGTCTCGATAACCAGTTTAGTATATACACACATTTAGTCTGATGACTACCATTCTACAATGTATCTGAAAGCACACGTTATGGGAATACTAATGGTGTGAAGCTAAGCATCACCTTAAGACTCTGAAAGTTATGTCACCAAAGCAGTAGTAATAGAAAAGCAAGAAATTTCCATATATGTGTTCATACGGTTCTGATTGAGCCATTTCAGGCTATTATAATTCATGATTATGAAAAATTAAATATTCTTTAATTTTATAAATTGCTTCAGAACACCTACAAGCTTTTTTTCCCCTTTTGTTAGAAATAGACCCTTGCCACAATATATCTCTCTTTCCTAAGCAATCCATTACCTCAGAGTTTTCTGTATAACTGCTCTTTTTTCATTTCCAGTACCCAAACTTCCCAATTTATCCACACGACAGGCAGTGTGTTGCTTCCAGCAATTGCACCATGACTCTTTTCCTGAGAGACCACTTCTTGGTGCGATATTAGTTAGTTCAATCACCATTGCCTGTGCCTTTGCTACTAAATCAGTAGAGAATGTCAATCACTGCCAGTCATGATACTTTCATCAGTGTTATGGAGAATTACCATTTTGACACTGAACTGAAAAACAGAAACTCACTTCCCATAGGCTACTGTACAGTCATTATATGGGTGCTTGATTACTTCCAGATATGGAACTTTGGAAGCAAGTAGGTTCCTAATAAATTTTACAGGGCATTACACCTGTTATACCTTTTGACATTCATGAAGTGCAAGTCCTAGCTTCCTAAATTTGAATTTTCCTATGCCAAATGTAAATATAACGAAGCTTATTTTAAAAGAATGTTCTTTTCAAATTTCTCTTTCTGGAATAGTACATGTTCAAATGGCTTCTATTTAAATTCATAATGCCGATATTTTGTGTTGTTGCTAACTAGAAGATTTTGTGCACTTCACTTGCCAGATATTCAGTCTCCACTGAGTAAAAAACTGGCTGGATGACCAAGCGCTAGGAGTGGTGATGAATGGAGTTAAATCCGGTTGGTGGCCAGTCACCCAGTGGTGCTCCCCACGGCTCAGCATTGGGCCGTTCTGTTTAATATCTTTATCAATGATCTGCATGAGGGGATCGAGTGCACCCTCAGTAAGTTTGCAGACAACACCTAGTTGGGTGAGAGTGTGGATTTGCTTGAGGGTGGGAAGGCTTTGCAGAGGGATCTGGACAGGCTGGATCCATGGGCCGAGGCCAATTGTATGAGGTTCAACAAGGCCGAGTGCCAGGTCCTGCACTTGGGTCGCAACAACCCCATGCAGCGCTACAGGCTTGGGGAAGAGTGGCTGGAAAGCTGTCTGGTGGAAAAGGACCTGGGGGTGTTGGTCAACAACCAGCTGAAGATGAGCCGGCAGTGTGCCCAGGTGGCCAAGAAGACCAACGGCATCCTGGCCTGTATCAGAAATGATGTGGCCAGCAGGACTATGGAAGTTATTGTCCCTTTGTACTCAGCACTGGTGAGGCCGCACCTCAGATACTATGTTCGGTTTTGGGCCCCTCATGACAAGAAAGACATGGAGGTGCTGGAGTGTGTCCAGAGAAGGGCAATGAAGCTGGTGGAGGGTCTGGAGCAGAAGTCTTATAAGGAGCGGCTGAGGGAATGGGGTTGTTTAGCCTGGAGAAAAGGAGGCTGAGGGGAGACCTGATCGCTCTCTACAACTACCTGAAAGGGGGTTGTAGCAAGGTGGGGGTCGGTCTCTTCTGTCAGGTGGCTGGAGATAGGACGGGAGGAAATGGCCTCAAGTTGCGGCAGGGGAAGTTTAGATTGGATATTAGGAAATTTCTTCACCCAAAGTGTTATTAAGCATCAGAACAGGCTGCCCAGGGAAGTGATAGATTCATCACCCCTGGAGGTATTTAAAAGTTGTGTAGATGTGGCACTTAGGGACATGGTTTAGTGGTCGACTTGGCAGTGCTAGCTTAACAGTTGGACTTGATGATGTTAAATGTCTTTTCTAGCTTAAATTATTCTTTGATTATTGAATGAATTTGTGGTCTTCATTGCCTTAAAACGTGTGGCTGTATAGAGATGTAGATACAGATAGAGATATTAACGCTATCTATATATCTAACACAGAAATACAATGTTTGCTATTGTACTTTTTATTTCCAGTTTTTTTCTGATACATTTGCAGCTTATCAAAATGATAGTGACTTCCATAGTCCAATGAGTCAAATTGTCTATACGTGACTTTAAGTTCTGTCATCCAAAACTCTTCTTTCTTTTAACTCAAACTCTTAAAATTGTCTGATACAAGGACTGGCCAAAACCTGGTATGGACTATGGGTATCCTTCCATAAATGTTAGTGACTGTTAGATCAGTCACACAAGGTGGGAATCATTTATGTTATCTGTTAACCTCTTAATAGCTAGATGCCAGTCTTAGTTTGTCATCTACGATTGTTCTTTAGACACCAGGAAGAGATAGCTACTTACAAATGGCAATTTTTCTGTTCTCAATTTAAGTCCAACATGGATAAGCTGGAGAAATTTCTGGACATGCTTCTAAGTCTTCACTGATTATAAGCAGAGCTTAGATGATTAGATTAAATTAGGATTTAGACATTAAAATATATGTGGGATGAATGTCTACCTCATTGTCACAGGATATTTTCCTATTCAGGGACGGAATAACATAAAGTTATCCCTAACAATGTAGAAACCCAAATATTCCTAGGTTTTACACAAAGACGTTAAAGATGAAAAATATTACTTAGGTCATTTGCATCTTTTTATTCTGAGACACATTTTAAATGTTTATGAAAGAAAATTATTTATTTTCTTAGTAGTCATTAACAATTAATAATAACATTTACATGTCTGAATAATCTGTCATCCAAAACCTGCTAGGTGTTAACAAAGACAATGATGTCCATTTCAGATTCTTCTCCCAACCTTATCCCTATGATTTCTGAGTGTTTTCCAGACGTACGTCACCTATATAACAGCTACCGTGTAACATCAACGCTGTCTTATTCTTTCCCCACAGAAGAAAATATGTCTCTCTGGGGGGAGTTTTGGTTTTAAGCTTTTTGTTAGATTGATTTTTTTTTTTAATATTCTAGAATATACACTTTTAAGCAGTGCCTCATATAGAATGTAATTGTTATTCTTTTGGAAATCGGGAAGTAGGATGTGACCGCCTAAGTGTTTACTTCCTATGTTTCTGTTCTTTTTTTTTTTTCTAAGCCTGCTTAGCTTTATTTAGTTAATGCATCACTCTTCATCCTTGAGCCTCATAGCATTGGCACTGTAAATGCCAACAAACTTTGTTTGAAACAGTGAAACAAAAAGTGGTTAACTCTTTTGCAGATATCATTTTAAATCTTGTGTCTGAGATGACACCAAGGTCCAGGAGTTATACAGTGTCTATCAGGAATTCTTTCTCTTACCATCTTAAGAAAATTTAGGGACATATTTTTTAAAAGTAATTCAATTTCCAAATAGTATCTGATACATAATATAAATTGCTATTGCTGGTACCTCTCAGATTTGAAAAAAAAAGCTTTGCATAAAGACTACACATCTTTCCTCCCAGTTTGCTTTCCTGATGATAGCATGAAAAACCGAACACTAAATGTTCTCTCCAACAGGAAATCTGGTTCATTTAACCTTACAACTTCCCCTAAATATATGATACCTTCTAGGGAAATGTAACCAGGTCAAAAAGCTAAATTAGAACTGAGTCCTTTGATTTCTAGGATTGTGTGTACCAGGCATCACCTGGCATTGAGTAGCATCACATGAGAAAGGCAATCCCACTGAAATCCACAGAGAGTGTCTGGAAAAGGAGTATATGGTGAGGGTTCCGTTGTCTTTACTGAGATGAATGAAGAGAAGAAATACAGAAGGATGGGACTGAGGAAACAATCATTTATTGGAGTATCATGTTACAGTGGAAGCCACAGAAGTATTGCATATTGCTACTTTGGTGGAAGAGAGTTTCCATCTAAAATGGAAACATTTTGGTAACGAGTTATTGTTTAAAGAAAATCTGAGGACTGGTCATGGAGAGGAAGGTGGTGTGAGAGGGAAGACCTACAGGAACCCAGACAAACCTCTGCCGTTGGAATTCATTTCATTAAATCAGGACCTTTAAAATCTGTATTTAACTAGGGAAAATATGTAAAGAGAAAGGAGAGAGGACTAGGAGGAAAAGCCATCAGGGGATACAAATCTGCTTGAAGATCTGTCCCATTAAGTGTACTGGTTCTCCTTCAGTAGCTAGGATCAGCACTGAATACTCTCTGTGTATGCCCAACAAGAAACAGACCGGTAATAGAGCTTGATCATTTCTGTTGGCTTTTAAAATGGAAATGGAGGACATCTGTACTATTGTATCAGGTTCAAACAAAGCTGTATAGGAAGAATAGAAAAGAAACCACACAGGTTATGTCATACTCAGCTTTCTCTTGTTTAAAGACTCACAGGCACATAGCTCTGACAAGCAAATATGATTCTCATTAGAAACATACACAATACAGAAGGGGAAAAAAGAGCCCACAAATCCCAAGCGTAGCTTATTCATCCAAGGAGCTGCTAGTTGGCAAAGGGTCAGAATGCCATGAACCACAGAGCCTGCAGATTTATGAGGAGAAAAAAAAAAAAAAAAGAAGTCTATTTGTTTCTGAAAACCTGGTTAGACAGGTTAGAAGAGCCTCTAGGGAGTTTTAGCTTGCCTGTCCAGCACCTACAGAACAAATAACCGACATTTTTCCCTGACCTTGCCAGTATTACAGGTTATTTTAACAAGGCTAAACCTGGGGAAAAAAAAAAAAAAGTCTCTAATGTATTAAGCACAAACATGCTAAATTCAACATCATGAATGCAGGTCTGTTCACAATGTGCCTGGGAGACTCCAGGAACATCAAAATGGACATGAATATGTAGATAATTTTGGCTTTGAGCAAGCTGTGGCCAACGTAAAAAAAGAAAATAAAATCCCATTTGCCATTAATATTTACATTATCCTATACATTCTCTAGAGGTAAAACAGAATAGAGTAAGAAAAAAAAAAAAAAAAAAAAAGAAGAAGAGAAAATTACGTAAAGCTTTGGGAGGGGAAAAGACACTTGTGAAGAAATCAAAGTGCTTACATAGCAATACCATCTTTTCAAAAATAATAAAACCAATAACAACAATGAAATGTGAACAGTGTGAAGCTCACATCTAACATCTGAAGTTAGATGTAAAAGGACAAAGACTGTTAGTGGTATGAAGATGCATGAAAGAGTCCATGCATGACAATAAGTACAAAGATGACAAGAGCAAATTAGGAAGAACAATGTTGAGCTTCTTAAAAAGAACAGTGAATAAAAATTAAGTTTTATGCTTTCTATTGTTAGAATGAAGGGCAGGAAAATGAAATCGTGTTTAATCATGGAAAAATAAAACAGCTGAATGTAGAATTAGTAAAACTAGCATTGGCTAGAAAGAGTGATAGGAAGGATTCATTGTATTCTTTATTTGTTGCTGTGTTTTCCAAAGGCACTCTATTAATAATTAAACTCTATTAATAGAGTTAGATGGGCAACTCCCTTATGCTTTTTTCAAACTATCATTTCATGTGTTTAGTTACACACAAAAAAACCCCAAACCTTCAAATGAATTTTCCTAAGAAAAAGCATTTGCAGAATCAAAAATTAGAAACTATCAGAGTTCAGGTAACCCTTTCAACTGTAATTTTAGCTTTACATCCTGATGTGTTATTAACCTTGTGTGTGTTATGACATAGTCTTCGATTAAATAATCACATACATTGTTTTTGTCACACTTCCTCCCCTCAGGAACACCAGTCCTTTTAGAGAGTGGGGTAAACAATATACATTCAACGAGACATTTTCACAGTTTCATTTATTTCTTCATTGGTGTTCATGGTGGTTACCTCTACACACCAAGGAACATGTCGCAGCAGGAGAGGTTCAGTATAATTAACTAATTGATTCTGAGACATCAGCTATATACACAACTCAGTGCTTCTACTTCAGACTAGACCTTGCAAGAATCTGTAAGAATCTTTCTGTTTAAAGCTAAAATCATTCACCATTTTTGGATGTTAATTTGAATTTCCTAGCCCCTGTTTGGATTTGTTATGTTTTGTTTTAAAAAAGGTTATTTTTATTTCCAGGTATATTTGCTTTCAATTTGAAACAGCACCTCCATCAAATCTTTTCGACAGCCTTGATCTTCCCTGTCTCCTCAGTTCTCAATCACCGTCTGTGGGCAAAGTTATCCTATGAGTGGCAGACGCGGGCATCCCGTGGACATGCACAGAGGAGCTCTGTATGTCACAGACAGAAACACCAGACTCCCATCATGTAAGCATCCTTTTCTTTCCTGTCCATCTGATGTTTTGCTTTCAAGCTGCATATTCACTAGTAAACAAAGGACTGGGAACACTGGATCTCATGAAGTCCATTCTTCCAAGGAGCATCTGGGAATGTCATCTCAAGAGGAGACTGCTGGCCTTGCTCCTATTTGACCCACTACTTTTTCCCTCTCTTCCTGGTATATCCCAGGGTAAATCTCTTCATTCCACGCTGATTTTCTACTCTCCTTTCAGATGCTGTATTGGTTTTGTTTGGAAGTGGGAGGCTACAGGGGTGGCTTGTATGAGTAGTTGCTAGAAGCTTCCCCTATGTCTGACAGAGCCAATGCCAGCCAGCTCCAAGACGGACCTGCCGCTGCCCAAGGCTGAGCCCATCAGCGACAGTGGTCGCGCCTCTGGGAGAGCAGATTGAAGAAGAGGGGGAAGTTACTGTGCAACAAAAAAATGGAACCAGAGAGAGGAGTCAAAATATGTGAGAGCCCCAGCCCAGCAGACCCCCAGGTCAGTGCAGAAGGAGGGGAGGAGATGCTCCAGGCGCCAGAGCAGAGATTCCCCTGCAGCCCGTGCTGAAGACCACGGTGAGGCAGGCTGTCCCCCTGCAGCCCAGGGAGGTCCACAATGGAGCAAATATCCAGCTGCAGCCTGGGGAGGACCCCACGCCGGACCAGGGGGATGCCCGAAGGAGGCTGGGACCCCGTGGGAAACTCATGCTGGAGCAGGCTCCTGGCAGGACCCGTGGCCCCATGGAGAGAGGAGCCCACGCTGGAGCAGGTTTTCTGGCAGGACTTGTGACCCCGTGGGGGACCCACGCTGGAGCAGTCTGTGCCTGAAGGACTGCAGCCCAGGGAAGGGACCCACGCTGGAGAAGTTCGTGGAGGACTGTCTCCTGTGGGAAGGACCCTACAGTGGAGCAGGGGACAAGTGAGGAGTCCTCCCCCTGAGGAGGAAGGAGCGGCAGAGACAAGGGGTGAGGAACCAACCCCAACCCCCATTCCCCATCCCCCTGCACTGCTGGCGGGGAGGAGGGAGAGAAAATCAGGAGTAAAATTGAGCCTGGGAAGAAGGGAGGGGGGAGGGAGAAGTTTTTTTAAGATTTGGTTTTATTTCTCACTACCTTACTCTGATTTGATATAAATAAAGTTAATTCCCCCAAGTTGTGTCTGTTTTGATTATGACAGTAAATGGTGACTGATCTCTCCTTGTTCTTATCTCAACCCACGAGCCTTTCATTATATTTTCTCTCCTCTGTCCAGCTTAGGCAGGGAGTGATAGAGCAGCTTTAGGGGGGAACCTGGCATCCAGCCATGGTCAACCCACCACAGGTGCCTAGATCCTGGCTCTTCGGTCAGTTGATCTGAAATCACTCCATGACTTCAGCTATAAGACATACAAACCTAAGTGGATAGACCAAAGAAGAAAGACTAATTGATCAAAGAAGTGAGTAATGTAAAAAGAAGCAGCAGTATAATTTTTTTTTTCAATAAAATTCTGTGTTATTTGACAAAGTTCAGCAAAAATAATGAAAATTTTGGTAAAGTGATGGACCCCGGAAAACAGGATATTAGAATGCGAAGCAGTGGTTCAACAATGGAAAAACAACAAAAAAAAAGTTCATCGCTAACCTTGTCTGCAGACATTTCTTAGTATATTAAAAATCTTCAAACATTATCAACACTGGAAGAATCAACTGGACAAGATTTTCTAGGGCTATAAAATATCTCACATCTGGAAGCTAAGGTACCAATGCCCTTCGACACCAGATAATGACCAAGTTAACATGGCCATCTCTTCTTCTGCTGTCAAGGTAAATTAACCATTTGCTGAAAGAGAAGGAAAGTGGGTTTGATTCTAAGTTATCCTTATTCTTGCATGAGGAATATTAATGAAGTAACTCTGTAGGGATGCATTTAAATTGTAAAATAATTTAAGTCCTTGGTTTACTCCTTGTTCCTTAATTATCCTCATGTTAGTTTGTTAACAGGCTCTTTCTTTAGGACTAAGCCAGTAGTTTTCCTCTGGGGTGAAGTCCTGATATAGTTCTGGGGACAGTTCATGTCTGCAGGCAGGAGGTGTGAGGCTATACCATGTTTCCCTGTCCCCATTTGCACAGGCATTGCAGTCTCTATTCCAGCATGCCTTGCACCATTAATAGTTCCACATGTCCTCCATGAGTCAGAAATGCAATATAGACCCTTGACCTTATCATATCAGATACTAATATCAGTCACTCACATGAGCCACCGTACAGCCCTCATATTATTTCAGGCACTTTAAATGGAATTTAAAAAAAGGGAAAAAAGTAAAGAAGAAAAAAAATCTTAGGGCCAGAGGAGTGCTGAATAAAACCTTAGGAAAGCCAAACCACATCCTAAGAAGTACGAAAACTGTGGCTTTAGAAGAGGACAAATGTGTAGAGAAACGTGTGTGCAAGCCCTGCTCAACGATTCGGCCTGTACGTTTGGGTGAATGAGTTTAGCATTGTAGCTGTAGCCTTGAATCTTTTAAACTGCCTTTCTCATACTGAATTCCGAGCAGTTGGATTGTATTAAGCCCTCAGTGTAAACAAGAGCAGACTCACTTGATAAATGCTGAAATTATGACTGCTTTTAGTTTTCTATCCATGTATTTGAAGGCTATGTGATTTTTTCACAGCAGAAAGGAAATCTTGTATAGCTTAAAACCAGACCACCTGACTCAGACCAACCATTCCTTTGTCATTTAAAGTAAACTACCCACTTGAACCATCATCCTTGGGTAAAAACACAGGGGAACAGGGAACAGCAGCACACCTTGTAGGTCAGTAAAATTTGACTTTCTTGGACCCAGTATGAGAAACCCATGAAAGGGGCAAGGCCAATACCCTGCCTCTGGGAAATATGAATGAGGACATCCTCATTGATTTCAGCTACCAGATTCATGATGGTTGGGACTCAGCCTGCGTATGGCTTTATATAGTCTTTGAGAATGGATCAGCTAAAGGTGAGAGAGATCTCAGCACTTTGGCAGCTGGAACATTGAGCAAACTGCCAACGCATGCAGAGAACAGAAAAACAAGTTTAAAAATTGGGTTGCTTAGGTCCACGGTCTTGCAAAATCAAAATTTAGGTAGAACTAAATTAAACTAATGTAATGAATGTTAACTGTGATGTCTATATCATGAATATGGCATCAATACTAAGACTCCTATCTACCTGAATATTCCCCTCAGGCACTTAGAGGGTAACCAAGATCTGTGGTGGATGAATAGCCCTGTGCAGATACCTAAATCTTATCATTAATCTCAAAAAGTCTAGAATAACTAAGCTCCTGAGTTCAGCACCTCACCTAAGCAACTCAAACTGAAGAGACTACTTCATTCCCAAATTTCTATATTGCTCGCCGTAGGCATTAAGATATCAGGTATCAGACCTCACTAAATTTAGAAAGGCCTTAGTAAAAGAATTTCAAGAAAAGGTTGCTAAAATAATTAATTTTTTTAATATATTTTTTTGTTAAGGCTCAGGATCCAAAGTTCTTCTTCCTAACCATAAGAGCTTGGAACACATTTTGTGGTTTGTTTTTTTTTTTTGTTGTTGTTGTTGGTTTAGTTACAATTTAATTTGCATATAATCCAATCACTCTATGAGTCTTTAAAAATGTAAACACCACCAACAAAATCTCATTACTTATATCATCATGAAATGAAGAATTGGCAGCATAGTAGCAAACAGGAGATAGATGTGTATATTCAAAAATCTCACTAGGTGCACAAGCACATACAAACTAGCTTTTAGGCGAGTAATTTATGTGTGGAAGTACCCATTTGTCATATAAAACCATCAGGCAGGAAGAATATTTTTGTGAGACGCATATTTCATACTTCAAAACAATTTCCCTTTTTTTTTTTTTTTTTATTTCCCTTTGTTGACAATATCAGCTCAGTTTGAAGGACTTCTCTCATACAATCTCTTCAGTGCAAAGTGGCATTCCAACCTGCTTTGTATTTTCTTCTTCTGAGAGAGAGAGAGGTATGGTGGGACCAGTTTTCTAAGTCGTTATCACTCAAAACTTTAACTGAAATTAAAAAGAACTACAATTCCCCTCATCTGAAGAACAAAAAACAGAAGTTAAGACTATCTGAAGAAGAAGAAAAACTGGCTCATAAAACAAACCAATGAGAAAGGGATTACGGAGTAAGCACAATGATCAAAAGAATGGAGTTACTTGGTTAACATATCTTAGAGACTTTCTTGTGGTCATCAAGATGACTTCCAGCTTCATTTAGTCTTATCAATCAGTTAACATATTGAAATAATTTAATTAAAAATGAATAGCTGAGACATTGAAAGTCAGATCCTAGGAGCTTTTAAGTGTGTACTTAAGTGTATATCTCAGAGTAATACCGTGGGATTCTACAGAAGAATTCACTGTGCACATACTGGACATGGTCATATAGCCCTGAATCCCAGTTCTATTTTCTGTTAGCTTCTTTGAATAAACTTTGTGTCTCTTTTCTTCCTACCATATAATCACTTGCTACATCTCTCTCTCTCTCATGACTCCATCAGAGTGTTAGGGATCAGGATTAGATGAATAGTCACCTATAGCACTGTTTATGAAATAGCGTATAGCAGCTCAAGATATTGTCATCCAACGCACAAGTAATTTCCTGTTTTCTTGTCTTTCAATAGCAGTCATTTGGCAGACACGAAAGACAGTATATATTTGATCCAAGCCAAAATATTTGTTCATGAAGTAATTGAATGACTGGAAGACAAAGATAATTTTCTTATTATTAATCCTAACAGTTTAGCTCAGAGTACTTGCACATCTCCAGTACATACTCAGTTTCATTGAATTTTTTTTTTACTTCTTTCTGACATGCGGTTATTTAATCTTCTTCCAACACCATCTACCAAACAGCTTTTTCCCAGCTATGCCCATGAAGCTTTTGTACTATTGATGTTTTCTCAGTGAACAGTGTATGTGTGTCAAATTATAGCTATTGATCTATGTTTTTTTCTTAATGTGTATAGTTGTTTAGATAGCATTATAGTTTGTCTGATTGTGGTTATATAAATAAAAGAAGGAAAGTAAAGAAGAAAAAAACCCTGCCATTTTTATTTCTTTTATGAATTTCATTGTTGAAGGTAGACTGTTTATTTGAATTGAAAATATAGTGAAATCGATGTTTCTTTAGATATGAGTTATCATTTTTTTTCCTTCTTCTTAGTAACAAATGGAAGTAATAGGGCATGCAATCTTAGCAGAAAAATAAAACCAATCCAAACAAAAAGAGCCTCCTTTATTTTTCTATGAATCTTTTTATAACTGTTTTGTGTCACATTTCCTTTTGTCTTAGATGTTGCTGTTCAAGCTAGCCCAATAAAATTCTGCCTCTTAAATGGATACTGTCAACCAGTTAACAAAAAGAATAAAATAAAAACCCCTACTCCTCGTGAGTGATGCCCTTATCAGTAGTGTGAAAAGCAAATATTTTTCTACCAGTTTAGTTTTTCTTTTTCTCTCTCCCATTTTGCAGCTATTATTTTTCTTCTGTAACATATGGCTAAAAAAAAAAAATAAAAATGAATGTGGGCAACTCGATTCAGTGGTTAGAACAGTGGATGGAGAGCTTGAGGAAACTGTTTTCCCAATTCTGTAATGATCTGATGTGTCAGCTTTGACAAGACTTGTCACCTTGCTATATATCCGGTTGTCTTCTGGTTTTGTATTTGCCTTGCATGTTCCAAATGGTAGAGGCTCGGCTTGCTTTTGGTAAAGCACATGAAACTTTATGTAAGACAAAGCAATAACAACACAACAACAACAACAAAAGCCCAGCAGCAACAACAACAATAATAATAATGCTTAACACGTCCCAGTAATGCCACAGCACCTTACAGTGTTGAGTCAAAAATGAGCTTCTGTAACCACCTGGGATAGCAAGTGATCACATAGTATGAGTCTTGTCCCTTTTCCTAATCTAACTCCTTTTTCTTACTCAATCTCAAACCCAAGCAACTAAACAAGCCCCCAGACAATAGCTAATTATATTTTGGATAACTTCATTGTTTTAAAAAAAAAAAAAAAAAAGTTTTTGGACTGCTGTTAGAGAACGTCTTTTTTCCCCCCAGATTATAAATCTTCCAAGAGACTCCTGATCTTTATGACCCTTACACTTCTGAACTATGGCAAGGGAGCCAATTAATGACAATTGTGTTGATGGCTCGAGTCACGTTAATTGTCTTCTAGGAGTTGCACTGAGATCGTGCTTAAACTAACTTTCATTTTTCAAGAGCTCAAAAACAATCTAATGTAAAAGTCCAGCAGAAAGGGATCTTATGAACAAAACCTGGCTCAGTTTGTGAATAAAATCTGATTTCTAATATCTGTTATGCTGCCTTTCATGAAGAGAAACTATCAAAGCTTGTGTGAAAATAAAGCCCTGTGCGTGTTCTGTGATATTGCAGAGAACATTTTCATAGCCTCAGCATTCTACTTCCTGTCCAAAATTCACGGTGGAAATTATTAAACTTCATTCAAGAAAGAAGTGCATTTTATTTTGCCAGTGGTGGCTGGGATGATCACGTCTAAACTGACATTGTATGACAATATGCTTTCAGCAAATAAATATGCATTGCTCAGATAGCGTTTTGAATACCTTCCTGATGAAAGCAAAATGATGAAACCAAAGGACTCTGTAGATATAAAAGGCCTGCAGAACAGAGACAGCAGGTTTGCACTCTAGCAATAAAAACTAACCTTAATGACAAGGAGTAACAGCACATGTCCAATATCCTCTAACACGAAACTTCAAAACCAGCACAATCCAATCTAGGCCTAAACCCACAAAGAGAGGAGAAATAATAACTTTTGCTTGAAGCTGCTTCCCCTCTGACTCTGTGTTTGCCACTTACCTTTTCTACAGGCTCTTAAAGAAGCTATGCCCATGTATTTTTTTAATTTTTTTTTTTTTTTAGGTAAAGGAGTTCAATACAATATGTATACTATACCCTGAAAACGACCATTTTTTATGGAGTGATAAAGACTGTTTTGCCATTGAACAGCTTTTTCTCTCTCCTTTTTCCTTGGGTTTTTTTTAGTTATTGAGGTAGCACATCCTCCTGCCTTAGACATCTGTATTATTTATTATGAACTATGATTGCCTCAGCTGTTGTAGGAACTGGTTTCACGTACACTTATTGCCTCCATCCATCGTGGAATTGGGTGCATCTTGGTTTTCCTCTTTTTTCTCTCCCTGCACTTATATAATTACTTATGTTTTATATCTAAGTGTCTAATCTCCCTAATAAATGTATTCTGTAAAAAAAACACCAGAGAAAATAAATCCCTCCTCCCAATTTAGAGGGAATTATTATTAACCAGTCAGAATGCAAATTCCTTTAATCTAGTAGGGCTGACTTTATTTCTAAGCAATAAAACGAGCACTTTTCTGCATTGGAATTATCTAGTATATGACTTCATTGAGATTATCTAGACAAGATGTAAATTCATAGTGTTAGCTTTAAAGAAAATCTTTCCTATTTACCAGTGGTGAAGTTATGCTGTCAGCTTCTCACCTTCTGCCCACACAGAAAAATCTGTGTACCTGAAAAAAAGGTGAGAAATAGCTCCTGAAAATACCAAACCCTGGAAAAAAAACCCCAACATCCTGAAATGTAATGATTAAACTTTTCTTTGATCCTCCCTTGTACCTCGTACTGTTCCTGTTCAAATCAGCTGACATTTTCTAAAGGACTGAGGTCTGATGTTACCTTTCTCCCTTAGTAGTGTATCTTTTTGTCCTTTTCAATTTTTTGCTTTTCCTTTTTCCTTTTCCCTTCCTCTCCCCTTCACATCCCAGCCTCTAGCAAGGTCACAATGAAAAGAGAAATTGTTTAGGAGCCAAATAATCTGCCACCAAGGAAAAGGAACTGTTTGTCTTTGGAGGTGACAGACTGAAGGAGTATGAGAGTACACAAGTCATGATAGTGATGAAGAAAAACATGATAGAAATTTAAAAAGGAAGAAATATAAAGCCAAGCTCCTACTAGAATCAAATAGGAGGATTTCATTATTTCAGGCTTTCGTAGTGCACATAGTTATATATCCCTTCCTCTAGGGTTGAAATCAAGTATATATCAATTTAGATAAAAGTGGTGATAATGTAGTGCTGTGTTCATAGTGAAGATGTGACTCAAGCCAACAACTTGCTCAGTTTTTATTGAAGAAATGCTTAAGAAATGAATCAGGTATCCATTGCCACAAATTAACCAGAACTTTTATTTTTATGAATAAAAAAATACAAACTAAGTTAAAATTCCCTTTGGTTTTAAACTTTTTAAATGTACACTTCAATTTACCTGCTTTGTTTAAGTGTTGGAGCCCAGGAAACTGGTTTTAAGAGAGTTTCCTAAGGATCTCAAGAATAGTCAGAAGTCTGGAAAACTTGACAAGTGTGGAAAAATACAAAGAATATTTAGTCAAAGAAAGAGAAGAATGAAGGATGAGGATTATTTCAGCCATTCTGAAGGCAGTGCCACAAGGGAAAGGAATTCTGCATTATAGGTAACGGCCACTACATTTGGTAACTGAAAGAAGATGTAGCAAAAGCAACAGGAATGAGTTTCTAATGGTGAAGGTAGAGAAACACTGCCAGTGACTGCCTGGAAGCTTTTATGAAGAGATTGGACAACCATGTGTCACAGGCAACAGAAGAGAAATTTCTCCCATCTTAAGGTACAGTGATCAGGTGGGCTCTTTAAGTCCCTTTCACCCTGAATACTGGGTTTCATGTTTTGTTGGGGTTCTTTGTTTTTAATTTCTCTAGTTTCCATCATCGTCTCATGCCTTGTATACAGAGGTGAACATATATAAAGCTGCTGTATCATATTTGCTGGTGAAGATTACAACCTATAAGGAGGTTCATGTTAAGACATTAAGTTTATAATTTAGTATAGAAATGTCTTTTCAAAACAATTTGGACATTCCATTGTCACAAACCCTAATGAAAGTACATGTTGTAAGCATTGGTTTGAATACTTAAATTGGAATTTGTATATGATATGAAATACCTATCTCAGTACTGCATTAACCAAACAATTATTCAAGCACGTCAAAGTAATGAGAGGAGAATATACATATTCACATGTATTATATTTACTGATAAACACATTGTCTATATGTTGACTATGTATTTCATGTATTTGTCAAATCAAAAAGAATAGACACATTTCTTAATGGGACCCAGAAAATTACTGAATAAAATTAGCAAAGAGTTTAAAATCAGGATTCTGAATATGAAACAGTGAGAATTTGAAATCCAGATCAATGTCCAAATTCTTTTGAGTCCCTCTCTAGTTAAAACATTCAGAAAAAAAGGATAATTTGCACTATGACAGAATCCATTTCCTTGAGAAAGAGATAATTATATTGCTTTACAAGGAAGTCCTTCCTTCCACCCAAGTCCAGCTTCAGAGGGGACTCTTCCATTCCCCCCCTCAGATGAAGAGTTACCCACATCCCTTACTGTGGTTTAAAAATCTTAAAAGAAATTGTGTAAACATTTTCCAGCCCCATGCAGCTGGAGCCCTGAAGCACTGAGCTACAAGCAGTGGTGGAGTGCTGTGCTGTGTTTTTGCAAGTACAAGACAGAAAATCTATGTAATTACCTCTGAAGCAGAAGAAGCTGTGCAGCCTGACAGAACAGCATGTGTAGGAAGCACTTTGTCAGGTCTCTGCTGACTAATTTCCCACTCTACACAGGGTTTTTTTCCCCTTGTAGTCTTTCAGGATTAACCCTCTCTATGCCAATATTCTCTCTGCTTACCCCAGTGTGAAAGTACACAAGTGGATTCAATGCAGAAATTGAGGCTGATGTACCTAGCCCAGTGAGTGCTTGCCATGCAAATAATGGGCCACGAAGACAGCAAACTGAAAAGAGACGGAGGAAAGGGGACACAATGATTGAAGGAGGAATTTGCTTTTACAAACAACTTTCTCTCTTTCACCATGAGTTTTGATATGAAGGTGTTAAGGAAGTGCTTGCTCATGCAAAATTCATCTCACCCTGGACACAGAAAAGTTTCCTGGGTCTCAGTCATTAAGTGACACTGGAAAGTCTATACTGGCATTTCCAAGGAATTAGAAACATAAGCAACAAAGCTTGGACGAATCTCAACTGCTTAGTACAGTTCCCTGCTACTGAGATCACAATTTATTTTAGCCTTCTCCATGAACATATGAAGTTCCATCTTCAAATGCATTTCAGTCCCATTATTTTGTCTGCAAAGTTTCTGCAGAAACTTCATCCCCCAGTAGTTTCAAACCCCTTTCTCATTTCCAGCCTGGAGGTACTTGTGGTTATCTATACCCATTGGTCCTTTGTCTGTAAAAGTTTTGAATGTCACAAGTGAGAAAGGTGTTTTGTGTGAGTAATGTGGTGGGGGAGTCTATGGAAATAAAGAAGTAAAACCATCCATCAACCATAGGTTATCTTACCCCAAAGACTCCATATCGTCACTTAGTTTCCATTGGGACCCTGGGTTCAGACCTGGATTCATAGAATTTGAGGCTAGAAAAGGTCACTTTAATCTCCATTCTGACCTCCTGCAGAACACAGGCTGTAGATCACTCCCTGGGTCCTGAATGAACCCCGTGCCGTGTAATCACTTACTGAATTCAGTGACACTAAACACAGCCTCTTCTCCTTTTGCTCAGTCTAGCAACTTGCACTAAATTATGGTTCTTCTCTCCTTCTGTTTTTTTTTGTTTTTTTTCCCTTTCTAGCATTTGTCTGAGGATATTTCTTTATATAATCCATATGATTCCTGAAGATGCAGCCCTCCATTTCCATTCTCACTGAACATCTAAGCCAGATCACATTCAAAATGAGAATTTTTTCCAGTGCAAAAATTTACTGTGTGTATTTTTTCCCATTTATTTATTTATTTCTAGGAGTTGAGAAAAAAAAAGTCCTAGAAACCTGACTCAGCCCGAGAAAGGATTGTTTTGTATTAATCCTTCTATGATCTATACACATTTCTATTCATACTATAACCCTGCCTGCACTAAGTGACTCAATACACTGACTTGTGTTTAATAAAACAGATGATCCGATAATCAACTTCTGCTGTTTTTCTTTCTCTTCCTTCCTTCTTCCCTTGCTCCTTCCTTCTCTCTCCCATCCCCTCCCTGCCATTCCTCACCCCTCCCTTCCTTTCTTCCCCTTCCCTTTCAGCTGAAGCAACCAGATACTTCAGTCCAGTAACTTCAGCTGAAGTACGTAAATATAATTTCTCCAACACTGACCAAAACAGGATGTCCAATTCCCTGACTTTCACAGAATTTTGCTGGGTTCTGGAGGGGATACCAAGTTGTCACATACACTTCTCTTAGAAAGAAAAGCTGGCCTCTTCTGAAGAAGCAGGATTTTCTTATGCTATCTGTAATCATATTTAACCCTTTTCTTGTTGCACTGCTACCTGTGCTGAAGTAGCAAGATGTATTTGGCAGTTATGTTTTTTCAAGCCTTAATTGCTGTGTATTATCTTTGAAATACCCTAGGCAAATATTATATTCTGATTTTCTCAACAAAAGTTGGTGCTTCTTATTGCTGGTTGGGTTTCTGGAAATCTCTGTCTTGTTCAGTGAATAGTTTGCAGCAAGGAATTGAACAAATTTTAAAAATTTAAATTTGTGGTGAGAGAAATGGGATTATTGTAGGCAGTCCAGGCACATATACCTCGTTGCATTCATCATACAAACTAATTTCAAGAAAAGACCCCCAGTAATAGTAGATATCTTTCAAACTTTGCACTAGCTTGTGCTTCTCAATACAGCTAAAGCTGTGTTTTGTTTCTTTCTTTTGTTTACTTTTCTCAAAAGCCCAAAAGGAAATAGAATATTATGATTTTAATGTGTTCTAAGCAGTTAGGAAGCAAGGTACAATTTTTTACAGAACTTTCCTTCTCAAGCTACATTACAACTTTTCTTTAATCTCTTATTTTTTCCTTTTAAAGTGTCTCAGTAATTTTTACTTCATTTTCTTAGCAACAACCATCCTAGAGGAGGCAGATGAGGAATCTGGAACCTGGAGTATTTGGAATCCATGGGAGAGTTTACTTGATAACACCTTTTAACATCTACCTAATAACCATTGAAGACAAACACGTAAATTGTTCAAGAATAAAACTTCCCTTGTGTCTTGCGTCTCAGATACTTTCTTATTTGGGCAACTCAAGGAAAGAAATCATATTGACAGGTTTAGTATCATGGGTTGGAGGGCTAAATGACGTATGTGTACGTCAGCGTATATGGATGTCAGTACTAGTAATCTGTGTCTTAGCAAGCATTTGTCTATGCAGAAGAGTGCATGTCAGCTACCAAAATTCATTGGCTGTGTAGCCATTAGTGAGCCCAAGGGTTAGCATGAAGAGGGCAAATATATAAGATACCTCATCTTAATACCGCCTTATAGCAGAAGTGGGATTCATAGGTATCTACACCACAGAGATCTACAAATAGGTGATGAGTCCCACCTCTGATGTCCTGTCCATAATTTTTTTTTATGTTCCCTCTTGACAGTGTAATATGAGGCTAGATGGGAAACCAAAGGGCATTGCAGTGTGCTATAGTCCTGTATGTCAGCAAATAAACTGGGACATCAGTGAAGATCATGGAGCTTGGAAAACTTTCCTCACACAGGTACCTAATGTAGGTTTCTTAATCTGGAGCTGAATCCCACCCAAATTGCACGTACAGATAACTAGTTTTACAGCCATGGGTGTATATTGACTTGTTGAACACTGCCATATACACCAACCACATGGATGGTTAGATTATAGTCATCTCCCCTCTGGAGCTCTACAGTCATGAATTTGTATTTTTGTGCAAGAACTAATGAGCCCTGTTGAACATGGATGGAGGAACTCCTGTCTTCCCTCAAGCATGTGCAACAGTAAATTTAATAGAGCCACAGCACAGAGCCCAGAATCTGCATCTTCTATGCTATTACCTTGTACACTTTGCCATAGCAATTTTCATCAGTTAATTTTCTCTCCAAAAAGCCTTTGCTTCTGTTCATTTAACTGCAAACTGCCAAGCGTCCACTTCGAATGTAGATTCTTTTTTTTATTAAAACAGAGAGATTACTGGAAAGAAAAAAAAAAAAAAAAGAGAGAGAGAAAAAAGAGAAATGCCAGGAGTGGGGTTTGTTTGTTTCACATTCTTCTCAGAGCTTCTATTAAAATTTATAACCATGTTACCCTAAAGCCCTTGGTAAGATGGACATTTAGCTATAAACAGGTACCTCATGCAACAGTGCTGCAGTGACAGCAGCGGGACAGGAAATTGGGTGTGCACAATTAATTTTTAAAGTATATAATTGGGACAAGGAACTTATTGTTAAATGCAGCCAATAAAGAGTAACTCATACTTGCAAAACGGGTGTAATCTTTACTTCCCTCTATTATCAAGGACAGTTACTAATTTTACTGAGTCTTTTATCAGTCTATAGCTTTTGCCTTCAGCTGCCTGCACTTCATTTATATGCTCTCCTTTTATCACTGTATATGCTCCAGTATTTGTGGCCTTGCTCTTTCCAGCAATGTCTGTCTTGTGCAGTGAACCTCCCAAATATGTGGCTTTACCCTTGTCCCATGGAAGGAGCTTTTTATTTCCTCTAGAGTGGAATAACTTTTTTGAAAAGCAAAGAGGTTCCAGCACCAGCAGTCCTGGTTCATCCTTTTTTCAGTCCAAAGACACATCAAGCTGTTCCTAAAATCAGTTTTATTGTCTTCACTCAGAAACCCTTGATTTCTGTCTTCCACATCAAGGGTCACTAATCATTTTTTCATAGCAGGGAATAAAATCCTGTTTATTGATAACAGATTAATGGGGTTCCTGGCATCCTCTGGAGTGTGATATGCTTTCAGAGATATTGACAGGTATTTGATGTTGGAAGGCCTCAAATTCATGATAACATATTCAATTTGGATAAGTGTGCAGAAGTTTAAAAGGTTGCTCATTCTTCAGCTTTGGGGTTAGAGTCTCAGGTGATGTGAATCAGCACTGTATTCCTTATCAGCCAAGAATTTAGGATTTAGTCTATTAAATATAACCTGAAAGTTTCTATCCCCACAGCTACACCTCTACACTTCCAAGGCTTGGTTCACTCTGATTCCAGCCAAGTGGGAAATATTATTTTGTAATTTTGTTGTGTTTGGAATCAGGAAACAAAGAGTAATAATTAAATAAATAGAATGGAAGCTGGGGAAGATGGGGGGAGCAAAAATTCTAAAACAACTACTAAGAGAGCGAAGTCATTGAGAAAAATGTATCAAAGGAAAATTTGTGAACTAACGTTGGTAAATTCAGTTACCTCTGCAAGCTCATAAATATGTCATTTTTCTTCAAGTGAGAAACATGTTTCAGTTGGTTTAGTTTGTTCTTATACTGAGGTTCTTTTACTGTGTTGAGGTTCTCGGGCACTGACATACTTGTGGTGATTGAGCATGGTCCTTTTGTTTGTCAACAAATATTTTGTGAAATTGTTATGGTCCCTCTGAATATATTTATCCATTAATTTACATCAAACATTTGCCACAAATAACTTTTAAACCAATATAGAAGTTGTTGTTTTGAAATTATATGCATACATACGTATTTATTTATAGATATATATTTATATATTTAGCAGGCAGATAGAACTAAACTAATGTTCCACATGTAACCCAGACCTGACTCCATGCAACTCTAAACCTCACAGGAGTTGTTTTCATTGGACAGGTTCCTCAAGCTCTTTCAGTTTGCAAAGTCCTTGTTTGACCACTTTTTTTCACTTTTTTTCATTTTCTTTTCCTTCCTACTGACCATCTCTAGCCATTGTTAATTTTTTCGTAACAGGGAAGTAAGCTGCTCTTGCTTCCAGTACTGTGGAACATTAAATTCTCTATCTCCTCTTTCCACCCACGTCCTCTGATAGTTGTGTGTTTATCACAGATCAAGATTTTCTGCAGTCAGTTATCCTGTTAGCTTTTTTTTTTCCTAATGTATTTTATTAATTTCACAATGCAACCCCCAGTTTATAGAACATCTTATGATTTTCTTGTTAATGTAGAATTCAAGGTATTGACTTAATCTCACCCAACTATCTCCCTCAGAGTTAGGAATTTAAGCTTGACTAGTAGTAGTGACTCCCTCTAGTTTTAAGAGTAAGTGATAAGCACTTCCAAGGGCCGTTCACTCCATCCTATAACCTGTGAGAAGGTATGCAGGGTGATGACCCAGAGGAATTTCTCTCTCCTCGCTGGCTAAGGAGGACAATTGTACTCCTAACTTTGGCAGTTCAGTTAGGTATAGCTTTAGATAACTAAGTACAAAGTTAAGCATTTAAACTTCATTATCTGCTTTCACATGCCAACTTAGCAGTGTTAGGAAGGAGCTTGCTCCTGTTTGCAGGCTGGTGGTATAGGGAAGAATTGCAGATGGATTAGCAGGATAATAACCCTGCGTAATGAGGCAGAAGAGGCAGGCCTGCCTCTGGGAGAGCAGACCTGCTGGGCCAAGCCTGGCTCAGAACTCTTTTTCAATGGCAAAGTCTATGCCAAAGCAAGGGGCTGAGGTGGTGGCACTGCACAATATCGCTTTAAGCTATTGGTGGGGTGCTTTTTCTTTCTCCTTGCTAACGTCCTCCACTCCTAAAACCAAAGGGCCAACATGTCAAAACACAGAGATTATCCAAGTCAGTACATTTTCTTTACCTCTAAGACTGAATGGTTTTGCTATCCACCTCAACCTGAAAATACAAAATAGCACAGGAAACTGTGAAAGAAAAGTGCAAAGTTAACACATTGGCACAATGGAATGAATCCCATTAACCACTAATGAGGACGTGGGGAGGTGAAGAGGGTTTGGGGTTGGGTTTTTTTTTTTCCTCCCCCTTTTTAATAAAATTCCGCTCCAATAGCTAGGGAGAAATGCACTGTATAAGTGTTGGAAGAAATTACTATTCAGTAGTAATAGCAAATCATAATGTACATTCTGTAGGCTTGGCATTTTTATAGCTGAATATAAAGACTAAGAGTCCAGTTTAATTCTCATTCACTTTGATTCAAATACAGAGTAATTCTGTCGTATCCCAAACACTGATGGGCATGCAAGTATCCTGCTTTTTTTGAATTGCTAAAGTGGGAATCATATCCGAGCAAAATATCCTGCAGCCACGTGTACTCTCTCATCATAATTCCTTTGTCCTCCAGTTAAGATTTTAAGGGGAAGAGTTCCCTGTCTATAATATCTAGCAAAGTACTCAGGACACAGATTGATTAGAGAGAAGAAACAAATATTGATTACCTGCATGATTGCTCTACTCAAACTGAGATTCAGAAAATATCTAATTATTTTTTCAGCACCAAATTTTCGTTAGATAAGTAACTCACTGAAGACTGTGTTTTGCAGATAGAGCAAGCCAGGTTATTTTAAAGAAATAATTTTTTTTAATTATGAATTATGATTCTTCTCAGAATAAATCAGATTCTTGCTTTCTTGAGACTTCTTCCCAGGGCATATTGCAGGAAATGGAACTGAAATGGCAAGAAGAACATATTTCAACAGATTTTCTAATATGGAACCTACAATATTTACATTTAAACATATTCCTTTGTTTAGGAGTAAGTATTCATTTATCATTTGTTAAATATAAAAAAAGGAAAACAAGCTATCAGAAAAGCTGCTTCAGTTGACTTGATTTTTTTTTTTTTTTTCCCCACAATTTTTTTTCCTTTCTTTTTGCAGGTTTTGATTTCTCCTGATGCTTGGTGTAAATTTCTCTTTCAAAATATTAGAATTCCTTATTAGATGGATAAACCAAGCATTCATCCAGTTCTAGTTACAGACCCCATTCTCTGGCGACCTACATAGGACTTGCCTTGTTATATCCCCAGCAGTGTACCTCTAGGTCACAAAGCAACAAATCAGGTGTTTAGCTTTGGCTGTCCCTGGTTAAATCGCTGCTGTACCAACCAAGAGGGCGGCCACCACACACTGTTCACAGGAGGCTTATTGAATGAATTAACATAGTCCTTGCAATAATGATCTTATAACAAACATGACATCATCTCATTAGCATGATCACTTTCATGCTAAATGTGATACCTATTATTGCGTTTCCTTGAGGAAAAGAAAATATAATGTTTTTGGCAGCGTAGCTGAAACATAACTATTTCTGCTCTTTTCCAGACATCTCTTCACAAATTGCACCGACTAGAACGTTTTGAGAGGAATAGGTGGTTCAAATTGTCTTTATTCATAAATGACACAGAAAGCAATAGAGTTTTTTGAAGTATTTGACACATAATATTTTGATGATTTTTTTCATAGTCTCTTTATTCATCTCTGTATTTAATCTATATAGTCATATAGAATCTGAGTACTTGAATGTCTGTATTATGATTTAAAGATTTTGTGTGTGTGAACAAGTCACAAATCAATCATGCATCCAAGTCGGTCTTATAATTATAATTATTACAATGAGTAATTAGATGCTTTTTTTTTTTTCATTTAGGCTTTGCATATGAACAGTTCACTTCGATGATTTGCTATTCACATGGTGTAGCATTCGTCTAAGTCATGTGGTGAAATATTGTTCATTAATTTGACAACTGAACCCTTACCATTAAAAAAAGGAATGAGCATATGAATAGTAAGCTAGCAATGTATTTATTGTCTGTACAAAATGTCAGACATGCTAAAATTTGTTCCGAAATTTGTGTTATTTTGTGAAATTTGTAGGTATATTGGAGTTCTTCACAAAGACACAGGCAACAATTAATAGAATCCTAAAGAACTTTGACTAATATTTGGGGGCTTTTGTTTGTTTTAATGGATGCTTGAAGGTACTCTTCTAAATCCATGCTTAGGATCCTGGATAGCTTATTTACCAAAGGCTGGCCAAGAGCTGTCATTAATTCGAGTGAAAGATACACTATTTTCAGGACTTCAGAAACTCAGTTCACTTATTTTAGCATCTACTGAGGTGTGTCTGTGAATTAGGAGCACGTATTTCATGGAAAGCAAGCAGTACCCGTTTCTGAAGTCATGTAAGAGTGGTTCTTAAAGGTGTTCAGGCATTGCTTCAGTGTGAAATCCAGTATTACATTCCCAGCATTCTGCTGCTTAAGCCTTAGAGTTATGCACTCAGGATTTCCCTATCACCAAATACATAAAAAGGGCATCCTCATAAATGTCTAACCTACCCAGGAGAGCCTGACATTAGATTTAGAGCCAAGAACCTTCCTCCAGTAATAATTACATCCTACAACATCCCAGGAAATGGACTGTTTTCCCAAGGACAGGGTTTACATATATTGCAACCTATGTCTTGCTGATATGACATTGAAATCATTTTCCAGGAAACTTTTCATGTATCGTCACTATGGACATCATGACACTTCAGCTGACTGCCTGTATATCCAGTGGAGTTTATGTAGTGCATGTCCACACAACAAAATAAACCACAAAGTGGATATTATGATTTATTGAGCCTCGAACCAGTAAATCCACACAGTCTTCATTAACCTGGGTGCAGATTCTACCTGTGTTATAACTCTACCAGTGCTTCCAGACCTGAGCTGCTCTTGTGAAGCGAGGAAATGGGATTGCTGCCCCTGCAGCCTGCTCTCTAGCCTCCCCTCTGTGCCTCCAGTTCCCACGTTACATTCAGGTGCAGGCAAACCCTGAAGAAACGTGGAAATTAAAATCAGTAACTTAAATGAAACGAGTGCAATGCCTGTATTCACAAGCAGGAATGAATCTTCTACTGTTTGATCTGTTTTATTCAGGAACGAAGCAGTGTATTATCTCACTCACTAAGCCACCTCTTCCTTTATTCGAGCCACTGCTCATTCCCTGCCTGATAATTGGAATTTCCCCTTAAAGACACCGAGATCGCCTTATAGAAGCTAGGTTTACCTTTTGAGAAACATAACTGGGGAGAGAAGCTTTACATGGAGAAAAATGTATTTCTTCTTTTGCTTTATTGCAGGAGTTACTTGGGAGCTATACACAGCTGTTCTATCAATACAGCTGATGGTGGTAAAGCGCAAAGAAAATGAAATCAATGAAAATCTTCTTGATGGATCTAAGTTTCAAAGGGACAACATAAAACAAACCTCAGCTTAACTTTTCTACACAGAACCAAACCCAGCAATATAGATCTTTAAGTGTCCTGTTAGTGGTTATAATATATGTAACTATTATCATGTCCTAATTTTCTTCTCAATTCCTGCTCCTTTCCAAATAACACTTTGGTAACACATACAAAAAGACACAAACATCTCAAGACACCCTTTTATAAAGAGTTTCACAGTTCACTGATCCCTACGAGAAGGAGTTCTCAATGTTTTTCAGATAAATTTGAGATCACTTTTTATTACTTAAAAGATTTAGTAAGAATAGTAAGTCCAGTTTACTCCAGCAAGGGTCAGGGTAAGATATCTCTTTACAAAATTGGAAACAAAATCCATAAAAGAAAGAAACAGTAAAAGATACGTGCAAGGTCCTTCCGGAAACTGACCCAGTTCTTGTCAAAATCCATACATTTTCTTCCCTCTTCAGGGTCTGGGTTGAGGGGTGATACAGTCTTCCTTTGAATATTCTTTCTGAAAACTGACCTCCGTCTGCGGAAAGACCTAATCTTTTACCTCTGCTTTACTGACAAAAAAGTGTAATTCAAACACATCAGTCAGGTAGTAACTGGTGTTGCAATGATCCTATTTCCTGATATTTAATTAAGTCCTTTCACCACATACACATCTTGCATGTAGTATTGTGTAAGCTTGCCTGAAACAGAGATGGTTTTGAAGGGAAACGCTGTTGGTTGATGCTCATATCGGTGCAGTTTGGGTGCCATTTAGTACCAGATGTAGCCCCACTGGAAAGCTATTTGCAAAGTTGACCCTGGTGGAGCTGTGATTTCCTACTCTTACAGAATTTCAGGTATAGACAGCTGCCCTGTATATGTCTCAGCACTCCATGGATCCTATACCTGAAGAACCAGTATTCATAAACCTTATTAACATTACTGTAATTGTCTTGTTCTCAGTATTGCAAATAGATTTAAGTCTCATCTGATAAAAAATGGAATTTAAAATTATATTTTTAACCTGGATAAAATGTCTTTAAATACTATTATTTTTAGACAACACAGTCATGCTTGAACAAAGAACATAGATCCCCTAATCTCTTACATTAGCCTAAAGACTCATCTTTTCCTTAACTGACTAGTACATATTATGGAACTAGATGTTTGCTTCTGTGCTGCCTAGAGTCACATAAATCTGGTTCATCACCTAGTCCACATTAAAGACATGCAAGACGTGTAGAAAATCTTGATTCTATTCTATCTAATAATCTAATGATTAAAATGTATGTACAGTACATTGTTAAACTAAGTTCAAAACCTTGCTTTTTCTAAAAAGCTGTGTCCTCATATCTTCCATATTTCAGAGAAGTCCAGTACAATAGGCTAAAGGGTTTTCTGATGAAGGACAAGACTCTGCTATTTAAGCTGTTGTAGAAATTTATAAATCATTACAACAAGGTACTCTATATTCTGCTGGTCAGGGAACACTTTTGATTTTATCACCATATAAAAGGTTGTTTCTAAGCTGTGAAGACTGGGAAAAGCCAGTCTGCAACCAGGCTCCTATCTTAAGTAAAGCATCTTAAATCACCAAACCAATTCAAGGTAAATTTCATTTCTCATCTGCACAAAATACTGAATGAGGAAAAAGGTATAGAGGTGAATGAGCAGTCAGAAAAGATCATGTAGATTGTCCTTATGCTGTCCATTTTCAGTCTGAACTGAAAGTTCTCAATTTAAACTTATTTCTCTTTGCCACACAACTTTTCATTTTGGCACATGATCCTATGTGTCATAACTCTAAAAAAAAAAAAACCAAAACCAAAACCCCAAACAAACCTCTTACAACCTAAGATAAACTTCTTTTCTCAGGGTCTTGTAAGATTTCTGCACCAATTTTGAGATGAAGATCTTATTTTTCAAAGAAACTTTGGAGAAAGATCAAAACATTCCAATTAATTGGCTGAAATATGGTTACCTAAAGAAACCAAGCAAACAAGCAAAAAAACCTCAGATTCTTTCACAAAACTAGCTTAAGGAGTTGATTAACTGCAATGGAATCAGTAAAGTATTCCACAGAAATATGTTTAAATCTCCTAGAACACTGCAGAGATTTAGGGATATGCCTATTTTAAAAGCGTTAAAGAGGGTATATAATTTTTGCCTAACCTTAACCGTCTCCAAGCTAAACTAAGTTAGTTGCCTAAGAAAGTTAAGTAGACAGTTGAGGGTGATGTGCTTAACATGATTCATACTATATACCGTAAGCACTTATCTTCAAAGGTCAGAAAATACTCCATGGAGGGCTGTTTCTCCCCATTGACCAGGAAAAGACACAGGGCTGTGAACTTAGAGAATGTCCCTAACTTGCAGATGCCTAAAGTTAGGTCCACCCTGGTATTTTTTGATTCAGCACCTGAAAGCTGCTTGTGTTTACACTACCAAAACCTAAAATGTTTCATTCATATGCTTAAATACTCTTTTAGGAGACTAACTGAGAACCTAGCTGTGAAAGATTTAGAGCTATTGAGCTATTTAGTCTCAGTCAAGACCAAGCTCAGAGTCTGTCAAGATTCAGCCACCATATCCTTTGAATTATTTACTTTTTCTACGCACTTTCTTAAGAACAGTTAATCTCTCAGGTAGACACAGATTTTTTTCTTTGTGAGTCCTTTCATAAAGAGATCTTAGTTTTGTAAAAAATCAGGCTTTTTTTTTCTTTTTTTTTTTTTCCCCAATAGATTTATTTTTATTTTTCGTGAAAAAGCAGAAGATAGTTACTCCCTCCCCACCCCCCCACCCTCCCCCCACCCCCCCTTCTTTTTTGGCTCATAACTTTTGGTCTGGAAAAATTAAATGCACAGGTGGAAAAAAGCAACTGAAATCATAAGCAAGAGGAAATCTTTTCCTGTTCTGTCTCAGGAGTGCGGAGAGGCAGACAACTGATCAAGAATTTATTAAATCAGATTAACAGCTCTCTGTATTTTTTTGGCACATTATCTATATCTATAGGCCTTCTTCCCACCCATAACTGACAAGTGAATATCTTGCACTTGTAGGGCAGAATATGAAAATAGCACCTGAATGCAATTATGAAAACCACAGTGTTTTTCAAAATGTCTATTGTCTAACATATGGTCTTTAATCTAAAAATAATCTGTGCCTTATTATTTTTGACTAGAATCTAAGTAGAAACTTGTAAAGGTTTTTCTTGTACTGTATCAAGCTGCTTTTGAAAACTGTAGTTTATTACTTTGCCCATAAAACCAAGACAGCAAAACACATTTTATTAGGCCAACTGCACTGCTAATTTAACAGCAGTGGAAACATACTTTATTAATTTTATAAGGATTAACATAGAGCAAAAAGACACTGACCATATTTTAAAATCATTATGCAAGACATGTTGTTGACATTCTGGAGATAAGGTTCCCACTAACCAACAACAATAGATCTCTTCTGACTGCTAATAGCTGTGGAAAAATTGTTCTGATTAGTCTGTGGTACAGCTCTGAGATGTGGGTGGGACTAGATCAGTGGCAATGTGGATGCCACTGGCTACCGATGTGATAGTTATGATTTAAAGATTTCACAGAATTTAAGGCCAGTCAGTTTCCTCTAATAGCAAGGTCCTGAATGCACACACATGAACCACAGAATTTCCCTCAATAAACCTGTTACTGAAGGATCCATTCTGTAAGGTTGGACTGTGGAACCAGAAAGTGATAGCTACTGGGCTGGCCAAATCTTAATTACAAGATAAATTATATGAAAAAGCTGTACACTGCCAAAAAATATTTATGAAATTGCCATGTTTCATGTTTAAGCTGTTTCCATCTCAACTAGAAAAGGTCCTGATGAGGTTTGATCTCCTGAGGTTTCTGGTTGCATTTTTGAGGGAAAGAGACAGTTTATTCATACGGAAAATATAGAAGGGTCAAGAAGAATCAGCATGACTCCACGAAGATCATTGTAAATGATCTGACTTTCTGATAGTTGTGATATATTTCTTTCTACAGCAGATGTTTTAACCTTTGGTTTTTTATAATTGTGATTTGTACTGGATTATGATTTATTGCCCCATTTCACAATTTTTCTGGTGAAGACGTAAGAGGTGACCTAACTGCACTCTACAACTGCTTGATGGGCAGTAATAAAGATGAAAACGCCAAACTTTTTCCAGCAGGTGGTATACCAAGGGATAATGACTTGTGTTTTGAGACCTTCAGACTGGACTCTAGGAAAAAAATTTCTCATCAGACCAGAGGTGCAGTACTGGAACATGTCACCCAGGGATGCTGTGGAGTCTCCACCCTTGGAAACTTTCCAGACGTGGCTATTCATAGCCCCATCTACTCCCACCTGATGATGACTAGCAAAGCCTGCCATCAGTCCTGGACTAGATGACCTCCAGAGGTTCTCTACAGAATCTGTGACTGTTTATCCTGTAGGATCATCTGATATAGAAAATCTGGAGAAGAAGATAAAAGACCTAGGTTTGGATCACATATTCATATATATAATATGAGGCCATTTAGTGCTTGGAACATATCATTCAGCCATGATATCATCTTACCCTTACGTTCTGAGTCATAGAAGATGCCAGAATATTTGGGAGATCCTTCCTTACTTACAAAAAAAAAAAAAAAATTGACACAAGCAGTTAGTCTTGCACCATGGTGTCTATTTTTTGGGCCACAGACACAGAGAAAAAATGGAATTGTGGGTGTGACAATTCTGAGAAGTTTGCATCTGTATTTTCCATTTTGCAACCCAAAGGTGTTGCCTGGAAAAAATAAACAAAGCACAGATTGATAAACTTCCTACCGTGCCTGCACAGGTACTGTTGCTCATTGCGCTCCCTGGGGTGGAAGGCTTTTACTAGAACTATGTTAAGTAGCTTGAGAAATTAATTTTCCTATAATAGAGACATCTTTAAAAGCATGATCTTGCTGTGCAGTAAATCAATTCATGTGACAGATTTATTCTTTTATTGGGAATTTTCTCAAGGGATTTTAAGAAAGGGGAAAAAAAACAGTTGAGAGAGAGTAAGAACTGGCTGAAATACCAGAAACAAATAAAAAAATCTCCTATAGAAAAACTGAAGCTACTTTGGAAGCTCAAAAAGTTTGTTAAACTTTATGGCAGAGTAATCAATTTATCTTCACTGTCAGTTGAGCTGACAATCTCAACCTTTATTTGTATGCATTGTCCTTTTTAACTTGTAGGTGATTCCTGATTTCAGAAAGACAGTGAAATAAGGGCAGAATACATGAGAACAAAAGGTATTTTAGGTATTTTCAGGATGTTTCCAATCCACTAGAGCTTAGAAAACCTGGAGATCTCTTCATCAAGTTTCAGCTATGTGTGACCAGTCAGCAAAAACTTTACATGAATCATTGTTATGAGAGCTTGATATTTAGAAGCCCAGGCTTCTTTCTTCCACTTCTGTTACATCTTTTCCATATAATGTCATGCAGGCCATTTAATCTTTCTTTGCTTGTGCTTCTTCATTCTTCATCCCCTTCTAAGTGAAATCCCTCCTCTGAGAGACCTGGCAGGAAGCTGTGTCTTTCAGAAGTATTGACTGTCTTATTTGGGTAGGGTTTTCTTAAAGGAGGGATGATTATGCAGAGAATCCCTTTATATCTAGATAGAGAGACCCCAGAAGAGGGAAAGCTGTATAGCCATCTGGATAAGCTGGGGTGATAAAAGCAAGTAAAAGAACTATGGGTGGTGATCTAGGAATGCAATGCATAGAATATATTGAAAGTCTTCAAGTTTACAAAAATATTTCTGCAAAAAGGAACAAACTAAATATTTTCCATGTCTCTTGAAGGCAGGATAAGAACTAATGGCAGAGCAGGGGATTAAATTCAATATTTAGAAAGGCAAGCACTGGAATAATTGAGTAGAATGGTCAAAGAACCTTTCTGCTTCTAAGACCAGGTGGCTGAGTTTTAGTTATCCTCACTTTGACGTCTGTAACTATGATTCCACCATAAGCAAAATTGGGCATTTAGTTTTGATTCGGCAAGACAATCAAACACAGCATGTTTTGGCTAAAATTGAACTGATACAAATCCCATTCAGAACAAGGGACAGAGTCTGATTTTTTTGAATGCATTTTGAAGACTGCATTTTTTGTAGCTAAACATTCACACTTCAAAACCAAGCCTCTGAGTTTCACCATTGCTACTCAACAAAAGAGACTCACTGGATTGGAGTTTTTCTTGGCACAGTGCTGCATGCAATTAAGAGTTCCACTAGCTGGGTTGTTCCTGCCTGCAAAAATGAATAGTTTCTGTATGAGTTTAAAAAAAAAAAAAAAAAAAAAAAAAAAAAAGAAGGAACTTATTCAGCAGTTGAAATATACAATAAAAATGTCACTGCTATCTTTGCTTTAATTATGGAGCTCACATTGTGATTATATTCTATACCAGTTTGTCAGAAAATGAGACTGTAACCATTATTGCTAAGCACTGTAACATCTCTTCTCTTCACTGAGTTTGTGTGCCCTCATTTTTATTCAGTCATATTCAAACCATATCCTTTTCTCACAGGTTTGCAATAACTAGGACATTTTTCTAGCTCATTCTGCCTGTTATAAATGAATAGCCTGGAAAATTTCCTTCTGACTCCCATGTTTAAAGGCACAGATGAAGGACAAAAAAAATTTCTCTCCTGCCATTGTACAGAAGGCCTTCCACTATCACAGGGGATCTCTATGGCATATTCTGTGCTTGAGCATTAACCTGATCTAGCAGAGGGTAGCGAGATTGCAGCACATTGCCACAAAGGCCTGGAAAGTAAGGAAAGACATGAAAAGCAGATTGGAGAAAGCAATGTTGCCCCTGGCTGTTCTTCCAATCATAAGGGACCCTGAAACATGTAGTCATCATGGTTTGAATGAACTCTTCTCATCCAAGAAGCTCAGATCTCAACTGGGTGATCAAGAGTGAGCTATAAACTGAGCTTCACATGTAGGACTGTCTCAGAAAGAACCATGGTTCCGAAACACCTCATCTAAGGAACGCATTGAACTGAAAAGATAGGTTTTTATTGCAAGTTTATACTTCCTTCCCCCCCCCCCCCCCCCCCCCCGTTTTCTACAGACCCCATGTAGAATTTTGGCATTTGTCACTGTTGATGTCAAACAACTTTTTCTTTCTGGTCATTTTTTACTATAGCCTGTGGGATTTGTTCCTTAGATAATAAAAAACCCCCACACCAACGAATGCTTTCTAGAAGGTCAATCCATTCTACATCCAACTCTTGCCTGAATCATGGACAGCTGCTTCTGAAAATGGTGCTTTACTGTATCTGACCTTGTCTGCAAGGAGTAGATAATACTGAACATGTCTTGCTTTTGCCTTGCCTATTAATACTACCAAGAAATGCTTTCTGAACAACAGTAGATATTTCTACTGTCTTCTACTGACAGAATGGTTTTCTGCCAGACAATTCAGTTAAGACAAGGTCTAAGTATTTCTCAAAATCATACCTCTTTTGGTTTTTTTTTTTTTAAACCTAAAAAAGTAGAATTAATCCCTAAATTTTAATAGACTTGAAACATATTGTTTCAGTAATTTCAAAAATACTTTTTCATTTTTCAAGTGTTTTGTTTTAAATATTTTATGTATGACGGATTAGGATACAACATATATCAAAACAAACTGAAACATTTCATCCCAACAGAAGCAGAACTTTTGTCCTTCCCTAAACATTATATTGGTAAAAATATGAAAGTGTTTTTCAATTCAGACAAAGTCAGACTGGGAAATGATGAAATTCTGTGTAAATATATACACTGACAACCTGACCATTTATTACAAAGTGGCAAATTCTTCTGACTATAGCAGGTAAATATGGGAAAATGCACTTTGTATGTTTGTTTTATTTCTATTAAAGTGGAAAAAAAAAAAAAGAAAAAAATAGGCATTTATTTCAAGCTGAGCTAAATGGAAAATCATAATAGATTCATAGTGGTTAATAAAAACCCAAACTAAACCAAGCAACCAAAAAAACCCCAAACTCTGGTGTTTTTCCAAGGACTCTAAAGAACTCCAAAAAGGCATTTACAAATTTTCAGTATTTCTAGTGAACTAAATTACAAATTGTCTGCTTGTTTCAGAAGGGTGTTAATAAACAATCCAGAAATATTTGGTCCTAAAAATTGTGGACAGATATTCCTCTTACAGAATTAGAATAGAGGCACCCATGTAAGTATCATATTTCTAAATATATTACCTGAAGCAATGTGAAATAAATATCCTTTCTTGATTATGTAATAGCTGTCTATTTATATTGACATTGAGAGAAGCCCATTTTAGAGTATACAGTCCTCAGCTGCTGGGCATTTCCCTGCAGATGGGGGATATACAAGTTTGAATCCCATTTAAGTCAGAAAAAGAATTAATTCCAAGTAAAACATGTATGTTTTAAATACTATTAGGTTATAGAATGCAAGATGCAACCTTGTTTTGCTGATTTTTATAGCTGGTGTCTATGATGTCTTGTGACTCTGCCTTGAAAAGCAGGAAAATATTTGACATTTTCATTTCTCCTGACTGCTGTTCAAAATTATTTCCTGGATTGAATTTACCACTCCACAGTTGGACTTTTTTAATGTCCTTTTCTAGTTTCCTTTTTCTCCTCCAATAAATGAGTCACCTAAAAAAAAAAAAAAAAAAAAAAAAAGAAAGAAAAAAGAAAAGAAGAAAAATTCAGCTCTAATGAGAACCACAGAGCTATTCAGAAAGACAACTCTTTTTTACACGAGGAAACTGAGAAACAAAACAAGTTAAAAGTCCCTGCAAAGAACAAAGAGTTCAACAGTCTAATCTTCACTACGGGCAGAATCCATCAGCTCGCCCTATTCATGGACCACATATCATCCCACAGAAGAAAAAAAACATTAGCTGTGGTATCCTCACCAAATATTTGAATCCTCTCATTGCTGTACTATTACTACATCGTCTCTATGTTTTGAATTTTGACCCAGCTGTACACTGGTGTCCTGCTTACGTTGGGCTTCATAGCAAACAACACTACATGTTCCGGGTTTTGCAGTCAATGTAATATAAAGGCATTTCTATTACTATCACTTTCTTTTCTTTCTAGCTTTGTTAACCTACTGCTGACCTTAGTCTTCAAGCTATATTAAGATGTAAATATGTATGTGCCTTCTGGTTGTCAGTGCAGGGAGCTCCGTAACATCCTCTTGGATTCACCTTACCTAACTGTGGATGGGAGACATTACGGCATCACCTCTCTTTGAACGCATCATCCTGGACACTCTGTTACTCCCCAGGGAGCGGTAGGACCTTTCAGGACGCAATTTATACAGTCTGTTTTACATTTCTGTGTTAGGGTGGAAAGAATCATGCTCTTGACTATAAAGGGACTCTCAGGTAAGTAGGTCAGAGGTATCTACATGATGGATATCTGTACTCATTCAAATCAATGTCTCCCATAGGGTCTGACTGCACTTCGGGTGTAGGCACATATTATCCAGATTAAGAGGCCAGCTCCTCCTTTTCTGACCACTAGACATTCATTAATGTCCCTTTACCTGACAGTACTGCTCATCTGTGCTCCCCAGCCTGTTTAATCCAAAATGAACTAGGTTAACTTAAACAATATAGATAGTAGGTCTCTGATAATGTGTTTCTTTTTGACTGAAATGTATCGTGCAGCATTCATGAAAATAGCTCAGTCATCAAAACTCCCATCTAAGTGATAAACTGAACTTTCAACTAAACCAAAAATTTCGAAGAAGTAGCATTTTATAATTTAATTATTTATTCATCCAAAAAGTTTTCTTTTTTTAAATGATTTTACAACAAAACACAACTTCCTCCAGAAAAAACTGTATTGTACATTATATTTTCTGTCTTCCTTCCCGTTATGATTATTTTCTGGTGTTTTGCCCACATAAGAAGTAAATAATCCAAGCAACAGATCTCAAAATACTTCCATGGCCAGTCTTCTAGGACTCTCACAAAACTTCTCCCAGAAGAACAATTAGTAAACCCCTTCCCTTACTTTCTTCAAACTGTTGTTATTTCTAATAGTCTGAATCATCCTATAAAGTTTCTACTTTCTCTTTACATTAACTTCTTTCAAGAACAGGAAACAAAAACTTCCATCCAAAGTTGGGTTTTTTTCTGAGAAAGAACAAAACAATATATATTTTTCTATTTGTAAAATATTCCGTCAAGCTGGAGAGTTTTTGTTAAAATAATTAATTTATTCCATTATTCCTGAGTATTCTATATATATATATATATATATATAAAATCACTTCACACTTATCCTCTGAGACTTCTGGGAGTCTTTCTATGTGGAAATGATGAAAATGATTGAAATACTGGGATTTGCCTAGAATTTCTTCAACGTACTTTAAGCCTAAGGATGACTGTAGTGTTATTTTCCAACTCTGTTCTCTTTCTATTCTTATTTTAGACAAAAAATGCAGAAAGGGATTACAGAACACTGAAAACTAAAGCACATTGCTCTCAATAGCTCTCAGCCCATTCAGAACTGACAGGTTAAGAGAATGAGTAAAACATGAGGAAATCCTCTCTTGTCTCCTGGAGGTCCCAACAAATTTCCTAAAGGTAGACTAAGGAAACCAGGGGCTGGAGTCTGGTATCTAAGAGCTATTCCTTCTCACAATGTCTCAGACAACCAACAGCACCCTTAATTACATTATAAACTTATATTTGCGTAGCTGGATTATTCCTTGATTCACCTCATGCTAAGATATGCATATAAAATGGGTCAGCTGCATTTTCCTGTAGATGTACTTTTTTTTTACTTTTTTTTTTTCCCCATTGACTCTTGGAAGAGCTTTGAGTAAGTAGCACAGATTTATGAATCTACTTTTTACATTTCCAAAGTTCGGTAAGATTAGTTGTACCCATGGCTTCTTTCTCCTACCTTTGGGAAAGCTCCTCCAGCAAGACCATGAGATATTTGCAAGGTACAGACTAATGATTCATATGGACTTGTTTCAGGAGCTCACAGGAAAGGTATGTTTTCCAGGTGTGCTGGAAAGGTCAAAGTGAGACAGTTTTGCTGCTTGCCCTAACCAAGGGGAGATAAGGAATACCAGAGCAGGGAAAATCAAGCACAGCCGAGAGGATACTGTTGAGGTTCTCCTGGCCTCTGACATCTCTGGAGCTGGGCTGAGGAACGCCTGTGAGTTTTGCTTCAGACAGACCTGGGAGGAAAAGCGAACAGCAGATTGATGTCATATGTGACTCTGTAAGTGCAAGCTGATTTGAGCAGGATAGGTTTCCATCTCTTGTTACATGGTGCTCAGAAATTAGTATTCTCTGAATCAAGAATTTCTCCTCAGACTGCTTGATTTGGAGAATTTATTAACTGCATTAGAAATGTAGCTTGGTGTTCACGAGCTCAGGATTGAAATCAAACTAAATCTAAATATCTGCCAGAGAGTTTTATTTGATACCACAAACCTCTAATCGGCTTTTTCTCATGAAATTTCAGGTACATTCAAACAGAAAGTAGAATAAAGAATCTCACAAGGTTTTATTACTCTCCCTGAAATCACAGAGGTTGATACTAATACAAAGGTTGCAGCTTTTCTTCCAAAAAGTCCCAAGAAATTTGTATGTGAGGGTCGAGTTTCAACACAGATCTATTTTTGACCCTGAAGTTAGTGCTGACATGTACGGAAGTGTTTATTAATAAAACAATAGTCCAATGGTAAACAAGTTTAATACCAGGCATGAATGTTTGATATTCTGTCTTAAATGAAAAAATATGTATTCTATAATGAATACTTAATTAGGACTGTGATCTGAATACAAGGACCAGAGCCCCTACCGCTGTGCAGACAAACCAGAATGAAATGAATTACTGTCATGCAGGGGGTGATATTAATGATGTCCAGCTTTATAAATGAATCCAATTTTAAGCCACTTTAGTTGCTATCATACTGAGAGAGAGTGCAACATGCCTAACATATCATTTCTGTACTGGCAAATGCTAAGATTTAAGCTGAAAATAATTTTAACTTGCAGATGTTTTCCCGCATTAAATATTTCTAATTAGCTGCTGTTACAGGCAGACATCATTAAAAATAAATAAAATTAAAATATTTTCACTTTAAAAAAAAAAACCAAAAAACCAAAACCATATATTAATAGATGGGCATTGATCTGACCTCTGATTTTCCAAACAGCTGAAATTCTGCCTGATGCTTAGCATAAACCCTTGCTATTTGGCCACTTCTAATCTATCACAGTGCAGCTTTGCTTAACTGATGGTGTGTGCATGCAGGATGTGTCACACAATTGGTTTTGCAGCTGATAGTAAGTGACTCTCAGTAAGAACCTGTGCTTAATACTTTACTTGCAGAAATTTTAATATTCCCACTTGAGGGAGCAGTCATGCAAAGTCTTATACCTGTGAATAGCTTAAGTCATGTGAGTATTTCTTCACTGATTACCCAAGGATTACGTGCATGTGCAAGCATTTGCTGGATTCAAATGTATCAGGGTTTTGGTTTAAATGTGTATCCTAACGTCTGACTCATTTAAATCTTCCAGATTGTAGACATTATTTTCACTTGTAAAACAGGTTTTCTCACTTATATAACTGGCATTTCTCTCCACCCCTGCCAGCAAACACCCAGATAAATATATTACAAAAAGGCAATGTCAGCTTGCAGCCAGCTTGAAAGCAAAATTCTTTGGGAATGGTGAACAGCTCAGATGGCTAGTAGCAGCGCAGATGAAACCATTCCCATTACAGCATAGATCAAACAGGCAAACAGGAGAGCCAAGCAAGGGCATATATTTTAAAGACTTCTGGTGAGCTGTTTGGAAGTACACAGTGTAGGCCTTCCTCTGTTCCCCATGAGGTCGGTGCAAATTTCACTACTGCCTCTAAGAAAAAGCAGTGCTAATACAAAACTAAATAGTTTCGAAAATCTAATGTCAAGTCTGTCTGAGGTTTGTCTCAGTCTCTGGCTGCCTTTTTATTGCAAATGCTGATGTTCAAGTACTCATGCGTAGCAGGAACGAGTGGAACGCTTTTCAACCTGTCTGAAGGACGAGCCCTGAACTCACAGACCTACCACCATAATAAAATACATTCCTCGCTTCTCCTTTGCCAGAAATCTTCCATTTTGAAAGAGAAATGACAAGGTTAAATAGAAAGAGAATGGAACTTTCCAATATTTTCTTTTCCAAGATAAAGAACTTTGTGAAATGGATGAAAATTTCTTAAGAATTTAAGAACTATGACTAAAATAATTCTGGTTTTTAACACCCTCCACTGTTTTTTCTCTCAGCAAATGTTTTGACAAATAAAGAGAAGTGGGTCTTTTTTGCCATCAGCTCTGCCTGTGAAAAAATATCACAGACTGAAAAGAGCTTAATTTGTCTCAGTGAAATAAATGAAAAAAAGATCATTTCTCTGAGCACTGGATGTTTCTCTCATCTGATTAGTAATAGCAAAGGGAGTTTAATACTTCTAGGTCAGTGATTTGAATTGAGGTTAGTTAAGTAGTGTATGTTAGACAGAAGTTCATTATTACTTTTTGTTATTAATTATGTTTTTTGGTTGACTTATCTGAAATGATTAAGAGCTATATTCAGAGTCTAAATTCAACCTTTGGTCCTGTGCATAACTTTTCCTTCAGCTGCCTCTTTCAGCTGTTCCCTGTCACTGAGGCTTAGGTGAAATTTTGGCCACCGCAACATAAATCTTTCAAAGGAGACTATAGGAGTTCAGGGCCTACGTTCCACTGAAGCTTAAAGAGAAGAATGATCTAAGCTTAAGATTTCATGAGTCAAAAACTTCTGCCTCAAAGAAATTCTGTGTAACTTTGGATAAATCACTCAGGTTACTCTCCTACATTGGAAGTAACTGTGTTTCCTAATGTTGGCTAAATGTTTGACTGTATTAACAATGCTGAAATATTTAATTATAATTCTACGGGTAAATTGAAAGCAGGAATAATTTTTTTTAAAAATCTGAATATGACTAGACAACTCTTCTAGAACAAATAGGAACAACATTCATTTCACATAATTTTAGCCACATAGAATTTGGACACCTAAACTAAGCAGTTTGTCTTGGCTCTCTCAGTACTGAGTGGAGAGAGACAGACGTCTCCAGGGAATGATTCATCCCGTACGCCTTATGTCCTATTCTTAGGATAAGTGTCTATATCTCCCTATTAACTACAGAGAAAGCCTATCTGAAATAAAATAACTTTTAGAATTTTAAAATTAGGTAAGCTCATCCTGACCTATCATTATTAGCCCATCCCCATAATCTCTTGCACCAAGAGTTTCTGAGAACTGCAAGGAGAGAAAATACTTTCCCTCTACAATCTCTACCATTCTCCAAAAGGTGACCTCTGATGTGGTAGATAAACGGAGGAAATTAGCACTTTCATTTGTTTATTTTGTACCAGTGTGGCTGATAAAGCAGCAGCATTTTCCAAAAGAAGAAAATGCATTTTTCTTGAGCAATAATAGAAAATACAGGACTATCACATGATATCTGGAAAAATCACAGGGAGCATAGCTGTGGAACAATGACTGTTTAATCCACATTTAATTTGTGTCACCATTGTATATTGATTATCCATTATCCTCATGCAAATGGCATGACTTATCCATTGAAGCAGCTGTGCATTGTTTTTAATTTTAAGTGAATTCTTTTAGTGCTCCATGAAAGGTGTCAGATTAACAGCCCCAGGGACTGAAGGCCTCTGTTTATCCACAGAGCATACTTGAGTGATAATGATGGATCCACTCAAGCAGCTGCCTCAGCCGTTACATATCTTGAGGGTTTGTTCCACTGCTCATGGGGCCAAAATATGCCCCGCACAAATGAAACCCAAGCAGACTCTGGGCCCACAGGTGGAGAATGAGGGTGTTTAGATCCCAGTGTCTTCAGTAATAGTATGTTCCCATGGACCCAGGAGCTCCTGTGTCAAACTAGGGAAATGGACTTGTAAGGTGGCAGCCTTGGAACAAGTGTAATGTACAGCCGTATTTTGAATATTTCTTGCAGTTCTCACAGCTTCTAAAAAAGTGATATATCAGAGTCAGAAGAAAAAAAAAATGCAGGAAAAGGTGACAAAAATGATCTCTGTTTGCAGATGGGTATTGTACAGGAAAAGACTCAGTAGTCAAACTCTGAAGCTTGGGAAAATGATGATTGTGTCAGGTTTCTCACAGAGGCCTATAAAGTCACGTACAGAATGGAAAAAGGAAAAGGAACACTATATCGTTAGTCCTTAAAATACAGAAATCAAGGGACATCCAAGACATCCCTGGACAAAAATTTTGAAACAAATGAAGGTCATTTTCCTACAACACACAATTAAACTGGGTTTCTCATCACCACAGGATGTTTCTGAGGTTCCAGGCGGATTAAAAAAGGCAGTAGACAAATGCAGAAAGAGCTGGTCTGTGGGAGGCCATTAAATACTGTGCAAGGGATGTTAGTTCAGTTCAGGAAGTGCTAACACCACAAGCTGCCAGGAGCTGGGGGAATGTATCAGTGAGAAATCACTTTGCAGTTGTTTTGTCTGTCTTATTCTTTCTCTAAATGTTGTCTAATGCTCTCTTTTGGAGAGAGGATCCTGCTCTGGAGGATTCTGGTCTCGAGAATCTTTGATCTCAGAAATCACTGTCTCATTTATGCTGAAGTCTCTTTTTTATCCTGATAGTAAATTACAGATTGCATTTCCATGTGCTGACTCGTCTTCTAAACGGTGATTTTCTTTCTTCATATAAATGAACTTTCTTGTTGGAATAAAAACACTTCATGGTCATTACAGTCCATTAAAAAGATACTGAAAAGGAGATGGGGAGAGGCAAAACTCTATTTCATACACCAGCACTATTTTGGGAATGATAAGGTAAGATGTAGGGAAGAGATTATTCTGGGAGGTTGCTGACCCCTCTGCTCTGTGGTCATGCTCAAAAGTATGATCACTTCCCATCCTGATTTTGTCAGGGGTTTTTGATGGGGTTGGTGAAATAAGTAATCTTTGAACTTTCCTTAATTACAATTAGAAAAACATTTCAGGTTGCAGCATGTTATATTGGGCAATGCATTGTGAATACAGGTTTGAAAGCGTGGATCGGGAATCTGACTCTGAGACAGATGCTGATAGGAAGACACTGGAAATATTTAAGAGAGCAGGTACAGATATACTGTATTTAATATTACAGCTCTCCTGTTCATTATTTTAAACAAATCTGTATGCATGTGTGACTGTGCGTGCGGTTTGGGGAAGAATATAGAAATAAGAAATGGTTCTAATAAGGAAAGGATATGACGGATTTTTTGTATCACCAGCCCACTTATGTTTAGTCTCGAGTCCTTTCCAAACTAAGGGGTTGCCTAAGGAGATAAGACAATAGGTTCTCCTTTTCAGGCAATGAGAGCAGCAAGAGAGGGGAACAGGCTGTCTCCATAACTCTACACATAATCGGCAGAATTCCTGACATGTTTCCAAGGCATCATAGGGGTCATGATTCCAGGTGGGATGCCTGAGGAGACCCTTGATATTTTCTCCCATTCTGTACCCTGGATAAATCAAGAGCTTTTCAATTACAAATTAGGTTTTCCAGCCCCACACAATCCCTATCTTAAGTATTGACTTTCTGTCCTTATTAAAAGGCTTTCTTGAGAGTGGTAAAAAAAAAGGGAGGATTAAGGGACATTAATATGGGAGGCTGGATATTCATGCATTCTGCTGTGATTGGGTCACTGACAGTCTAGCTACAGTTCAGGTTTAAAGATATGAATAGTATTCCAGGAATAATATATTATACTGCAGAATTCTATAATATATACCTATAATACATAATCCCACTATAGAAGAATATTTCCTATTCATGTCAGGAACTACCTTTTGTGTGGCAAAACAGAAAAGGCAACTTTAACTGCAAGCAAAACAGGCAGGTGAGAAAGGCAGCAGATTGATACAGGCAACAAACTCATGGCCTTGAACAAGACAAACAGAGGAGGAGATAAAGAATATTCTTTTACTGACTTAGTGACCTATGTCAGGGAGTAAGCCCTGGTCCCTGGCCAGCTGGGGTGGACTAGCTCATGTTGTCACTGTTTCTGGAAACTGGACTATAAAACAAACTGTCCCCACTTTTTTTTGGTGGGGGTTTTGGTTTGGGTTTGGGGGATTTTTTGGGCGGGGAGGGAGGGGGTTTGTTTGTTTGTTTGTTTTTGCCTAGACAGCAGTTCTAGATGCCTCACTTTTCCCTGAAACCTTGAAACAAAGTAGTGTATGCATGGGGCAGGAGCCCTGGGGTGGAACATGGATCAAAGTGTACTTGTCCCTTTGAGATCTGTTAAGCTCTGTGGTCAGCAGTAGAGCTTCTTCAAGGCACCTCCAGATGAAGATACACAGGACGTTTTATCTGGGTGAGCTACCTAACCGTAGCACACTGCTTTCTGCAAACATATGTATGCACACATCCTGTTGCTGGAGGACAGATTATGCAGACTGTGTACCACTGTATGTTGGGGGGCACAACATGAGAAAGGGGACTTGAGGTTGCCTGATCATCTATCCTCCTTTTCGTCAAAAGCACTGCACTGTCATGTGTTAGCAAGAAATGGAGGCTGAACCCCTGCAAAGCGGGACTGGAAATGAAATTAAGGTCTTAAATTATGCATGGGGGACGAGGGTTTCTTTCACCCCATTCTCTCACCTGCGCTTTGTGTTCAGGAGGCAGGGAATTAAGGACGTCGTTCTTATCCTTCTGCCCTCCTCCAGTGCAGTTCTTCCTCACACTGCCTGCAGGAACTCTTCCTTCAGTCATCCAGAGCCCCTGGGCTGCTCTGGCCCAAATCATCACGGTTCACACTATTGGGACTGTTTAGACACCTTTTCAGCTAGCTTGGATCGGACAAGGGCATCTGACCCACTCTGCTTTTGTCAACAAATTGTAAGAATTAAGTATCTACTAAGGTTACATCTGAAGGACACATTACTCAGTCCAGCCATTAGCTCTATTCTTTCAAATAAATTACAGGTATTGCTAAGCAAGAGAGTAAAAGCAAGGGAATGGTGTCTTAGCAATCGTTTCTTTACATACTGATGTTCTCTGGGCACAGAAAGAACATAAGTTTGACAGGACACTCCTTGACAAGACCCTTTACCTAGGAACGAAAGGTTATCTTTCCCAGCAGATTTTAAAAATCATCCCTCCCAACCCACGTTTTAATCTGCATTAAAAAAAAAAAAAAACCAAACAACAAAAATCACAACAGAAAACCCAAACTGAAAAACTCAAATGCTTCCTGAAAATTAACAAATCGTTGCAAATGACCTTGTTTGCCTTTAAAATACACTAAGGCACTTCTGAGATTGTTGGTTATAACCCTTTTCTTGTTAAATGGTTAGTCAGATAAGACATTCTCGACTGAAACGTACTGTGAATCTGGGAAGGTCACCTCATACGTACTTTCCATTGCTGATATAGATTCATAGATTTTAAGTCCAAAAGGGACCTTGTGTAACTCCTCCTGCATAACACAGGTCAGATAACTTTGCTTGATAATTCTGCAACAAATCAAATTGAAAGCATACCAAGGAATGCAGATATTACTTTATTTTCCACTTTGTAACCTCCCTCAACACTACACACATATGTGTGTGTCTCTCTCTTTCCCAAGACTTCCTTAGATCATACAGAGCTCAGAATAACTGCCTATTATAGCTTCGAGTGAAAAGTGGTAAAGGGAAAAAATATAATAGTTAACAGCAGCTGGTCCAAGAGTAAAACAGAGGAAGAGAGGCAGTAGGTCACAGAATAGATGTGACAGAGAACAGAAAGTAATGAGCAAGCTACTGTATTTCCAAGACCTCCATTCAAATTAATGCTTACTATACCGGTAGGTCACAGATGAAAATGAGTTGGGTGGTTCCACCTCGTTCTGGACTCCAGTGGGCATTTGTCAATATCACCAGGTATTCCCTAATATCAGGACAAATTTAGTCATCAAGTCCTTTAGGTGAACTTGACTAGAGGGAAAGCTTTTCAAGTCAGAAGTGATGTGAGCAAGAAGTACGTGTTATGGGATAGAACAATTTTGGTGACGCTGTCCCAGCTTTTCTATGTTGGATTAGCAAAATTGCCCCAGATTCTGTATTTTGGCACTTTTACTCCAAGGACTGATTTTTTTTGACAGAAAACTTTCTCACTTTTTCATGTTTTTCACAACCATCTGGTGAAAGCTGATACCAATTACATATATATATATATATATATTTATTTGACTAAATAGGACAAATGAAAATACTGGCTGTTCTCAGTTAATTTGTGAGGAATTACACCACAGACATATGCACATGCAATGCACTAATATCAGGGGGAAGAGAGAGTTTCTATTCTCCTCATTCAAAACTTTTCCTTTTACTCCTCCAGGATCTCAAAGATGAACTTTTTGTGTGGGTAATGAGGTTGTCAAAACAGAATACCTAAGTACAGAGTCTTACTACTGCCTAACTGCTGTACTGATATGCCCTGAGGTTAAACATTTTTCTCTATTGGCCCCAGGGCACTTCTGGGCTTCTAATTTTAGCTAGAAGTGGTATGAAATTCTCTCCCTCCCCAACAAATAACTAACCCAAAATCACATAAGAAATTAACTAACCATAGTCACTGAATTGCTTTTCTGATCAAGTCTCTTTTGAATATCCTAGCCCAGGTTATTTATTGAAGCATGCTAAGAAAAAGACTTATTCAGTCCCTTGGAAATTGTCCATGATTCATTTTTATGCAAAGAAGACTTCATCTTTTTTAAAGGAGAAAAATTAATTACTAATGAGCATTAAAAAAATCCAAGAAAAATCACTCAGCTTTAGTAACACATCACTGCATCAACTTTGTCTGAGAATTATGCGTAGTTTTCATCAAAGCTTATTCCAACTTTTGATGCTCTTTCTTGATGGTGTGGTAGAGCTGTGGTGTTACTGCAGAATAAGAATAATAATTTGTGTTTATACCACCTTTCATTAACGCTCCTCATAAACATTATTTAATCAAGACTTACCATAGTCCAGAAGTTAAATAATCATTGGTTTTTTTCATATTTATCTTTAGCACCGATACTGATTTATTTCTTTGAGAAAGCACCAGTTTCTCAAGCCCTTTTTCAGTTTCCCTAGTAAAGGTATTGCCATTTCTATTAGAGAAGTACTATGCAGATAAGATTATTTACACTGACTATTGTATGGAGCTAATTTAAAGTGAAGCCTACACCTGAGAAAGTTAAGTACCTTTGGAGGGCAAATTGAAGATGATTTAGTCATCATAGCTTCTTCTCCCATTTACACACTGGTAGGCCTAGTGAATACCATCTTTTCTGTTCACACCAGTAAATTAAAGGGTGTGCCTGGACACTGGAAAATCATCATCTACACTTCTAAAGAGTTGGACTCATCCCTGCAGGACATTGCCCCAGGTCAACTGTCATTCTCTCCTGAATCTCTCCCTAAACCGAGTTTAAGACAACCACCTCAATGACAGAGAACAGTCTTGAGAATCATTTAATTCACTGGTATGGATGGACCCAGAGAGTCCTAGCTGTTGTATGAATATCATGCTACCTTCACTAAAAATTGGCATCCTCATACATGCAAAATAGTTTCTTATAGACAGACAACTTAAAATTTGGAGTAGCTTGGGATCTAAAATCCATTTAGTGGTGAGGAAATTGGACCCTGTCAGCTGAAGTTGACTCCTATACATTTTCGTCTTTACCATATCTGGCAGCAATAGCAGAGGAAGTGTTTTAGCAATTTGCTAGTTCTTTAGGATGAGATCCTAAAACCTGCAGCTGGAGATGAGACGAAAGATTGATGGAGTCCTGGTGTCAGCAGGAGAGACTGTGCACAGCTGGGACCGTGCTGCAAGGCATAGGAGTATGTGCATTTTATGGAGAAGTCTTTAGTTCCCTGGTGAATCTGTTCGTAAAGATTTTGGAAATGAATGGAGTCATTGCATTGTACTCCATAACTTCTCATTGGAGAGACTTGGACCTTGCTAGGAATTGTGTTATGCTTGCTGCTTGAGTCTTTCTATTAAGTCTATGGAAGAACTGGTCTAATAAAGCTGATTGGGTCATCTGAGTAGTCTCTCATTTGACTAATACGTAATTTAAAACAGGGTGAATTTCATCAAGATTATCTGGCCCACTGGACCAGGTAATATCAATGCAAGTAGCCCACCTTTTCAAATCTGAATGGAAATAAAATGAGTAAGTTACACAAGGATTGCATTCTGAGTGACAGCTATCTGGTTATTCTTAGCTTTTGGCAGGTTCTGCCTGGAATACCAGACTACCAGTTGATTGTAGTCAATTCTATAGCACTTAAAGGTGCACTCAGATAATACTGACTGAGACAGCCTCACTCAGTGCTGCCAAAACGGTTTGGTTCTGCTTTACCTCCTCTTCTGTCATCCATTCTGGTTCTTACCTAACTAACTATTCAATAAATGAGTTCAGTACACTAATTCTGCAGAAAATCAACCAACCATCAATAGCAATTCCAAAATGAAAAATTGAACTGGCTAATCAAAGGGTGAGAAACAGTACATCTGACACCACCCAGGGAAACACTGTGTGGAAGCAGAAGGAAGTGCAATATGATGCCCTTTGGTGGTCGCAAGTTGTGAAATTGGCTTGGGTCTTTCATTCGACAGCACTTCGGTGGTCTGATAAACCCACACAGCTTACAGCTGGCCCAGGATTTCCACCATGAGTGTGTTGTAAGACAAAATAATTTTACAGTTGCTCTTGTCTGTGCTTAGGATTTCTGTCTGAAGACAGATCATCAGTGTTCTGCCTGCCATGTACATGCTTACGTTTCTATCTCCTCCTGCTGTGGCTGTCCCATATGCTAACCTTTCATTATGAGCTTCTTTGATCCCTAAATCACATTTAATCATATTCTTATCCACTTCCGTGGATCAGTGCATCTTCATTCTTGACTCCATATCTAACAGGACATTCAAGAGGAAAAATGAAGTCACAGGAGAATAGTTCAAATTTCTTCTCTCCTGAGAAAGAAATTTCAGAAGTGTCCACAGCAGTGGTTTAAAATAAAATATTATCAAACTAGTCAGTGTTGTAATTCAGATTTTCTCCTTAACTCTAGGAAGACTACTTTGGCCAAAAGCATGTATTTCTGGTAGGAACTTGAGAGTGGAACTACCGTCTTAAAAGTGGTAAAGGAAGGCCTTAATATACTAACAGACTCAAGAAAAGTGTTAATGTGTCCTCAGGACTGGTAGAAATGTACAAAAAAGCAATAATTGGTGGACTTTACTTATTCCTTAGAAGGCAGATGGACAGTCCTGTGGGGTGGGATTTCCTCAACTTAGATGGTTATCATCTCCTGCACCTGAGCTGAAGTAACTGATTAGATATACTACCTCATCCCTACTGCAGGGTGAAACGTGTCATTGTAGTCATTGCAATCCGTGATCTTTTCAGTCATTCCCACTCTTTAATAAAGAATTTAATCACCCTTCTTCTCCTCAGATAAATCTATGCAAAGCAGGAAGAAAAAAAAGAGAAAAAAAGAAGGAAAGAAAAAAATAAGAAAGACATAGGCTTGTTTCACAACTCACGGGCCTTTTAGGCAAGAAAAGAAAAAAGGAAAGAAACTTCAAAGGCATTTGTAGTATGATGGATGAAAATCTGAGAGTAATTGAAAAAAATAGTAACACTGAACGCTGGCAGAGCAAAGTGACAAAGAGAAAAAATGAAAGGGGGGTTGGAAAGAATGGGCTCAGCAACAGGAAAGTTTTAGAATGTTAAATTCTAGTTGAATTATGAGCTCTGGGTGTCCCCGTCCCTTCACTGAAGTTATTACAGTCATGAACACTCTGTGCTTTAAAATTAAATATTGGTAAATCTAATTGTCTCCTGTGAAGTGGAACCTAGAATTACTGTATCTTAAAGCTATGAAGCAGACTAGCAGGAGGGGGGAGAATTGGATCTGTAGCCTATAAACAATGCTCTTTTGAGACTCTGAAGAAGCCTTTAAGACATGTCTTCTCTCAACAACCTTCTCTGTCATATGACCAGTGACAACAATCAGAATTACAGTTCATTTGAGTGCACAGCACTTTTTCCTCCCAAGTGATCCCTAGGAATATTGAAGACATTGCTACGCCCGTTCAACACAAACACACACACACACTCAGTCCCTTCAACAGTCCATCTCCTAAATTTTCCTCTTCTGGGCATGTTTCAAAGAAACCATCAGCCACTTGTGCCTCAGTCCATGCCTTAGACACCTGAAGTGAGAAGATACTGAGACTCTGTTACAGAAGCAAAGGTCTGCACACCTGAGTTGTAGTATAAGTCCAAGTCAGGCTTTTCCTCAGACTTACCTTGCTGACTAGCTCTGGCTTGGTTTGGTGGCTGTTAAGAAGCCTCCATGTCTATGTTTTCCTATTAGCTGTACGCATTATTGAGATGGGAATATGATTGCTGTGAATTCCAGGCACCTAATTTTTCATTACTTAGTGCTAAGTGTTACAACACCCATTTTTTGGGAACATCTTGATTTCAGCTGTAATTCATGCTGTGCTGGGAATTGAGAGCCAAAACCTGGATTTGAATCTAGGAAAGAATGTGGATGCATCCTTTCTCGGTGTTGCAATATTTAACTTTCAGACCCTTTGCCACCTAATGGAACCTGCAGTCCCAGCCTAGAGACTGGACTTTGTGAAAGCATAAGGGAGGAACAAGGTACCAAGAGAGTACATAGAGAGATCATCAAAGACAACTTTATGTGCTGAGATCCATCTAAACCAGCCAATAAAGTATGGGGAGAAAGGGCAAAGGGGACATTTATTTACTTGTGTTTTGGAAACACACTTGATTGTTTCCAAACGACTTCTCTAGAGTCAAGGGAACCCTTACCCCCCCACACCATCCCACTGCACCCCTGCCAAGAAAAAAAAGTCTCCCTCCAACAGAAAAGAGGAAATAGCATATTTACATGAGATAACAATGTGTTTCTGAAGTTCATAGTAAATTTGAGGCTGTGGAGGGGGGAGCCCAGGGGAAAACCTGTTACTTTATGTCCTTCCTGAAGCATAAAATTCAGCAAAAATTCAATAGTGCTGTCAAATGCCAAATAGGCAGGTCGATATGTTAAACAGGAAGTAGTGACACTTCTAAAGAAATAGGCCAAAGCTTACAGCCAGCCTGAGATATAAACTCTAATGATTTCACACCTTCATTCTTAGTCCAGATGTGGAATAGCACTCTGACCGAGTAATGGATAGTGCAGAATTTACAGCCCTCTCTGATGGCATATTCGAGCGTACATTTTCACACTGCAGTTCTTTCACTCTGTTGCAATACTTGTTATGTTCATTTCATTCTTTTTAGAGATGAATGAAAAGCTAAAACCCTCCCTGACCCTACATCAAGTATGTGAACGAGCAAATCAAGTTCCCTGAATTTTCAAGATCAGATAAATACATGACCCGCTCTACCTGTTCTTTCTGCTAAACCAGATATTAAATATGTCCTTGTTTTATATGACATTCTTAAATTAACCTGTTCTGGCCTAAACCTGGAACTCACAAAACATCTATGACCCTTTCAGATTTTCTTTTGTTCACAAGGAATTTAGTAGTTCTGAAAAGTTTAGGGTCTCCAAACTTAATTGAGCACTTGAGGTACAATGGAATCTGCATGATGAAGGTAAGAGTGCTTCTTCTCTTTTTTTGCTCATCCCAGGCCTATATTTTATTTATATGGTTAGCTCTACAGGCAAGTGCTGCTTCTTAGAGTGCTTATACAGCAACTAGCATAGTGCTGTGGGTTGATATAGAAATAAACAACTATTCCAAAGCCTTGTAACACAAAACGAGGCCCTCCTATATTCTTTTAAAAGACCTTCCCAGACCAGTGCACTACTGATCCATGATGTATAGAAATAATATCAGGAACAGGTCCATCCCCATCTCAAAGCCTCACGATAGGGCCGTAATCATCTGTATGAGACCAGTTTAAAGGTAGGCATGGCATGAACACATGGAATTGTGTTCTGGGGTAAGTATTACTCCTTAACTCTGCAGCTGTTGTTTGCAGTAAAATAGAAACTATATGAGCCCTTCTTCTGTGTGCCATGTAGGAGCTTCATTTTTCAAATGTATAATATGCTGCACTAGTGCCTTTCTTGAAAGGATGCTGCTAGACTGGATTGTTTCATCCCAAACATTTGCTACACTAATAGGCCTCATAATACACCGTGTATATAGTACATTGATGCAGATTAACAATATAAAAAGTTAAGCTGTGTTTTATATTAGCATTATTCTTAATGCTAATGTAATGTCGAACCACTAAGGCAGCATTGTTAGAGTGTTAGTACTGTAGATTGTAATGACAAAAGGAATTAGATGGGTTTTCTATGTTAAATCAATCATTAAGTGGTGGTATAATTATTTGCTGTTAGTAAAGCTCGTTTCCCCCCCTATTGTAAAATTGACAGTGTACAAAAGTAATTGCACTGTTTTCATTTCAGCAGGGCTCCTTAAGATTAGAGTTTGGGAGGAAAGATGTGGCACTCCTAATCCTTTTGACATTTCAGGAGGAATGCATGAGTAATATTGCATAGCCATGTAATTAATCAGCCTGGGTATTTGTGGTCTACAAAGCATGTATTTCTACTTGCATTAGGATGGGAAGGGTGAATAGTGGGTGGGATATTTTCTACGTTCTGCCCTTCCACTGTTTTAATTACAGTGGGACACTGTCTCCAATAATTTCCTTTGTCAACTTTGTGTGTGCCTTGCATGCTAAGATCATGGCTAGAGGACTCTCAGATGAAATATTTTAAATTGAAAGAGAGGAGCTTGATTGTTAATAAACCTAGGTTTTCTCCTTGATATACCAGCCATCACAAAGAATTTATGGAAAATAGATTTGGGGGTTCTGTCTATGAAGTTTGAATTTTCTCTGCTTTGTGGTGGCTAGATTTAGTAACAACAGAAGCCTGACCACAGAGAAATAGTGTGGTTTCTTTGGTGTTGGATGTTTTGTTTCTTTCTTTCGAGGTAAGGTAAGACTAGCTTTTGTAAGGTCACACAAAGACATGAACATGTCCCTCCCTCCCTCCCTTCCTTCTCCCTTACTCCTTTCCTCCTTTCCTCCCTCTCTCCTTGCTCCTTCCCATCACCCCCTCCTCCCTCCTTCTTCCCTCCTTCCTCCCTTCTTTTTCATGTCAATTTGCAATGAAAGTAAAAACCAAAGATTTAGCTTGTCTTACAAAATAATGCATATGTTTGCTATCCAGAAGAGAAACTGGACCTATTTAAATCACATCTTAGAATAATACCAACTCTCCTTGTAATAGTAGCAGCTAGTAGCACACAATCATTTTTATGAAGTGGCCCACAACAGTTTTCTAGAACAATGATAAGATAGAAGAGGAAGTTGGGAATTAATGAAAACTTGTGTTTACCAAAATGGGAATAAAACAATAACTCAGAGAGAAACAAAAACCATATGTTCTTGCCTTCTACTTTGAAGAGACCTGGCACCACGTGTGCTTTTTAAAATATATAAGGCACCATTCTGAAAGAGAGGTGTTGCCACCTGTTGAGAGAAGGCATTGATAACTACCCAGAGATCCACCATGTCTTAAATCTGCAGATGTGTTTAGTCCTACTTGTTGAGGAAATGTCAATAATATCAGCTGACTTGCTCCTTTACTGGGCTATACTTTTATCAACTTCAATGGATATAATATTGAAGGCTGGAATACAATATTGAAGGCTGCAATATAAGGACTGAATCCTTAAAAACTTCATTGAAAGAAAACAGAATATACTAGCTTTTGTGACATGTTAGGCACTACGCGGTTTTTGACATATCCAGAGTTTGGACAGGGCACTGTCTGGAAGTCACAGCTATCATGAACATCAGTTAAGAAGTCATAGGTAAGTCTATGATTTGTAGTATGCAACAGATGATACAAAAAATGTTGGAAAACTCCATGTTGCATCATGATCATTAATTAATTGAGGGCAGGGAAAAAAAGAAAAGAAAAGAAAAGAAAAGAAAAGAAAAGAAAAGAAAAGAAAAGAAAAGAAAAGAAAAGAAAAGAAAAGAAAAGAAAAGAAAAGAAAAGAAAAGAAAAGAAAAGAAAAGAAAAGAAAAGAAAAGAAAAGAAAAGAAAAGAAAAGAAAAAAAAAAAAAAAGAAGAGAACAAACCATTAACCAACTCTACATCTTTATAGCCTGGTTTATTTTAACCACTGACATATTTTCAAGGGGATATTTTAAAATGTGTGCATGAAGGTCCTTTCTGTGACATATTAAGCTCTGAACTGGAATTCCAACACCCACATCAAGAGACCTATTAAACTTCATATAACCTTTGGTTCTGTTATATAAATACGAAGACTTTCTTCCTTGTACTAGGCTTAGATGGTTTTCAGTCGCTTTTATGTTTCTGTTTTTAAAATTGTCAAATGGATACTGGTAATAATAATTTGTGTGTCTGGTACATGTTGATATTTTTGGTACATTCACTCTAAAGATAAGCAGATGGGTGTTTATTAAAATCTATAAAACTATATGTTTTAAAGAAATAGAAAATGAAGGCAGCTTGAAAAGGCATGCTGAGCTGGCCTCCTTTTTAACTGGTTCAGAACCACAACAGACAAATTGTTGGTAACAGATTTTATGTTGTTAATTGGTTATGGTCTCTTATGGTCCTAATCAATAAATTAATTGAGCTGCGTCAGATGTTTTCCCTCACTTTTATTTACTTCTGAAACAAATTACAGCCAACTTATCTATCTCCAATTCAAGTTAAACATCTAAATGATAACAAAAATCTGGCAGAAATTCCTTCTTACACCAATGACAACCAAAAAAAATTCACCCTAGATTGTCACTCACCTTTACTTTCACATATCAAGCCCATAACATGGCAGTCAAATTTGGTCTGCCTCTTTGTCTGTCTGTCTGTGTATTTCTTTGTTCGTGTTGTGAGTGCAGCAACTGATAAGAGAATTGCAGTCATATCCTTTAAAAGACATTTCTGTTTCTTTCACCTTGAGTACAACGGTGTTTTTAAGGAAGCACTTCAAGTCTCTGTGAGCTTAGGAGGAGAAGGACTGAAGGGCACACTGGGCAAGCAGTAATGAAACAGCCTGAAAAACAGCAGAACCCATTGCAGTGGTTCCTTGCTTTAACACCTCTGAATGAATGTTCAGGTGTTTCATTTCAGGAGCACAGCCACGACTGAGGCTATTGCAGGTGGCCTCAGCACACTGTTCATCCATTTTGTTGCTATCACTGCACAACATATTTCTAATAAAAACGCAAAAGCCATTGTCAGGGGACATGGCAGGGACAGAGCTAAGATATGCATCAGGTGTTGGACATGGTTATTCTAGCCCTAAATATGCCCAGAAAACTTTGAACTGGGACTTCCACAGGTGGGGGAGGAAGAAAAAGAAGAAAGAAAAAAAAAAAGAAAAGGGGGGGGGGGGGGAGGGGTGTGGAGAAAGAAAAAAGATATAATATAGTGATTTTCCAGACAGATGTCATTGACTAAAGTGAGAGTAACTCTTTGTGTGAAATTCTGGCTTATAACATGTATATAATCTTGAACAGTAAAACTAGACTCCTACGGCTTAAACTGGACAAGGCATTGATTTTGAAATTGCGGTGGAATAGGAAGATGGGCAAACTTCCAGATGTTTTCCGAAGGAAACCTTTTAGATAGTCCTATTTTAAAGGTCTTTTAACTATTCTTTAAGTCCAATTCAATATTTCAAACTACAGGAATGGAAAAATTCTTGTAAAGAAGACGCTTTAATGTATTGTCATATATGTGGATTGTCTGTTCATTAAAGGGCAGGGCCTGGAAAGATCTGTTTGTGTTATAGCACTTATATACCATCAACAAGGTATAGCACAGAAGGGAGGTTTTTTGGTTTGGCTTTTTTTTTCCATGGCAGAAATACACTAATATAAATAAATGAATAAATAAAAAACAAGAAAATAAATCAGTATAAATGAAAAGGTAACTAAGAATATGCTTTATACTTCCAAGACTTTTTCCAGAAACACTGTCATCTGAATCCTAAATACCAACCTGCTTCATTCTGTCTTGAACTGAATACATCTATACTTCAGTCTCTGCAGCTCTTATATATGAGAACTTAAATAAGGCATATTCTTTTTATAGCGTATCTGCTGCTACAAGGAACTCTTTATGGTCTGAAGTACCTACACTTAGAAGCTGGGTAAAGAACTGAGCAGTAGTTTGTTCTGAGCTACAGGATACTGTGAATGTGTTGCTAAGAGATCCCAATCTAATTACTTGAAGTTTGGGTATGACTATAGGAGCTGTATTCAGAGTGTCTACTACAACACTGAGTTGTGCAACTCCATTCAGAGGCTGAGATTTATCAATTTAGGCACAAGTAGGCCAGTCAATGAGAAAAAAAGTATGTTATGAGGACCTTAGTATAGTGTTGAAATCCAAATCCTCCTCTCTACTTTTGCTTTCTCATGGTTATGCCTGGATGTTCCCATTCCTGTGCTGAGTTTGGCAATGAGATGCTGGGAGAATTTTACCAGTCAAGAGGGTGCTAGCACACCAGCCAAGCACAGGCAATAAGCAGCGCTGTGCTGCAAGAGGGGAAGATGAACAAACAGCTCAGGAATTGTGAAAATAAAACATGCAGGAATACATTTAATTCAAAGAGGAAAAAGTGTACTCGTTAGTAATTATATTGATCAGTAGAGCAATTCTGCTTTAGTCTATCTTATGCTTGGGGGTAGTTCTTGTTCCATCCAGACCAAACACACATTCCTAAAACATAGATGCCTGGGTGAAGTGTTTTCAGTTCCAAGGCAACACATAAGATTAGATCTATTATACAACATGCCAGAGGAAAACAAAACAAAACAAAACAAAACAACTTTTATCAATCAACTTAAATCAATTGCTATAGCTCTTATTAGGAAGTACTAATTCTCCTTATTACATAAACTACATTCTCAAATGACACATCACTGAATAACATAGGATGAATATTTTAGAGATTTAAATACAGACTGTTCTTTCTTTGGATGAAAGCTACTAGATACTTTCAAACTCCTAGCTAACAGCATAGATTATATTCTGGTATAACTGTGGACACTGCTTTTTAAGGCCACTGCATGGTTAGAGATCTCTGTATTTGGCTTGTATTTTCCCAAGAACATAGCTGACAATCTAAAACTTTTTCAGTTTTCTTGGGAAAGTCTTTTCATTGCTTCCTGCCTCAGTTTCTACGTTTTCCAAAAGAAGTCATAGCCTGTTTGTATGTGACAAGACAAAATGACAATATTTAAGTTCTTTATAAATGGTCATAAGATCTATGGATAAAAAGATTGCATATATATTAGTATTTTATAGTTGTTGAAAATCCAGTAGTCAGTATTAAGAGATAATTCTTCTATACTATGAATGGATGAGAGGGCACAGATAATGATTTGCCAATCTAGACAGAAAAAGAGCAAAATAGCCCATTATCTGCATTTTCATCTGATAATAGAATGTCCAGGGAGAGGAAAGAAAATGCAATCAAGTAGGGACCATGGCCTTTTATTTTCATGAACTTTGCTTTGAAACAAAATGGAAGCATTCATCTTATTTTGTTGGTATCAGCCCTCCTCAATGTTACTAAGAATAGTTAAATATTGCAACTTATCAGGATAACATCAATATCACAACAAGATAAATGTTTCCCTTTTATAATGTAAACCACCACAACAGGTGGTCCAGTATCCAGAGAAGGTAGGTACAAGCTGAATTAAGCTGCATTAAAACAACTCAATAAATCAAATATTCAGAGCTCTCTGAAACATTTGGAGCTTTGCAATGCATGCAATAACCACATTTAAAAGTGGTGGCATTGAGCCAGAGTCAGGAAAGATAGAATGAGTCGGAGGGGAATCCTTCTGAGCTTATATTCATAATTATTTTAATTGTCAAAGAAACAATTCTGATGGTCTTTTTTATAATGAAATTTTGGAAACTGACTTATTTTAAGTGAAAGGCAAGGAAAAAAAATCTATACACCCACATCTGCTCCTTCCTGGATATGAGCCGGTCTTTCAGTGTAACGCTAACTCACAATGCATCAGAGAAAGGACAAACATGCCCCCTCTCTTTGCCTGATTAGAGCATGTCTCATAAAGGCATTCTCTGGAAAAGCTTTATAATAGACTCATCCACTTTGTGTTCAATTGTAAATTCAATACCTACCACTATTAGCTGTTCAATCTGTTGAACTTCATCCTGTTAAACACTGGTAACAAACAGGACTCGGCACAAACAATAAAAACAATTGTACATATTTCTTTAAAGTATACATTGCAACTTGGGATTTTAGGTTTGTGTCGGGTTTTTTTATTTTTATTTTATTTCACGGTAACTTCTTGGTAGCACCAGAAATGAGCAAATAAGTTGTATGATGTGCAAAGGCTGAGTGAATCAGCAATAGCTGTCACATGTACTCAGGTGCAGTTGTTTAAGGTGAAAATATTCTAAATGCAGAGAGCTGTTACAGATGGAAAAAAAATTCTGAACTGCTTATCAGCTGTTTTGCTCAGTACTAACTTTAAGCAGGGAGGCTGTCAAAGAAGCAGAATGCCACCTTAATAGAAGGTCTGTGCTTTATTTCTTAACCCTGATATGCCGGAGCTGCTGTGAATTCCCATTCCTCAGAGAGAGCTAAAGAATCGTGGGAAATTGTACCAAACCAAACTGTACGGCTCAATTCTGCAATGCTTTCTAAAAGCATCACCTTAAATTCTGCAAAAATCAGTTCCCTGTGTCCCCTTCTCCTGAGCAGGCAGCTCCCACTGCCTTCTGCAGCCCTACAGGTGGTTGAGGCTGAGCCCTATGAATAAAACTCTGCAGACCCAGGTGAGGAGCAGGGAACTCATGGAAAAAAGATAGAGCTGGTTTATGTGCAGACAGCTGCTAGGCTTCTGCTTAAGCTTCTTGTCCCCGTAAAGCATCCATTTAATGTTAAAGGACATCTGCCCCCATTTCACTGTTTGCTTTTTGGCCCTACGGTTCGGAACTGCCGATGTGCCTTGCATCAGTTGCGCCAGGAAATCTTGTAACTGCCTGCTAAAATGCCTGTCGGGGCACGGATAGTTGCCCATTCGCTGCTGCTGTATTGACAGTCCTCATAACGGCGATGGCGTGCACAAATTAGGAATGCAACCACGCATTTGTTCGCTTGAGAAGCAGTCACTGAAGTTTTCAGCGTAAGAACTGGTTTTCTACTGAGAAGAGCTTGTTCAGGCATCCCCTAGTGGATAAATGTGTTTAGCACAGATTTTTTAAGCTCACTGGTGTTGCCTTTCCAGACTGGGAAGCATCATCTCCTTTTTGAGACACCAGCGGCTTCTTACACACGTACACGTGCACAAAGTTTGTTCAGTGCACCCTGTGAGAAGACAAAAGAGTTAAGGAATGTCTTTTCGGGAGGAATGACGGTGATCAGGACACTGAAAGATCAGCTCATATCTGCTACTGTGTACAGCTCTTGCAAAGTAACTTTTTGGCCTCAGTTTCTTCTCCTCTGAGTGGACTGTTAATAGAGAGACATGGCAGTTGGAAGGGATTGATTTATTGATATTTACAGTGCTCAGAATGCATAAGCCATAACAGAAATGCTATCCTTTTATCATTATCAGTCATTTATTTTATTCCTCAAATCTAAAATAAAGTCTGAACTAATAAAACAACTAGTTTGATAAAAACTAGAACTGACATCTTTTTCTCACCAGTGTGGATTGGGACTAGCACTGAACCTTATTTAAATTTTGAAAGTAAAAGAAAAAAAAAAAAAAAGAAAAAAAAAAGTTTGGTTTAATTTAAAATAAATGGGTTGCAGCCCTTTTTACTTCCTTCTAGACTAAGAGAAATAGAGGCCTTGATTTATGTCCCCAAACCAGGTGATGCTGGAAACCCAGTGAGAGGAATCAATCGTTGGTGATTTCCAGTCCTGTTCCCTGGCTGAAGTGCTCTGTGTTTGAACAGCCAAACTTTGCTGAAATTTGCCCGTTGCTGCTGAGACCCAGGGTGGCCTGCGGCAGCCAGGAAGCAGAGTGGATGGCCAGCAGCCCTTTAAGGAGACAGCAGACCATGTGTCAGTTGTCAGGAAAACATATTCCTCTATTTTCCTACCCCTTGAGTCAGCTATATTTCACAGCTCTGGTGTCAATGGAAAAGCTTAATATCAACTGTAGTGGAAATACGGCTTTCCAGTTAATTCATGCCCCTGAAATAAAACTTTTTTTGTTGTTTCTTTTTCTTATTCTCACTCCCTAGGACTGGAAATTTGACCACAGGTATGATGGTGCAGCTAGTACTGTGTTTAGTACTAGAAGTGTTAAACCAAACCATTGCCTTAAGTCTTAGCTATTGCATGCAAACAATAACCAACACGATGACATCTGCATCTCACACTGATGTGCTTTTTCACAGGTCAGCAGTAGAGAAAGAAGTTATCTTATTTATTTGTCTACATTAGACTTTGGCAATGAAAATACTGTTATTCCCCATACTGCTAGCACTGGTACAGCTGGTGCTGAGATATAAAAGAGTTTATTAAAAATTTTTCTTTATACATACGGAAGAAGGGGATCCTAAGAGAGATGCTTGGAGTGTGTTTTCAAGGAAAGGAGGGAATTTGAATACTTCACAGCTTGTCCAGAGCTATTTCTCAATTTAAGTGAGAAGCTCTTTCCCAAGAAATTTAGCCTTTCAAATAAGGGAGCTAAAGTAGTTTGATTTTCTTCTACATGTATTTCCTTCTTGTGTACCATTGTTGATAGAAAATGTACTTTAACCCATTCTAAGGGGCCATATGGGTATGAACAAGTCTGTGGCTTATACCAAACCTTCATAGGATGCATCTGTTTAATGTAGATAGCTGTCTTTGCGCTAAGCATCTTAGGCACCTTTTATTGCCAAAAGGACGAAATAAGATCATTTCAGATGCTATTTACCTTATCCTAATGCAGTCATTGAAATTAGATCATGTGAGAATTGCCTTAGACCTGCCTATTTCTCTTTACTTGCAGTAAAGGAAACATATACAGTAGTTTAGGTCCTGAAACCATCTGGTACCTTAATGGAGCCTGAGTAAATTTCAGACTAAGGATGTTTCTGCAAACTGCAGTTTAGTTAGTGACCACCCCAGAAGTCTGTCTCCCTTCTCTTCTAAGGGAAAAGATCTCAAACAGAGGCTTCACTCCCCAAATTCTAGGTATAAAAATACCGTAAACAAAATTAACATTGTCTGTGATAATCAGCAAAATGGGCCTGATTTTAGGCCCAACCACAAAATCCTCAGCCTTTTTAAGTGCCTATCTTTAAGAACAGAAAAGAATGGAATAGAATAGAATAGAATAGATTTCAGTTGGAAGGGACCTACAACAATCATCTAGTCCAACTGCCTGACCAGTTCAGGGCTGACCAAAACTTAAAGCATGTTGTTAAGGGCATTGCCCAAATGCCTCTTAAACACTGACAGGCTGGGGGTACTGACCACCTCTCTAGGAAGCCTGTTCCAGTGTTTGACCGCCCTCCCCATAAAGAAATGTTTCCTAACGTCCACTCTAAACCTCCCCTGGCTCAGCTTTGAACCATTCCCACAAGTCCTATGACTGGACACCAGGGAGAACAGATCAGCTTGCACATACACGGCTCCTAGTGTGTGGTTTACAACACAGTTCTAGCTGCATATACAACCAGTTCCTCTGTAGAAATAAGGAATTATACTAGAAGATGCTTTGGGCCATGAGTTCTGTGAGAAGATATTAAGCTACTGTTTCTTATTTTCAGAAGACCAATCTTGGCTTAAGCGTGATGGCACATTTTGCCGTGGGAATGTTTATTCCTTCAGTGGTGCGTGTACGTGCGCGCATGTGTGTGTGTGTGTATGTGTGTGTCTATGGGTGTGTGTCCTTGAATTACTTTTTACATTGCACTTCAAGATTTGATGACTCCAAGTGATCCTGCTATTGATTCAATATTAGGGAAACAAAGAGTTATTAAGTGATAACCTGTTGGTGTATATTTTTGCTCTGTTCATATAAACCAGTGGAGCAAGATCAATTTACTCTCCGGTTGAATTGCTTTTCTTGTGGGCACCTAAAGCATACGTTAGAGAGCAGCTTCCAAGAAACAAATTTATTTTCCTGAAATGATGGTCTTTATTGGCAACATCTAGTTCTTTTAATTTTACAGTTGGTTTACCAGTTATTATCTCTGTTTTCATGAAGCATGAGAAAAATGCTAGAACAGTTAAATGTGCTTACCATATAGTTTGTGAATTAGTGGCTCCTTAAAATTGGCAGCAGATGTGGAGCGAAACTGCACCGTCAGTTCTCCTTTCCTTTTCCCCCCTTCCTCCCCACAAACCCTGGGAAATTATTTGCCTGACAGAGATTACCAAGGTGCTATCAGCATGTCACACGCAGCTCACAGAACGGTATCAAATATTCGTTCTTACGCCTGACCCCCTCGTTTGGCTGTGACAAATCTGAGGAATCCGAAAGTTGAGGAGGCTGGGGAGGGGGAAGGAAGTAAAAACTCTCCTGATGCTTTTCTTGCCCATTATGCATTTGACGGAATGTGCCTTTTAAATGACTTGTACATCTCTTCTCAGGTGTGCTATGGGCAGAGTGGCAGCAATTGCCAGCGGTGACTAAGTGAGAAGTGACACTCTCTGTCTCTCTGAGGGTTTCTTCAAGTCCAGTTTGGATCCTTTCATTACATTGCAAGAATCCATTAAGACAGAAACAAGGTTATTCCATGAAATGTTTTTGTGACTAAAGAGGACATCCAGCTCTTTAATCAGTGACAGAACATCTACTCTGACAAGACTGAGTGATACAGTGCGCTTGGCTAGCACCTTTGCAACTGAAGGGGAATATAACTTACAAGGACAGACAGTATTCTCATTAAATTGCCATTGGTTGATTCATCAATGCTCCAGTGGAAATAATTATTCTGTATATGTTTGATGTAAATGTCTATGTCAAATGAAACCTCATTTTGTATTTTGCGGATGTCTGATCCATGATAATTTGGCTAATGCCTTTAGGTCATGAGATAACTGTCTACTGCCTTCAGTTATGACAGGGGCTGTGGTGAGAGTCTAAGAGTGATGAGAGGTAGAGAAATGCACACACAGCGACACACACACATATTTATATATAAATAAACAAACAAAGAAACAAAATGACGATTATACTGTCAGTACAGTCCACATGGATTTTATTTGCCCCCATGCGGGTGTGTCAGATTTTTGACTAGAACAAACTGAGAGGAATTTCATTGACCTTTACAAAGTCACCCCAGAATAACTGGCAAGCAAAATCTCATCCCAAAAATATCTTTTGCAGCAAAATGCTGGAAGTCACCATAGGGGGAAAGAGGTGCTGTTGTATACTTAGATGTGCCAATACAATGCTATATAAACACATATAGGGCTACAGATTGATTTTGGAATGAGCCCTGAGCAAAGTGGAAGATGGATGCACAGTGAACTACTGCAGAAATACCCCAGAAGGGTTGAAGTCTCTCTGAATAGCTCTGATTTCATTTCTTTCCATTTGTTCCTGGAAGAGAGGAGTTATGCTTCATACATGTGGCAAATTACTACCCATATAATATTGTCTGACGGAAAATGGGGGAGTAACCAAATAAATGTTCACCTAGTCTCACTACGAAGGTAGAAAGGCACTGATTAGCCCCCTTCAGTACTAGGTGAAAGAGCCAAGATTTAAATAGATTAGCCTTGGGAGTTCTTACAATGTTGTTGGCTTCTTCATAAGCATATAATCTTAGAAACAATCTAATCTATTCTATGTAAAATTGAGATCCTTAGTCATTTAGATAATTGTTAATGATTAATATACCCTTGATAATACCTGGCTGTATCTTACTTTATGAGAAGAACCACTGAAATCAAAGGGACCAATTACTAGATAAGGAAAAACTCAACTGTTCATTAAAATCTTAGGATTTTAGCCTTTTTTTTTTTTTTTTTTTTTTTTTTTTTTTTTGTCAGAAAGTCATTAGGAGAAGAGGGTAAAAAGGGAAGGATAAAGATGATGAGGAGTATCATTTGCGATGATTTTTACCAGACTCTGTTACTTTCATATTCAATTGAAATAATGGAAAATTCAGGTTTTTTTTTTTTTTAAATCATAATAAAGGAACGGAGAGAGAGAAAATAAAGACACAGAAATCAGTGATTACAGATAAACTGTTTTCCTTTCTAAGGGAAATAAGATAAGTAAATGTTTTTCAAATGAGAAAATTGTGACTGGTTTTGCTTTTCGAAAAGATAATGTTATAGTTTTATAAATTAATCTGTAAAAATTACTAAAGTAAAAGAAACAAAAAAAAAGAGAAATCAAGACCAAAAGTTTGTATCAAATTTTTCAGCAACAGCTGTGATAAGGGAAAGGAGAAAAAAAAAAGGCAAAGCTTTTCTGAGACAGTTCTGAGGCAGTTTGCCACTTGCTGTGGGACTTCTCCTCAGTTCATAAACAGTTTAGAGGAAAGCCATTCAAACTTTAAAAAAAAAAAGGATCTTGTCTTTAAATCAGAGTGCAGATTGTAATTTTTCTTCAGATTTAAATTTCTTGACCTTCTTAAAGCAATGAAAAGTTATGTATTTTAAAGATGGTTGATAGGGAAAAAACAGATCTCACCTCCTACAGGCATGGGAACTAGATGGTGCCAGGCCAAATTCCAGCAGCACACTTGCCCTGTTAGCCCTGGGAGGTAAAGTACACTAATTTGGGCAGACCTCTGTACTAATGACTAAGTCTCTCAGAGCTAATTTTGATGCCCTATAATGTGCTGGATACATCCCCTTTATGGCATGGTTCAGAGCTGTCCCCTCTTCCCTTTAGTTATCGGCTGTGGGGCACCCAGCAAGGCTGTGGCCCATTTCTTGTAAGCAGAGATGTGTCTGGGCTCTGGGAGAGAAACACAGAGTTCAGGGATTGATCTTCCTAAGGGCAGCAGCAGCAGACTACAAAAAAAGGAGGTTTTTGTCTTTATGATATCTCAGAGAAAGGCAATTTCCATGAATGAGAGGCATAAAAATTGAAATACTTAAACTTTCCCTTGACAAAGACATGGGAATGGAAAACAGCCCAAGTCAAAAACTCTGCCGTGAAGAAGGATCCTTCTTTATGTCTCTATAATCAACACAGAAGTCTGCAATTCAGCACTCAGTAAACAACATACATGTTAACCAAAGAAAAGATAGGAATGGATCTTTAGGATAGCTTTTCTTTCTTCACCTCCAGAGTGATAATGTATTGTATAGCATAGAAAATAGTATTGTAACCTTCATTTAAAGGAGTTCATCCAGCTAAAATTATTTAAAAAGAGCTAGTTTGTTAGTTAGCAAACTATCTCCAGAAATACAAATACAATGAAAACACACACCAGTGAAGTTCTAGGAAACTTTAAAACATTTTTAACGTGATCCACTTGGGGTTTTTTTTCTCTTTAAATCATGTGGCATACAATGAGTAAAACTGGTGTATCAGAGGGTGAAGAAGTGGCATTTATTGAACAACTCTGATACTGTCAATAAGAAATAAGGTGGCAAGGAAGCACAACTTCTTTATCATTATTGAGCTAATTATCTCTCCATGCTATATATGTGTAATGTATAAAAATGAGGAAAATCATTGCCTGAAAGAATTTATTACCAAATAAAGTATTGATACAGCTAATAGGTAAGCTTTTGTATATTAATGAAAAATATGAACATGAATGTTTCTAAATGTGCATGTATTACTGATGGATAGATAGTTAGTGGGATAGATAAGTGGCAGTATTTATAGACACATACATACAAACCCACATATTATATTAGACTGTGGTTTATATCTTTTTCTCAACTCCTAATATCATCTCTGTACCCAAGACAGGGATCTTTGTCAGAGATTTATTCTGCAAATTAAATGAGCTATAGCCTCTTCCCTTATTTTAATGTACACTTTATTCTCAGAGCCATTGCTATTTAAATTTGTTCCTTAACACATGCGGTTCACTTTATTTTACTTTTACTGTGTCTGGACTATTCAAAACTGACACATATAAAAAATAGTGCCGTTTCCCTGAAATAGCAGTGCCTTTGTATGTGTGAAGCTATAAATAAACACTGGCAGTTAAACTTCTGTGCTTTTAAACTTTAGCCTCTTTATCTCTGTCACTGTTAGAGGCCCCTATCTGGTCTGCCTTCCCTTTTTGCTTATGACAAAATGCTTATGCAGCAGTAATCAGTCTTGGAGCCCTACCCTCCCTTCCATTTCTTTCTTTCTCTTTTAATTTCCGAGTTGCAGGCACTAGTTTCAACGGTGTCTGCTACAGCGTGGCCAACAAATCAAAGTAGCAAAGAATGTTTCTTCCAGAGCCAGCCTTTCCCTCTCTTCAAAGCCTCTATGGTTTCTAGTCATAGCCAATTAATGAATGCACTGACTTGTTCCACTCATTCTGGATTTGCTTCAGCCAAACCATGGTAAAAAACATGCCACTGTTTTTCTACACTATGATGCTTTGGAAATGCCACATGTTGTAGAATCATAGAATCATAGAAAAGTTTGGGTTGGAAGGGATCTTTAAAGGTTATCTAGTCCAAATCCCTGCAATGAGCAGGGCCATCTTCAACTAGATGAGGTTGCTCAGAGCCCCGTCCAACCTTACCATGAATGTTTGCAGGGATGGGGCATCTACCACCTCTCTGGTCAACCTGTTCCAGTGTTTCACTACCCTCATTGTAAAAAATTTTTTCCTTCTGTCTGGTCTACATCTACCCTCTTTTAGTTTAAAACCATTACTCCTTGCCCTGTTGCAACAGGCCCTGCTAAAATGTCTGTCCCCATCTTTCTTATAAGCCCCCTTTAAGTACTGAAAGACTGCAATAAGGTGTCCCTGGAGCCCTCTCTTCTCCAGGCTGAACAACTCCAACTGTCTCAGCCTTTCTTCACAGGAGAGGTGCTCCAGCCCTCTAATGACTTTTGTGGCCCTCCTCTGGACTTTTTCCAACAGGTCCATGTCTTTCTTGTGCTGAGGACCCCAGAGCTGGACACAGTACTGCAGGTGGGGTCTCACCAGAGCGGAGCAGAGGGGCAGAATGCCCTCCCTTGACTCTCTGGCCACGCTTCTTTTTATGCAGCCCAGGATATGGTTGGCTTTCTGGGCTGTGAGCGCACACTGCCAGCTCACATCCAGCTTTTCATCCACCAGTACCCTCAAGTACTTCTCCGCAGGGCTGGTCTCGATACCTTCATCCCCCAGCCTGTATTTGTGCTTGGTATTGCCCCTACCCTTCTGCAGGACCCTGCACTTGGCCCTGTTGATCCTCATGAAGCTCACATGGGCCCACTTCTCAAGTTTGTCCAGGTCCCTCTGGATGACAATCCATCCCTCAGGCATGTCAACCACACCACTCAGCTTGGTGTTGTCTGCAAACTTCCTGACGGTGCACTTGATCCCACTGCCTAGGTCACTGGTGAAGATATTAAACAGTACTGGTCCCAATACAGACCTCTGAGGGATGCCATTTGTCACTGATCTCCATCTGGTCATTGAGCCATTGATCACTACTCTCTGGATGCAGCCATTCAACCAGTTCCTCATCCACTGAACAGTCCATCCATTAAATCCATCTCTCTCCACTTTAGAGAGAAGGATGTTGTGGGGACCCATGTCAAAGGCCTTACAGAAGTCCTGATAGATGACATCCAAAGCTCTTCCCTTGTCCACTGATGTAGTCACTCCATCATAGGAGGCCACTAGGTTGGTCAGGCAGGACTTGCCTTTGGTGAAGCCACGCTGTCTGTCTTGAATCACGCCCCTGTCCTCTATGTGCCTTAGCATAGCTTCTAGGAGGATCTGTTCCATGATCTTCCCAGGCACAGAGGTGAGGCTGACAGGTTGGTAGTTCCCAGGGTCCTCCTTTCTACTTTTTTTTAAAAATGGGTGCAACGTTTCCCTTTTTCCAGTCACCGGGGACTTCACCTGACTGCCATCACTTTTCAAGTATCACGGGGAGTGGCTTGGCAGCTACCTCAGCCAATTCCCTCAGGACTCTGGGATGCATCTCGTCAGGTCCCATAGACTTATATACGTTCAGGTTCCTCAGGTGGGCACGAACCTGATCTTCTCTTAGTGAGCAGGAGGGACTTTGCTCCTCCAGTCCCTGTCTTGCGGTGCAACTACTCGAGAGGTATGGGAAGAGAGGTTGCCAGTGAAGACTAAGGCAAAAAAGTTGTTGACTACTTCAGCCTTCTCCTTGTCTGTTGTTACCAGTTTACCAGGCTTGCTCATGGGGGGAGTATGCTTTCTTTGGCCTTCCTTTTCTGCCTGATGTACCTATAGGAGCCCTTCTTATTATTGTTTGCCTCCCTTGCCAAGTTCACCTCCAGCCGCGCCTTGGCCTTCCTGACCCCATCCCGACAAAATGGGGCAGCGTCCCTATACTCTTCCCAGGATACCTGTCCCTGCTTCCACTGCCTGTGCATTTCCTTCTTGCCCTTTAGTTTGATCAGCAGGTCTCGACCCATGCATGCCAGCCTCTTGCCTTCCTTTCCTGATTTCTTACACCTGGGGATCGAGAGCTCTTGCATTCTATGGAAACTATACTTAAAGATTTGCCAGCTCTGTTCTGGTTATCCAAAAAAGGCTTTTGGACGTGACTTTCTGGACAATATCATGTAACAAATTGGCCCATCATCCTATTTCCAGTTGTGATCAATGGCTAATGTTCAAGGAAAGCAGGAAAATAATTGCTTTTTTTTATAAATTCTTAGCATCATAGAGACTTTCTGAGCTAAAGATTGTGTGTGGATTGCAGAAATAAGTCTTGTTTAGAACATTGCTTATGAAATCAGCTATTATTTGAAGCCCTCTGATAATACTGCCAGTGCCCGTATATGTGAACACCTTCAAAATCTGGAAAACTGAGTTTAAGTTCAAGATCCTACGTGAAGTTCTAGAACTCCAATGTTACTGGTTTTACATCCTCGTTGTTACGCTCAATTCAATTGCTTCAGACTTAATTGACTGAAATGGCTTTTCTTCAAAATCTTCAGAAGTTTGCTGCAGCTCAGATTCAATTAAACTCCCCCCTACTCCCATTCCCCCTGCGTACAGGCTTTATAGACATATCTGTCAATATCAAACATTGCAGAGGAACATCTTTTTTACATGTATGCATAATACTTTCTGCTTTGCCTTTCAACTTTCTGTTTAATAATATTAATAATAACAACGTTAATATGAGTTTCTACTTAGGTTTTCTAACTGACCCTGGTGGGATTTTTAGCTCAGATGTTATTAACAACCCAAACAAGTTGAGTCATGACTGAATTTTCTCATGCATAAGTAATAACATACCAGTTGCTACGGCAAACACACTGCTTTTCAAATAATTAAAACACTCTTCAGACAATTCAAGATTACAGATGAGGAGACGTTGTAGCCAAGCATATAGATTCAATTTCAAGGAAATACTTCAGTATGTAAATAAAATATTGTTCATATATCATATTTATCAATATGATAGACCTGCCAGTCCTCCTGGTTTTCTTTGGAGAAACATATTTTTCAACTCAGTCAGCATTCTTTGTAGAAGAAATCAATTCTCTCAAACTCACATGCTTTTTTTTAAACAATGTAATGCACTCCACACTACACTCAGCCCTAAATACACAAATATGTATACACATACAGAAAGAGGGTTATGCTCATCACAGAAAATATGAAACTGAAATTTACTCCCTGGGTTTGGCTTTATTAGTGACTAAAGGAATTACATTATAACATAAACATCAAGCTATACTTGATTTACTGTTCTTAGGGTTTCCCTTAAAGCCGTTCTCAATCTCCCCAACTGTTTCTTGCACTTCCATTCCAATGTAAGATGTAAAAGTTCAGATGCCAACGTAAACCACAGGTAATTACAGTGCCCCTTTTGTCTGGGTAACTAATGCCTGAGCATAGACTGAGTTAAAGGAGGCGCCTCCTCTTGTTATAGCATGGTGCTAGAACATTGTCGTCCCGCTACGGAGACTTGAGTCTGGTGGGACATAGTTTGCCTCAATCGAGGTCCTGAGAAGCCAAAAGGGTGCACTGAGCTCAGGTCACTGTTGCAGGTGATTGATAGAGTGATCAGAGGGAGAAAAGATGAGATCAGCTTAAGTAGGGTAGGATAAACCTGGAGAGGGAAAAGGTAAAGATGATGTAAAAAAAGTACTGTTGGGAAGGAAACAAAAATGTGGTTTTGGAAAAACAGTTTGGAAGCCGAGTCAGACAAGGCAAGCAATCAGCTTTGAGAAGTATTTCGACTGGATTAATGGAGGCAAAGATAATAGGAAAAAGCTGAGGGTGAGAAGATGACAAATAAGTATTGTATGAAATAAGAAGAATACAGAGAAATTTAGGCAAGTGTAATTTAAAAGGTAATTTATCAATTTATTTATCTGCATTTCCATTAAGAATAGAATAAATCAGAAAATGATGCCTCTGATAAAAGACAGTTCAGGGGATATTAACATTTTCTATTTCCCACCCCCAAAAAATTATGAAGTGTATAGTTTCATAGAATGTATTTAAGTGATTTTTGTAAGAAAATAAAAAAAAAAATGTATTTATATGTTAATGAAATTTATTTTGGGGAAAAAAAAAGGCTATTTTTCTTTCTGATTGTCTTTGTATGATAATCTTTAGCAGAAATAATTTCTGCCTTATGTTTCTTGCCATCTAGGCAGAACTAAGAATGCAACATAATTGGCTACAGCAAAATTTCCCCCTCTCCAGAGCACCACCAGCACTTGCAATTATTTCACAACTACTGTAGTTCCCCTGCCGTGTGTCATTCTTGACTTAAAGTTATTCAGAAAAGCTATTAAGCACTACATAATTGTGAGCAAATTGGAGGTAATAAAGACAAGATCAACCAACATGATTGAGGGGCTGGAGGGATTGATTTATGAGGAAAGATGAAAAGAGCGACAGTAAATATGTATAGATTGGCCAAACGATAGCTGGGGGTGGAGAGCAGGATAAACATCTACAAAGATTGTATTTGAAGAATGTTGTCATCACCAAGGGCCAGATACATCCATGGTGTAACTTCACTCAAGTCAACTTCAGTAGTGTTACCTCAGGGATGAATTTGGCCATAAGAAAGAGAGTGAGAGAGAATGAAGAGCTGTTAAGGGAAGTCTGGGGGAATATAACTTGAAAGCCATGGGAAGAATTGGAGCAAAAAGAAAATGTAAACTGCATATCAGGAAAATCTTACCGGTGAGATCTAGAAGGCTAATGAATTAGTTAACGAATGAAAAGCACTTTGAAGATGAAAAATGCTATTCAGCTACAGCTAAGTATCATTATTAAGAGTAGAGCTGAGCAAATAATCTGTAGTGAATTATGCAATCAACTAGTTAAGAGTTAGATTTTTAAAGGCACCTATGGGAATTAAATACCAAACAGATGGGTGATTCACATAAACTTAGGTGCTACATTTCTCTAGATGCCCTTGCAGGTCCCATCAGAAATATTTCATTAGATAAAAACATACACACAGATGTATACATATTTGTGTGTGTGTGTGTGTTCAAGCACCCATGCACAAGCACACAAGAAGACAGGAGATTAATAAATGCTAGCAAGAGTATGCAGGTTTCTTAGACAAGGTGGTTGGTATAACAAATTCACAGGATGCCCAGTTCTGCCACTTCATGATCCACCTCACTTCCTTTCACTGACTCAGAGTTTTCAATGATTCATATGTTACCTAGCAGAATTAAGGGTCAAACATATATCCTTGGGTAATCCTTATCAAAAATGTGTAAAATCATAGGATGGATACAGCTGGTGTAAATACATACCTTCGCTAAAATTGAGTTGTGTCATTTTACACCAGTTGAAGTTCTAGTTCATGGGTGTCAAAGCCAGAACAAGACACTAAGAGCAACCACTGAGCTTACTTAACAGAGCTCTCCCCTGCTGCCCATCCTGACTCTACTCTGACCATAGCTCTTTTGGAACGTTCTGTCCCTGGACAGGTCTGAGCCTTCACCCTTGGGGAGCAAAAATCATTTTTTTCCTGAACTGAAGAGAAATCTTAGCTCTTTTCTGAACTACTTGTATAGGAAAAAGCAAAAACAATATTTTTTTTTTTTTTCAGCAATTTTAAGAGTTTCATCTTCATATTTTGTAACTTTTCTGGAGCATGGTCAATCTCTTGGTGTAACACTGTACAGATAATAGTTGTTGTCTCAATCGCAACGTCCTTAGGCCATCATAATTCAGGTAACAACAGTAATATGTGTGTGACGTCTGCAAGAAAAAGACAGTTCAAAGATGTGGCATTAATTAATCACTGAATTATTTGCCTGATACTGGACAAACATAAGAAAAAAATTATACTAGCAATCAAAATACTAAACAACTATTGCTATCAGATGTCTCTTCAGGCACATACACAGGTGAAGACCTGCAAAGTGTTACTAACAGTAAAGCAGAAAAACACTTCAGATCAAGTATTATTGAAAAGCAAATTTCAATAGTAAAGTGTATGTGTATACATATTTGCACTTCAATATTTATGTGAGAGAGGAAAAAAAAATAGATTTGTCAGGAATTATGTGTGTTTTGTTATGATTCTGTAGCCCAATACGGAACTCCTACTAATTTAGTTATTTAGGGAAATTATTTCTGACAAGGGACTTTGAAAATGTGGAGCACTTTTTCAGAACTATATTTCTGACCAATGATACAAACAAAAATAATGCGTCTGAATTAATATGAGAGAGATGGAAAATAATCTGGAAAAATATTAAGCGTTTCACATTTACAATCAGCATTACAACCGATATAAGTAAATGAAGCATAAGACCATATATCTTCAACTATTATATTAAAATGATAGTGTCTGCATGCTCTGGATATAATAAAACTTATAATAAATTAACCAGAATACCCAGAAAAAAAAGTTCTATTCTTCATGTACTGAGAGTGAGCCAAGCTTAGTAAAAAGAAAGTACGTCCTTTAGATTACCATGGGGAAGCATTTTGTAATAAATTTCGGAAAGAACTGATGCTGAGTGGTAGGGACATACTAAAGAACACAAACAATTTGCTAGGCCCACTCTCCTCCCCAGAAAATATCTGAACAGTTTAAATGGTGTATAAATGCAGCTGACCCTCATTCCACAGTTCACTGTGGAAGTGACAGTCCATAGCTCAGAAGAAATGAATGGAAACCAATTTCTTCATTTGTTCAACGCTGTTCATTTTCTTCTTTTAACAGATGGAAAAATCCAGCTGAGCAAGATTGTGTGCATGTATTAATAATAATACATTATTCATAATATGATTATATTAATTATTATTAATAACAATGTATTATCAATAATGCATTATTACTAAGCAGGTTGTAGTACCTACTTTTAAAGCCCTGACTGGACACTGTTTAGCTAAATTATATTTTGTGTTAGTGATGTGACAGGAAAAGGATATGCCATGAATGGTCTGAACTCAGAACCACTTTTCTCCTCCTTGGAGGGGTTTGAATGCCTCAAATGATACAGAGCTTCAGATTCCGCTCCCCTCCCCCCCCCCCCCCGCCCCCGATTATCATTTTCCCTTCCTCATGATCCAGAAAGATAAACTACAGCTCATAATTTTTCGATATGAACACAGTGTCAGCATCTTCAAGTATCCTATCCATTTCTATTGATCACACTGATCAGCTTTACAGCAGTGTCTACACGTTTATTAAGTACAGCAAGTGTCATTAAGCACATTGGTGCATATCATCCAGTGTAATTAAGACACCAAATTAAGTTAAACAGATGTCGTCTTCTGAGCCTGTTTTGCTCAATCCTTTTCAAAACTCAGGCACAAACCTTACAAAGCCTCTACTCTGTATATATGCCCTACCTATAGCTATTTCAGGCTACTTACAAGCTCTTACCTTTCCTCTCAGCCTCCTACTCTACGGAAGCCTCCAAACTGGCCACTTGTCAGAGTGATACGAATGTATTTTGACATCAGCAGGACACAGAGACTGGGGTCATTTCCCTTGGCTTTTCCAATTACACAGCTTGCTGCAAGGAGCTGAATCAACCATGAATGTCATTCTGCTCGTACTGGCCGGGAGGGTGCTCTCTGTTCGGCCCTTGGCATTTAACCATGTTGAATTATGAATGTGCTACCAATCTCACTGTTTGCCTTGGAGCTGGAAAGGATGAATCACAGGGACCCTTTTTGAATTAGATTTTAAAGTGGACCATGCAATTTCTCTCCCCACCACCCTCTTTTTTTTTTTTTTTTTTTTTTTTTTTTTTTTGTTTAAGCAAAGTTTATTCACAAAGCCCCAGTTATCTCAAGATTGGCCGGATAATAAGAAAAAACATTTGTTCACTATAACATCCTGCCATAATACACTGTGCCACTATCTGAACATGTCATGTGTTTTATCTAGTATTAGACAAAAGTTGGAAGAGAAGCCAGGGCAAGTTCTGTATAATCAAATGGCTGACATTTCACTATCTCTACCTTTAAAAAAAGAACTGTAGCAAAACTTGTGTAACATCATTGTACAAGATGAGACATCTCAGACAATGGTAAAGGAGGTAAAGAAGATATTAAAATTGTCTGCATCTATGTAAAAGGTTGAAATCTGAAAGAACTTTTTTTCTTTTAGTTCATTTGATTCTCACAGTACATATAAACCCAGTCCCCCCCCAAACTGTCTGACTATTTCTCTGCAGAACAAATAACAACAGGGCAAACTTCCTGAAATATTTTCCCATTCACCACCTTCTCAACCAGTTGGGTAATGTCATTATGAATAAGGGGGTGAATGGCAGAAATGAACCTGTATTCACCCCATCTAACATTAGGCACCTAACAGAAATTTAAGTTAAGAGCATAATTTTTGTGGGTCTCCTCGGTTGTAAGCACTGAGAGTTAAACAATTCCAAAATGACATTTTAGATGATAGGTAGGAGAAATCAATATTGAGACATCCCGGTCTCTCTCCATTGACTATGCAGTGAGTCTAGGGAAATGACATTTAGATATTTAATTTAGACAACTCAGTAATGTGCCTTAAAGTCATCTGGAGTGAGTCTAAATCTCCTTTTTTTTTTTTTTTTTTTTTTTTTTCAATTTTCAGGCTTTCAACTACCAAAAGAGTTGTTATTGTCCCAAATTGTGATAATTTCTTCAATTAGAGGCTGAGATTACCGTGAGTTAAAGCTGTAAACTCATGTAATGGAAATCAACAGTTTTTCAATGAATAAAAACAACTACTGAACATTTCTAACAATCTGGGGATTAGAGCACTTCAAAGAGGGAAGGGATTTCTAATTTTTATTAGCATTAGCCCAAAAATGACCCATGAAACACATTCTTTTTGTATCTCTGGTGTACCAGAGTCCCGTACACTTTTTTTTTTTTTTTTTTTTTAAAAATCAAGAGATAAAAATTCTTTTCCTATATCAAATATAGAACTGCCTCTAAAAAGGAGCTTTTGTTTCTCTGAACTTCTGTTCCAACTTACTTAGCGAACACCTAACTTCTTTGTCCCATCTGCCAGTCCCTTGAGTAATTAGTTTGTTGTTTCCCCTTAGTGCTTCTGACGATCCTAGTCCAGTAAAGGCCTTTCTTCTGAAGGTCTTCTACCTTTCAGTGGGTTAAATACACTAAAGCCTACAACAATCTTCTGGAGATTTTGAAAGCGTCTAATTTTGTATAGCACATTCAAGAACAACATGTTGGATGAAGGACTAGGAAGTGGGAGAGGGGAGAAAAAGCAGAAAGGTAGACCAAACTGTGACTTCCTTTACACATTTGAAAGATGAAATCTCTTTGCCACTTCTTGAAAATATTAGATGTTTTCCTGAGTAGAAATAAATGTTCTCATTATTTTCCACCCGTTCCAGTCTCCAACTAAGACATACTCTTCTGTGATAAAACGGAAGGCTATAAAAACTATGCAGCTTAGCTCCATAAATGACCGTAACTACAGACAAGCGCATGAAGAATCAGAAATGATGACATGGATGGGGAAATGCCAGCTATATACTTTTCAGATTTTCAAACAAGAAACAAAACAAAATCACATCTTTATTTTCTTTTTTTTTTTTAGGATATTATTAGTTTCCTGAAGAGGATTTTGGAAGAGCAAAAACAAAAACAAACAAAAAAACCCCCTAACTTTTAAAAATCTATTTTTTAAATTGGCAAATATTTTCATTTCCAACAAAAAAAATTTTCCTTGAAATATTTTTCACAAAACAATGGCTTTGCTAAAGCATAGAATAATTGTCCATTTTGTGGTATAGTTACATTTTTTAAAAGAACAGTAAAACTAAGACACACACACTCCCAAAAAGAGCAAGAATATGTATTATCAAATCTTAAAAAGTGAATACCTAGGGATTATTTTTTTTTTTTCCAAGCAAAACAAACATTACTCAGCTGTTATTTGGCCCTCTACTGTCAAGGAAACCATGTCAGAAACTTCTGAAGAATATCCAACCTCTTGCTATTTACTGTTAGCTTTTTTGGAAGAAATGTTAAATGCATAAACCCTTGAATACATTTGTTAGCTGACTGGCATACTCCATACTCATTATGTCTGCACAGTATTAACATGCCTTTGCAGCTCTACCTACATACAGGGTTATATTTTAAGCAGTACCTAATAAACTCCAACTGAAAACTGGAAAACACTTCTGATTTCTGACCAACAAGTTAGGAGGTTTCCACATGGGAGAGGCACTCTAAAGAGCTAAGAATCAGGACAGCATCCACGCCTCCCATCTCATAGCAGTCAATCATTCCCACCATGCCATTCTTGGTGTGGTCACTTAAATACAGGCCGAATTTAAGGCACTAGATAAACAGGAGATATTCTAGATACTCTCTGATAGGAAGAAAGATACACAATCCATCTGCTTCCCTTGAGGACACAAATCAAATCAGCTTCAACTATTCCTCCCAAGAGCATATTTTAGACCCAACAGATCAGGAAATAAGTAACAAAACCTCTATTCAGAGCTGACAAACATTTCTATATGTAGCTCTAAGAAAAATGCCATTGATGTAAAGTGTCTCATGCACAGCACTGCAATGAGGTGAATTCTGAGTATTTGTATGTTAGCCTCAAATGTATTTCAAAGTTTTAACATTTATTACTGTTGCTGAATTTTAAGTAGAAGCTTAAGGACACAGTTCTGCTATTTTAGTCATCTGGGCCATAGTATATACAACTTATTATTGTGAGGAATCATATCTAACACTCAGAGGTAACAGTTCTAAAAAATGTCCACAAGGTCAAACTGTGAATTCCTTATTTTCACTGGAATTCACTTACTTATTCACACAAGTAATTTTTCTATTTCTGGGCTAGCTGCTTGTCTAAGAAGTGACTCTAAGTGTGACTAAGGGGTTTGCAATCTAATATGAAAGAACATAAACCTAGCCACATTTCTGGTTGTGTTTGGTGGGTTTTTTTTAAGTTAAGAGTTTGAATGTGCCAGAAATCTGACCATGATTGAACATTTTTTTCTGTTTGTTTGGTTTTCTTTTTTTCCTTTTATTTTTTTCTTTGTTTAGTGTGCCATTAGCTGGATTGTGTTAATGATAGAGATCAATGTGGGCAATTGCTAGTTGACATATTTTTCTGCTGGCTACCCTAAGTGTTAAAATAAGCTTCTCAAGATTTTCCCATTACTTGCAAAAAAGTTCTCACTTCTACTTTGCAACATACCACATTCACTTACTGAGCCTGTGTAGATGAATCTGACACTCACACTCACCAAAGCTTAGTCTAGAGCTTATTGAAATGATTCAAGCTTTTCTTTTACTTGAAGGAATTTGAAAAAATAGTGTGGATAGGCACACATCTAACATAAATTAAAAAAAAAAAAAAGAAAAAAAAAAAAGAAATGGGACTAGAAATGCAAACCACTTTCTATCATACTTTATCTAACTGCAATATTGTGAAAAAAAGATGTGTTGCCATTGTACACCTTGGTTTTCATTTAGGCTATATAACTGATGTTATATTTAATTATATCAGTGTTGAACATTCAATAGTAAGGATTACTGCTTAAATATCAGTCTATGCATCAGCAGTTTATCTTATTGTTATTATTACTTGCATTTCCTTTAGAATACAAATTTTGCTCATGGTTTCTTTGTCACTAATCCTGATTAATTATCATTTAAATTTCTTCAGGAAGACCACCAAAATTAGAAAGACTTTGTAATTTTTTTTTATATGATTTAACTGAAATTCATCCTCCTGATTGCTTACAATTGTTAAGAGGTCATTCATATCTAATGGTATAAACATAATAAATATTCTCTTACCTTGACAGAATCTGAATTTGTTTTAGAAAGGTTGTATGTGAAAGCTTCTGAGTCATATGGGGAAGAATTAGGTCTGTTTACAACTACTGATATTAGTTAAACAGTATGCCATATATTAAGTGCTATCTTGAAATGGAAATACTCAACTTACCAAAAAAATAAGTTTGTGAAATTTCTAGCTCTAATAGATTTCAGTGACCATATCACACAAATCTTTTCAAAGAGATTTGTAATCACTTTAAGAAGTGAAATTATACAAAAATACATCTATGAAAATGTAATTATGAATGCATCAATTCTGGTAATCAACCAATTAAATATAAATAACCTATTGGATCAGACTGGTCTACCTGACCAATATTCTGTCTCCAAGAAGAGACACAGAAGGAGTCGTATCACCACATATCATCACCAAGGCTTTCCAACACCAACCTGCAACTGGCTTCAGCACTGCCAACCACAGCAGTACTTACGTCTGTCTCCCTCCCCTCTATGGTGCTTCCAAACCAGCCCACTCAGGTGCTTAGACCTGTCTACCCCTTACAGCCAGTCAAGAAAGGAGATGCTGTATGGTGATACAGGGTCCTTGGAGGGAATGCTAATCAGGACTCCATGTGGTGAAGGCGAAGGCCATCCAGAGGAAAAGGCTACCTCCTCTCGTGCTGGCCATCCCACGTTGAGTGTTGCCACCTGAACCCTTTGACCACAAACTGTGGAGCGGGAGGTAGCACTGGGTTACTCCTCAGCACAGGTTACAGTATCGCGCCAAAGGTTATCTTGCTACAGGTCAGTCCATGTTGGAAGATTTTATGCACTGAGATGAGAGGTTCACCACATCTCCCATGGAATGCTACACTACAGTGAGTCGTTCTCTGTTTCCGCCATAGGGTGATGCAGGAGCTTGTGCCCAGAGAGCTGCCTTTACAGGTGGTCTTGACCACAAACTCATGACATATTCCTTTAACGCAGGTCCCAGAACAGCCACTCTGTTTCAATTCTGATCAAGGCAACAACTTCTCAGCTTCCTCTGTCTGCATCAGCTAGATCAGGAGCTCCGGCCTGGCATTTGAAAACGTACGGTAGATGGGTGTCTCACACAATGTGCTGCAGCATCCAACAGGTCACAGGTCTACCACTCACTCTGAGCATCACCCCTTTGACCACTGACCACTTTTCAGATGCTAATTGGGACAAAATGAAAACCTGCCTGTCAAAGCAGCTGCAAGAATGAGTGGACGACCGTAGTGACTTTCTTTTTTGGAGAAGGCGCTTATATCAAGCAGCCAGTCCATAATCTGGTATAACTCTGCTTCAGTTAATAAGTAATTATTCCGTGCTCTGGAATGTCTTGAATAGGTCAGGACACCTGAGTATCTCAGTGCCTGAATATCTCATAGTTGAAAGTCTGGGGGGTTTTGTTGAACAACCAAATACCATGATTGAATCATCTGAGATAGACATGCACTCCTTGCACACTAATTATAGCCTGAGAAAGCATCACAAACAGGGTACTCAGTTGAGATAAAAGCTTTCTTTTTTATGCATTCCAGATGACTTCAGGCATAAGATAGGTCCTAAACTGTCCAAAAATATTAAAGCAGCTTCAAAAATGAATTTTAGCCTTTTTAGAGAATATTGCCATGATACTTTGTTACTGCTGGAGTTACACAGCAACAGAGTAGCATAATTTTGGATTTGGCCACCTGCACAGATGTTCGTTGTAGTTTTGTTTTGTTTTGTTTTGTTTTGTTTTGTTTTGTTTTCCCTCTCTCTCTCTCTTTCTCCCTCCCTTCCTTCCTTCCTTCTGTCCTTCCTTCTTTTCTTCCTTTTTTTAGTCTCCCCCCCCCCCCCCCGAATATCACTAGCCACCTATTCTTTTATTTCAGCATCTAATTATTTCTGAATGTATGATTCAAAGTCTCATTGACATTCAGTAAAAGTCAAGGGGAATTAGGGTTTCAAATTTACCTTTTAGAAATTTCCCCCAACAGCTACTTATCCCAAAAAGTTTGATAAAAGACTTCACCAATATTCACCAGGAGCTTTCAAGAGTACTATCGACTGGATGTCAGCTCTGTAGCTGAAGTAAAATGATTTCAATGGAGCTACACTGATTTCTGTCAGCTAAGGATCAAGGCCTTAAAACACCAAGCAGGTGCTATATTACTAGGAACAAGACGTCTGAAATTACCATAAAGATGTATTTGAAAGGCCCTTGAATTCAAGCAGGAATTCATACTGGACTTGTTCACAGAGTCTAGCTTACATGGATTGAATAAAATGTTATCAAAATTTCACACCATTTGCAGCATCAACACCAAATATTTCAAGGTTTCAGTTAGTAACATGAAATACATATTTCTGACAGAGTTGCTTTGTTTAAACTCTCATTTAAACTCACAACTCTGTTTTTCTAAGATCCTCTATGCCACCTTCTTGTGTGAGAGAACATTGTGTGATGCTGCTTTTAATAGCTCTGCCAGTGCTACACTGTGGAAGAAAACACTACAAAATGTTCTGAATGGAAAAGTGCTTGGTGCTTGAGGGGACTATGTGTGTGTGTGGAAGGGGAGATAAACTCCTTGTGGACACGTACATTCTTTAGAAAAACAAAACAAACAAAAAAAAACAAACAAAAAAACCACCCCAAAACCAAAAATCATTATTGCCACTATTATAAGACAAATTGGAGTACAGCTTCATTGGAGACATTGCAAAATAGCTGTGGAAGAAATAAATTAAAAGCTGATATTAATGAGAATATTTGAAATGTCTCCTATCCTTCTTTTCATATTAAAAAAAAATAAATATGCACATATATAACTAGGATAAGGCACATAAGGAGTGAAAATATGTTCCTCCAAAAATATAATTTCTGAGGAGAGCATGACTGTGGATGTGAATTATGGGAGTCTGAGGAATCTCTGCTCCTGTTGGTCTTATTCTTATTGGGGGACAAGAAAGTCACTTTAGTTTTGGAGATGGTTTCCCTGCAGATACAGGTGATAGAAACATAAAATCAGGTAAAAACATTGTCTGGCTTCCTCTAGCTCTGTTCCGTAACTCCCACCACCATTGCACCTTCTGGGGACCCAGAGAAGCACTATTATCTTCATTATTTACATTAACTAATTAATGGGAGATTAGGACCTGGATACATCCTACCTAACTTTAAATGATTAACTCAAGTCCCTACTCACCATAGGCTCCCTCCATAATCAATGGAGAGATAACTCTGCAAAGAGATGATTAGGAGGACTTAAGTCCTATAAAATAAGCAGCAGACAGACAAGGCAGTCTCTATTGCTATTCCCAGCAAGAAAGACTGGAAACACATCAGGAAATCTACATGTGAGATGTATTGTAGATACCTCAAACAGAACAAGAGTTTCAACTGAAATTCATGCCTTTTAGGTCTTAACATCAATCAACTGCTAGACCCAAATCTACAGAAAACACAACATCATTAGCTCCACTCCACTCTGTGCTTGGAAAGAATTTCTTGTCACCTGAAAGAGTTCACTAGGAAGAACACCATCACGATGAAGGTGACTAACAACAACAAAACAACGCCAAAAAACCCAAACCAAACACACACATGAAAAAATAGAATGAAAACCGACAAGTCCTGGGTCTTGAGGTGAACTGTAAGAGAGGTTGAGATGTTCTGGACCAGAAGAAGGCATGAAACCAATACTAATAGTAACAAACAAAACAAAACAAGCAAATGAAAAATGAATGCAAGGAAAAATAAAGTATAGCTTTGAGGGCTATTTTGATAGCATATATATGTGTTCAGAATATTAGTTTCAGGGCAGCTTATAATAAGAATCAAAATAACCTTTGTCTGTATTTAAATTCTGAAGTACAGATGATATTTTTTAATCGTATTTACTGAATAAATGAGCTCCACTAGCCATTCACTGCCAGAACAATTAATACTGTTCTTGTTAATAGCTCTTGCTGAGACAGGCCTTGGTTGCACCATCTATTGCCCACCTTGACTGCGTTCTTACAAATCCAAGCTGAACACACTTTCCCCATTGCAAGGATCACTGGGTAAAAATCTACAGTTAATTTTATCCAGGCGGTGAAAGCAGATCATGTAAATATCCCTTCTGGTTTTAAAAGTAATGAATTCCTTCTCCTGTGGAAATCAGTAGTCATTTGTATGATGGACTTCAGGATAATTACCTGATACATACAGATTTCATCATATGAACCTAAAAAGGTTGGGAGACCACTGATAATAATTTGAAAAAAAAACAAACCCAAACAAACAAAACAAAAAACAACCTGTCAACAGTACACTTCAAACCCATGAAAGACTTTTTCTTATCTTCTGTCTGGAAGTCTTTATGGCTTGCTTTTTATTTCAAAAACCACCATTAACACAGTGTGAAATATATGTGTAAAATGAGTTAAAGGGGCTTTCCTCCTCCTTGGTCAGTTTACAAGGAACTAAACAAAAATGAAAGAGTCCTTATCAACAGAAGTCACAAACATACTCTGTAAATTAATATACATCAGATGCTGCAAAAAGCAGCACATCAGCAATCCAGATCAAACAAGGATAAAGAAAGAGGATTGACAGGCTCTTTGTTATCTTTTAGAGAGGTAATTGCACGTTTCCATATTGATAATATAATGGAACAGATTCCAGTCTGAATAAGTCTCTTAAAATCCAAGCTAACACTGTTGACTTCAGTGAAGTAATTCTGGATTTACACAGGTGTAAGTGAGAGTAAATATATTTTGACCTGATTGCAGTTTTCATCCTTTCATCCATTCTAAAAAAACTACGACATCCTCTCTACTACAAATACTCTCCTCATTTTGAAATTATCAGTAGAGAAAAGGCCAAAAGGTGACGGGAGTGGGCTTTTCTGTACGACTGCATCTTTTAATGTTCACAAGCCATATATTCACATGGTGTAAAATGACTTATTTTCATTTATTTTGTAGTAAAAACAGAATGTATTTCAATGACAAACGGTTTGGTCTTGTAAAAACTTTATCTGGCAGTAAGATCACACGTAAATGCTCTCCCACACATCAATGGGATTGTTCAATAGCACACCCTATTCCATCACAAGCATTCGTTATATTGGGCTCTAATTTAGCCCAGAGGCACATGCTGATAAAAAGCAAAAATGCGTCTGAATACCAACATGAGATTTTCAGTTAAACTGTGGCTGTTTAACTGTACTCAGCAAATGGAGTGCCTTTGTCAAGAAACAAAGCTCATTTATGGAAGCTGGAAGGAAAGATCAGAGAAAACAAAACAAGTAATATGATTCAGAAGCTATGCTTTTACAGTTCAAGGAAACCGATTGTGGCAGCAGTTAAAGCAAAACAACAGCAACAGCACTTCCACTGCAGCAGTAGTGGACCCATCTGATGGCTCATTAATGCAAGAGAATCATGGGACCTGATAGAACAGGGCAAATTCCTGTTACTGGTCCAGGTAAAGGTAAAATGCTATTCCACTGGGCTTGTTTTTCTCCTTTCAGCAAATTCCCACATACAAACATGTGCCACCTTCAATAGTCCATGAGTTTTAAATATTTTACAGACCTCATTTTTTTTCTCCTTCACTTCAGGGACTCAGCTTGTACTTTTAAAATGTGCTTTTTATTCTTATGGGAGTTTGTTTGGGTTTTTTCCTAGCCATTAAAGTAGGCAACTAAAAGTCAGGACACCTGGCTTCTATTCCCAAATCTATTCCTATTTCAAATGGTCAATGGCTCTATCCTTGCTTACCAGGCTGTAGATAGAAATCCTAACAGTTACCTACCTCAAAGGGTTTTTGTGAACTCTAAGACTTAATTAATGGTTGCAAAGCAGTTTGAATACCATGGATAAAATGTTTTCTGCAAGTACGCTGTAATTGTCATAGAAATAATAGCCTCTTTACCTGCGGTAGATTTTTTGCAAACTGCAGGTCTATAAAGTGTAGGTAATCTCGCTGCTGTAAATTCTATACTAAAGTCCATTCAAATTCTTCAAATAAGGTTTTAAGCAAGAACAAATGTGGAATAAATCTGGGCTCCATAAAATAGGAGTGAGGTGAATCAGACACTGTATGTCCTGAGGAATCAGATACAGTGTAGTCAGCTCACTGATCTGTATCAACACATTAATGATTTATGTAGCTTTTAATTTACAACACAGACATATCTAAAATAATCAGGTAGAGGCAGGCATTAAAAATTCACTGCATGGGTCATAAAAAGATTAGTTATTCAAGTGACTTCAGATTTGTATTTCATTAAGGAATAATTTTAATTTACTTTTAAACAGTTTATATACAGAGATTTAAGAACTCTTGGAAGCTGATTATGCAGAACTCCCACTTTTATGCATTCAATATATTTAAGACCCTTTTTTTTTCAAGCTGTTTTAATTTGTTTGAAAGCACATGGAAAAAATATGGCTCGATAATTTGAGGGGGGAAAAAAATCCTTTAATTTACAGAAAACGGTGAGTCTATTTTATTTGCATTTTTTATACATGCATGAAAGCCAAAAGAAGATCAAAGGGGAGGCTGCTCTCCCTACTGATCCAGCCTGATTGTATCCCCCTCCCTCCACCATAACAAGCTCTCAACTTGGAGCTAATTGTAGCTTGGCTATATTTAAGCAGCTGCATTCCACTCAGCTGCTGAAGAACTGGTTTCCTGCTTCACTGCAAGTGTTTATTTTCTACCGCCCTTCTTGATCACATGCTGCAACAATCTGTAAAACAATAGCAAGTCTAAGGTCAGTTTAAATAGAAATTAGTCTTGCTCAGGTTATTTAGCAACTTTTCTCTTCCCCTTCCTTCTTTTTCTTTTTTTTTTTTTCTTTCTCTTTTTCCCCCCTCTTATTTATCCTTTTGCAATAAACATTTTCGGGTGTCTCCCGCAACTACAACAACTAACACAATTATGTCAAAAATATTGCTGTTATCAATCCTGTCGGGGAAACAGTCTAGCTCATCATGCAGGTAGCCTTTGTGTTCTGTTTTTTTAACTATTTCTTTATTCACTTCCATGTCTTATCCTGGATCCCTGTAGCTTTTAACTTAAACAGATGCCTGTCATGTGGAACTTTATTGAGGGCTTTCTGAAAGTCCAGATAAATCATGCTGTATGCATTGACACTGTCAACCTTGTCTGTAACCTTCTCAAAGTCAAAAGAAGTTAGGCAGATTCCTGCTTTTCCATTTTCACAGTTTGACTTTATTTTTTGTTGAGGAGATTGTGGGCCGTACTCCCAGCTGATGTAAATTGCTGCATCTCCATCCAAATCAACGGAATTGTGCCATTTTACACCCTGCCTTCCAAATCTTTGCCTTCTTTGACTGAACAAAGTTTCTATTTTTGATGCATATTGTAAATGCCCAAGTTTAATGATGCAGTGAACATTTACTTAAAATATGGACCCTGAGATACATAAGTTATCCACAGCAGATTAATGCCCCTGCATATGTATTTTCCCGTTTAGTCCCAAACTTGCTTAAAATGAGCTTTCCATTTCTTCAAAAAAAAAAAAAAAAAAAAAAATTAACAAGAGCAGACAACAATTGAAAATTTTGTGGGAGATGTTGGTCCATTCAGAAGGACCTGAATCACATCACATTCAAGTCTGGTATGACTCACGTTGGATAATGCAGGATATGCGTTACTTATAACCCTTGCCACATATGTCAAATATCTTCTGTGGAAGAGTTCACAGATGTTATTCTTACAGAAAGGACACAGAGAATACCAGATTTTTCAGATCTCTTTGCTTTTATGATCCTATTTCTGGTTTCACCACCCTTAATTTCTAAGGAAGAAAACGTTCACCTTCAGTAAGCATTTAAATGTTGGACATGTGGAACTTGAATTTTTTTGACGCAGCAGAAGTATTTACACCATTATTGGGAAAACCCAAAACAGGTAATAATATCTAATACATGCCACATAAAATTAAGATCACCTTCTAGTAATTATCTACATTTTGCTTCTTCTAGAATACCAGTTCTAAAAGCATTACTGACAGCTTTTCCTCCTTTTTTTAAACAGCAAGGATAACCAATTTTTCCTAAAGCCATTCATGCTTTTTAACAATCAAACACAGCGATCAGGCACAATTCTTCATCTGCTTTGTTGAGCTTGATCCAAGACAGTCCCATCCTTGGTCTTCCTATGAGATACATCTTCATTGCCAAGCTTTTGTCCTGCCCTGTATCAGCACAAAATCTGACGTTCCTTCCTGCCTTTGGCTGGGACACGGGTGTAATAACCCACGCTACTGCTTATTGCACAGCAGAGTTGTGTTCACGAGCTCTCCTTAGTGATGTTTCAGAGGTCTCTGCCCTTTTCTTTTTTGACATCTGATTTTGGAAAAAAGAAGGTGGGGTGGGAAGTAGGGTGGGGGAAGAAAGGGATTCGTGTATGGAAGTGCAGGGAGTATGCTTTATCTATTCCTTACAGTTTCCTGGTATTATATATTCCTTAGTGCATCTTTCTGATACTTCTTGTATTTAGAGACTCATGTAATCCATGACAGACATTCCCACTGTTCTTATGTGAAGCAAAGAAAACATTTATCATTATATTAGCTATCCTTGCTCTTGCCCACACTATTTACTGACTCATGTGGGTAAGTGATATTGGGCCTGTTTGCATCATTAGTAATATTTAAAGGCATGTCCTCAAGTATCCCAAGAACTCCAAAGGCAAGAGAAACACTCTCACAGATTTTAGTGTGCTTTCACTGAGACCTTTGTCCAAAAAGAGAGAAGCTGTCCATAGGTGAACTTTACACAGTATATTGAGAATGCTCCCTTAGCCATCAGTGACCCTTTAACTGCGTGTCTCACTGGATTTTTGGAAGGTATCAGATGCAGAGTTCTGTGCCTCCTGCTTTCAACACCCGTTTAACACATGAACACAAAAGATAGAATTTGACCCTCCAAGTACACGTGATCCTGACTGTAGCCTTCACAGACTGGTACTACATCATCGTCATTAACATATGAAACTGTGTCCTTCTGCCTGAAAAAAACATACCCCAAACCAGTAAGAAACAGTGTTGTTAATATGGATACCCATTTCTAGCCACAACCCAGACCAATTTCAATCCCTCAAAAAAGTTTGAGAGGCACAAGTACTTGTCACCGAACAAGAGAAACATCAGCATCCTTAAATTCCCTTGGTGCCTTTATTCCTAGTGCTCTATGGAAAGCATTCAGACATCAGTAATGACGAATAGTCATGAGCAGTAGTGTTAAACTCAGTGCTGGACAAAATCACAGCTTTTTCCATACCCTTTTTCACTGGGTAAATTCTAGGGTCAAAAGATCTGTCTTTCTGAAGGCAATAGTAAAAATACCGAGGTGCTCCTTTTGCTTCAGAAGTGAGACTGTCTACCTGTTTTACTGGCATCCTGCAGGGGAAGACAGATGCTGTCTGAAAAGGTGTCTGCAAGGTATTAAACTGGATCCAGCTCAGACATTAACTATTGCCAGTGCTTTTTCGAAAAGAGACTTAACTCAAATGTACAAAATCACAGATCCATGCTTGTAAAAATTGGCCATTCCCTACAGATAGCTACACCTTTGGGCTTTTTCACCTTCTAAGCTATCGCTGCTCTGCCCTGCTTCTATTTTAACAGAAACATTTTATGGGAACGCACCTATTTAGAAAGAAAACCAAGCAGCATTTACAATCTGTATCTTCCCTCTGTTGCTGACCTGAGGACAAAGAAAATATAGGAAAGCTGGAAGAAAATGAAGGACTTCTTAAATGAAAATAAGGGGAGCAGAAATTCATTTTAGTAAGATGAAATCTTAGGCTTTGCTTCTTAAACTAGGCAAGATCAAATTCTCATACCAGTAGAAATCAGGAGACTAAAGAAATGGTGCATGACAATTCCAAGTATATGGCAATTTAGTCCTTGAAAGACAAAATCATGAGTCCAGCACTTAATGGAAGTTCCCTCTCTGGGTTCTCTACTAATATATGTGACATTTTAATGTCAGATGATGTGCTTAGTGTAATTATGGCATGCAATTTCTCCTTGAGTGATGAAAAGCTTACGCCTTTTTGTCCTTCACATACATATTTTCAGACCACTATGAATCCCACTTTTGGTGTCTTCTCCATATTGACACAGAGTATATCAGGGGCCAGCCTTTGAAAATAAATATCAAATATGCACAGACTACTAAAAACAAATAAAACTCAGGACACGACATAGAGGTCTTTTAATCCCTGGCATGAGTTTTGGGGATTTTGAAACATTCACCGAGAGTTAATGAGTCAAAAAGAGCACAGTAACTGGAGTGAGTCGGAGGCTCTCTTTTTGTACCTTGGGAGAACTATATGAAACAGGCCTAGAGAGCTAGACTACCTAGGCCTTGGTTTCCTTTTTCAGAACAAGGATAGCTAAAGCAAAAAAAAAAAAAAAAAAAAAAAAAAAAAAAAAAGGCAAAAAAACCAAACCTCACAGATATATCTCTTTACTATTGACCTTGATAAATTTGGTTTAGATATTCAGATGAAACTCATAAAGTGTATGGTAGAGCTGAAAATCAGAATAGTGTCATAGGACTAAAGCATCCTTCTATCACTTATGACCAGGAATCAGCAGAAAGGAGACTAAAAGACATCTAGAATCCAGGAAAAGGAGGAGGATTACAATTAAAAAAAAAAAAAAAAAAGAAAGAAAGAAAAAGATAGACTAAAATCTGCCTTGAATGCTACAAATAGATTCTTCACCTGGAAGGATTTTTTTTCCCATAAAAAAACAAAGAATGCTTGGAAAGATGGATAGATAAGTCCACATGCTGATAGAGAAGTTACAGTAGAAGTCTTGTTGCAAAATAGCTTCTGCATTGGTAAGAAATGTAGTTTAGTTTCGGAAACTGGGTCTCCCATGGACCTAGCTCTACTTAAGCACCTTCAGTACAAGCTGAATAGAATAATTCATCTTTCCTAGCTGGCGCAGTATTGGCAGTTTCAGTCCAAATGATAAAAAAAATGGCAGTTTTTCCTTCATGCTGCTCTCTGCAGAAATGTCATTGCAAAAGACACTAAACAATTAAGTATTCACAGACAGATTTTCAATGAAGCTATGCCATTTTAAGATAGTTGGGATTCTGGCCCTAAATTTTTAATTTCTCCAGACTGCAATATGGTTTCTTTTTTTGTTTACCTTTTCCTTGCACTTTCTCTTGCTGTCTTTTCTTTTTTTTTTTTGTCCTCTTTTTTTATTTTTTTTTATCCTGAGGAGGAAATAAGGGATCATATTTTTTTATTAATAAAAAAGAAAAAGGAAGGGGAAAAATACCAAAAGAACAGAATTTGTCTTTATGAAAGAAAATACTGTAGATATTTTGCCAAAAAGGACACATAGTGAAAATAGATTAGTTCATTTGAGCGGTATGTGGAAAATATATATTTCCTGAAGCAGGTGGTGCGAATGAAGAGGATAGGAAGAAAAATGTCTTGCGTGGAAAGTATTCTTCAAAATGTGATTTCTCTCATCAAGTGAGGAGGCAGCAAAACATTGCACCACTGAGAGCTGCAGTGTTTCCTAGCAGGCTCTCTTTGGAATCTTCATTTATTTAGTTATAAACACAGATCTCTTGGTTAGAAGTGTTCTTTCATTTTTTTATATTTTCAGTGAAGAGGTGGATATAAAGATAAAATGGTATATTAGGTAATGAGGTAAATGGCAACAAAAAAAACCACAAAAAACAAACAACAAAAGAGGATCTGGGGGTGAAGATGGGGCATGACTACGTAGCAGAAAAGATATAACCTTGCATCTTTTGAAGAACAGCCTCTATTCAGCAATCAACACCTCTTTGTTTTTGTCTTTGTCTTTCTCATCCACTATGGATAACAAAAGTGAGGCAGGTACTGACTTCATTTGGCAAGAGAAGAGTCCAATATTTCTCTAATTAATAGTTGATTTGCCAGAATGTAAAAATCTGGGTCAGCCAAAACAGTTCAGAAACATGTGTTGAGTTAACAGATCAATAAATTTCGGCTTAGTTTTCTTCAGAGGTGAGGAACTGAGACATTTTGGAAAGAAATCAATGACAATTTATAGTCCAAATCAAATTCTGATTACCATCACTTGTGTACCAACTGAAATTCTGATTAGACTCTTATTTACCATCCTACCAACTTCCAACAACTACTTCATTGGACTTTCATCGTATTCTAAAATGTTGGGGTTTTTGGGGTTTTTTTTGTTTGGTTTTTTTTTTTTTTTTTTTTTTTTTACTGTTGCTCTTAAATCAAGAAAGCAAGGAAATCCATTAAACTAACTTTAATGGATTTAAAAGTTACAGGGAAAAAAAGTGCTTTATGAAACACCCTCTTCCTATAGGATTTATATTTATGCAAATAAAGTATTCTTACATGTGTTCATTCTTCACCATCATATAGTTGACTGCATAAGAAACAGCAGAAGACAGAAATCCAGGCTCAAGGTATCTGCAGAAAAGTTTTTTGTTTTGTTTTGTTTTTTTCTTGTCCAAATATCTCCAGAGTATTGCTGGGACTGGTATAATCCTATGAGGTGGGAAATGCATGGAGAGGGGAAGGATCATCCTCCCCTTTCCACTATGACTAAGAGCCTTCCCTTCAGTAGGCAGTGACAGACTGCAAATCTACCTTAATCTAAGTGCCTGAACCTCCTCTTGCAGTAACTGGGAAGAGGTAAAACCCGTCCAGCTGTTACTGTGCTTACATAGATTTGGGGGGAAATAGGCAAAAGCATTAAACCCCATCTCTCAGGAGAAGGATGATCAGAATCAGCATTTCATGTGAAGTACAGTTCTGCTAACATTTCTTAATAGTTCATTAGAGTCAAAATATAAAAGAAGACTGCCTAGTGGTTAGTGCACTCATTTGGGAAGGAGGGTCATGGATTTAAATCCACACTTCAGTGACTAACATTTTTTTCCCAGTGACTGCTTCATGTAAAATTCAAATGTTCCTTTAGTTCAGGGCTCAGGGATGTTGCCCTCTCAGATGAATGCTCTAGCCAGTGGGAAGTGTGTTGTCAGAGTTTTCTTATTTATATAAAATAAAGGTGCCAGGGGAGGGGAACCTCTATCCATCCCACTCCGACCACTTTGATGCCAGGGCCAACAATAGATGCCCAGAGCCTGGAGAGGGATCACAGGTCAGCAGAAGAGCACCTGAAGAGCAGCACAAAGGAATTCCAGCCAATCCAGCCCATAAGTCAGCTTCATCAGGGGCCCAGCTTCAATGCCTCTATGCAAATGCACGTAGCATGGGGAATAAACAAGAGGAGTTAGAGACGTGCACACGCCTGCAGGGCTATGATCTTATTGGCATCACGGAGACATGGTGGGATGGCTCCTATGACTGGAGTGTTGGAATGGAAGGATACAGGCTCTTTAGGAAGGAGAGGCCAGGGAGACGAGGAGAGGGTGTCACCCTCTATGGCAATGACCAGCTGGAGTGCACAGAGCTCCACCTGGGGAGGGACGAAGAGCTGCCCGAGACCTTATGGATCAGGATTAAAGGGAGGGTAGGTGTAGGTGACATTACAGAGGGGGTCTGCTACAGGCCACCCAACCAGGAAGACCAAGCAGATGAGGCTCTCTACAGACAGACAGGAGCAGCCTCATGTTCACAAGCCCTGGTCCTCATGGGGCACTTAACCACCCCAATATCTGTTGGAGGGACAACACAGCAGGGTATAAGCAATCCAGCAGGTTCCTGGAGTGTGTTAAGGATAACCTCCTCCTCCAAGTGATAGAGGAGCCAACGAGGAGAGGTGCTATGCTGGACCTTGGTCTCACCAACAAGGAGGGGCTGGTGGGGAATGGGAAGCTCAAGGGCAGCCTTGGCTGCAGTGATCATGAAACAGTGGAGTTCAAGATCCTTAGGGCAGCAAGGAGGGCACACAGCAAGCTCGCTATCCTGGACTTCAGGAGGGTGGACTTTGGCCTCTTCAGGGATCTGCTTGGTGGAGTACCATGGGATAAAGCCCTGGAGGGAAGAGGGGTCCAAGAAAGCTGGTTAATGTTCAAGGATCACCTCCTCCAAGCTCAGGGCAATGCATCCCAACAAAGAAGAAGTCAGGCAAAAACGCCAGTAGGCTTGCATGGATGAACTAAGAGCTCCTGGACAAACTGAAACACAGAAAGGAAGCCTATAGAGGGTGGAAACAAGACCAGGTAACCTGGCAGGAATACAGAGAAATTATCCAAGCAGCCAAGGATCATGTTAGGAAAGTTAAAGAGCTGATTGAATTAAATTGGGCCAGGGATGTCAAGGACAATGACAAAAGCTTCTATAGGTACATAGGTGGTGAAAGAAAACTGGGGAAAATGTGGGCCCTTTCCGGAAGGAAACAGGAGGCCTGATTACCAAGGACATGGAGAAGGCTGAGGTACTCAACAACTTGTTTGCCTCAGTCTTCACTGGCAAGTGCTCCAACCACACCACCCAAGACACAGAAGCTAAAAGCAGGGACTGGGAGACTGAAGAACTGCCCACTGTAGGAGAAGATCAGGTTCGACACCATCTAAGAAACCTGAAGGTGCACAGGTCCATGAGACCTGATGAGATGCACCTGCAGGTCCTGAGAGAACTGGCAGCTGAGGTGGCTAAGCCACTATCCATCCTATTTGAGAAGTCATGGCAGTCTGGGGAAGTTCCCACTGACTGGACAAGGGGAAAGACAATGCCCATTTTTAAAAAGGGAAAAAAGGAAGACCCAGGGAACTACAGGCCAGTCAGTCTCACCTCTGTGCCTGGCAAGGTCATGGAGCAGATCCTCCTGGAAACTGTGCTAAGGCACATGGAAAATACGGAGGTGGTTGTGACGGCCAACATGGCTTCACTAAGGGCAAATTGTGCCTGACAAATTTAGTGGCCCTCTGCAACGGGGTTACAGCGTTGGTGGATGGGGGAAGAGCAACAGACGTCACCTACCTGGACTTGTGCAAAGCATTTGACACTGTCCTGCACAACATCCTTGTCTCTAAATTGGAGAGACACGGATTTGATGGATGGAACACTCACTGGATAAGGAATTGGCTGGATTGTCACACTGAAATAGTTGTGGTCAATGGCTCAATGTCCAAGTGGAGAGCAGTGACGAGTGGCATTCCTTGGGGGTCAGTATTGGGACTGGTTCTGTTTAATATCTTTGTTAGTGTCATGGACAGTGGGGATCAAGTGCACCCTCAGCAAGTTTGCCAATGACACCAAGCTGCGTGGTGTGGTCAACATGCTGGAGGGAAGGGATGCCATCCAGAGGGACCTTGACAGGCTTGAGAAGTGGGCCTGTGCGAACCTCATGAATTTCAACAAGACCAAGTGCAAGGTCCTGCACATGGGTCAGGGCAGTGCCAAGCACAGATACAGGCTGGGCGACGAGTGGACTGAGAGGAGTGCTGTGGAGAAGGGCTTAAGGATGTTGTTTGACAAGAAGCTCAACATGACCTGGCAATGTGCGCTTGCAGCTCAGAAAGCCAACCGTATCCTGGGCTGCATCAAAAGAAGTGTGACCAGCAGGTTGAGGGAGGGGATTGTCCCCCTATACTCCACTCTCGTGAGACCCCACCTGGAGTACTGCGTTCAGCTCTGGGGCCCCAATGTAAGAAGGACATGGACTTGCTTGAGCAAGTCCAGAGGAGGACCACAAAGATGGTCAGAGGGCTGGAGCACCTCTGGTATGAAGACAGGCTGAGAGAGCTGGGGTTGTTCAGCCTGGAGAAGAGGAGGCTGCAGGGAGACCTTCTAGCAGCCTTCCAGTACCTGAAGGGGGCCTACAAGAAAGCCTGAGAGGGACTTTTTACAAGGACATGTAGTGATAGGTCAAGGGGTAATGGCTTTAAACTAAAAGAGGGTAGTTTTAGGCTAGATGTAGGGAAGAAGTTCTTCACTGTAAGGCACTGGAAGAGGTTGCCCAGAGAAGCTCTGGATGCCCCATCCCTGTCAGTGTTCAAGGCCAGGTTGGATGGGGCTCTGAGCAACCTTGTCTAGTGGAAGGTGTCCCTGCCCATGGCAGGGGGGTTGGAACTAGGTGACCTTTAAGATCCCTTTCAATCCAAACCATTCTATGTTTCTATGATTTGATACTCCCTGGCTAAATGACTGATTTTTCCATATTACACAGAACAGCTTTAGTCTCTCCACATTAGGCTGAATGAATGTAAGTGATGGCTTAAACTTGGCGAGCTAAAGTTTTTGCTAGCCCTAGGTGTCTCCCATCTTAGGATAATGAAGAATTTCTGGAATAGTTCAGTAATGCAGGAATACGCTGATGAATGGCAATTGAAATATTGTTAACACTTGACTGCACACAGATGCCCAAAATTAAAACTTCAGGTGCCAAAAAACCCTAGGTGTTTATAAGTCAGAAATCTGTATGCTCTAGGGAACTTTAGCACTGCACAGCAGTTGGACAAAGATTTTAAGAATGAAAAGGTGTTCAAAGTTCAGTTAAATTTAATTATAATGGCAGACTGTGCTGGTTTTGGCTGGGGTAGTGTTAATTTTCTCCATAGTATCTGGTATGGGGCTATGTTTTGGATTTCTTCTGAAAGCAGCGTTGATAACACCGGGATGTTTCAGTTACTGCTGAGCAGGGCTTACCCAGAGCCAAGGGCTTTTCTGCTTCTCCCCCCACCCCACCAGCGAGCAGGCTGGGGGGTAAAGGAGTTGGGAGGGGACACAGCTGGGACAGCTGACCCCAGCTGACCCAAGGGATATTCCAGACCATATGATGTCATGCTCCACATATAAACCTGGGAGAAGGAATAGGAAGGGGGACACGTTCAGAGTGATGGTGGTTGTCTTCCCAAGTACCCATTACACGTGCTGGAGCCCTGCTTTCCTGGAGGTGGCTGAACACCTGCCTGCCCATGGGAGGTGAGGAATGAATTCCTTGTTTCGCTTTGCTTGTGTGCGCGGCTTTTGCTTTACCTATTAAACTGTCTTTATCTCAACCCGTGAGTTTTATTACTTTTACTCTTCTGATTCTCTCCCCCATCCCACCGAGGGGGGAGTGAGTCAGCAGCTGTGTGGGGCTTATTTGCCAGCAGAGGTTAAACCACAACACAGACATTAATTTGAGGGTTTGAGTTAAAGTGATTGGGAACTTTCATAATACCTAAGAGGACTGAAAAACAAATCCACCGAGTCCTAAAGCCTTAGCCATCTTTTGCCTCAAAAAATGCTCACAAGGGAGCAGCCGATCAAGGAAGATGTGCAGATAGAAATCCTTGGGTTTAGTAGATACATGCCCTATCTTCCCTCTGTTAGTTACTTAAACATGGATAATTAAACACTCTCTAACAGTCCATTCTATATAACTGATTACCAAGCAGTTGGAAGATGTAGCAGCAACAAGTAACAAAAGTGAAAGGAAACATTTGTCAGATGAAGATGGAAATGTCAGCACAATGGTCTTCCACCACTGAAGAATCCCTTTTCCATGCTGTGTAGGGCTCGATGTTTCTCCACGTCAACTGCAGAAAGTTTCTTTGTATATGAAAATGTCAGCAAATGTAAAATGTATGCAGAATTAGAAACAGGTTGATGAGAACAGAAAATGTGTTTGGGCGTGGCTACAACTTCCAAATCCACTCTGCACTCGTAAATTTTACATTGCTATTTTTAAAGGTTGTTTATGCTCACACATTTTTTTTAATTGGAACTTGACCAGATTGTGCATATTTTACGATGCCGTCACTTTCCAGAATATCATTCACAGTTTCTTTTTTTCTAACATTTACAAAATTTAATGACTTTCCTCCTATAAAAGATATAGGCATCTGCATTTTTTTGAAATACAATCAGTTTAAGCTGTTTAAAACCAGGAGGGGGGAACATCCTGCTTGATAGTTTACCAATAAAAATGAGGAAAGATAAAAACAACAACAGGAACAGACACCCCCTACTTCTAGCCTAAGATTTCTGCAAAACAGAATGCATTGTGTTTTTCTGCTTTGAATGAAAAATCAGAGATAAGAACAACAGGATAGAGCAGACCGAAATTTTTCCAGTGAAACTGCATTTATTTAAAAAATGAGATTTCATTGAGCCCCATTATTCAAAAACTCTCAGGTTGGATGGACTGTCATGCAGTTCTGAGGGAAACTCTTTTAAATTCCTGGTGGATGTGTATGTCCAGGATTTTTGGAACTCTGGTACTTCAACTGTGGGGAAAAAATATTGCTGTAGGTTTCTTCCAGCAATTATCAGAGCACCCTTTTGCTTACCCATTTGGGCTGACTTTATACTGCCTGTTGTTAGGAACGAAAGAGGAAAGAAGGCTGGTTCTATAGAGCAGGTTTTGTGGGCTTCCAGATCTTTGTAAGTTTTAATGAAACTGATTAAAATTCTATTGCAAGATAACTTTGTGACAAAAGGAGAGCCTGATGTCTTGCTTTTTCCTACAGGAATTTCCTTTTACTCACTCAAATAGGTCTGTAAAATCCAAAGGAAAGCCATGAGTGACTGAAAAATCAGAAGCACAAGATATTATGAGTGATTAGGCATTTTAAAATAGGTTCCCATGGTGTGGGTGGACCCACCAATAAATTTTATTTATCTATATACATGGGGTTCAATATGAAAGCTGACCCTATAGGTCAACTTCAATGCACAAGGTTTCCTGCTGTCCATAAACTGAACGAATGCTCCAAAGTAACTCATTCCGTTGTACCATGTAAGTTTGGCTGAGTATGAAGCAGCTGATGTTGAATTAGTAGATAGAGAGACAGATATTTTTTAGGACAACAATGAAAATTTAAAAGCAGTGAGTTTTCTGACCTGTGCATTACTGGGTCAGTTTGTCATTCCCAGACTGCAGTCCAGACTTCCACATATGGTAGAAAAAGTACTGTACACAGCTTTAAAGTTTATTTTGCAATTTGAACCTTCCCCTTTAAGAAAATAAATAATGAAGTGTAGTTCCATCCTAGTTGACCTCCCTTAGGAAAGGAGAAAGCACATGATCCAGTGCTCTGTGCACTGATTTGGTATAAAGTCACTTCCCTGCAACCCTGAGCGGATAACTCATATACCCCATGTCTCTGTTCCTTATCTGTGAAATGGAGGTATTGGCATTTCCACACCAAAAGTGGAAATGTAGCCTAATAACTGGGCTAAAGAAATATCCAACTTATTGCTTATTGAGAATGCCTCTTTAAAATCCCACTTGCACCCATATACAGATCCAATCACTCAAAAGCATATCAGTCCCCATCTTGTTTTACCCCTTCAAAAGCATCAGATAATCACTTTTGAACAGTATTACTTACTAACATTGTAGTAGACCTAAACATTTTCAGTATATTTTCTCTACCTTCGCTTATATGTGAGTCTGAGCTAACCATTTTTTATATATTTTCTCTACTTCTGAAGCTTAGTTCAATGTGTCTTTTTTTAACAACTGTCCCTTTACCCAATTGACCTTTCTACAAAGACTTTCTTTGTTCAGATGCATTTCTTATTTTTTCTTCTTTTTTTCTTCTTTTTTCAAATGAACCTAAAAGTAATTGTGTTCATCACTGTATGCTGAATTATAATAACCATTTTTGAGAATAGTGCTTTGTACAATGGAGACCACTTGATGACGATCTGATATAAAAATAAACCTTGGAGAATAGATTGACCGAGGAAGAGTATCTGAGAATACACAATATAACGCTTGTGAGAGAAGTTGGACAATGATAATACGAAAGATGCCAGAACCCCTTTGACCTGCTGAAGTTCTACTGTGCTACAGCACAACGCAGCTCACCTTTTAATTGTTCACTTTTAGTAGTACAAGGAGTCTGAAAACCGAAAGAAGTAGGGAGAGAGAGGGAGCCAGTGTAACTAAGAAGATCTTCAGTGCAGAAGGCAAAACAGACAAGTTATTGTCCCAAACTGGGGAAAGAAGAATTGTTTATTGTCTTGCCTTTTGTCCCTAATTAGAAAAGTATTAGAGCCTGTGCAGCTTCAAAGTACAGAATCTGATTTTGTTGGTTGGTTTGCTACAATTCAACATGAAATGGTTCCTACACTGATTTCCCTATTTCAGTCCCAGGTATTAAAGATGACTACCATTTTCACTTATGGAAGCTTTAAGAAAATCAGTGGTGGTTTAGAAATGCTTTTCACAGGGTTATGCTTTGCTTTGCTACATTTCTTAATAGCTAAGGATTTTAGCCATATGACTTCACTTGAAAAAAATCAGAAATTTCTCGACTGGATATTCCCCTTAGCTATATGGTGAGAGTATTATCAAGCAGAAGAGAGCCAGAGAGGTCCTTCCAGTACCCTTCACACTAACTTTTGCTGTCGTTAAGCGTACAAAGTAACTGCACTCTGGAACACTATGGACTCTGAGACCCTGTCATGAAGTGGGAGGCAGAAGGGAAGTTATAGGCACTGTGCATCTGCCGTTGGATATAACTACAAGACAGGATGAAGAGCATCATGAAAAGGATAACCAGTTCTCCATTCTGTTTCCTGACCCAGCTATCCTTTTAACTGCGGAAGAAAACACTGGGAACTCTATAGATTCACCTCTTCCCCTGCCCATTTGCTCCTCTACCAGAGTGCTTAGATCCCATTTCTTATAGCTTGGAGAGTTTTCTGCCATCTCTCAAGTTATGTCCTAATGGATATTCCCCTTATGTACAGAGAAGGTCATAACAATCACAGGAGATATTTGTACCATCTGTAAGGTACCATTGGAAATTCAGTTCCTTACAGAGATGTGTAAAGACATACCTTTAAACATCTTTTATTTCAGTAGGAGCTGGTGCCTTAGCACACCTGAGAGTCTTGGCCTGAAAGATTCTGAACTTGTTGACACCGCGCAGCTCCACCAAGCCCACTGGATTCACAGATGGTGACCCTGCAAAAGCAGTCCTGGTTGAAAGGAGCGTGATCCCCAGGGCATGAGGTCATCTGTTTGCTTGGGCACATGTAGCTGATGGGTACATTGCTATGGTAGTTGTTTGTGACATAGCAGCGCGCAGGCAATGAGGTAAGATGCAAAGTGGAGCATGCTTATAGGTAATATGCCTTGGACTCCTTTCTTAGAGCAGTGCCTCGAAGTTCAGACAGTTATTCTGTGTTTAAGAGGTTGATGTTATTGGATGTGTCTCTCTGGACTGTGTTTGCAGTTCTATGTATGATTTGCAAAGGCAGCTGGAAGGAGGCATCAGAAAGAAAAAGAAAAATCTACATCTATAATAGAAGCGTGTCCTTAAGTCATGTGTCCTTGGAAGTGTTACATCTCTGTACTGCTGGGAGAGTTTATATGTTCCCAGGCATTGCACCACGTCCCCTCTGCAGAGAGGATAATGGCAATAGAATCAGGCTTTTATATTCACAAAGAAAGGTCAACATATGCCTTTATAAACCTTGAAAACATCCTTTTTGCACTTTCTGATAATCAAATGTGTTGAAAGAACCAATCAATTGGACATAAACATTTCATGTTCAGCAGTGTATAGTCACGCAGGACAGTGTATAATGAAACGCTCCAAAATAAAGAATGGACAAAAGTACATCCCTATTAAAAGCATAGATTTATTGACCTATCGATGTGTTTAAAAGGTCTCTGCGCTGAAACTAGGCTATATGTAAATAAGAACAATTGAAAGCAAAGGACAAATTCACAGGAAGAGTTGGAACTATATGAATGAGTCAGGCTTTCCGTAGCTGGACTTAAAAATTATTTTTAACCTGTGCTTGTCTCTAATCCTGAATTCTTTTGATATGATAAAAAAGTCTGTTTCTACAAAAGCAGTTCTTACCCAAATTAAAAGACTGTGTCTTAACACTCCTGACTGACGTAGTTTTAAATCATAAACGTTTTAAAGGACAGGAATACAAGAATTTATGACAGCCATTTTTTAAACACTAGAAATAAGGAAGAATGCAACATGAATATCTAAAATGAATATTGAACAGAACTATACTCATTCCTTAAAGAAACCCAAACAGCAAACAAACAAAACCAAACAAAAAGCTAACAACTTTCTGCTCTTATTTTTAAACTCCTTTTATTCATTCAAGTCTATAAATTCTTGTTCTTTTTCTTACAATGTAAAGAGCGTTCTTTACACTCAACTCTGTAGACATAAAAATAATACTTCAAGTGTATTGTTATGATTTCTATATCTATCCAGGAAATAATATTGAAGAAAATATCTCTCTCTATATATACTTCTATACACATGTATGTTTTAAAACTAACACTAACTCTTCTGTGGAGCTTATTGCCTCAAGATAACTTGGGAAGCAAAACTTCAGGAAAGGCTTAGGATGCTGACAAACGATCTCTGGCAAATCTCTGTGTTTATGGCTCTGCCCTGCTTGGAAGTTCACCTTGCCCCTACTCTGCAAGTCACAGCACCCCGACGCAGTCAGTAAAAGAAAAATACACTCTTCCCTGAGGTGTTCCAGATTGGAAGTTTTACTTCTAATTTAAATGAAGATGCTAGTCTTCCTGATGGCATAGCCAAAGTCTAAGCATATATAGCCTTTTTTCAGCTTTGCTATGGGTCTAAGAGGGGTGAAGATGGTTAAAGAAGGTAGTATCTTAAACCACTGAAGCAAGATTCTGCATATCGCATCTAACAGAGCCTTTATATATTGCATATACAAAGGGACTATGAAAACTTAAATTAACTGGAACAGGAAGGTGGTGGGAATAGAGGTTCCTCAACAGATTTTACACACATAACCTTTATTTTGATACTAAATTTTCCACTGAAATGAATGGAAGCTTAGGCAGCTAAATTTATTTGCAAATCTGACACATAGATTAAGATGCTTCAATGCATAAGGCATCCCTACCTGATGGGATTAGAAAGGAATACAGTTTAGAAGCTCACAGTTATACAATTAAACAGTTACTGATTTCTTACCTTTTCTACTGAAGCATCAGATACTGGCTAGTGTCAAAGATGGGAGCCTAGATAGTAAAGACCAATTTTGTGGTCTAGAATAATGGGAAGGTTTACAGAGCTGTAACCCATGTTTAACCACAGCCCATGATCAAACTATTAAAATATTCTTAAAGCATGAATATCAGCAAATGAATGTTGGTCTTCAGGGAAGTGACAGAGATGTCATTCCACATATACAAAAACAAATTAATTCCTTTCAGTTTGAAATGCTCTACTAACTGCAGAAAGAAGTTTTACGTTAAAGAGTTTAGGAGAATGTTGGTGAAAAGATAGAAAGTTTTAAACTGTACCCACTGTAGATGAGCAATGATTTGTTGATCAGACACTTGTTATTTTTGAAAAGACTGATAGTTTGGGAAAACCAGCTTGAACATAACATATTTGGGGAGTACCAATTTATCCTGGTGTTTCACTTATAGTATCTTCCAATGTCTTGATTCCACCAAATAAAATTTGCAGCACTCCCAGGTGACAAAAGACAAAGTTGTTGGATCATTTAACTTCTCATAGTAGCCCAAGAGAAAAAAAGAGAAAAAGTGGAGGGAGAATGGTAAAAGACATGATGCTGAGTTATTATTAAAGTTGTTCAGATGGATGAGCAAGGTACTTCAAATGGAAGGAGGAATGTCTCAAACATTGTTCAGCTTTCAGACAGAACCTTCTGGGTGAGATTAGAAAATGTGGAACAGCAGTTGGGGGGATTTTTTTTTTTTATTTATTTTAATGCATTGTTAGCTATAGAGTTCAGCAATTTTAATTTGTTTATCTGTTGACATCCACCTACTTGATCACAGTCAAACACATGCTTACGTCAATCAAAGCATAAATGTCAGATACCATCGCTTGAGTTATACCATCTTTATCAGCTATCTATAAAATACTTCTAATTTAGTCAAAACAAGGACCCTTGGAAACGTTGTGGGAATCAATTTTCCTGAGACTCCACCCAGTTTGGAAAGGAAAAAGCTTTCAGGGCTTCTTCCCATGTTAACTATCAAAGTACTCTCTTCAGCAATCTTTTGCAACTCACCTAAATAAATATCCCTATCCTTGCATGACACAGCATTTTCTTACAAAATTTAGATTAGTGTAAAATGGTTAATAACTGAAAGAGCTTGTAATAGGTCAGATTAATCTGTTAATGAATGTATAAAATCAGCCTCAAGTGACCAGTGCTTCCAAGGTGAATCTGTCTTGGGGTCCTCTTTTTGGAATCCCTTTGTGCAACTTCTAATAAAGTAAGATATAAAGTCAAAGTTACTGGTACTAGAAGGGTGAGAACTGTAGGAAAAGAAAGCCAAAGAAATATTTTTATGAGAAAAACTGAGAAAAAAATAAAGAACAAGCTTTTGAGGACATAAGATCTGGAGAAGAAGGTTATTGGTTTATGTAATAAAGTTGATTTCTTTTGCTACAAATCTTTACCTTTGACTACCACAAGCACAAAAATGTCATTACTCCTAAAACTGTTGTAATACATTTAATACTGATAACCATGGTGATAGTCCCATTACTTTTAAAGAAAATGAGAAGGAAAGTAACTTAGGAAAGCTAAAGTTTAGAAATGGATTTTCACGGAGTGATTAAGAGAAAAATCACCTTCCAAATCCAAACATGCCTCACTGTTTGATAATCTAGCTGATCTGGAAAGGAGTCAAATTTTTCCTAGAAAGTCTGTGAGCATAAAACTGATGAAGACAGCCCTAGATCCAAAGACATTCCCAGCTCTAGAACAGGTGGTAAAGGTTTGCTCTGACCAAGGAATCACTTTTTTTGCTTGAAAGGCAGACTGAATGCTGAGACACAGAGCAGTGTTTCAACACACAGAATCTTTTTCTGGAGTAAGGGTGTAAGTCCTGCACGTCTATTCATGTTAGTCATGCTAACATACTCATGTATGTTCCATTACTATACAGGAAACTGCTTTGCTATGTAAGTATGTAAAATAATTCCCACTCAAATCACTTAAGATTGTTGTTCCTCTTACAAATGAACGCATCAGAATCTGGCCCACAAGATCAAGCGAGAATGACTTTTCAATGAATCTCGCTGCAGCAATTTTATTATGCAAAGCATGACCCCCCAAATCTATGTTTACATGATAGGAGAGAATGGCTCTGGAGGTAATAGATTTTGCCTTTTAAAAGAATTTGCATTATAAAAAAATGCATTTAAGTGGAACTAGATCTAACATTTTAAAAAGCTGCCTCAAAATATATTTACCTGGCAGAACAGCTGTTCTGGTCTCCTGGCTAAATAATTAAATGTTTTAAAGAAACTGCACATATACATATTTACCTGATAGACTGGAACAAATATAGCCAATATTTTTTATCATGCTTGGAATACATAAAAATTATTTCTGCAAGGACATGAACCAATATGGTCGTCATCATTCTGTAATTGTGTCCTGAGGGACAGCCTTTAAATCTGAGGCAGAGAAGTTTTGGCAAAACAAACAAAATCCAACCAACCAACCAAAAAAAAACCCAACACCCCCCCCCCCCCCCCCCAGACAGTTGCCTTGTTTCATTAAAACCAAAAGCATTCTGAAGACAGGATTATTTTTTATGGCAATTTTGACATTTTGATTTTTGGGAATAGGGATGGGAAATTCAGAATTGTCAAAACCTTCTGGTTTTACACTCTCAAATGAATATTCTCATTTTCTTCGCTGACATGCATTTTCTGTTATGTATAGATATTCTCTCAGTTTGATTTCGTATGCTAGTTGATTTTCACTCCCAGAGGGGGGTGGGAAACATGGGCTGGGAAAATAAGATGGAAGGTCTTTGAATAGCCTGTGAGGTTTCCACTTAGTTTGGAAATGAATAGCAGAATTCCAAACTCACGGCCACAGCATTGCAGAGGGACTGACCCAGATCTTCATGCCAAACCTGCAAAGGCAACAACATACAAACATGTTTTATATGTGGTGTGCGTGAGAGCTGCCCACACAACAGCAGGAGCCGCTAAAGACATTCAGCTCGATGGCTGCTGGTATTCATCGACAGCTGGTTTCTGTAGGAGGCAGAGCTAGAAAATATCATGTTTTATGAACCTGCCTCCCTCACTCTGAGGATTCCAGTGAAAGACAGAAGCAGAACAAGTCTCCTGTGTTATGCAAGCAAGCAATATAGAAGGCATTTGAGAAATTTCCACTTCTGGCAATTTGGCCAAAGGTCTGATATCACAGCTTATTTTCCAGCAGCCAGTATCAAGTAAAATAATAGAAGAATAGAATCAATATCAATCAGTATCAATTTAGTCTGTTTTGCTTCCTGAACTTGTTTCACTCTCACAATTTTTTTTTTTTTTTTCCATAAAAATGGTCCTCTCTACATATGAAAGGAGTTCTCTGCTATAATTATCAAGGTAAGCTTTCTTCCTTTTGGAGCAGCAGGGCTATAGTGACTTTAACCCAAGGAACGGAGAGGGACTTCCAGTATTAACGTTTGCTTTCCACCATCTCTAAACCTACAGATGAATTCACATGATTAATTGCAGATGTCTACAATGTAGGTACCACCTTAGGGTCTCTTCATAGTCAGTGGGCGTTTCTAGGATGCAATTCATCTTATACCAAAGTAGACATCTAAAAGAGATCAGATGAATTGTGACCTGGAAGTGTCTATTGTCCTTCACTGAGTATAATGGAAGACGAGTGAGTAGCTAAGATGTAGATTTCTAGACTGTTGATGTCTACATTTAGCTACAAGAATCCCTGTTTCTTTCCTGGGCTATCCAGGAGCAGACTTTATAGCTGCAACTCCGTCCATCAGACTGCTATGACTCATGCTGAACTGGAATTTGGCCTGAAAAAAGGTCATAACAAAGTCATAGCAAATACAGTTTTCAGTCTAGCCACTTTTTCATTTTCCAGGTATGCACACTGCTCTAAGTAGCACGTACGAGTAAGACAGCCTCTTTGTTTACCCAGAAAAGCATCAAGTCATTAAATCTGAAAAAGATGACAAACAGATGCAAGAGATTAATTCCAAACACGTCTGAAAGCCATTAACAATGTTATCCGAGCCTCTCTCACAAACTTAAAGAGAAGACTATCATTTTTGTTACACACAACTTTTCTATTGCTTGAGCAGCCACTGACGTTTTAGAAACACAGATCTGAATTCTTATATATCTTTTCAGGAGAGATGCCTGAAGTGTCCTTTTCACAAAGCATGGGGTGACGCAAACTTTTTCTACAGATGAATTAAATATAGGTTGAAAATTGGCCTTCTGTATTGGAAAGCCAAAGCTAGCTTTAGCAGTGACATGAGCATGAGTATGCTATGCACACCAGAACACACGCACACCTGCAATAGTGACACCAGATTCCATTTGGTTCCTGCATCTGAAACAACATGCCGGGATCTTCTCAGTCCTAACCAGGAAATATGACCAAAGAAACACTACTTTTAAGAGCGCTTATCCTCCCTGAACATTTCAATTCTATTAAGACAGTTAGGATATATGAAATAGTTGCTGATAAGATCTGGTGATCTAAAGCTCATATGAAAATAATAATTAAAATGCTTGAAAGAAGGCGTTCTCACTCAGTTATCTGCTTTACCCTTTATGTTCCATCCATTAAATAGAATCTCTTATATGTATGGTTTCTTAGATGTTCAGAGAAAAGGGAGGTTTGAATCACGAGCAGACACAGACTATGAGAGTGCTTTAACCTTATGAACCTTTTCTTGTTGATACGAGAAAGAACTGACCTGGCTTATTTAATTATGGGAGAGGATTTGTAGCTGAGAGGGGGCCCTCAGCAGCCCAGAGTCAGATTGTGTCTCTGAGATGACTTTGAAGAGATTTCTAAATACTGTCTGTTATGAACTGCAGTTTTAGGTGCCTCACTCTTACCCACATGTGTCCTCAAGAGCCTGTCACCATCTCAGGTGTCTGGCTGCCTTCAGATACTGCAGCAAAGAGCTGGGCATTGCCCCATTTAGAGTAGGTCTCGTTTATAGAGTGGACCCTAACTTCCCATGCTTAAGTCAGCATCTGAAAAACGGTGACAGTAGCACTTGCCTTTTTCCCAGGAGTGGTGAAAATAAATATAAAAGAATTACAGTTACAGTGTCTTCTTAATTAAGCTTTTATGGAGTAAGTTCTCATTTCACTTACCCTGGTGTAAGCCAAGAATAAATTACTGCTACCTTAGTTTGTGTATGTAGAAGATGTCATAGGAAAATCAGTTTGGGGATCCTTATTTTAAATTCCATTTTGTTTGTTTGTTTGTTTTTAAAGGATTATGGTGAAATTGTTGATTGAGGGGGGAGAGGCTTTATTCAAACTGTTTGAAAGGCAAGGAGCGATGGCTGGTGCACTGATGAAGCATAATCACATTAATACTTTATTGCTGTATTTGTCAATATATTAGTGCAATATTTTATTGTATACATTATTAACTGTTGCTGTTAAATGTTTTATGCTGGTCTGTTACATTTTTTATTTTGAGTGTGATAAATTTTGATCTGGAGACCTTTTTTTCCTTTTGAACAAGAAAAAATGATAACATTACATTAAAGGAAACTTATGAGATCTAAGCTAAACCTGGTAAATAAAAAAGGTGGTATTTTTCTGCCTTTTCTTAATCTTTCCCCCTCCCACCTGCTCTCTTTGTGTGAGTGCTCCATTCTTTGCTCAGAAGCTGGAGGGTTTATGACTTTAAAATCTGTATTGTTGGAGGCTGAGAACTCTTTGCTTTTTACAGTATCTGTACAGAACATCTGTAAGTCCTAAGCAACAAGCAGGAATTGGTTCAAGCAGGAACTATAGATGAATCGCTAAGTAATACTGTCTACAATATAAGTTTGACATCCCAGGGGTAGTTAAAAAAAAAAAAAAAAAAAGACAAAAAGAAAACCCTACTAAAAATAACATTACAAGTTTAAACTATTGAATGGTAAGTTAGGAGGAAAAGGTAAGAAAATGGAAAGCAGGGTGATGCTAACTCCAGAAGCCAGGAAATTAAAGGAAAGACTTTTGAAGGTCCTCAGCATGAGTAGATCCTCAATAGGAATCTCACGCCTGCCTGCCATTTGAGCCTTTGAAAACATCCTCCTGAAATCCTTCATCTCCTTTTCATGTAAATGTACCATAGCCATAACAAAGTCATAGAAGGCCTGCATACCCTTTGACATGAAAGGAAGGAGGGAGGGAAAATGTAAATGACTGTGTTGAAGGGGTTATTCAAACCAAACAAGCAGTGCTTCAGAAATGGAAATCCCAAACCTGAGGAATCATGGAGAGGAGTCTAAATACTCAGAGAAGCTATTAAGTCGTTTCACGTGGGGCTGAAAAAGAGTGGTTAGGATTGCTTCTGGCTTCTCCTACTGCTCTGTAACTGTCAAGAGCAGAAAGCCACCCCCCTGGGCTGGCAATCTTGCTGCTGCCTAAGCATCCTGGTGTGGGGGACTTGAGAAAAGCTCCCCAAGGGACGTCTCCCGAGGCAGCCACGTCTTCTGTCATTATTGGAAGGTGACTGCCTGGAAACTGAACAAACTGCTGCTTGAATAGTGATTGTTTGATAATCACTGAATGAACGTTTAATAAATTTCATAAGACCACAGACTTTGAATATATTTTTCCACGTTATGGAGTTATTTTTCTGTCAGAGAAGCCCCCACACACCTATTTCCTCCAGGCTGTTTTCTGATGTTGTCTAATAAAGAACCTGAGGTCAATTTATCTACAATATCCCTGCAGTCATTTGTGTAGACCATGGATTCTTTTGGAGAGATGTTGATAATTAGTCCTAAAGCAAAAGACTTAATTTCTTGCTTTTGCAAATGCCAGCTGTCCCTCCTCATCAATCTACAGCAGGACTTAACCTTTTTTTTTTCTATAAGTCCACGGTATTTCCTCAAATCCCAATGGAGTACTATTTATGAGTGTGATTGTTAATTGCAATCATGCTACTAGATTGAACTGAGTTCTTGGTCACCCTTGACCGATCCTTCCTTCATCATCCAGAAAATCCTTATTCATCTTCCACCACAATATGGCAATAAAATCTATCTAAATAAGTTCCTTTTTACAATTAACTACTAATTACTGAATTCTCTCTGACACCAAACTTTGCCAGAGCTCCAGGCCCATATATAAATTACTGTATTTTGAACAGACTGAAGAGAGTAACAGGGTTTTTTTAAGGTTTTTGGATGGAAGATAATTTATTAGTTATATAAAAATTTTCTTTATAACTGCCTACATCCACATATATATTATAGGCATGCATGCATGTCTACATGCACTCACATATGCATGTAGGACAAAATGCTTTGTTTGCATTTTTTTTTTTTAACATTTTGGGTTTTTTTCTGTGCCCTTTTTCCTTTCCATTATATCTTGTGTGGGTTTGTTTGTTTGTTTGTTTTTCCTCTCAAGGGAGCTAAATTTTTCTACATGAGATGTTAATGAAAAATTGCCATGTTGATGACTGTATAAAACATATACATTCTTTTGAGCTATAAAGTTAAAGTTATGTCAATATTGTTCTTCAGCACTTAGATATGCAAAGAAGAAAACTTGGTTTGCATGACTGCAATAAAGGGAGAGAGGTTAGGGCTGCCATTTTCCAGATGTACACACAGTGATACCTTCTTAGCTTTTGAACAGTCAGGCCAGACATAGAAAAAGACAATACCATACCAAATTGCTCTAGGGGACTTCCACACATGGCAAATGGTGGTTGCCACCCCTATATCAGGGGCAAGTAAGGCTTATTTGTCACCTCACATTTGCATTTCACTGCATCAGTAGAGAGATGAGGGTCATGCCCCAATTCTTTGTCTCTGATTCCTGGAGGAGAAATAGTGTTTAGCATCCTAAGTGAGAGACAGGACACTAAACTACAATTATCAGTGACTCACCTTCCTTTGGTTCCAGCAAGACAGGCCTGTAATTTTGGAACTGGACAAGCTGAGCTCTGTTTCTGCTGAGATATTAATGGCTGAGGATAGTACAAAGTGTATTGGCAGCTGCAGCATCAATGAAGATCATCAGTTAGTTAATCACAGTGTATGCAATGTAACAACTCCATCCTATTAGCAGCATTTTTTTTTATTTTTTTTTTCCTAGAAGATTTAGAGTTTCTAAATGACATTTGGTCCTGGATGCCAAGTGCTGTATTTTCCCAAACCAAGAGGAAATCCTTGCCCCAAACAGCTCAGACGCTTATCCACAGAGGTAATTCAGCTCTTACTTTCTAGTCCATCAAGATAAAATACCTTGATTTACCTTCATGAATCTAGGCCCCAGAGTTGAAAGAAACAAAACGTAATAGGAGAGAAAGTATGACTGTCCATGTTGCACAAAAGCACAGAGAAGTGGATTTGCCGAAGGTCATGTAGGGCACAACAGGAACAGAATTCAGGTCTCTGAGTCCCAATCTAACATATTAACTACAGATTCTGCTTTCTTCCCCTCTGTGCTTTTTGACTTTCATACACGGTACAGAAAAGACCAAGTGCCATGTATTATTGAACCAATCTCTCCTTTTTTAAGTTCCTGACTTTCTGTTGCAAAAGGCCTAAGCAGGAAATTAATCAAGGGTAAAAATAAAATAAAAAATTAAAGGAATCTATAAATGTATTTCCAGCAATTTGCAACTAGAAAGTTGAATCAATACAATATGAATTAGAAAATACAATAGGAAAACAAACAAAAAAGGCATCTCTAAGTTAAAGAATGTCATTCTTACATTCTCATGTGTTAAGCCCATTAGGAAAATCCTCCTCATCTGTATTATTTCCTCTCTCTTTTCACTTTAAAGACGAATCTCATAATTTCCACTTTTACATATGCTAACACCCAACCCAATTTCAATAAGGTTTTCAGCTGTAGCATGCCCTTGTAAGCCCCCTAACCTTTGAAAGCTGTTCTGGAATTTGTTTCTCATCTCTATTTTTTTTTATTATTATTATTTAAGGATCATAAAGTGGAAGTCAGGTTGCTGCATTTTCAGAGACAGATGAAGCAAAGTGCTCCGCTGGGAGTATTCAGCCCCAGTGCCTTGCTGTATTACGGCATATGGAGTTGCGTCTCCAGGCGCTGACATTAGCAGTCCTGCTTCAGGTAACTCATTTAGCTTTGGTGTCATTTTACAATAAATATACCATCCACCGACACAAATTAGACAGCTATTGAGATTAATTTTGAGGCACTATCGGCAACATCTTAAATCAAAAATCATTCTTTATTAGCATGCTCGGCTGTACAGTGCTCTCTTTTCTCCTTCCCCCCTCCCTTCCCTGCCACAAGAATAAATGAGCCCCCATGGTTGACACAGCGCATCAAGTGTTTTATAATAGTCTAATTGTAGCTAATGGTTTGTGCAGCTAATTAAGGCCCTATGAATTACAGTAATCAGTCAGCCTCATCTTCTAAACCAGATAGTTCTATTCAAGCGTCCCTTTAGGAAGAAACAAAAAAAAAAAAAAAAAAGGGAGAGGGAGAGAGAGATTTGGGGGAAAAAAATCTGAAAAGAAAGAGAAAGAAAGGAAGGAAGGAGAAAAGAGAGCATAATGATCTGGTGTGTTCATTAGAGTGCAAATAAATTAATATAAATTTTTCTTCTATAGCTTGCTAGTTATTAGAGAAATGCTTATGTAAAGTAACTTGAGTCCTTGCATTATGGTTTGCAATAACAGAAGAGGAAGTTATGACGTTCTTATTTCTGGTGTAGGATATATATTTAATTATGACACTTTATTGGAGAAAAATATCTTCATTTAAGCAAAAAACTGCCGATGAATAGTGACTTTGATTGTATCATCATTTAGCAGAAAACATTAAATACAGGAAAGGCATATGTAAGCACTGACTGCAGTGTAACCAAACGTTGTGGGAGAACCTGGAGCCTGTAAATGCAGAGTATGTCGTTAAGTTATGGAGAAAGCATTGCTGTACATGACAGGGTGCGGTTACTATGAGGGAATGTCCATACCGCCCAGGACGCTTACTGCACCGCCTCTTCCCGGCTGTTGTGGGTTAACCCTATGTTCCAATCCAATATCGGGCAGGGTTCTTAAACGATCCCAAGAGCGAGATTAAGACACAAGTGAGATCAGATGCCGTACAACCTTACAAGTTTTATTTCTTATAACAACTGATAATATAGACAGGACAGAGGGAAAAAGAAAGGAAAAAGAGGCAGACCTAAGCAAGAGAACGGAAGAGATGCAGCAAGACTAGTTACCACCACCATGAAGCCAGCAACTTCCCGTTGGCTTGGTCTCGGTGCAGGTGATGGGGGTCCAAGTTCTAGGTTGCAGCAGACAGACAATGACAAAGTCCCAGTTTCAAGCACTGATTTTCAATCCCTTGCAGCTCCTTTCAGTTCCTTTTTCCAGTCCCTTGCAGTTCCTTTTTTGAGGGAAGAGTACGCAGTTTTTCCAAAGAGTCCAGCCATTTCCACAGAGGCTGCTAGCTTCAGGCATATATGGTGATTTCTTCAGGGCCTTCAGCACATACTCTCCACAGAAAGAGGATGCTGAGGCTAGCAAATGGTCAGCAAAGTTGAGACAAATACAGTCCAACACAGTTTCTTACACCCTAGTAGGCAGCTTAGCACCCCTCAACCAGTCCTTCACTTCTCCTTCCCACCATCAGTGGGACAGAGGAAGAGGAAGGGAAGAGTAAAAGCAAAAACTCACGGGATGGGATAAAAATATTTTAATAAGTGGAGAAGTGGAACAAGAGAGAAAGTAAATAAAACAAGTGATGCAAAGACAATCACTAGCCATCTCCCGTGGGTTGACCAAAGCCCAGCTAGTTCCCAAGCTAAAGATGGCCTACACAAACTTCCCAGCTCTCTGTTTTATTGCTGAGCATGACATTATATGGTACAGATTAGCTCACTGGTTAGTTTTGGTCATCTGCATGGTTGTTTTTCCTCCAGCTCCTGTTCATCCTCAATCTATTTACTGGGGGGGGGGGGGGGGGGAGGGGGCAGAATAAGAAACAGAGAAGACCTTGACACTGTGTAAATACTGTTCAGCGACAGCTGATATGAGTGTGTTATCAGCATCATTTTGGTCACAAATCTAAACTAGCATCTTACAAGCTGCTATGAAGAAAATTAAGTCCATCCCAGACAGGCCCAGTACATGGGTCTGTTCCTGCCTGCAGGGTATCTCTCATTCAGATCCTGGAGATCTACTTTTACAAATCCCACTTGGCAGTGAGAAATGCTGGGGTTCACTTTGGAAAATTCCCCTGGTTGTAAGACATTGCCAAAACAGTAGAGCAGATTAAAAAAGGTACCAGTTAAGCACAGCAGATTGAATACCCTTCACCTAACTTAAGATAACGTAGATATGCAAACTCGCAATCTTAAACCCTCTCTAGAAACAGTGGTGAGTGGTAGGCAATTTTAGCACATAATTCCTCTAAATTATTTTAGATAGCTAAACACCTACCTGTAGCCAGACACAGTCAAGTGAGGAAAAGCTCCCAACCATGTGTCCATCCTGTCTACCTTGAGGATGAAGATGCATTTGAGTTGACAATAAAGGTAGTACAGGACAAGTTTCCTTCTCCTGAAGGTCACGCCTCATTTTTTATGAAAAGTATGTGTCGACATGAGACAGGTTTGGACTTCAGCATGATCCACGTACAGAGATGGAGGTCTGAAGTGGCAACAGAACTGAAACACTGTGTTGAAATTTTAGCAGTCCAAACTTCAAGGCTGCTATATACACCCACTTTGATTACATCTACTCTAACAAATTAAACAGTGTCAGGGGATGTTCCCAGGCACAAGAGCTCAATTTTCTCTACTGTTCAGTTGTTAGTGTGCTCCCTGGCATGGATTTATTGTATCTCAATTAGCATTCTCCCAGACAATGGGAAGACCATAAGCAAGAAACAGATTCCAGTAGGTAGTCTGGATATGGCCTTTCTCTTTTGAAAGTTGAGACTTTTTAGTAGCACAAAGAAAGGTCGTTCTATGCCACTCAGCTTCAGTTTGAATGGATGATCCTAGATGCGCGAAAATTAGTGCTGTGGCTACCGAACCCTAGAAGATGTCCATGTTGTTTAGTTAGAGGTTCATCATCTACTGCAGCACTGATCAGATGCACCAGAGTTAGCTCCAGAGAAACCAGTGTGTTTAGACATCCCAAGCTTTCACTGCTGAGGTCTGTTGCACAACTGTCCAACATATGTCAGTACTTATGGTCCATTAGTATTCAGAGCCTAAGAGTTTCATTGCTTATGTTACCTGCAGAGCCTGTTCCTGCTGTAATTCTCAGAACCTACTTCCAGGCTGGGCTCAGCACAATGCTCAGCTGTGTGCATATGTTTAGGGGTGGCAGGAGAAGGAGGCAAGCTGTGTCTTCATTACAGAAGAGATGTAATTGTGATGCACCCCACAGCCAGGGGTCTCAGATTCCCATCCCAGCCATGTGGAAGATTGTGCATTCTGGTCACTGCGATGCATAGAAAGAGATGGCAGATGGTATCCCCCTGATCCCTCAACCTGGATGATCAGGGGACCAGGAATTCTGAGCGTACTGCTGAGCTCACTCTCCCTGCTGTGTAGGCACATTGGTAGCTGTGAATGGGTTTGCTTGCAACACTCATTTAGAACGTAGGAAGCTCACATTCACAGGGTGCTTTGCATTAAAAGTAAAATAGAGACAAAATAAATGTTGAGGGTTTTTTTTAATAATTGCCATTCCCTGGAACTGGAAGGCAACAGAGAGGTAAGACATGTATAGCAAAACAGACAAAGAATCTGGACTTCAAAAAAGTTACTACTGTACATGTAGTCTGTGAAATCATTCTCAGAACCTTAAGAATAAAAGTAGTAAATGTTTTAACATTTTATAGAGAATGGAACGACTTTGGAAGAAGAAATTTAAGAAAAGTTTTGTAGCTTGTAGGTTACTCACTAATCGTACTATATAGGAATCAAAGCTGCCTAACTCCAGGTCATCAATTTCTATATGGTCAGGGCACTTATAACTTAAAACCAGGAATTTTGAACTACTTTTCACTAATCTAGTTTCACCCAATTTATTAATCCTAACAATGTCATGCAGGAGTCTCTGGCACAATGGAAAACCCTGGTTCAGTATCAAAAATAGTGTCTTTTTTTTTTTTTTCTTGAATAAATATATATATCATCATAACTTCAGGTACACCTGAATACTATGTTGATCCCAAATTCAAAGTGATAATAACTTTTACCACACAACCATTTATTTGAGAATTTTTGAAAGTCTTGATCTTGTGGCACCAGGCACTAGTTTATGAGACACTTGGAACATGATGAAAAAATAATTTAATTAGTTCCTGGAGGAAAACCAAACAACCAACCCCCAAAAACCCACAAAAACCTCTAATCAAAAACATTGTTCTGATTGAATTTCATTCTAATCTCCTGAGTTGTTTTTTCTTTCCTCCCACTTGTATTATGAGAATTTCTTATTTGTAGAATCATTTTTTGAAAACTTCTAGTGCCAGACAGATTAGCAGAGTGCACCGTCTGGCATGTTGCAATTTTCTCCCTTTTACAAAACAGCATATCCACAGCCTCTCAACATCGGCCGTTATATATTTATAGTCTGCAGTCTGGCTTTGCACTTCAAAAGTTGCTGTCCAATTTCTATACAAGAGCAAACCTTGGCTAATGTTTACGAATGGTTCTTTCCCTAACATAACTGGCCTGAACTAGCTATAATACATCTAAAGCTCTACTTCAGGAAAGCAATGGGACTGATCAAGTACTAAATTCTTTGCATATGCTCAAGTGCTTTGCTGAATCAGGACCTGATGAAGGTCCATTTACATCAATCCATTTAAATCAGTCCTGATCTGCAACTCCTCTGCTCGTTGCTATTTTTGAATTATAGTTTTCATTTACAGACTGGACTGGGTACTGTTGTTTTTATGCTGAACGGAATAGGAAGAAGGATGAAAGACTCATGAAATATATTTAATTTGTGATCTACTTAATATGGAACAGATCTTGCATCTCCAGAAGTGAAAACCTAATATGCTACCTAGAATTGAACTGAAATTTGGGTTGATCAAATTAGGCAAACATTTCGTATTTTTTAAATGACCTTTGTTTTTACTTACTTCATTGGCTCTTTTAAATCTAGTCCCATAGTCATGGTTTTCTTTATATCTTGGCCTGCAATTTGCCCCCAAACAAAATAAATGTGGTTTCAGGTACAAAATATGCTATTTATGCTTAGGTCATGATTTTCATTCACTGTATACTTGCTTCTTGCATAAACACCCATAACAAAATGGGGATGAAGAATCAGATCAAGAGAATTCCTGATACAATAAAACTAAGGGTGGGGTCATGCTGAAGCTTAAGGTATGTAGAATCAGAGCTGAAATTTAGACACATTTGAAATTCAGATACAGCTAAAATCCCCTAAGTGGTTGTGGCTCCTTCAGTAAACTGTATTCAAAGTGAAATTATCTCCTTTTTCCTGACCTGACTATTAAGCTATCATCTCACCACAGTCACTGTAGAATTTTCTAAAATTAATGGATTTATCAGTGATTCCTGAGTCTGTGTGGTTGGGTTTAGCTGAAGGTACAATATTGCCTTTTATTCTCAATTTTCTCTGTATTCCTACAGCTCCTAACTAAAAGAATAGCCCTATCTCTGTCCCAGATTTATATAGGCTATGCATAGTGAAATACCACTCTGTTCACAGGTACTACTTCTTAACATTACCATAATTAAAATAAAGTAATTAATAAGGTATCTAAATAAGCATTGAGGAATTTTAACAAAGAAGATTCCCTGCAGAAGCAGCTTGTCTTCTGAATGAAGTAGACAGATAAATATGTATAAGGAAATAAAATAAGAAAAGGTGTTGTGATTTACTAAGGGTCATATAGCAGGTTATAGCAGAGCCATAAATATAATCCAGATCTCCTAATTCCCATTCCAGTGTTTTGTCATTTACATCTAAAGTGTACCACTACCTAAACAATGGTTGAGTACCTCTACTATAAACTGATTGCACAGGACTGTTCTGCTCAAATAGTAAATGACAACATGTGATCTATACTTCCATTATTATTACCATATGTTGGAAAATTAAACAAATAAATGACTACTGTATTCTAAGCAGGGGTCGAGCTTGGAGACTGAAGGCTTGATACAGCTGCCTGAATGTACACATCTAACAATTTTAAGATATTCTGGATTTCTGAGAAATTTTCACAGAGGACTTCTTCCCCTCTGGACAAGTATGGAGTTAAATGTCAGATGACCTTGATTCAGTGCAGAGAGTTGAATGAAGACTTTTGTCTATACCAAGTGGCATCAAACGTCACTGGAAAAGCAGAAACTCACATTGAGTTTGTTGAGTAGCTCTCCAGACTTCTCTGACTCTAGTGACTAGATCTCTACAAACTGTAAGGGAATCACTCAAACCCCAAAAGTCAACATGGTCAACAAAGTGTACCATGCGAATTTTCCTGGAACAACAATATGGAGCTTTGGTGGCGGGATCCCTTTGCTACTCTCCTCTGAGATGTAGTCAGTATTTCTGAGAACAAAAAAACCCCACCAAAACAAACACAAGGAGAGTCATGTACTCTCATATTTCTGATATTTTTTCTTTTATGAAAGAATTCAAGATTAACTAAAGGATGAGCAGGAGAACAAAGGAGAGTAAGGATCACTAGCTTCACTGCTAGAAGGAACTTTCTTTTTGCAAAGCTTTTCAGCCACAACACTAAAAAATATATTTTACCTTATCACCGTCAGGTAAGAAGGAATCCTTGAAGAACACAGACCTCTTGGTGGCATCCAGACTAGAGACTCATGTTTCATATTTGTATATACTTAACATTTTTAAATTTCTGCTATCACATCCCCTAATTAATTATGAGTTATATTGATACAGGTGAAATAGGAAGAAGTGGAAGGAAGTATATCACAGTTATCTATAGCTTAAAAGTTGGATACTGTCTGGAGATAGAAAAGCTATAGGTTTGCACCTTTTCTAGGGTAACCTGTCTGTGCTTTATTTTTCACAAATGCTCAAATATTTGAGCTGCTACATAAAACCAGCTTCATGTAAGCCCTCTTCTATAGAGACTCTAAGGTACAATCCTGGATTAAGGAAGACATCTTCTAAATGTAATGAGTAAGGTTCACAAATCATGGGAAGAAATAGGATTCAAGGAATTCACTTAACAGATGTCTTTTTGTGAATATCATGCTGAGATACGCCTCTCTCAAGGCACTTCTTAGGAGCATAAACACCTGATTTAAAATTGTGGATTCCATTTCAGAAGTTATTCAAACAGAACTTCAGTACAGCTACTCAGAACAGAGAGATTACAAAGTCCTTTTTGGATCTTAACCTAGAAATATATGGATGATATATGCCATAGAAAAATTAGCTATTATTAATAGCAGTCTATTTATTTTATTTTATTTTATTTTATTTCATTTTATTTTATTTTATTTTATTTTATTTTATTTTATTTGTACTAACTCCATTCTTTTAATCAAACACATGTGCTCAAACTTTTATTTTGAAACTAATTTCCCTGCTTTAATTTAGTCTGACTTTCAGTCTGAGTCTGATTTCTCCCAGCTAACCTTAAGCTCATAAATGAGATTCCCACTTCACTGAGATTCTTTATAGTGGGAAAACAATAGTATTACCTATCCTAAATAGTTCATGGATGCAGGCACTTCTAAAGACTGATTTTCCTAAAGTGCGGTGAATATGTACCTCTGTTTTGTCCATTAACAGTGAGAACAGAAAATGTTGACACATGTAAACTCCTTCCCTATAAAAACAGTCCAACACACTCCAAACTCTTCCCTATTCCATCAGAATGATTCATGGATTTTAAGGTCAAAGGAACTCACAGAATCATACAAAAAATTAAGCTTGAAGTAACCTTTGCAGATCACCCAACCATCTGCTGAACACAGAAAGAGCTGCAAAACTAGATCAAGTTGCTCAGTGTCTCTTTCAGACAAGTTTTGAAGATGTCCGAGGAAGTAGACCCGTATGTCTCTTAGTAACCTGTTCCAGCACTTAACAATTTTTATTGTGATGGGTTGGTTTTTTCCTTATATCTAATGAAAATTTGCCTTGCTGCAATTTGGGAGCATGCCCTCCTGTCCTTTCTCTGTATATCTCTGAGAGGAGTCTAGTTCTATCGTCTGTATCATGTCTGTAGCTGAAGACTGGAATAATACTCCCCTGCAGCCTTCTCTTTTCCAGACTAAAGTGCACGTAATATACTTGAGCCTTCTAACCATTTTGGTCATCCTCTTCTGAACTCACTCTTTTTTTGTACTGGACGGCCAAAATTGGACGCAAGATTCTAGATGGCACACCATGGGTGTAACTTGCTGGTCATGCTTTTATTAATGCAGCTCATTATGTGGTTAGCCTGGCTTGTCAAGAGGACACACTGCTAACTTACATCAGCAAGAGTCCTGGTCCTTTTCTACAGAGCTGCTGCTTAGCTAGCCATTCCCCAGCCTGTACTGGTGCAGGCAGTTATTTTGCTTTGATGTGGTCACAGTTTATCCTATAGTTCACACTGCTGACAAAAGTGTTAAATTGCCAGTACCGATCTCTAAGGAAGTTCATCGTTAACCGTCTGTCTGTTGGACTTCAGAATACTGACTACCAATCTTCGACTCACACAGTCCTGCCAGCTTTTCACTCACTTTGTAATCAAGCCGTCTAACCCATATTTCTGTAATTTGCCTAGAAGGAAACTCTTTCAAAGTGAAACTTTGGGAAACTATTTCAAAAGCCTTCCTATAAGCTAAATAGCATTCACTGCTCTCCTTTTGGCCAGGGAGCCCATCATTTCATCATAAAAAGCAATCAAGTTGGTCAAGCATGATTTGTCCATCATAGATAGGTGTTAGCTGTTCCCAATCACCTTCAAAAGACTGGCAGTAGCTTCTGTGATGGTTTTTGCTCCATAATTTTCCCTGTGGTGGAGGTGAAGCTGCAGTTCCCTGAATCTTCTTTCTTACCCTTTTCAAAGATAACAACATTTGCTTTTTTGCAGTCATAGCGATAATCTTTCAAAGATGCTAGAGAGCAGCAGGTCCCCTCAGCCCTCTTGAATGTGTCCAGTCACAACTCATGGACTTCTATGAGGCCCATTTATTTAATTTGCTTCTATCTCAGTTCTGCTTTACTATAGGTAGTACTTCTCCCTCTTAAACTTTTCTAATAGGCACATGTGAGAGACTGAAAGAGTTAATGTCTCAAACATTGTGGTGGGGCAAGTTCTGCTTAAAGACAAACCCTGCACAGCAAGGAACCAAGGTGAAAAGCCCATCAGCTGAGACACCAGCAACAGGAGGTTGCTGGAGTCCAGCCAGTGCTGGAGGGTGCGCAGCTCCCTGTTCTGATAAGCTGTTCTGATACAAAGATGGAAGAAGTTACTCCACAAACGACCCCCAAGCCCAAAGGCTCACAAACTGCTCATTAACCTGAGGACTTCAGGTGCCCACCCAAAGGAGGGGCAAGGATGATAAAAGGACACCGACTGAAGCCCCGGGTGCGCAAGCCCACCGGGACTGGACCCCTCGGCTGACTGGACCAACGCTGGACCCAGGACTGGTGAAATCTTTCTCTCTTCCTTTTTCTCTCTCTGTCTTCTTCTCTCCTTTTCCTTTTCCATAATCCCTACACCTCATCCATCTCAAGATCTAAACTGTTGACTAAGTCTGAGACTAAGAGTGGATCCAGCCGCCCCTGGGCTCTTCTCTGAGGAGGAGCCTAGAAAGCGAGGGGGTCTGCTCTGAACCTCCTGACCCAACGGGAGGGATCTCCTTGTTCCCTGAATTGATGTATATGGTTACCCTGGGTTACACAGTTTCCAGAAGTAGTCTTATGTCAATTCCTGTTGTGAGAAACTCTGCCACCTACTACCAAGCCTCCCCAGTTCAGTTTGCTTCTGTCATGAATAAAATCTTTAACGGATCATTTGGCGTCGTTTCACCTTAATTTAGCCCGAGGGAATTTTGAATTAAACATGACTCCCTGGACTGTCCAGTCTGGGTTGTGACAGCTCGGAAACCTCGGAGTACTCTTTGCCAGTAACAATGGAGGCAAACATTGAGTACCTCAGCTTTTCCCGTAGTTCTCAGCACAAGGACTCCTGTCCTGTTCAGCATCAGGCCCACATTTTCCTTGGTCTTCCTCTTGCTGATAGTATTCCTTTCTCTTGCTGACAGTGTTAGCCTTGACATCACTCACTAGTTTTAACTCCAGCTGGGATATGGCCTTCTTAATTCAGTCCTTGGATGCCTGGACAATGTTTCTGTATTATTACTCATATTTCCACATTGAGCCAAGCTGGCCTCTGGCCATGCCTGCCTGTTTTGTGTAGATCAAGATGGATCATTCCGGTGCTTTGAGAAGGCTGCCCTTGAAGATTTCATCTTTCAGGGCAGCCTCTTAGTATTCACACATACCAATTCCCCAAACAAGCCAAAACCTGCTCTCCTGAAACACAGGATCTTTACATTGCTATTACCTTCCTCGCTTCCCTCAATGCTACCTCATGGTCACTGCAGCCGAGGCTGCAACTCTCACGTTCCGGACCAGTTCTGCTTTATCTGAATACTGTATCCAGCATAACATCTCTCTTAGTTGGTCCATTCAGCATCTGCAACAAAAAAATAATTACAGCAGTCGAGCTTAACCTTCTGTATAGCACTTTGACTCCCGTGTTGAGCCTGATAACTTGCCTTAGATTAGACCATCTTTTCCAGAAAGACATTCAGTATCAAACTGAGGCCCAAAAAGTGGTGAATAAGCCACTTTTGCAGACAGTTGTCCTTCTTTATTAAAAATATATGCTTATTTTTTTATTTCAATTTACCTGACTTTACCTTTCAAATTTGGTGAATCTTCTTGTGTTTTGCGCTAGGTTAAAGAGCCCTTTGGCTTTTTTTCTTACAAAGGTGCTTACCTGGAAAAATCCTGATAGTGCAGTAAATATGGATGATCAAGTTTTCAAGCTGTGAGAATATCTATAAATATTTTCTGCTTTCGGGAACTTGGAAGTGTAAATGTTTCAGGAAGAAGAAAGAGCAGTGACTCCCGATGTATCTAAAAGTTTGTCTAAAGGCTTGAGCTAGTTCATTCAGGAATCCACTGAGCCAGTTCACTCATTCCTTGGCTCTATTGTATATGTAATAAGTATTACTGTGGGCCTCAGGTAAGACTTGAGCTGGAAAGTAATAGTATAACCTTATCAGAAGCAAAGAGTGTAGCTTCTGAAACAATGACTTTTACATAGCTAGTATGATAAATGAAAGCACTTTCCTCTTGTTTAAGAAACTAGGTTTTTATGAGTTTATTGTAGGATATTTAGAGGGATGGAGAAATCCTTTATTTGAGTTTGTAAATTTTATTGGCACTAGTGTTCTCATCTTCTTTTTTAATCCCGGGATTTATTGCTTTTTATTTCAAAGCAATAAGAACTCGAGAGAAAATTCTCAGCACAGTGTTTCAGACTTTTCTGCTCAGGTGTAGAAGGGCTTTTTTGGCTTTCCTCTTCCCCAGTTTATCTGACATGCTGAACCAAGCTCTTTATGTGTCTGTGCTAGTAGTTATTTAAACACAGGATTTTAAACTTCTTCATTTAGGAGGGGGTTTTGTTTGTTTGTTTTGGGGGGTTTGGCAGGTTGGGCTTTTTGTTTCTTTGTTTGCTTTTCTTTTTCCCCTATAAGTATCACTGTGTCTTTCATTGATTCAGGATTTATGAAATTAATTTAGCTGCAGGCATTTTTAAAATTTCCTTCCTCATTTCTTATTCTTTTTTTTTTTGTTTGTTTGTTCAGTTCTTTAGTTTTTCCAAATGTAGATGTTATTTTAAAAGTAACTTTGAGCTTTGGAGTTCAACGTATTGAAGTATTCTCAGAATGATGGATGGCAATTTTCTGAGCTCAATTAATCTGCAATGCAAACTGATTTCATTATGTTATTGTCACAATTTAAATTGTTACTGAATAGTTTTAAAAGAATCCATTTTTCTTTCACTTACTTATTAATATGAACATCAACTATGAATTTCATTGTGAATGTTGTTTTTTTCACTTACACATAGTAAAAGTAGAAAGGTCAGTTTAATTTCCTGTGCTTGTTTTGTTCAAATTTATGTGTTAGTGTCTTGAGTGCAGAGCTTAGCATTAGGACATTTGCTGTTTGAGAGTTCTCTAAATGGGAAGAGCCAGGTAAAACTGGTGGAGCAGAAAAGAAGAGTCTGAGCAGTCCTCTGGCTGAAAGATTATGCTGAATCTGAAGTCTGGTCTACGGGCTTTTGCCACCAGTGGGCAGCTCTGTTTCAGTCAGTGGATTGTGATTTGACTCAGTGAAATCAAGGATGGGATCCTCCACAAACAGTAATGCGTGGGAGCATCACTTACTTCTGGAGTGTGCTACCAGCATGCTTCTTAAGCGCAGACAGACAAAATATGCTGTGTGAATTTCAGTTTCTGTCAGTAGGTCACTTCACTTTCCACTTCTCACATAGCAACTTTGATAAATACACAGTACTGCAAGGCATCAATGACCTAAACCAAAGTATGTTCAATGAAATTAAACAGAACATAAGGGAAAAATGTTTCAATATAGGTACATGAAATTAATTTACTCACTGTCATCTGTATTAGCTTTCTAGATAATAGTCTAGAATCCCTCTAGCATCATCAGTGAGAAAGAAACACTTCAGTAAGGTCACACATCCATTCTCAAAGTGGCATGGCAAGTACATGGGAAAATCTCATATAAAACTGATTTTCTTTTCAAGATCTACAGATGGAACCAAAATGATTATCTTAAAAGACATGCCAGACAAAGTTATTATACAAAGACATGCTATCCCCCATAAATGTTTTTATTTTTTATTGCAATTTTTTTATTGAAAGAAGGAACCCTTTTATCCCTATCAAACTAAACAGATTATCAAGTGTTATGAGCACCAGTAAGCTGCAAAGAAGAACTCTTCCCTGTTTGACCCAGTTCACACACCACGGAGCATGCAGTCATGAAAATACAGCTCTAACTCACTGACAGCTTTTTATCTTTTTCCTAGTACATATCCTTCTGTACAGTAAACTTGCAAATGGGTGCTGATCCTGTTGGATTGAAGGACAGGATACTTTCCTAAAAAGCAGCAATTCCACAATGAATTTGGTCAACCGAATTTGCAACTGTTGGCAAACAAGTTTCTTCAGCTACCAGAAAATATAGTCTCCAGCTTTATTGCAGCTGTGAAAAACATTATGTTAACAAGACCCTCCTGCTTCAAATGCTTGACTTTACTTTGTCACTTAAATTATCCATCAAGAACCACATTTTCTAATGAGCATCCTTTGATGTCTTGTTCTTCTTAAAGTTAAGTATTTCAGTATGCCAAGATGACTTCAAGGAGGAAATGCACTTAACTTATTGTTCATTTGAAGGGCTTTTCTTGTGGACAGCATGATTATCTCATCTTGTCAGGGAGGTGGCCAGGGGTTAGCTTTTGTTCTATCTTTGTCCTTTTTCCTCCAGCTCCAGTTTCTTGTTCATTCTCTGCCAGAATACAAATCAAGGCAATGATGTGTGTTGGACAAAATGTCTATCATCTTTCTGGTGTGCACCTCTATCAAGCTATAGTAAACCAGAGTCCTTTGTAACAGTGAAGTGAATGTGGTATTGGTACAATCAAACTGTGCTAGTGAATAATGTTATTTTATGAGATTCTCAGTTCCCACAATAAGGGCAACCAAAAAATAGAACCTTTCCACTATGATAAGTAAGAGCTAAAATGAAGTGTCCCACAGCTAAGGGTTTCTAATCCAGATACTGGGCTGCTGTGTTTAGGTATAGCTGCACACTGTAGAGTCAAGGTTCTTGGGATGTTCGTCTAAGACCTCAAATATTAGGATGTTCCTTTGCTCACTATATGTCTCTTGTTGAACAAGTCATCTAGGTCAAGTTTCTGCCATTATATAAATGCCTGTCTTCCAGTGATTTTAGTATATTAGGTCTGGCCTTTATTATGATCCAGTTCTGCATGTGCAACTGGTATTTCTCGTCAATTATATGTTATTTAAACTGATATTCAGACATTTGTCGATAGGTGCATAACAAAGGTAGATAACAAGACAAAGCACTAACCAACTAAGCTAAATTTGCCATATAGTTGTGTAGCCTTCATCTTGAGGCAGACACAGATTATGCTTCTACTTAAATACTTGAATTCTGAAGCTTCAGTTCCCACCATTAATTCCTAAACTAAAAATCCTTAATACCTCACTGGCACCAGCAATGCTTTACAAGACTCTGTCCTACATAAGTGGAAAAGTGAGTCAGAGAGCAGTAGCTGCAGGAGTAATTGCAGTCTACTGACTCTAGATTTGTTTTCCAAAGCCTACTGCAGGGGAGGTCCTTTCCACCGTTTTTACTGTTACAGAACCAAAATGGAAAATACTTCCTACTATAAAATACAAGCTAATTCCCCCCAACTTGATAACTCAGGTTTGTATCCTGAGACCATATTCATTTGTTTGTAAGTCCCCAAAAGCCAGAGTCCATTAAATCTATACAGGATTTGTCACCAGTCTGTTCATCACATTTTTAGCTGAGTCTGCATCTCTCACTCTTGTCCTTATGTTTATATCAGAACCTTGTTGTGATACTTGATGTGATCGAATCTGAATGGATATTTTCACCTGACTTTTTTTTTTTCACAGCTGTTTCCCACAATACAGTCCCCAGTGCCTTTAATATCATTACTTAACATAATTTGGTCATTCACAGTGGCTTTCCTTGTCACTTGTGAAACTTAGTGAAATTTCCTTGCACATAGCAATTATTTTTATTCATGCATAGTCTGCAGTGTCAGAGCCTCATGAGGAGCACGCTACCTTGATGTGGTCATGAAAGTAAAAACAAGAAAACAAAAGCCATTCATTTAATGGAACAGAAAGCAAGTAAGATAAATGAAGGAATATTCTGAAAAACAATCAAGTCAAGGAAAGGTTTGCAAGACTGAATTTGAGTTTGGGAAAAGAGACTGAGGCAAATTACTTTAGATGGGGTTTGAAAACATGGGGCAAAGATTCTCTCCCTCCCTACCACCCACCATCTTGCTAGAATTTGTTCATCCATCCTTCAATTAAATGTACAGATTCTGGTTGGAGGCTTGTAGTTAATATGATTGTCTGACAAAAAGAAACAAATTAATGCCCAGGAAAAAAAAAAAAAAAAAGAAAACTGTCTTCAGAGTTTGAAAAGCAATAAACTTTAGATTGAAACCTGCTTCAATTTTATTTTAAATTCCAAGAGAACTGAGGGTTTGGATATTTTTTATTTTTTTTTCTCCTTCTGACATGACTTTGAAATTAAAAAGGTCATACTTGTTTCACCTGCTCACTAATGGTTCTGTGGCAGTAACTATAATTGATTGTAAAGGTTTTTTTTTGTCATTCTTTATGGATTCAGATCCTGCAGATTAGAAGCTTCGGGGATTATCAGGCAGCCACAGTCAGAACTGAAGAATTATCAGAGGATAATCTTGTACTATTGCAAACTCCCTGCTATTAGGTATCATCCAATCATTCATTGAACGAATTGTTATATATTTGTTCAGCTGCTCTGCATTGTTAAAGTCTCCTTCACTCCCTTTCAAACTTACTTTCATGAACTGTATAAGCATTATAGATGGTACATAATAAGTCTCTGCTGTAAAGAAAGAGCTGATTCTTTTTAATATTATTTTTATTTAAACCAAGGTCAAGGTTGAAGAATCATGCCCACACACAGAACTTAAGACAATAAAAAGTTATTTATAACTTTTTCTCTTGGTTTCCATGGGCAGGCTTCTCTTACTCTCTCTTCAACTTACATTTCTAGCTAGAGAGCACTACAGAGGGCTAACATGAGTGGATCAAGAGGCATTCAAAAGGAGAGCAAATAGACCTGAATCTCTTTAGCTGCTGCTTTTGCTACTTAAGGCTGGAAAGTTCTAGAAGAAGGGGAAGTTTGAGAAATCCTGAAAGAAGACAGTCTGCACCCTGTAAAGACAGATGGAGAGGGTACCAATCTCTCTGTGGCTTTGGCTATATCTCCCCACTTACCTTTTCCTATGATGCCAGCAAGAAAATGATATCAGAGAATTAAGTTGAAATGTCTTGGTGACTGTACTGAGTTGTTCACTAAGGGATTGATGGATTTCCCCTTGCATGGATGTCACTGATGACACAAATTGCAGGGCCAGGGGGAATAAGGCCTTGACATTCTAGAGATAACCCCAGGCAACGGTGGGATCAGGTTGAAAAATGACACCATTTGCGCTAATTTTTAGGTCATGACTAATGTGAAGGGCTGGGCACATTCTGAAAGGCTAGAAAATAATGTCACCAAGACCTGGTATTTCATGTAGTCTCCTGTGCATGAAACTCATTGCGCTTTTGCATTGGAATAAGCAACTGAAGCCCCACAAGCTTTACAAAACTCATGGATAAAGAGTTTCTCCTCTCTGAAGATGAGCACCATTCAAACATGTTAAAGTATGACAACTTCACAAATTACCTCCATTAGCTGAGCTGCTATAAGATACTGTGCTTGTTCTCAGTATGCTCTAATTTCTAGGTACAATATTTTAGTAAAAATTTCAGTGAAATAGGATTACGCTGATATTTTGTATAGAATAGTCATGACAGGCCAGGAATACATATGTGGTCAGTTACAGAAGCTCATTTAATGGGATGGGAAGTTACTAACATGCCCATTCTGTCTAATCACTTGTGTGTGCCTATGAAACTGAAGGTTTCTTATTTACTGAAAGATGCTGTTGCACTCCTTTTGGAAATCTTCGATCAGCATAAGATGTCTATGCACCAAGTAAGAGATTCAAGAGTCACATCTCCTTTACCATGATAATTTTCTAACCCTCCTCCTTAAATATAGGGGGGGGGGGGGGGGGGGAGGCAGGGGGGGAACAGCCAACAGAAGCATTTTTTGGCTTGCAGAAGTTTCATATCTCCAAGCAAGTCAAGTTTCCAGGAAAAATATTTTCCCACCTGGAATTTTGGGCATCTAATAAACTAGATGTGTGTTTGCCTGTCTGTGAATGAGTTTGTGCTGTATCCCATGAGCATGTCAGCACATGCTTGCACAAGGAATTGGAGTAAACTGCTAGTGTCTCTCATGAAAACCCATATTGAATTAATGATAACAAATGGAAAAAATACGTACTTCATATCTTCTCAATTTTCTCATAAACACTATTGCTGTCCATGACAGCTGCAAACCTAAATATCTAAGGGGAAAGAGATGTTCCTAATATTTCTTTACCTATTTATTTAATGGACAACTTTCCAGCAATTAATTACAGGAAATAAGCGGAACCTTTGAAACAAAAGAAAGGGACAAAAATGTGAGTCCTTTGAGGGCCTGGGAATTTTCTAGCTTGTTACACTACTGTCTTGATGAGATCTATAACTTTTTGCATGGAAGGAACAGTTGCCCTCCTGAAAAGAATTGCTGAATGGAAAATTATTTATTTTGAACCAAGTCCACAGGGGCAGTTAGATGTCTGGCCTCACTTGTGTAGCTGACAAAAATTAAGTGCTGCCTATACTTAATGTATCAGCTAGGAAATTCAGTGAATTCAGTGCTAACTGGTAGGACCCTGCTTCCCACAGGTGATGCTAAGAAGAGAGGATGAGTCCCATGTCACCCTGAGGCATATTGAACATTATTCTGGGTTTCCAATAGCCTTAATCCCTTTCCTGAATTTATGCTATTCTTTTGAAAATCAAAGACTACTTTGTTTCAGAACAGAGGTTCCTCCCACTATAACAGCCTGGCAGCTCCACATCTTACCTGAAGTGCAGAAGTATTCAGCTTCCTTTTTGCTTGGACAGACTTAAACTTCTTTTTCCTGGTATATGACCAGCTATATGCTTGTGAATAAAGCCTGATAAATGAATGGCATGCACTTATTTCTAATCTGGGAGGAACAGTTTATCTGTTTCCCACTGCTCTGCCCAGAATGGCAAGCAATTGTGTGTGCCTGCCTCTCTGTTTACTGAATAAAATAACATTTGCACCTTTTTGATTTATCATTATAATGCTACCAATATGCTAACCCTGGATCCATCCCTCCTGTTCAATCTGTTCAAATTTGCATTATGTATAAAATTATTCACTGGGCCAGGGAGCTCATGGACATGATCTGCAGCCTAATATTTATGGCATTCATATGGAGAGAAAAAGAAAGATCTTGACTATGTTCACTAGGTTTCACAGTGAGCATTCAGCCACAGGAACCAGCGTACAGGTTTCTTTCCCTCTTGTCATAGAACGGTTCAAAGCTGTATGATCATCCAGCCATCCGGATGATGGGACAGAGTGTATCCTCAGCAAGACTGCTGATGACACAAAACTGGAAGGAGTGGCTGATACACCAGAGGGTCATGCTGCCATCCAGAGGGAACGTGACAGGCTGGAGAAATAGGCTGATAAGAATCTCATGAAATTCCACAAAGAGAAGCGCAAAGTCCTGCACCCAGGGAAGAACTGTCCCATGCATCAATATATGCTGAAAGCAACCCAACTGGAAAGCAGGTTAGCAGAAAAAGACCCGGGGTCCTGGTGGACACCAAGTTGAGCATGAGGCAGCAATGTACCCTTGCTACTAAGAAGGCTAATGGTATCCTGAGCTGCATTAGACAAAATATTTCCAACAGGTAAAGGGAGAAGATGCTTCCCTTCTGCTCAGCACTGGTGAGGTCACACCTGGAGTATTGTGTCCACTTCTGGGCTCCTCGGTACAAGAGAGACATGGACATACTGGAGAGAGTTCAACAAAGGGACACAAGGATGTTGAAGGAACTGGAACATCTCTCATATGAGGAAAGGCTGAGACAGCTGGGACTGTTTGCCTCAAGAAGAGAAGGCTCATTTATATTAATGTATATAAATACCTAAAGGGAAAGCACAAAGAGGACAGAGCCATTGGTGCTCAGTGACAGGACAAGAGGCAATGGGCACAAACTGAAATACAGGAGGTTCCCTCTGAACATCAGGAAATACTTCTTTACTGTGAGGATGACTGAGCACTGGCACAGGTTGCCCAGGGAGATTGTGGGGTCTCCATCCTTGGAGATATTCAAAAGCCGTCTAGACATGGTTCTGGGCAGCCAGCTGTAGGTGGCTCTGCTTGAGCAGGAAAATTGGACCAGATGACCTCCAAAGGTCCCTTCCAACATCAACCAGTCCGTGATTCTGTGATTCTGTTTATTGGAAATACTTTTTTTAATTGTAGGTTTTCTTTGTGAAAAGTGTGTGATCAGATTATAAATGTTGTAATTTATTGTTTTTCTAAAAAAAAAAAAATAAAAATCATTTAAGCTATTAGTCTGAAAGACCTTATGAATGATTCATTATCAGTGCTTGATGCTGGTTAATTACATTGGTTATACAGTATAATTCCTCCTCACTAACAGTTTGACCCTGTGCACCAGGTCCAGAGAAAAGAGTGTTAAGAACATAAAGTTATGTACCCACATTTTTCTAGGTCGTATTTGCCCCCAGATAATTATGCTGGAGCCCTAGTCCCTATCCTGAATTTAGGTTCCCTTTCCAGATCAAACATTAGCCTTTTTTTTTTTTTGTGAGCAGAACGCTACTCAGCATATGAGCCCAATAGTTAGGCTGACAGATAGAGAGGCAGACAGACAGAGTGAGTGATCAGGTATTTAATTCTCTCTCGTTCAACTCCTGAGCTATCTAAACTGTCCCAGCTCTGCTTCAGCAAATGCAAAATCCTGGCTCAGAAGCGAATGTTGAGTTTATTGTGCATAGCTCACAGATGGATATATTACAAATGCAAACAAATATAAAGGATAGATACTGAATAATTGCTGTGTATTCTCCTGACTCACACCTAATGTAAGCAAGATCACTTTGGTCCCTTGTTTCCTGGCTGTTGTTAGTTTTGGTTCATATTTATTTTGTTGCTTTAGTTCTTATTATTTTGTCAGTTTCAGGTGTTTCCTTTGATTAACACAGAGCTTGTTTTCCCCTAGTCTGTTTTTTTCTACTAGCTCTGTCATAATCTGTCAGGTACATTATGTTTTTATATGTAAAGGTTGTTACAGAAAAATTCAATAAGCAGATTTTTTAAAAATCATATGTATATTTTTAATCTAAATACATATATATATGTTTTAGCAAGGGGAAATAGATACATCTGACACTCAGACAATTGTGATACAGAGGCTATGTATGCTCAATACCTTTTATACTCACAGTAAATGGAAAGTGATGTTCACAGCACCGAGAACTCTTCCATCAATTGTTTAGCCACATTATGGAGAAGATTCCACCTTATATCTTACCCCTTCTCGCTACCATCTCAAATGTCCCCTACGTGCTGTATTCCTGTTTTGTACCTCGTATATTGAGATCCTATTACAATAGGCAGTGGGAAGAAACAATGCCTCAGGACTGAGGTTTTTAGTATGGTTCATGGCAGGATCTGATCTCACCTTGAAATAGGTATTTTACTGATCTGGATTCTGTGCCTTCAAAAAAGGCTGTTCTTTTTACCACTGCTATAGCAGTCACGTGGAATCCTCCATACTTAGTGGCTTGTGCAAGTCAGTCCAGTGCAAGCTCTCTGCAAGGTCTATGCAAGGTCTCTGACACAAATTCTAATTTGGGGAGGACTTCTTATGTGGAGCTGGCTAGTTACTCCATTTTCATTCTGGTAAAAAAAAAAAAAAAAAGAGAGAGAGAAAGCAAAAGTATTTGTGGTAAATTCTGTTTATCTTCCAGAAATTCTCTCACTAATATCAAGATTGTTGTCATCCCAATGCCTAAGAAAACTTAATTGGTTGGGCAATGGGTAAACCCATAGCAGCTAGAACCGGGAAACTTCCAGGCTTGAATTTACCACTGGATTGGGGTGGGGTTGGGGGCATAGTGGGTATTAAACTCATTTAGTTTTTTTGTCTCTCATTTTTTCTGATAAAGACAAGTCTGAATGCTGAGAGATACTAACAGCAGACCAAAGTGCTATGGGTAGGTGAGCAGATAACTACAGGTACACAGGCCACAGCAGAAGTCAGAGAAAATTTACTCAGCATCAGTTGTCTCCTACATCCACAAAGGACTGGAGCCCTGTTGAGAGTTTTGGGGAGAGCAGCAGCAGATGTTGCATTGAAAAACCCAAGGAAAGAGTTAACAGAAAGCATGCCTCCTTCCCCCAGCAGCCTTGAGCGGTTGGTGCCTTTGCCATTAAATATTTTCACATGTAGGTTTTCTATTTGCCTTGAATTACTGAAATACACTAAGCACATCTCTCCAAGGACCCAAAGCGATGGTGTAATAGGTTCCTGCTAATAGCTTGAAACTCTACAGCAATCTAGTTTTAAAATACAACACAAATCTTTATCTAAAGCACTAACACCTCACTCCTGTGTTCGCAGAGTATGTTTTCACATTTCTTTTTGCAATGCCTAGCAGGGAGGGGGTGGGCGGTGGGGAAACAACTACAAGAGAAATGATGCATTCCGGGCAAAGAGCCAATTTAAAAAGTCTGTTCCCTCCAGTTTGCTGTCACTTGTCGCGGTTAAACAAAACATGGAATAGAAAAAGAGAAATTGGCTTCAGTGTAAATGTCAACATTCTGATTAAAGCAAACATGAAGCATTCACAACTCTTGACAAAAAAAAAAATTAAATTGAATTATGAAGGATATGCAAATGAGGCCCTTCGTCTGTGTGATTAAGGGTATGTATGAATTTGCATTTTCTGTTTATACTATTAAAGCCAATGTAACAGAGCTGGGTGCTCAGGAACATGCAAGCATGCCTTTGCAGGGGTTGAAGCTTTCCAGCATGTTTGTATAAGTTGTGTGAATTAGCGTGTAGGTACATGCCCAGGTGGGGGTTGCATAGGTTAGCTCACCCTTAGGGTATGTGCATGTAGGTAGGTAAATGCACATTCCTGACTTTTGTCCACTCCTGTTTGCATGTATCGGTAGGAGTGAGAAAAGGAAAACCGAGATGGTTCTCAGCTTCAGAGAGATATTCCACTTTCAGTATACAAATATGTGAATAATACCCTCAGTCAATGTCGGCAGCAAAAAGAGACTTCTGAAACAGGGAAAAAGTAAGACTTGGAAGCAAAAACAGAATCTGGAAGGCAAAAAAAAAAACCAACCCTCATCACTTGAGAATACTTGAAATGTGCATTTTCCAAGAAGGATAATGGAGAATTATGAAAAATATATTAATAATTTAAACCTGGGTAGGATATGGTCCCAGTTCCTCTGTAGCTCGTTAGGCACACATCTTGGAAATTGAATTGTTTGAAATGTGCTTTTGCAAAGCTCTCGGCATGCATTCATGACATAAAATTTTAAAGCAAGTATAATACATCTGAATTCCATAATTAAAATTAATGGGAAAATGAAAAATAAATGGCCTGCACTGGTCCAGTTTCTCTACTGTGGAATATATTTTACTGGTATGCCATTCTGTGTATGTGGTGTGTTCATGTAGTGTACTTGGGTGGGGGTTTTTTTGTCTTTTTTTCCATATTGGTTTGTGTGTGTGAACATATATGTATATACGCCTTTGACTATTCCCTCATCAGTAAATATGTAAATACATTAAAATACTACATAAGCCACCAGACAACATGCCTCACCCAGCATTAGAAAGCATTTCTACTTAGCCAAAGCAGTGACTGTGCACTCAAACCATTTTATTCATGCCAGGATTACTTAAGGACACTACCTACTACCTCCTCCCTCTCTTTAGAAAATGTTATGTACAGAAAAGGAATCTGAGGAGATTACCACAGATTTATTTTTAATAACTGCATTTAAAAACATAAATTACATTTTAAAAACTGTATAGCAAATGCAAGGACTGGTATAAAATAAACTAGGCATGTTCAAGGTGCACGAGGGTTTATCTGGGTTGCTAAAAACAATGTCTGCCCACATTTTACTTGTTTGTTTGCTACAAGAAGACTACAGTAACGTGTTCAGCAATTAATAAAATAATCCCAGTCTGCCCCCGGGTTAGTCTTTTCGCAGTTAGTTTTTCTTTCTTTCTTCTGCTTTTCTACCATCCCTTGCAGAAAATATTATTTCATTACAATTAGCAATCTGCCTATCTATCCAATATCTATCTAATTATTTGCCCATATAAAGAATGGATAAATATGTATTTGGTATTTTCTCATGTATCTTGCCAATGAAATCGCACTATTACGGTGTATATAAAAGTCCTTGTTATCTAGTAGACCTGTCCTCTTCACTCTTCCAACCCACAGGCGTGAGGTCTTAGGACCTGTGATAATTAGTTTAAGATCCAACACTGCAGCACATCCTATGCTGTATCTGTTGGATTTCTGAGATGCCCATAACAGTTCAGCATTTTTTCTTTCTTATAAGAAGCTGCTGTGTTGATTTCAAAAAGCCTTTTTAAAATTACATTAGGCTCAGATGTTCCTCTGTATTCCTTCCCCAAAACTCTTGTTGTTTTACTAACATATTCACCCCTTTATGAAAAACGCATTTCCTTTCCCTGTGGCATGGAGAGAGAAATGCACTTGAGCAGGAAAGTGAACAAGCCAAGCTCGCAGCCTAACTGCATGAGACCTGATTACTTCAGATGGGTTCTTGCAAATTTGCGGAGCTCCGAAGAGAGGGGGCTCTGCATGGGGCAGGCCTGGACACACGCATGCTAGACTGATGGACTGACAACAGTTTAGGGTTTAGGCCATAGCTGTTAAATGGGCTTGTACTCAGCAAGCAGTGAATAAGAAAATAAAGCTATAAGATTTTTTTTTTAATTTTTTTTTTTTCCTAAAATATTGCCTACTACAGCTCTATCTTGGCTTCCAACAGGTATGCAAAGGAATGTTCGTTACTTGCAGTGAGATTATTCCTGTGCTCAAATTAAGACTGTTTAAGAGGGAATCTAGGTTTAACCACTGACTCAGTAGCAGCTGTATTGGCATCTTCAAGCTGGAACAGCCATAAGAGTACTAAGTAACTCTGTCTACTTTTAAGGACATCTGAGCTTTGGGCTTCTTTATGGTCAGTGTAAAGCAGCAGTCATAATGCCTAGACATCTGTAATATCCTTCCACTGACTTCAGTAAGTGAAGGGCTGGCGAAATAGCAAGAAGAAAAGCTCAAAGAATTGTAAGGCCATCTGTCTGAAACCAAACCAAACACATATGTTTTCTGTCAATGGAAAAATAAATTATGGGACTCACTGAGACTCAACTATCATTGTAGAAATCATGATAATAAATAAATGTCATCATCCCCCCCTTCCCCCACCACCATAAACCAGATTACATAAACTCCTGAAAACAGAATTCCATCAGCACAAATTAATTATGGTGGCTGAAAAGCAAACTTCATCACAGGCAGCTCATAAACTGCTGATTTACAGATTAAGTGAGGGTATATGCTTGTACATATTTTTTTATATTCTTCCCCATGTATCCCTGATCAGTCATTCTGGTAGAGAAGATGCTGGCTTATCTGGCATTTTGTTTTTAACCAGTATGGCTGTTCTTACGTACTTATTTTATTTAGTTCTAGAATAATGGATTCTGAGGCTAGGCTTATATTCATCGCTTTAGCTATATAAAAAATGAAAGAACAGCATGTATGCTTCACATTTCATTAATACTAACCATGTCTGTAGAACTGTAGGAGACTCAAAGGCAAAGAAAAGATCTAATAATGATTTGGTGATGTTAAAAACAGTTCTGGCTATCTACCTCGTCACCTTTTACACACACAAATACTGAAAAAGAATGCATTTTCTACAGACTGAGTGCTTACCTAGATATTAGCAGTATTTCTCAGGTACAGAGCCCACAATGTAAGGTATCACCACAAAGCCATGGCTGAGATTCACAAATTCTATAGGCTTGAACATTGCAGAGTGCCTTCAACCTTAGGATGAATAGAGCCCTACATTGTAAAGCCACAGGCCAAAGCTTTCCACCAATGCAGATACTCCATTGTAGAAGGCCACCGGATCAGTCGGGCAGGAAATGAATTCTTAAATGATTCATTTAAGAAGGGTTGGATGGGGCTTTGAGAAACCTGGTCTAGTGGACGATGTCCCTGCCCACTGCAAGAGGGTTGGAACTAGATGATCTTTAAAGGTCCCTTCCAACCCAAACCATCCTATGATTCCATGGTTCTATTAAAAAGAGAGAAAGGAGAAAAAGTACGGATCTATATACATATGTATGTATCTTCCCTCAATAATGCAACTCTGCTATGAGCCCAACCCTGACAGTAATGGTAAGTATAATTTAAAAAGCTGCTTTCTAGAGGGACAGGCATCAAAGTGAAGAACATTGATTTAACCGACTAAATAACCAGAGACCAAGAGGTGAGGAAACTTTTCCCTCAGTGAGCGGTAATTATGTGGAGACAGAATAAGTAAAGGCAACTACAGCAGCTGCTTCTGCAAGTATATCCAAGAATAGGTTAGAAAATATGTTCTTCTGTCTCTCTAACCCCTGAGATACGTGTATATTTGTCTGTAGTCTAAACCATGCAAAATGCGTGCAAACATCTCTTAATCAAACTAAAGCAGGTCCAGCCACATGTTTGGTATAAAATTTGTCCTACTAAAAAAACAAGTCCATTTCTTTATTAACTAACAATGTATGTATGCAACTGAGCAAATACTCCCTTGATTTGCAAATTAAAATGATATACTTAAATCCATCCAGCTGCTCATGCTTAGGATCAGAGTTCATCTATGAACTTAATGCAAGGTGTGTGTGTGCACATGTGTACACGCACACACACATTTTCCTTCCCTAATCATGTCAAATACCTGATCCAGGTGCAAGGAGATACCATATGCCAGCTGAGACACCACAGTGGCCAGTGCTTACTTTCTCAGCCCACCCTCACAGTCAAGAACTGCAAGTCAGTTGAAGTAAAAGAGTTTTAAGCTACTAAGGTTCATCTCAGAGTTGCAATGACCTATGAGCAAGCAATGAATTGAGAGCTATATCTGGTCAAATGATGAGCAGCAATGGCTTAAATAAGCAGTAGGTCCTAAATCTGCCCCTGGTTTTTTTCTTAGCTTTCTTAGCTTTTCTATTGTGTTGGTTTTTTCCTAATTTGATTCTTCAACTCCTTTCCTGGCTGCTCACAATCCTCCTTGATCTTGACCTTGGCCTATCTTAGCTCAAATTTAATGTCAGACTCAAATTCAATGTGCATGAGACAGTTGCTTATTCAAAGCAGACTGTTCACCTCTTTAGATATTATACACCAAGAGTTCCCACTAAAATCAGTAATTGTTAATAGAACTAGTGGTGATAACAAGGAGAAAAAGGTTTGGTTTGCTATTGTAGCAGGCAACTGAAGAGCTGTCAAGAGTTAACACCAATATAATCAAAAACTTTTGAAAATCCTGTTTCATTTTACCAACAATGAAACCTACCTTTTCAAAGGGGAATTGGTAAAACAAGGTGCTTTAATTTTGACATTTATTAAAAAATCTGGCAATCACCTTCCTCATAAAAGTGTCTCCACAATTAACCCTTGCGTTCAGGCATTAACACATCAATTGTTTTTTTTGAAATTTAAAACCTGCATCTGTGTCATCTTTATTAGCACTATATTAACTCCAAAGAAACCAAAACAGAAAATTTCTTCCCATTTATAGGCCTTAATGGACAAACACTGACATCTCCAAATCCAGAATAGCAATTAGCATTAATTGTCACTCTTCTTGGTAGTCTTAGCCCAGAGACCAAATGGACCTTGGAGCTAGAGCAGTAAAAATGGTTTCTGCTACTCCTGACCATCTTACTTTTCTCGTTACAACTATATTACTTGTCCGATTACAGAACATTGTACAAATAATAACTAATTAAACAGTTCATTAAATCTGTGCTTCCAGGTTAGAGGTTAAAGTGAAATATCAGCACTTTCCCACTCTCCTATTTATTATTTAAAACTCCTTCTTTGTCCACTTCTTTTTAATTCTTTTCTCTTCCCAGTAGAAACCTCTTAAATTATTATTATAAATATGATTTCTATTAAAGATAAGCTTTGGAGTGTATCTTTATTAATCCCAGAGAAGATAACATTCAACCAGCAGAAGAAAAGAAGTGTGAAGAGAAAAGAAGCATCAGGATGAAATACAGAGTGATGCAAAAGGAAAAGAATTGAATGGAGTTTTTCTCTGGTCTTTAGTTTGTATTAGATTAGTATACCAGTCACCATGTGGGGTATGTGCTGTTGGAGAAAAAAAGAGCTGAACAATTTCAGGGAACATAAGGTTTATCCTTCTATCCTAAAATAAGGATTAACTCACCACTGATCTAACTAGGTGTTTATTTAACTTCTTTAAAAATCTGGTAGAGACCTTACAATGTCAGTTGATAATCTGTTTCAGTGTTTAACTTCTCTTATTGTTGAGAAAACTTTTTTGTATATGTAATCTTAGGTGAGAAAAAAGAAAAAACAGAACATCAAACAGCTATTTATAAACAAACTGAAAGCAGGAACACCAAAGGTAGAGAATTGTTCAGACTGATGCAGAGATTGAACATAACAGTACATAAAGAAATAAATGAACCTTAAAAATATGCTACATCCTTCATCACAGAGTAATGGGCTGAAATTCTGTAATCCATGGAGTCTGAATTCTATCTTTGATTTTCATCTAAATTCTAGGATTAGACTTTAAACATGCATTTATTGCATTTCTGGATGTGGGAGTATGATTTGGTAGAGTTTGCAAAACAAGCCAAGCAACAATTAAGCTATACCTAAAGTATCTGTACATACAGGCTAAAAGAGATCATATCAAGAGACTATGTAGGTAGGTACATATAGATGAGACCCTAGAAATGTGAATGACAGGTAAGAGCATTAAAGCCAATATTGAAACTAATGCTGCTGCCTGCCACATGAGGCCAAAGTAATGCTAAATTGCTAATATGGGCAATCAAAGTAATTTAATGATGCTGCTGCTGAAGTCAGGAGACCTGAAGTCCATGTATCGGTATGAGAATTTTCACTGAGTTTGATGGAACTTTTCTGGAGAAAACAGATAGCAGTTTTCCATACACAAAGAAAGAACAATAAATGTTTGTTTTGTTAAGGACAGCTGCGGTCCAGCCTATACATTTTAGGCTCTGTACTCTGAATTAAAATTTAATGTCCTTCATGGAGATGTTTGCCCAAAGAACTTACTCCCCTAAGTGGTCAACGGAGACAGGTAGGCACATTAGAAGGCCTCCAAATGACACTCTTTCATTAACTTAGGCATGTCATTGTGCATTCATATGACCCTACATTCACAGGTCCATGAGGTTGGAAGCGACCTCAGGAAGTCTGTACATTAACCTTCTGCCCAAAGCAGGGTCAGGTCTGGGGATGGAGCAGGCTGCTCAGGTCTTGGATAAAATTGGATCTTGAAAATCTCCAGGGACAGAGACTTCACAGCCTCTCTGTGCAGCTTGAGAGCCGTCATTATTAAAGAGAAATGTGACATTAAAAGAGTCATTATTCTGGTGTTAGCCACACTTAACTTCCAGATGCAGAAACAGACAAAGCCAAATCATGATCTTTTTCTACCACTGTGGGGCATGATAGGATTCTTCTAAGTGCTTGTACATGCACTGGTTGGAAGAAAACCAGATCTTCCCTTCCCTTCCCTTCCCTTCCCTTCCCTTCCCTTCCCTTCCCTTCCCTTCCCTTCCCTTCCCTTCCCTTCCCTTCCCTTCCCTTCCCTTCCCTTCCCTTCCCTTCCCTTCCCTTCCCTTCCCTTCCCTTCCCTTCCCTTCCCTTCCCTTCCCTTCCCTTCCCTTCCCTTCCCTTCCCTTCCCTTCCCTTCCCTTCCCTTCCCTCCACATACTAGAAGATACAGATATTTGATGTCTGCTGGAATTTGTCCACTTTAGGCAATATCTTAAAGAGAATTTCTCTCTCACACAACTACAAATCACAAAAATGTCAGAAGGAAACTATTTGATCTCAGTCACATTCTCTGTATATCCAAGCTCATAGTTTCTTAGCATGTTTGATTCAGATTTTAGATCCCCCCCCCCACCCAAAAAAAAACCCCAAACTTTTATAAAACCCAATGATAATGCGACTTGAATATGTCACCCTTAAGGAAGCCTACATCTCAGGTAAAGGGCAGACAGACTAAAACACCATCAGTATATGAGTCCCTGCAACATGAGGACTCTGATCCCTGTTTCAGCCTGAGCACAACAAGCTAGACAACTGCCTAAAAGAATTCTCTGTCAGTGCATACTGCTTAATATTCCACTTTCAGTCATTGCCAATCTCAGAATGAGGGGGTTTTGCTCCCCCCCCCCCCCCCTTTTTTGTGTGTGTGTGTGTGAAATACATGCTTTTAAATTATATGATGCACTGGAGGAAAAAATCCTTCTGACACTGCCAAGTACTTTTCTGTAGTGTGGTATTTGCTTACAAACAGTGTCTTTATGTGGAAATCTGAGTATTAAAAGCCTACTAAAGATAATGCAAACTTTTTTCTTTGTCCTCCCAAGTACTTTCGGAAACAGTGGATGAACAGGGGACTCCCACTCATCTCCAAAAGTAACAATTTTTTCTTGAAACTGAAATCAAGGCATTTATTGCTGAAAAAATAAAATAATGTGGTATCACCATCAGTTCTTTAAGTGATAATGCATTAACCATTTTCAATGGGACATTATTTTAAAGTTTCATGCATTTACTTGCTGGACTGACTTTACATTTTGGAGTCCTTGCATCCAGATGCACATCCAGTCTCCATCCTCATTCCATCCCAGAGAGATACTCAGGAGTACAGTAGCTCCTTCACACACTGTGGTTTCCAAATAAAGGTCAGATGAAAGTCTTAGCATAGTCCAGCAGTTTTCTGATGACTACAATGATATGAGAACCCTGGGGCAAGCATTAGTACACTCTTCTGGGTCTTTTTAGACCTGAAGACAGTATTACCCATACCAGAAATAGACTCTGCTTGTTTCTCTTACCCTTGACTAAATCACAGATATTTTCCAGTTTTAAGGACCTGTGTGAAGTTACTGTAAGTCACCTCCTTGCTCTTCTTTCAACCATTGAATAAGTTGAGTCCTTGTTGGTCATACTGTAGATATTTCATTTTCCAATCTGTTGGCTGTTTTTATTTTGTGCATGTATATGCACTTCTGAACTATTTTTTGGTACTTCAGCATCCCTGAACCATGAACAGTAACAGTAGACATCATATTCTAATGTCAACCCTTAAAAAATACTATACAGAAAAGTCAGGATACTGTCTTGCTTGTACTTCACAGAAATTTCTTTTCCATTCACATCGGAAGAAAGAATTCACATCTAACAGCTTATTTATTCTTGGATATATCTGACTGTATAATAAGGAGAACTTTTATTGAAGTCATTATCTCCCAGGACCCTAGAACTTTCTTCTGTTTTCCCTGTTTTATAGAATAAGCCTTTGCTTCTTGGACGTATGGTCTACTTCCCTGATCTCCTAACAGCATTTTTCATTAAAGTGTATTAAACCACATAAACTGCATTGTGATCATTTAAAATTATCACTTCTGAGGAACAGCCTGTCCCATACTAATTTGCTAGCAGCAGTTAAAACATGCCACTAGATGCTGATATATGGTACATTACTTCAGGAGGTATGGATGCACTTTCCACAAAAGTGAAACTTGAAAATAAACAATTTACTGTTACTTAAATATTTTGTATGTTACATTTTTTAAATGTTCATATTCAAGTCTTAACATTCTCACTTCAAACACTGTCTCACCATTTCATTTATAATTTTATGACTGAAGATTTGTAATCACTGTTTAGAATTATATTAAAAATCAACAATGAAAGAAACCCAAAGGTCACAGGTTGGAGAATCAAACCCTCTAGGAGCATATTTCAAACAGCCGTACTCTCTGAGTTCTCCCCTTTAAAAGATCTCTCTAAAGATGCAGAACAGGTTTTGGTCTATCCCATATATTCCCTGGAAATCTCATATATTGCAAAATTTAGAGAAATAATTATATAATTTGAAATCAAATACTTTGAAGAGGTCAGCTATATTCTATCAATGTGCTTGTTGCCTTTATCTGTGAGACATGAAAACTTCTGAAAAACTTTAACAGCTACTGACTATTCTTCAATATTTACCATCTTTATTCTTGGGCACAGTTTTAACGAATTGAGAGTAGCAGTACTTATTTTTCTGAACTTAACACTTGTTTCTCTCTGCTATGGAAACATGTCTGTTACTGTACTGAGTCAGTGAGAAGTCCATCCAGATTTGTAAGTATGCTGTGACCCCAACAAAAGCAGATATCTAAGTGTAGGATACAAAAATGAGGCAGGCAGACATGATACTACCACTGAAAATTCTAACAGCAACGAACTGGTGGCATGGGGACTTCCTAACCCACAGATGGTTTCTGTGTATTTTTTAATCTGTAACAGAATTAACTGCTGGAAACTTGTCCTGTTTTCCCTCGAATCTGTGGAAACTTACGGATTTTACACGAGAAAAATCCATTGCTAAATTTCATGCCCTATGAAGAACCATGTTTTTTGTTTATGTTTGAACGTGATTCCTAATTTTTTTTTAAGAGTGCCTAAACTATAAACTATTTCCCTTTTAAATCTAATAAATGAAGCAAGTACCAGTGAGAAACCTTGATCTTACTCAAGATTTACAGGCTAACTTTGATTTATAAAAACATTGTCTTCAACAGTGCCCAGTATAACTGAGATTTTTTTCTAATAAGATATAAAATTAATACATACACAGATACAACTTCATATTTCCTTTCCTGAGAACAAAGGATGCAAAAGTCATTCGCTTGTCTTTGTTGGTACTGTCCATGCTCTTAGGAAAGGGGAAAGTGGCATATTAAAATTAGACACACATTTCTTCAACTGGTACAAGCAGGTCTCTTTGAGACGTCAATATTTTATGAACTGGTTTGCCTTGTAATTGGGAAAGCTAGTGATTTAAAAGTAAAATGACAATCAAGCAGGCAATATGAGAAATTAGGCAATGTCCATTATATCAGAGATGTGCATAATTTATGAACTCTGAATTTCAGCAATGAAAATAAAAAGTCTTATTGTCTGATTGAACCTGGCTGAAGTGTTTTTCCAGTGATATTGGTAGCTTGCAGACCAGACCTTTTCTGTTCAAATAAGTAATTACCTGGACCTGTTGTTTGAGAACAGAGAAGGGACTTGTGGGTAATGTGATGGTTGGAGGCTGTCTTGGGCATAGCGATCACAAGATGATAGAGTTTTTGATTCTTGGAGAAGTAAGGAGCGGGGTCAGCAGGACTGCTACCTTGGACTTCTGTAAGGCAGAGTTTGGCCTTTTAGGAGCCTGGTTGACAGATTCCCTTGACAGGCGGTCCTGAAGGGCAAAGGAGTCCAAGAAGGCTGGACATTCCTCAAGAAGGAAATTTTAATGGTGCAGGAGCAGGCCGTTCCTATGTGCTGACAAACAAGCCAGCAGGGATGAAGACCAGCCTGGCTTAACAGAGACCTTTGGTTGGAACTCAGGAAAAAAAGGAGAATTTATGACCTTTGGAGGAAGGGGTAGGCAACTCAGGAGGACTGCAAGGATGTCCTGAGGTTAATGCAGGGAGAAAATTAGAAGGACCAAAGCCCAACCAGAACTTAATCTGGCTACTGCCATAAAAGACAACAAAAATGTTTCTATAAATTCATTAGCAACAGAAGAAGGGCCAAGGAGAAACTCCATCCTTTATTGGGTGTGGGGGGAAACATAGTGACAAAGGATCAGGAAAAGGCCGAGGTACTTAATGTCTTCTTTGCCTCAGTCTTTAATAGCAAGACCAGTTGTTCTGCAGGTACCCAGCCCCCAGAGCTGGAAGGCAGGGACAAGGAGCAAAATGAAGCCCCCATAATCCAAGGGGACGTGATTAGCAACCTGCTACACCACTTAGACACACACAAGTCTATGGAGTGGGGTGGGATCCACCAAGGGTACTGAGGGAGCTGGCAGAAGTGCTCGCTAAGACACTTTCAATCGTTTGTCAGCAGTCCTGGCTAACCGTGGAGGTCCCAGTTGACTGAAGGCTAGCAAATGTGATGCCCATCTACAAGAAAGGCCAGAATGAGGATCCAGGGAACTACAGGTCTGTCAGTCTGACCTCAGTGCCTGGGAAAGTTAAGGAGCAGATCATGTTGAATGCCATCACGTGGCACATACAGGACAACCAGGTGATCAGGCCCAGTCAGCGTGGGTTTATGAAAGGTAAGTCCTGCTCGACTATCCTGATCTCCTTCCATGACAAAATGACCTGCTCAGTGGATGAGGGAAAGGCTGTGGATGTTGTCTACCTAGACTTCAATGAATCATTTGACACTGTTTCCCACAACATTCTCCTCGAGAAACTGACTGCTCATGGCTTGGATGGGTGCACTCTTCACTGGGTAAATAACTGGCTGGATGGCCAAGCCCAAGGAGTGGTGGTGAATGGAGTTAAATCCAGTTGGTGACCGGTCACAAAAGTGGTGTTCCCCATGACTCAGTATTGGGGCCAGTTCTCTTTAATATCTTTATCAATGATCTGGACAAGGGGATTGAGGGCACCCTCAGTAAGTTTGCAGACAACACCTAGTTGGGAGGGAGTGTGGATCTGCTTGAGGGTAGGAAGGCTTTGCAGAGGGATCTGGACAGGCTGGATCGATGGGCTGAGGCCAAACGTATGTGGTTCAACAAGGCCAAGTGCCGGGTCCTGCACTTTGGTCACAACAACCCCTGCAGCGCTACAGGCTTGGGGAGAGTGGCTGGAAAGCTGTCCAGTGGAAAAGGACCTGGGGGTGCTGGTTGACAGCCGGCTGAATATGAGCCAGCAGTGTGCCCAGGTGGCCAAGAAGGCCAACGGCATCCTGGCCTGCATCAGAAATAGTGTGGCCAGCAGGAGCAGGGAGGTGGTTGTTCCCCTGTACTCGGCACTGGTGAGGCCGCACCTCAAGTCCTGTGTTCAGGTTTGGGCCCCTCACTACAGGAAAGTCATTGAGGTGCTGGAAGAGCAGTGAAGCTGGTGAAGGTCCTGGAGCACAAGTCTTCTGAGGAGCGGCTGAGGGAACTGGGGTTGTTTAGTCTGAGAAAAGGAGGCTGAGGAGAGACCTTATCGCTCTCTACAACTACCTGAAAGGAGGCTGTAGTGAGGTGGGCGTCCATCTCTTCTCCCAAGTAACAAGTGACAGGACAAGAGGAAATGGTCTCAAGATGTGCCAGGGGAGGTTTAGATTGCATATTAGGAAAAATTTCTTCACCAAAAGGGTTATCAAGCATTGGAACAGGCTGCCTAAGGAAGTGGTGGAGTCACGATCCGTGGAGGTATTTAAAAGTTGCGTAGATGTGGTGCTTAGGGACATGGTTTAGTGGTGGACTTGGCAGTGTTAGGTTTATGGTTGGACTCAATGATCTGAAAGATACTTTCCAACCTAAATAAAAAAAAAAAAAAACAACAAACAAACAAAAAAACAACAACAAAAAAGAAAAACATCTTACCTCTACATAAACAAAGCTTTGGAAAATTTATTTTTGTTTGTTTGTTTGTTTGTTCATTTAATTGGTCAAACATTTTAAGTGAATCGTTTGGGAATTCCTAATCTCCAGTGAAAACCAACGGAAAAATAGCTACAGAAATACTCAGAGCCATCACAGCCACTACTGAGTTTAAACAGGGGGGAGGCAGAGAAATTGTTTAGGTAACATTACTTGGTCTATAACTAAGGCTAATTACCCAGGTTCATCAAAAACTATTAATACATTCTTAAGGTATTTCTTATCAGGACCATACTTAAACATAGGCTTAGTTTTGACCATGTCCTGACATAGAGTCTTGTTTAATACTCTTCCCCTGGATCAAGGACAGTGGAGAATGACAAACACAGATTCAATTTCAGCAGAATAATCATGTCTTCCTGTATTGATGAAATCTGTGTGGGATAAGAAAGTTTTCTTCTGCACAAATATCACTGCAAAAGACAGCTAAATTTTAATGCAAACAAAAGACAAAAGGGGGGGGGGGGGGGAAGAAAAAGAGCTTACAATCCTGCATCAGAAAGAGTTTTAGTCCCATAAACTGAGTTTTTCCTACCTCCAGTCTGCATTTCTATGACAGTCAATGATATTATTCTGAGACTATTCAGACAAAGAATGTATATGCAGTCTGTTTCCTAAGAAACATGTATTAATATACATTTAGATCCATCTATCCTGCTAGCTATAGCTATATCTAACCACAATAAAACAGTTGAGCTCTCTCAAGTGTTATGCCTTTAAGTTAAACTTTATTGAAATAAAATAAGGAAAGAACAATACATTTTGCATTCTTCAGAAGCCAGTGTTCAATAAATACTAAGTTTTGATCGATTGATACGGTGTCATATTTGACTAAAGAGGTGGGAAAGTTGCTACTGTTGCTTTGTGCTGGCTAGAAGAAGAATGCACTATTGATTTTATATGTTGGATGGGCTGTCAGCGTACAGTGCATTGTTGATTTTGACTTTTATAGCCAACATGTTTCCTTTAATTGGATCATTTGTAAAAGAGAGGAGGGTACCTGTTCCCTTCTGACAGTGACTGATTACAATCATTTCATGTTTGTCAATATTTGATAAACCCACGGTTACCCAACAACATGGCTGAAAGCAGCATCTTTATGCATTTGCTTGTTTCCCCTCTTTCCTGCTTCTGATTTCAGTCTCAGTGTAAGCAGCAAGTTGTGCCAGCAACACTTTCTTCTTCATCTTTTCTTTTTTCTTTTTTCCTGAAGTAATTTTCTTATGTTCTCACTTTTTGTGGAGGAAGAGAGTGAGAAAGAGAGGAAGAAAGTTTTTACTTTGAGTCAACAACATTGCTGATATCTCTTGGTAATAGAAAAATTCTAGGACACCCATCTATGCCTTTGTCTTTGTTGCTCTCCCAGCTATTTTTGATGATAGGCACAGTCTGTAACCTTGCGGCTGAGCTTTGAACTCTCTAATACGCTGAAACGAAAACCAATATCCCTGTATCCCATCATAAACCTTTGTCTTCCTTCTTCTTTTTTGCCTTCTTCCTATTATTATTGGGTTTTTTCCAATATTCTGGATGCAAATTAAAATATCACTACAGAGAGGTCTGGAGCTCAGGGAAGAACAGAGATGAGTGCACAAAGCATTGTTATAAATTATTTGAAGAGAATTCATGTTGGTATTTTAATTGTGTCTTTGATGCTCAGTTCACAGATGGCTGATAATTTCATCTGATTTACTGAACAGTTCTATGTTTTACTCTTGAAAGAGAAGATGTATTCACAAGTCAGGCTCAATCTTTGTTCTCTCTTGCTTAGTAAAGCAAAACCTTTTTAATTTTCACCTATGTTAATTAGGACTAGTAATGTAAATACGATGCCATCAAGGCTGGCAGGAAAATCTTCAAGGCACACAGACTGTGAGGTGGAGTGAGCACTGCAGGCCACGAGCCTCACATCACCACCTGAACTTCAGGAGAGCCTCTCCTGGGCATGTTGGAAGTGCCTTGTCTGGGAGAAGACACCCACATTTGGGAAGATCCAGAAGAGGCAGCAAGCCCCTGTGTTGTTTGCATCTCTGGAAAGCTCTTTGCAAATGGTGTGGTTGCTGAGCCTTGCTCTGCCACCCGCTCCGTTAACGAAAGGTGATGAACATCTTTCCTGCAAACAACACACAGGCAGTAGCTGTAGGGTTGCTTTTCCATGCAAGTCAGATGTGAAAAAGCTACATAAAAACATGCTTTCCATTTTGTACTGCGCTTGCCTGTGTGATGGGAAAGATCAGTTACTAAAATGTGGTCTGCTTGAGGAGAGAAAAGCAGAGGAACTGGCTCCCTGTTTCTATCTGCTTTCCTCAGAAGAGCATACAAGCACTGTTGTCCACTGGTGCTCCCAGGAGCTGAATACTGAGCACAGAAATTTCCTTCTAATTCTATGTCCACTCCTCCTAAGAGCCCTGGAGGCCTCTGAAAAAAAAAAAAATAATAATAGAATGGAGTCAGAGGCACAAGCATCTACTTCAGATTTACTTTAATGCAAGCAAAGGTGGGGAAAGAGGGACTACCTTCAGAGATTGAAGGAACAAAGGAATTAAAGCTACTGGCATCAGTGTCAGAACAAAGTCCAAGACACTGTGTGCTTGGAAATGAGATAGCTCATCATTGTCCAAAGTAACAGGAAATAAAGCTTTGATGTGACAGCGTAGCTAGACCAAGAGTTCACCAAGCAGCAGCTGACAAAAGAAGTGATGGTGAAAAAAAGAGTGTGAAAAAGTAAATTGTGCAGTAATTCACTCTCTGTCCTTAATTCTTCTTATAATCGGCAGGTATTTATCTGCCAAAAATCACAGTAGATTTAAGAGGTGTGCACGTGGTCCCACTGAACACATGCACACCTGATCACATGTGCACACGCACTGCACACACATCAGCAAAGACAGGGAGCAGTGCCTTCACCTACCTACGCACCAGCAACGCTCACCTGAACGTGCACACCATGGATGGCCTGAACCAGTTCCTCCCTGCTGGATCCTGACTGGTTTAATCTTCACACTGCCTCACTCTCTTGCTTTCCAAGCACACCTATATTGGCAGATGTTTGGAATATTAACATAGGGTTTCAGTCCATCAGCTGTGCATGCCCAGACCCTATAGGTCCCTTGGGTCACCAGCTTGGACCTTGGGTCTGGAGGCTGGTCTCCTACTCACTGGTTACTCCAGCCTGAACTTCATGAGAAGTGATCAGGTGCAGATAAGCACTGACCAGATACTTGCTCACATGACATCAGCCCCTTTTATTCACCCTTTTCCTCCATTTCCCCGTTAGTTTTCTTCCCACATCTATCTTGACCCCTTCATTTTTCTGTTCCAGTCCTCTCCCAAAGGAACAACTTTCTCCTAATTACTTTTTCCCCACCGGTCCCAGGTTTGCTGCATTCATATCTAGATTTGGTATTTCTGATATTGTTACTAATGTAATCTCAGCCTAATATGGTAATACTGATAAGGTCACCTAGGTAATGCGGGCCTTGCAAGACTGCTCCTCAAAAGGTCCCCAGAATTTCCCTGCAATTTTCTGTGTGGGTTGGACATTTCTTCATACCCCTGCCTTGACTACGGATGAAATCCAGCCATCCCTCCCAGCACTATGTGTAACTTTTCTCAGCTTTTCACTCTTTGACTTGTTACATTCAGCAGTTACTGATGTCATGTCCAGTAGTTTCCCATGTTCTGTTCAGATAGATGAACCTCATGCCAGGGACCAGTCATCTGCTACATAACTTAATGGATAAAAAAGGGCTTCTTTCTTCACAAGGACGACCTTTTCTTGTTCATATATATATACACACACATATATAGATGAATAAATATAAACATATCTATATATATATTTGGAAAATTCCCGACTTTGTTCACCAAAATACATTATCCTTACAATATTCACACAGCTCATTCAAAACAAAGTTTCTTTATTTAGGAAAGAAGATTTTAGCCTACCTCAGACTTGAAAGACTTATGCAACTTCCTGGTATAGCTAGAGACAGAATTAGCGTATAGGTCTTCAGCTATTGGATCTGCAAATTTGAGATCATTCTGTAAAGCAAAGTAGCACCTTTAAGTGTTTAAGTAACCCTGAGACAAAATTCTTTCCTAGTAAGGAAAACTTTCTTGGTAAGGAAAAGAGTTCTTTAATCAGAACTCTTTTCTGAAGTGCTTAAATTATTGTTTTGTAAGAGAAATAAAGATCACTTTTTAGGACGGAAGTGATGCTAATCATTAAATCCCTCTTTAGATAGATCATCTGACCTAGCTTCAGACATCTACAGTGTAGACCCACTACACATAACCGGACATTCTTAATGATCACTGGAAAGAAACAAACACTTCTTTCATGAAGGTATATGGCAAATTCACCTCTACTTATCTTCATCTCAATTTATATATTAGTTTTAGAAATCTGCATTAAGTAAGACCTATCTATCCTACACTAAGTGATTAGGGTACTACTAAAGAGTAGGAGATATGGTTTCAAATTTCCCCTGATATTTTGTCTGTGGAGAGTGTTTTTCAATGCCTTTACTGAACATGGGTACCTTTAAAAAAAATAAGGGACCAGAGAAAGAGAATGTCTCTGTAACATAGTTCATTGGGCAATAAACTGGTATGTCAGGGTTGGTTCTAATACTTGTTCCCCAGCTTGGTTTTGTGTTCTATAGAAACAGTCATCAGATCAAATGTATCATGTAGTTAAAAATAATTTTCTTCAGCTTTCCCAAAGGTAGGCCTTGTCAAAAATAAACACACAAAAATGTGGGTTTTTAAACTTTAAAACAACAACAAACCGAGCATCCAAAATATCTTATTTTATTTCTTTAAGTGTTCAAAAATGTAACATTTTTTCAGTGTAAATCAGACTACATTTGGAAATGCAAACTGCAGTACTTTAATTGAGTGCTTCACTACCTCTTTGTTGATATGTGCTGGTCTTGATATCCAGACCAGCTTGTCATATGTATATTCTATCTTATATACCAGGGGAAATTATGGTTGCTTCTGGACATTACACTTCAACCAAAAACTCTGCCAGTACACCAGCCTGAAGTCACAAAGTTTTCATAGTCCAGCTCCTGTGAGGCATATGCTCCTCAAAAATTCAAATCCATTTATATTTTTTCTCTTTTAAACACACATTTTATTTGCTCCCTCCCCCCCTCCCCCCCTTATTTTAAAGTCAACATTTTGAATGGGAAATGCTGAAAAATATAACTGTGTATTTCTTTTTTTCGCATTAAGAGGAGAAACCAAACACATCAGAAAAATGACCCCAGCGCACACCACATACACATTTCCTATCAATTTCTCTTCACTTATTCAATTTTTTTTTGGAGTCAGGGGATGGTGATAAAATATTGACTTCTGAGATTTCATTTTGGGTCTACCTGTAAGCGGAATCCAAATAAGTGTTCATCACATTCTGTGCAGCTCAATAAGATGCTCAGTCAGTCTAGTGGGTCTCACGTCCTGCACTGCATTATCATCTCTATTAAACATACCATTTTGTTAAAGATATGTATCCAAAAGAATGATTCCAATTAGGTGGTGATCATTATGAATGAGTGCCTGCTATTTTTTCCAGCAGTATGCATTTGTGTCAGCTGAAGAGAGAGTTCCATCTCCTATTAATTTTTATCCCTGATCTTATCCCTGCCACTGCATTCAGGGTCCCTCATCCATTTTAGGTCCTTCTTATTCATGCCAATACCTCTAACCAAAGTATGCATGGCTGCTAATATCACACCTTAATTGGGGATATTAGCAAGATAGCCCAGCCTTAGTCTTTCAAACACCCTGGGTGAAATTTCTATGGGAACAGATTTGCAAATCACCACATGCTTGCCAGAGTCTTCTTTCTGAAAAGCACAAGCGAGCCCACGCACAAACACTTTCACACACAACCCCACATAAACTCCCCCTCGTACCCTTTCTTTAAGGGACTAGTCATTTTTATTTGTTTCAATAGCAAGTGTGAAATACTAGCTTGTCATCTCCCTTTTGTAGTGCTGCAACACAAAATTATAAATGAGCTGACATTAATGGGAGACCAAAATTTAGTGTCGTTTTGGTAGTGGGTATTGAAAATATTTTGATATGACAGATGAAATACTTGCTGCAGCAACCTTTGTTAGACTTTAGCTAACTACATCTGGCTAGAAGGAAAAAAGAAAGAGCTGCAAACAACTAATTTTACTGTTTTTTCATTACCTCCCTTTCCCAATCCCACCCCAAATGGCTGTAAGATCCATGTCTCCAGCTCAAGATTTTAAAACTGTAACCACTTGTCAACAGTGTGTGAAGTCACCTCCTCAGCCTCCTGGTAATTTCTGGTGACCTGTGCACAATATTCAGTGTTGACTGAACAAGACAAGGCAGACTACATATGGCAGATTGGATCCTAAGACTTAAGTATCTGTATCTCAGAACAGATACTTGGTTAAAACCCATAGCTCTTCAAATTGAAAATGCATTAGAAAGATGCTGCACGTAGTGAACTTTGGTCAGAACATGTTTACCTGAAAACTGCCTTAACTGAGCTTTATATTTAAAGTTCCTGCCTAATGCCTGCTAAATTGGGACTGAAGTGCAATTTAGTCAGTCAGTAGCCCTTAGCCCAAATTTTCTGACAGTCAGAAACAGAACCCAAATACTGCAAAAAACTTGTCCAGGGACATTTTTTCAGTTTCCTCCAGAGAATCAGTGCAGCAGTTATTTTCAGCTGATGATCATTTATTCAGTTTCTTACCTAACTTGTCTGTATACTAGGAATAAGTCTAAAACTCTCATGGGACCAGTCAGAACAAAGCAAGGAAATGAACCAAAACAAATTATAACAAACAGGTAAGCCAGCTTTGCTTTGCATTTGAGACCAGCTCAAAATTAGTTTGAATATTGACTGAAAGCTCGAAACATTTATTTTTTTTCTTTTTTAATCTGAACTGCTCTACCTGCTTTGTGATCTTATAAGCCCATTTTGGATCTTTTCATAGAAGGAAACAAGACAGAGAAATGTACAGAAACAAAGACTGCAATTCATTAAAGTTATCCAGTTAATTTTCCCTGGAATCAAAGCAGACTGGACCTTTTATTTACTTTGCTAGAAGTCCAAATTTGTAATTATTAGGATATGAGCAAAGATCTCCTCCCCTTTTCTTTACAATTTTTACTTCTTTCGTATCAACCCTTCCTAATAAAGAATTTTTAGAGACATAGAATTATTCTAATTATGAAATCAACTCATGTCCTGCTATTAGACAAACTTAATCTGTTGATCATAGAAACATGGTGAAAAACAAAGTAAAATATGTCAATTCTATCTAAATAGATTGCATGTCCTAGATAAGATAACTATGAACACAAACTTTTAGCTGTCTTTTTCTGTTGAATTGAGCTTCTCAAAGGACTTGAGGTTTTGTTTTCTTTTTACACTGTGCTGAATTTTTCCATCATGAGTTGTGGCTTAGAAAAATGCTGCATGAATAACTGAGTCCATCCCTACCCAGAATAGTTCTTAAGTGTATGCTTAATTTAAAGACCTTGATGATTTCTCCATACTAAGAAAAAGAATTAATATAGTGATGAAAAAAGAGTAACCATAGTTTAATAGTAGTAGTAGCAATAGAATGGTCAGTAGTGACAGTAATGGCAGCAATAGTACTCCTTACAAAACAAGAAAGACAGGAAAAGAGTTGGAACAGACTTGAGAAGTTCAACTACCTGCCCAAGACTGGTCTTAACTATATGCTACGATATATAAGAAGATTTTCTCTTTCTTTTTTTTAATGAACAATAAATGCCACAATGGATGTTTCTAACTATGTCAATTTGCTCTTTCATCAAAATATCTCAAAGTTGAATATTAATACAAACCACAATTAGTCAGATGATTTTTACATGCTTGGTCTTTGTACTTTCCTTATGTTACCAGACTGTACCTATCAAAGACACATTGTGCTGCACTGTAGGTATGACAAGGATTTGGACTATAACTTCACATATCGGCTACAATGAACCCTGTGATCCAGGTCAGTCATCTTAAAAAAAAAATCTCTTGCATCTAGTTGGCAATTATTTGAGATAGGATGACATAAGTCATTCACTAGAAAACCTGGTTTCTCCAAACAAACAACAAAAAATATTTCAAAGCCCAATTTAAGAGCTATCATCAACTGGATGATAATCTAAATCCAAGTGAAAGGAATCACAATTTAGATATCCTAATCTGGCTGGGCAGTTCTGCAGTGCATATTCCCCTGTAAGTCCTAACCCAAAAGATTTTTGGGTCCGTTTGTTTGGGTTTTTTTTCTAGCTGTGTGCAGCTGACAAGGTGTGTTCATCCAAAGCAAAGGCCTGATTCTGCACCTCACTGTTCATATTTATACGATCAGCTCTTTCATGCTCTACCAAAGGACTTTAAACATGATTGAGCCTGGGGCTCCTCTATTCATGGACAACTCCATTCTTGAAACATCCCATATACCACCCAATAAGGGCCAGGAGGCTGAGCAAGTACATTGTTATTTATCAGAGGGAGAATATGAACATTTCTACTATTCCCTACATACTGTATTTCAGCCTCACACCTGCAGACACTCATGATTGTTTTGTTTTTATCATTTTAAAGTTAATTAAACAATTTCCTTACACATGCCCACACATACTCACAAAAGCACATATCAAGAAACAAGTTCTCATTTAGTGTCTCTTCCCACAGAGCCAAAAATGTCCCATTAGTATAAACAACATGGAACTCAAAACCTGAATTATTTCAATAGACCTGTATACTTCAGCTTGTGTACAAATTACACATCACTGGTTAAAAGAAGATGCACATAATGTATGGAATGAAGTGTTTCGACTTTTTTTTTTCCTTTCCTTGCTGCTATAATTTTTATATCTCATTTTACCTCTGTAATTAAGACAGGTCTGGTAGGTATTTAAATTAGCCTGGCTTTCATCTCTATCACACATTCATTTCAAAACTTTTATGAATATTTAATAGAGGTTTTATAATTCATGGTGATGTGATGAACAGCCTTTTGGCCGTTAAGTCAATTGACAGAAAGGGGAAAAAAAAAAAAACCTGAACAGCCCCCCCCCCCCCCCCCTCTCTTCAGGCAGAAATAATAACGATTCTATTTCTGTTCCTAGATTGGTGATTACACAGTCACCTGTTTTCACATTAAACTTTGATGATAAATTACTCAGCAACCATGATAATATCAGAAGTTTTACTGGCCAGAACAAATTGCCAGTAATTGCTTGCATGATAAAGGGAAAGAGCTGTTTCGTAGTCCTTCTGTCCTTCCCCTTAGGGAATATCTGCAACCCCACAATCAAACTACTTCTCTCCATATATATTTCTTTTCCTCTCTCTCTTTCTTTCACCCCTCTGCTCTCTCTCTTCCCCCCCCCCCCCCGCTTTTTTATGTGTGTGTGTGTGTGTTTTGTTTAATTTCAAATCATTTCAAAGGCAAGTCTCTGAGCCTTTTAAGAATATATTAACATTCCATTAACACTGTCACGGTTTTTGTATGCGTATCAAGAACACAGGCCAAGAAGACCAGTTAAGTTTTAGATAAGCTTGAGTTCAAACAGGTTTATTTATTTATTTATTTACTTTTATTCAGTGTTCTAAATAAATACTTTAAAATTATATTTGGGTGGGGTGCTGCTGGTAGATTTTCAAGCCTAACAAAAGATACAATTGTGAAGCATGTGTTTTGTATAGAATTTTTCACAGAGAACTGGCTCTTCTTATTATTATTACCCTCATCATCAGAGATAAATCACCACACTAAATCACCACTGCTGTTCTTATTGCTGTTATTGTTATCGTTACTGTAACTTTGCAATTATTATGATTATAATTTTTCTTATCAATGTCAAAACTAGGAACTTCATCAGGATCGGAGCTCTCTTTACGGTAGAGCTTTGAAAAGCACAGGGCAGCATCATTTCTCCACTGGGAATCACAACAAGCAGCATTTACTAATTCTGGGCAATAGCATGACGTGGTACTGCCTCTTTTGGGGAGCCCATGTGAGTGAGCTCCAACATGGGCAGCAGACCTTCACCGGTGCGATGGTGATCTGCTCAGACCACCACAGCTGTCAGCTTTCAGGACCCAGCTGAGATTTCTGTGACAGGGGAGTCTCCACCGTAAGTCAGCAGCTAGCTGCGGCCCTTGAACCTATTTGCCTTGAGTGCAAAGCAAATTATGCAAACACTATAATTTAATGTATGTGTTTCATTGTATGTATTGTACTAAAGGGGATTTTCCAGAGGAAGATCAGAAGCTATGGGGCAGAAACCTGTCTCTGTTCATTTGTTGGCACTTTTTTTGGTCATTTTTTTCTCCTGAAAGATTAGCAACTTCTTAAAAGGGGCCAGAAATAAAGATTAATAAATAAAGACCACACTCACCAAAATATCAGTTTAATTCAGAGGTGTTTGAATAGTACTGATGACTGTATTATAACTATTCATATGTTTAAAGTCACACACACGCCATGCTGAGGCAGTTTACATAAAACTGGAGTATCTTCCCTGACCATAAAAAGTCTTTTTTGTTTGAGTTACAGGAGGTAACTTGAGTGGTAGGCATCTGTATATTGTGCCTGCTTGAGTGAGAGAGAGAGAGAGAGGACAGTAAATAAATCAATAGCAAATTCACTTTCCAGTTATCCTAGAATATGAATTTACTGAGAAAAAAAGCATAATGGAAAAATATGTTCTAAATTATTACTATTATTATTCAAAACCTTTTACATTGGAAGCCTGGGTTTCACTAGCACATCATAAATAAGAACAAAGGTCTCACTGGATAGCTGGGTTTTGTACCCCTTCTCTTCGTAGGTTCTGTTAAGGTAAATGTAACCTAAAATTCAGTAGAGGTCGATCTGGACATCATTACTTGTAGCTTAGTGGAGTAAGGCATTAAATTAATCATCGATATTTCTATCTTCAGAATCCTTTCTCTTCAAAGGAATCTGCAGAGCTTCAGCTCTAAATAAAAGGGGGAAAAAAAGTGTTGTCATGCGAACGTGAGCCCATAAACATGAACGCCTCCTTTCTATTGCTTTTGATGTGTGAACACAATGCCATTCTCTAGCTGGCAAGTACCCAGACGCTTTCTTCTTTATTGCTGGCTGGAGCGCCTAATAGACATAAACGAACTGCAAACAGGACCCGCATGGATTTTAGCACATTTAGATCTTGAATAATTTAAATAATTTGATTTCAGTGATGTGGGATTGATTCAAATAAGCAAATGTTTACAGGACTGTAGATGTGAAAGGCTATCCATCTAAGATTTCAGACTATTTGTCTCCCAATATTCCTGATTTCTTATGATTTTAAAAATCTTGATCCTGTAAATCTTTATACACATGCTTATCTTTAAGCATATATGTTTCCACATGTAATATAATCTTAGAATCATATCAAAATGTGGCTGTACAGGTTCACAAGATACCATCTAACTTATCTGTCTGTCCTATGGCAGGATCAGATCTGCCTTCACCATTTTAACAGAAGACTTCACTTAAAGAATTCAGTGGTGGAGTCTCCACAGTCTTCCCAGCAGCTGATTTCAGTGCTTTACTCTCCTTTTCGTAGGAAAGGGCTTTTTGATGTCTAGAGTGAATCTTCTTGCTGAGCTTTTAAGCCCAATCCTTATCTAATGCAGTGAACAAATTATCCTCTTCCTTTTTCCATTTTTATATTGAGGCCATTTCCACTGCCCCTCTGTCTTCTGTACACAAAACAACCATTTATTTCAACTCATTAATTTTAAAAAAGGGCAAAACTGAGAAAAACAAATGTCGTAACTTAGTAACATTAAGCTGAAGGAGTTAAAGGATGAGTTCATATGTCTTGTTTGCAATATTCCTTTCCATATGTAATGCCCATACCATAATATGAAGTTTGCCCTTTTGTTTGCAACTCAACTGATTGTAAAGCCATATCCCTTTCTTAAGAACCAGACAATCACGTATTCCATTGTTCCCTATGCTATATTTATGCAGCTGACTGTGCTACTTCAATGCACTGGTCCCTCTTGCCTGTGCATTTCCCAACTGAATCTAATTGAAAAGGCTTTTTTAAGTTTAAAAAAAAAAAAAAGTTTAAAAGTTTAAGAATTTAAATAAATTCTCTAGTTTGTCAGAGCTATTATAAATTTAAGTCGTGCCCTCCAATAAATTTGCAGTTCCTCTTGCCATATGGTAAGGGATGTGAAAGGCAACATGAAAGGCTTCTACGGTTTATCAGAAGGAAAAGGAAGGCTAGGGAAAAATTTGGGCCCACTGCTGAATTTGCATGGGGACCTAGTGACAAAGAACATTGTAAGGCTGAAATTTTCAGTGCTTTCTTTGCCTTGGTCTTTACTGGTAAGTCCTACCTCCAGGAATCCCAGGTCCCTGTCATCGGAAGGATAATCTGGAGCAGGGAAGACTTACCCTTGGTAAAGGAGGATTTGATTTTGGAACATTTTAATGGTTTGGACACATGTAAGTCCACAGAACCCTATGGGATGCACCACAAGTGTTGAAGAAGCTGGCCGATATCATTGCAAGGCTGCTTTTGATAGTCTTCGAAAGACTGTGGAGACTGGCTGAGGTTCCTGCTGATGGGAAAAAAGAAAAATTCATTTCTATCTTCAGGAAGGACAAGGAGGAGGATCCAGGGAATGACAGGCTGGTTAGCCTCACCTTGGTCTCTGGGAAGGTTGTGAAGGATACAGAGCTGGCAATTACTTCCAAAAAAAATGAATGACAAGAAAGTGATTAAGAGTAGTCAGATGCATTTGCAAGGGGGAAATCAAGCCTGACCAACCTGATAGACTTCTCTGATGAGATGGTAGGTGAAGGGAGACCAGATGTTATTTATCTTGACTCTAGAAATGTTTTCAACACTGTTTCCCTTAACATACCCTTAGACAAACAGATGAAATACAGTCAGTATGTGGACACAGAGGTGACTTGAAAATGGGCTGACCTACTGGAATCAAAGCATTGTGCTCACCAACATGAAGTCCACCTGGAAGCCAGTCACTAGTGGTGTACCCCAGGGGTCCACACTGGGTCCTATACTGTTTAACATCTTTGTAAATGGCATGATGCTGGTGGTTGTGCTGCAATTCAGAGGAATCTCATCAGGCTGGAGAAATGGGTACACAGGAACCTCATGGATTTCAGAAAAGGGAAGTGACAGGTCCTGCGCATGGGAAGGAATAACACCATGTACCAGCACAGGTTGGGGAATAACCAGCTGAGAAGCAGATCTGCAGAGAAAGGCCTGATGGTCATGGTGGCACCAAGCTGACCATAAGCCAGCAACATGCCCTTACAGGAAAAGCCAACAGCCTCCTGGGCTGCATTAGGCAAGGCATTGCCAGCAGGTCAAGGGAGATGATCCTTCGTTTCTGCTCAGCATTGGTGTGACACATCCGGATTTCTGTGCCTAGTGCTGGGCTCCCCCGTACAAGAGAGGCATGGGCATAATGGAGGGTGTCCAGTGAAAGGCCACAGAGATAATTAAGGACCTGGAGCATCTGTCATACCAGGAGAGGTTGACAGACCTGGGACTGTTCAGCCTGAAGAAGTCTCGTGGGGGATCTTACCTGTATGTATAAATATCTGATAGGAGCGAGTAAAGAATCCAGACTCTTCTCAGTGGTATCCAGGGGCAGGAAAAGACGGAGCATGCAATGAACAAAAGTAGCGATATCTGAACTGTACTGCTCGTCAACCATTCATTCTTTCCCAGTAGTCCTCTTTTCACAAAACTCATTACACTAGTACAGAAGGAAAGTAAATGAACTGTTCTTGACAAAGCCACTCTGGTGGCTGTGTAACGGTTCCATGTCTGCCAAGCATTTACAAATTGTTAAATATTGTGTGATTTTTTTTTTTTTTTCTTGGAACTGAATGTAGCCTGACTAGCTTATCAGTCTTCCTCTTCTTTCTCAGCTTTGTTCCTGTACCCCAGTTTTTAGACATTATTTCAAATCACTAGCAATGATTACCAAAAGAGAGATGATTTGGGGAAGTGGATCTTTTTGTGACACTTTCAAATACCTTGATTTTCAAAGGATGTTAAGAATATCCCAAAACCCAGGTTCTCTGTCTCAGGTGAAACACCTTCAGAAACTGCCTGGTTTTGAACATCTTCTCATGTTGTACAGGGATTTGAAATTATTATTATTATTATTATTATTATTATTATTTTTATTCCCACAGTAACACCTTTGTGTCCATTGGAATTGAAGGACTTGTGCAAATATATGAAGGCAAAAATCCTGTCTTTAAGACAGCCCAAACAGTATAAATTGAAGAATTTAATGTTTGAAATCAATTTTTTGTGGGGGAAAAAAAGGGGTTCATATCAATGGGACATACTCTACCTATTATTTCTTACTATATATTAAAAAAAGGGTTTTTTAATGTGGATAGGCACAGACTGTTCTACAAAAACAAATAAATATCTTCTTCAGGGAGAAGTCACGTCTATATTGTGGGGATTACTTTCTCATATGTAACATTTTAAAGAAAGGTGTCTGGACATGTAGGTGCATTAACCCAGTTCTGAGCTCTTCATTGACATGTTTTATTACTCTGGGGAAATCTCTTATGATCTCCTTTCCTTTATTCCTTCATGGTGATCTATTTTGTCTCTATGGTGTTGTTATATTTTTACTAAGGTGCTATATGGACATATAAAATAATTTTCACAAAACTTACAGGCTGAAAGCCTCACACGCAGTGACAGTGTCCTCCCTGAAACACATCCTATATTCTCTCTGTCTGCCTTTATCTTTCTCTCACATATACATACGTATCCAAAACCAAAATCCCAACCCTTTTTTTTTTTTTTTTTTTTTTTTAAGAAGACTGGAATGGAAAAAAGAACAACTGGAATTCATAGATATAGGGTTTTTTTTATTGAAAGGGACTGATTTTTCGTGTTCTTTCCCCTTTTGTATTCCCCCCCCGCCCAGAACTTGCACATAGGCTTTCTCACTTATCCTCATAATGTTCAGTTCTCTTCATTGACTACATGAACAGCCTGAGCACTTAAGGTACTAGGATTGTTTCACTAATATCAGTCTCTAGCTCTTTTGGAAATCCAAGGTCTAAACTGAGCTCCCAAATAAAGGGGTTACACACTAAGTGACCTTTTCTGAGATTTTCTATAGCAAATACAGTAGCGGCTTGCCATAGGAGAACAGGGCTTTTGGTAAGCCAAGGAGAGAGATAGAATGGACCCCTGGTAAAGACAGCAGCAGGTCTTCTAGAGGTTACTGTTCTCACCCTCTCTTTCTTCCAAGTATTACACAAGAGTGGTAGTGCCTCGCTACTTCAGAGGACACTGTTTCTTATATGCTTTGTAAAACACTTACTGTTTTTCTTCATTCAAGAACCCTTTCAACCCCAACCCAACATGTTCTGGACCAATTTTACAAAGATTGATACAGGGTGAAGGAGACTTTGCCCTACAACATTTGTGTTATTTTACAGTAAAGCTAGTCTTGAGACAATGCATATTTTGGCTTTGGCACCATTAACAAATATGTTAACTCCATGTGACAACTGATTAATTTTGGTTTAAGGTTATGAATACAAAACAAAGCATTCTGGTATGTAACGTGAATTTTAATGATGTCACAGCACTAGTAAAAGATGAGAAAGATAATTTAATTTGCTTTCTCTGAAAGGTCAGTTCTCTTGAGATGAAATTTTCCCTGAGGGTGTCAATGCCCCTCACTCCTTCTCTTTCTTGCTTTTTCTCTTTCTTTCGAAAGTGAACATTTATATTTAAACAGAAGAGTATCTGGGCTTTTTCTTCTTGTTTTGTGTTCTTTTTCTTTTGGAAAAGTAGTGTCAAAGAGAAAAAAAAAAAAAAAAAGAATCCCAGATGTTTCATTTTTCAAACTCAAGACCATAAATATTTAAGCAGTGTGCTTCTTGCTATTTTAGTTACTTATGTCTGTGCATATTGCACCTGAGTAGTTAAGCATTGCATGGAATCTGGAAGCACAGATACAATCGTTTTCTGGAATCATTTTACATTTGCACCTTGGAATATGGCTGTGGGGAACAAATGACAACAGGGAACGGCATAATTCCATTTTTGCATCAGACATGAAAGATTTCATTCGGGAAGGTACTAACCACCTCTAGCAAGTGTTGAGCTCCTTCTGTTGCCAGCCAGGTGATTCTATAGTACACCATTTTGTAGGAGACCCTCGACACTTCAAAGCCCAGGGATCAAAATCACATCTTTTAGTTTTATATTGGTCAACATATCTGCACCACAGTAAATTTATGTCTAGTTATTTTTTAGCCACTATTTGGGTTTTGTAACTCTTTTAACTTCTAAAAATAATACCAACATCTTGGGAAAAACTAGCACTGGTGATTGGGTTCATCACGTGTAAATAACTGTGGACCAGAAATGCTTTCTCTTAATGATTTGTATTTTCACCTCATTAGGGTAATACAATTTAGCTTGGTTCTGCTTGGAGGCAGATATATTCAGACTGTCCTGAGGTTTTCCTTGTTTTGTCTCTCTGGAGAAGTTGTAAAGATATTTAATTTATAAGATATCAAAGTATTATAAATGTGCTGGTGAAAAAAAAAAATAAAACTTGGATCATCAGAATGCAAGCCGATTCAACTGAAGTTAAATAAGAAGCTAAATAAACTGAGATCAGTAACAAAGGATTTTGATTTCTAAAGATCGTTTCTGATGAATGAGAGGAAGCTAGGTGGACCGAGGAGATCAGGAACTTAAATGAAAAGCAAGTCTGGAACTTGTTGAAGCTATATGGTTTGAAAAAAAAAGGAAGAATCTGTCTCCGTAGTATAGTGGTTAGAGTGTGAGAGGCATAATGACAATAGGTAGAGATGGGTTGAAAAAATAAGCATGTGAATAACCATCTCAAGGGCTCTAAGATTAATTAGAGAATGTAAAAGGCAGGACTTGCAAAGGAAAATGAACTGAAGCTGGTCCAAGTGTGGAGCAGGTCTATTACAGTGATCAAAACGACAGAAAGCCTGTCATAGGAGAGGACATGAGAAAACAAGGTTTGTTTACCCAAGAAAAATGAAGACTTAGAAGAATATGATGGTTGTCTATAAATAAATGAAGGGAGAATTCACCAAGGAGACACATGATCTATTTAAGCTAACACCAGTGTTGGCATAAGAATAAATAGGGTAAGTTGGCCATGAACAAATTTAAACTGAAATGAAAATGAAGAAGCTTACAAATTGCTAGAGCAGTGAGGTTTCAGAAGAGCCTTCTAGTGAGCACGGTGGGGGAAAGCAGCCCTTTTCAGTGAGGAACTCAGTAAATTTATGCATATAATTATACTGTATAGTGTTTATAGGGGCAGAAGACAGGCTTTCTTTACTCAGGAGGTTGCTTCTGGTCTGTGTTCCCATGTTGCTAAAGTAGAAAGCAATGACAACGGAATAAAAAAAACTCCACTGTGTGCAAAAAATAACACATGGACATGTACGCAGCATCATTTGTATTAATTAATCATTTAATTATGGCATCCTAAATTCTGGAATTTTTTTACTTATACCTGCTTGACTTGCAACTTTCACAGCCTTGTTTTTTACAAGGATTTTTCTTGTGCTTGATTTTTAAAGAATAAAACATTAAAACACTTCTGTAAAAAAAACAAATAAAGCACCCTACCATCAACCCGTCTACAGTTCTAATTTCAAAATCATCATGTGCATTATATATATGCCAATACTGTGTATTTTTGGAAATCTGTTGCTTGTATGTGTTTGTTGTTGACTTTGAGTCATCTGTGTCCAAAGATGCAGAGACAGATCAGAGCACTGCCTATCCAATTTCTTGGTGAGACTGACAGAATAGTACCTAAAGTACATGCTTTCAGATTACTTCTCTCTGTGAATTTAAGACTGAGGTAATCTGTTTTCCTCATGTCAGTTTATGAAATCAAGAGTAATTGTTATCTAAATCCTGGTTGTGCTAACAATAATAACAACAATTACTTTTAAAAAATAATCTGACTATTGTATAAGGCTTAGATTTATTCCCCCCACCCCCACCCCCCCCTCAAAAATCAGTACTGAAATGAAGCCTGATGGGGTTAAAATGTTTGATTTAATCATCTGTTTAGGAAAAGAGATAGCTAAATGTAGTCCTTTTTAGAGAAGGGTGGGGTTTTTTTTGTGAGGTTAGTTCTTTTTTCCTTTTCTTTTCCTCTTGGGAGAAACATCAGGCTTACACTGTAAGCCAAACTTATAATTGTCTGACTTGTCAAGCTCTACAGCTCACGCCTAAGACAAATCTTTTCTCCTACCTCTGTTAATTTTGTCTTTCTAAAACTCTAATGCCTTGAACAACTGCAAATACACAATCACTGCTAGCATGTTACAACTGTTGCGCTCGTATACAGAGCCAGCAATCACTCTCATTTTCTTTCCTTCCCTTTCCTTTATTTGTCCTCAGCCTAATACTCACACATCCTTCTCCCTGATCTACCTTACCTCTTCCCTGGTTTAAATTATGTGGTATAGTTTGAAGGATTGCAAAAAGCACCCAACAGAGACAGAAGTTGGCAATCAAGTTTGGATAAACAGGAGCAACTGCAAGGTCTTGACGTTTTTATCCCCCATGCACGAGCCGTTTTTTAAAAAGAATTAAGACATCAGAAATTATTTCTTTCTCATTTCTAGCAAAACTCCTTTCCAGAACTCCATTGTTTTCTTCAGTCTTTTCACAGAAATGAAGTAGGATACACTCAAATACACATGGGCATACAGAAGCACATACGTCCATGCAGACACTGTTGAAACAAAATGAAAGAATCTGTTCTGGGACCAATACTGTTTAATATCTGCATCAATGACGTACACAGGGGGATTTAGTGCACCCTCAGGAATTTTGCAGATGAGACCAAGCTGACTGGTGCAGTTGATTTGCTTGAGTGAAGGGATACCATCCAGAGGGATTTTGACAGGCTTAGGGATGGGCCTATGTGAACCTCATGAAGTTCAACAAGGCCAAATGCAATGTCCTGCATCTGGGTTGGGCCAATCCCCAATATCATACTGACTGGGGGATGAATTGATTGGGAGCAGCCTCGTGGAGAATTACTTGGGGATAATGGTAGATGAAAAACTGGATGTGAGCCACAAATAAGCCCTTGCAGCCAGGAAAGGCAATCATATCCTGGGCTGCATAAAAAGAAGTATGGGCAGTAGGTCAAGGGAGGTGATTTTCCCCCTCTACTCCATTCTCATGAGACCCCATCTGGAGTACTGGGTCCTCGGTAAAAGAAAGATATGGACTTCTTAGAGTAGGTCCAGAGGAGATCCCTGAAAATGACCAGAGGGCTAGAACACCTCTCATCTAAAGAAAGGCTGAGAGCGCTGGTTTTTTTTCAATCTGGAGAAGTCTCTGAGGAGACCTTATTACAGCCTTTCAGTATATAAAGGGGCTTATAAGAAAGACAGAGAGAGACTCTTTACCAGGAGACTTTTTACCAGGGCCTGTGGTGACAGGACAAGGGGCAACAGTTTTAAACTGAAAGGGAGTAAATTTAGATTGGACGTAAGGAAAACTTTTTTGTGATGAGGTTGGTAAGGCACTGGAACAGGTTGCCTAGAGAAGTTGTTGATGCCCCATCCCTGGCAGTGTTCAAGATCAGGTTAGATGGGGCCTTGAGGAAACCAATCTAGTAAAAGATGTCCCTGCCCATGGCAAGGGAGTTGGACTACATGATCTTTAAGTCTTTTCCAACCCAAACCATTCTATGATTCTAAGAAAAAAACAACTTCAAGAGTTATACAGTTTAATAGGGCAAAACCTATAATTTTTGATTGAAATGCAATATGGAAGTTCTACTGAAAACCTCACAGCAATTTATCAGAAATATACTCCACTCCCTTGAGACTTTGGAGCAGGTTTTGTGTGTGTGTGTGTTTTGGTTGGTTGGTTGGTTTGTTTGGGGTTTTTTAAGATTTTATTAGACAGGATAGTTTCTTATACACTCTTTAAGTTTCTTCAGACAACATTTCCATTTAACACGTGACATACAATTTCTCCATATGAGAGATCTAGTTAGTTTCACAATGTCATCAGTATTTTGAAGGCATAAATTAAATATTAGTGGCAGTCTGAGAAGGGCACAGCTAAGTGTACAGCAAATGTCTTACGTGCTGCCAGTGAAATCCCTCACAGACACAGCATAGCTATCCAAGTTTTATGAAGCTGAGAAGAAATGGGGGTAAGATAGAAATAAAATCTCTCTCTGCCCATTCCCAGTGTTCAGCAGCTGGTACCAAACATCACACTGAATCTACACCTTTATTTTTACATAATCAGCTCAGCTTTTGCATACCATGGATGGAAGAGGGCAGCAAAAGTAAGGAAGCAATGTCTGCTAATGCTCAGCCTTTAGCCTTTTTCACAACTCAACTTTCTCCCTCTGCTCTGCTGTAGAGAGTTAGTGGTAAGGAGGGCTCAGAGCTGCCCCTCAGCTGGAGAGTGAATTTTACTTTTAACAAACATGAGAGGGAAAAGAGAGGATAGGGTGAATCAATGGAAAGGCGATGTGCTGCAGAGCATTTGACTCCCTTATCATTTTTCTGTATATAAACTGTCCCACAGCCTTTTAAATATATTACTTTATCCTTCCAAACTCATTTCACAAATCCAGTCTCTCCAGTCTCCCTCGTGGTAGATGGGAAACACTGAACAAGTGGATTTGGTTTGGTGGGGAAAAACTCAGATTAACTGCACTATGTTTATTAATGTCTACAGAAAGCTTTAATGACAATGTGCCTTCAAATTTTGTACTTCTAAATTAATAATGACAGACTTGCTCCATTGTTCATGATATGATGTATTTGGTGATTTTTACTTCCATTGCTCTGCCTCCTGCCTCCTCATGCTGTTTGCCATGTGCCTGTGCCTCTTAATTTGGCCTTGCAATACTTTTGTGTGTGTCAGTCTCAGGTTCCAGGTATCTGCAGACATGAGAGGTCTGAATAGCAGGAGGTAATTATCCTTAATTTACAGACCAAGGTTAACCAAGATACATACAGTCTTGAAGATAACAGGTCTACAGGGGTTTGTAAGACCTTCCAAGATTGTTAAAGTCAGGATTTTAAGCACTGCTGCTCTACTCCCTAACCAAGGGGCTGGACATTGAATAGGATCTTGAATTTACATTTGCCCCTTGAAAGGTCTGCAAGTCAATGAGGAAAAGTCACTAGCCCACATGTTCTCAGGAGAAGCTAATTATTTTTTTTTCCTTTGAAGACATAGGAGAAGAGCTGTGTGGTTTTCATTTATGGTGTGGTTTTGCTTTGCAGTGGAACAGGTGGAAAGATATCATACTAACTTTTCACTCAAGGAATGGGAGAGCTAAACGATCAACTGACAGTATGTTTATGCTAGCAGATGAATATGCCAAAAATCTTTTTTCTGGCACTGAAGACAACTGGCACAAACAGCCAGTGTCCCTACTATTTAATTTGTTAGTGTGCATAAGGAGCAGAGTTATAAGCAACCAGCTCTTTATTTAATCCATTCTGGCTGTTAAATTGGAAGACCAAGACAATGAATTACCAACTTGCTTTCATCTCCTATAGGCATAGGGTTTGTGTTGTCGGGGGTTTTTGGTTTGTTTTTTTTTGGGGGGGTGGGAGGGTGGGGGGGTTGCTGTTGTTGTTTTTTGGGGGGTTTTCCAGCATGGAAACAGGAAGGGAGCTTGGCCTTGTGGCTCAAATCACAGTTAAACTCCTGTCTCTAACTCAAACTCCCCATAGATCTCAGTGCAAACTAGCTCATTTTCCTCAGTTTTCAAATGCTGACCTCAAATGCTGAAATAAGTATCACAGTTGCCTTAGTGCCCTGCTATGGTCAGTAGCAAGAGCCATGTATGTCCAGGGTACTGTTTAGATCACAGGCTTCCAGAAAAGCAGCTATGATGAATCCAGGCCCAAAGTTCACCAGTACCTCAGTCTCCTGTCCGGAAAATTGTGGAAGTCCTCTTTTTTTTATCAACATTTACACAAACAGGGTAGACTTTATAAAACATAGAACACGTATTTTAGTCCTACAACCAGTTTCCAGTTCATTTAGATTAGCATTCCTCTTATGTAATTGTATGAAGAAAAGCTGCCAGAGAACTGCTACATGTCAAAGACTAAAAGTATCCAAATCACCAGCACCGATCATAACTTTATCTTTCAGTTTATGAAATTGATAAAAGCCTTCTAAAAGAGCGAAAGTTTGCTGCAGGTTCTTAAATACAATCCCTCTGCTTTATAACACTTAACAATCCTTACGCTTTTTATAAACTCCTTTTTATATACACTCTATATGTAAATAAATTCTGTTAACTGCTGTAACTGATATCTATGTTTACTTTAACCATGTGTGAATAGTCTAGCACAAAAAGATCTTCACGAAGGCTGTTTGGAGTCACTGGAAGAGAAATAATCGGTACTTTTTTTTTGTCCCTCTGATTTTTTTCTCTAATACAGCACTTGCTGACAAAATAAGTATGAAGAAAGAAATGTTGAATGTGTGGATTGCAGACAGCCTGTTCCTGACTGAGGTGAATAGGAGCTGCATCATCATTTCAACCTCCATCCTTACCACCTGCAGAGTAAAAAATGAAATCTTGTCATGCATGACAAGGATAGATTCACGCTTACCTTTGTCCATGAAAGGAAGGCAAGAAAAGTAAGCTTGGGAGGAAGGGGCAGAAAGAACTAAAGAAAAGAAACCTTCTAATAAATTTCAATTCCAGTCATTACACAGATCCATAAAAGAAATGCCACCTCCCAGCAAGACACAGACAGTAACAATGAGCAGCTAAACTTTTTGGCCCCCAAAAGAAACGGAGGTAAATGAACCTCTTGTTGCTAGGGCTAGGGCTAAGCTTTTGAGCACACAGAAAGGGGAAAACAAACCCTATCAGAAGGGACATAAGGGTCAGGATTCTTCGAATTAAATGTAAACACTTATGATATAGACATTGACATTTGAGTTAGTTAACCTTTGTTCCATTAGAGGCAATGAAGGGAAATAAAAATTTATATACCACACCCATACTTAAGAAGATGTTTAAATAAAGCAGTTGTACAGCAAACTAGAAGAGTCAATCTCTTTTCTCTCCCTGCTAACCATGGAGCTCACTCAACGAGCTTACATTATGCATCTACTTTATAGGTATAAAAAGATAAGTGAGTAACTCCAGCGTAGAATGTCTTTGCTGTACACAGGAAGAGCAAACCTGGAGATCTGAAGTCGCCTGGGACTTGGATTAATCCATGCTGACCAGAAGGATGGGGCAGTTGAACACCAGATAGAGCACCAAGCAAGTCTGTGCCCCATCACCATAAGGGTGATAGCTCACATTTGGTCTGCACCTAGGCACGAGTCCAGGCAATGATAATATTAAGAATAAATAAGTTTGAAGACAAGGTTATGCTTGTTCTTAGCTGAACTTGAAATGAGAGATTAATCTTGATAAATCAAGTCTGTCGTTAGGCTTGGTGATGAAATGCTTTTGAAGTCCAGCCCTTGCAGTCTAAAACAGGGCTGCTACAAAGGTTCCCTGCCCATATCCCCATAATTGTATTGCCAATTATTCATGAAATAAGTTAATTGTTTGCAACACAGTCCTGTTAACAACACAGATAATATCTATCCTCTGTTTGGATCTTAACTGTGTCATTCCAGGTTTTAGACCAGTGAGAATAATATGTCAGAAGGACTGCAGCTTTTTACAATATTGTAATCTTGTTAGGATAACTGCATTTAATTGGCTCCCCAGATTCATTTATAGATGTAATGTAGCTGAAACCTTGGAGATTTCTGGACACATTGTTAATAAACTTTGAAATATAAATATTTTATGGGATTTCAGAAACATCTTACAAGTATTTCTGCACACTGAATGGCTCTGTGAGGTGCATGTTAGGACCACATTTTAATTATTCTGAATACTCAACTTCGAAGACTATGGTCTATTATTGTTTCCTATTATCAGAGTTAACTCAAGTGGTGGGGATCAAAGCCTTGGTGTTGTAGGTATAAGATTCAGCACAGGCTGATGCTCTGCGATTGGAAATATTGCCTATAGCATTGTAGAAGGATGAGGTTTCTGTTTAGTTGCGTAACAGTAACACTGTTTATGTCTTTATTTTAATGACATCTTCACAGCTAGACTGACATAAGTGCTTTTTTGGTGGTTTTGTTGTTGTTGTTGTTCTCTTTTTCTTGATATGTCTCAGACTATTAATATCTCTTAATATAATTTGCACAGTTTGGGGGTTGCCTTCATTCAGTGATATTTCCACAATTTTTATTTAAATAATGGAACTAACAATAATAATAATAATAGTAGCAATTATAATAATAATTACATAACAAGAAAAAAAGCAACAAAGATGAATGAAAGTTAATTGGGGAAAATACTATAAAACTGAAACAGGGAAGGGAAGGGAGGGGAGGGGAGGGGAGGGGAGGGGAGGGGAGGGAAGGAAAGGGAAGGGAAGGGAAGGGAAGGGAAGGGAAGGGAAGGGAAGGGAAGGGAAGGGAAGGGAAGGCAAGGGAAGGGAAGGGAAGGGAAGGGAAGGGAAGGGAAGGGAAGGGAAGGGAAGGGAAGGCAAGGCAAAGCAAGGCAAGGCAAGGCAAGGCAAGGGAAGGGAAGGCAAGGGAAGGCAAGGGAAGGGAAGGCAAGGCAAGGGAAGGCAAGGGAAGGGAAGGCAAGGGAAGGGAAGGCAAGGGGAAGAGAGGAAGACTAAAATTGGGATTCATGAGGTTTTGACCAAAAAAAAAAGCATATGTACTTTATAGCATACTAGTCTTTTTCTTTTGGCACCTTGTTTAAGATAAAAATAATAGTTTGTTGTGAAATATAAGAATGCTCTCTTCCTCCCTTTTTTTTTTTTTTTTTTTTTTTTTTTGTGAGTGTGTGTGCCTTCCTTTCTATTCCTCTCCCCTACCATGTACTTACCCATTTCACTTCATGCCTCATTAGGGCGCCGAGTCTAAACAGCCAGCTGGATGTGCCTGGCCTGTGTATGAGCATCCCTGCACCATTGTTCTGATCGCTAACGCTGCTCCCTCTCTCCCCTTTGAAGCTGCTCCAAAGGAACTTTATCCCTCTGTTCCAGCTGCCATTTCATTAAGCCCTTGCTTCACCGGATTTTCCACAACCATTGACACATCAGAGCAAGGATGTAGCCATTAAAATAATGAAGAGGGAAAAGAAAAAAAAGAAAAAAAAGAAGGGGGAGCAGTTCTGAACTGAAAATTGAAAAGGAGTACAAGGTTATTTAAAAAATAAAAGGCTAGGTATAACCTAATTTTTTTTCTTGTTTCTTTCTCTTTCTCTTTTTCATTCTTTGTTTCTCTGTCTTTTCTTTCTTTGTTTCTTTCTCTCTCTCTTGTTCTTTCTTTCTTTCTCTTGCCCCCCACCCCTCCTTTGGGCTGTCCTTCCTTCCCTCATCATCTAATTCCTTTGCACACTTTTGCCTTTGTAGAAACTTCACACACACACTTATGCAAACATGGACACATGATCACAATTTCAGCATATCTAGTGATTGTCTCCAGATCTCCTTCCCACCTCTTTCTGCACATCAGAGAGGTCCCCAAGCAGAAATTTTTGATGTCTAGGAGGCTCGATCTTCCCAAGCTGAGGGCTGAAGTCTAGATGAGATTTATTTGTCAGCACTCAAAATTCTTCATGGATGGTGAAAGCAAAACCACTAAAGGCTGAGCTTCTCTCAGTTTCTTTTATGTGCTCAGAGGGAAAGAACACACCCCACAATCCATTTTTGGAAAGGACTAGAACTACATATGGGAGTTTAACAGTGGTGAAATATAGTTTTAAGAGGCATGTCATAACAATCAGCATTTGCAAAGACTTGTACTAGATATTAGGAAAATTGGTTTGTTAACCCTGAGTGCCAGTCACATCAGTTACAGCATCAGTATTCCCACTTTAAGTAAAAGTTAGGTAAGAGGAAATTCACACTGGAAAGCATCGGAGTCCTTTCCAACTCCACAAAATTACCTTGTATTATTGAACAAAGTCTTATGCAGCCTGAATAATTGTGTCAGAATTGCACCCGAAGATCAAAATTAATTCTTGCCAACTTCAGCATGTGCCAGCTCTAGAATTCCTCCCTCGTCATTAGAAGATATAGGCAGCTCTGAAGTGCAACTTAGTCCATATAAAATCCAAATTGATTGTGGAAGGTACCTCTTCCCATCCACTGACTAGAAAGGGAGCCAGCACTGCCTGTCTCCCAACTTAGGCACCTCAGTTAATTGCCTAAATTCAGCTAGGAAAAATCTAGGCCAGAGCAGATCCTGCAAGGTCACACAGCATGTTTATGACAGAGCTGGGATTCAGATCACAGGGGTCCTAGTCCCAGGCAAATGCTCCTACAAGACAATCTTTCCTCCAAGTAATTAATTCTCATTTTGAAGGTTTCAGCTGAGGTAGTGGGACACAGCTACTATTTGTCCTGTGTAATTATGCATACTACTATCCATAAAAATACTAGAAATAGGTTATGACTATGTTTATGAGCCTTTTTATTCTTAAATTGTTTGAACTTAATCTCCTTTAGCTATTTTATTCCTATATACGTATATGTGTACAATTATATGTGAATATACACCTGTGTGTGTTTCCACATGGGTGTGTCTGAACCATTTCTATTCAACTTTCAGTACTGCATTTATAGTTTATTTTGATTTTATAAGACTTACTTTGTTGCAGTAATGGTGAAAACTTTTTTAATTTTTTTTCTCTTTTTGTCTTTTTTTCCCATCTCTCTTTTTTTTTTTTTTTTTTTTTTTTTTTTTTTTACAGCAGGCACATCTGCCCTATGGATGAATTTATTTCCTCAATCTCATGGTGCAATATTGCATTTCAGTTGTCACTTTTGATTTATCGTTACTTTAAACATTAAATCTTCCTTTGCATTTTTATTGGTTTCATTAAAAACATTCTGCTCGTCTTTTCATTTATAACCTATATCAAGGGAAAAAAAAGAACAAAAAACCATACCAGCTTCTGCCTCTCTGCTTTCCCCTCTTCTGTTATATTCAGGATGTTCCCTTTCAATTTCACCCATTTTTCCAGGTGATAAAGTCAAAGCAATCCACTAGCCATATGTGAATAAAATAAATAAATTTGAAACTTAGATCTTTTGTTACAAACAGAGTTTGTAAAAACATTTATTAAATCTAATAACTTTTGTGTTTAATGAGGCACAGAGCATATGTCAGAAGTATGGTGTCCAAAAGGCAGAAGCACTGAATAGTTTATCTGGCAAATGTGTTACACAAGGTTTGACCCTTAAATTGAGCACTGGGAGAGATAAATAGGGTAATCAAAAGCACTCCCTTACAGTCACATGAACTTGGAGCCATCTGGTCAAGGCAAAAATAAATCAGTAATGCAACTGGAAATTATCTGTAAAGACCTTTGGGGATTGGTTGAAGCATTACTACAGTCTCTTTCATATTAGCGAATAGGAAGAAAAGAAAAGAAAAAAAAAACACAAACAAGCAAAAAACAAGACAAAACAAGACAAAAAAAAACAAACAAGAAAACTCTGCTTGTAAAGATGATGAAAGTGACCCTAATTAACACAAAAGCCAAGAAACCAACAAGGTTCTGTTTCTTTCTTCCTTTTTTTTTTCTTTTTACTTTTTTCTTTTTTTTTTTTTTTTTTTTTAGGCTGGAACAAAAGGTTTTGATCCAACAAGATCATCCACAATTCTAACAAAAAACATTTATTTTCATTCTTATGTTTTACTTTTTGTTGTTAGTTAGCAAAGATAAGTTCAGTAGAGAAAACATTTCTTGGCTTAAGACACATCAACAGATAAAAAATGTTATCTTTTTATTCCTTTCTTTTTACTAAAAATGTTGAGTTTGTAAAAAAAATATGTCTCTGGATCTTGCTGAAGGTGATTATTCAAATAAATAAATAAATAAATGTGTCTGGTATAGACCTTCAGCTTTTCTATGCTCAAATCCATGCTGAATTAAATTCTGTAAATCCCGCTGTTGACAGTGATGTTTGAAAAAAGGTAAATTGTTGCCTTTTTTATTTTTCCTTACCTATATTTTGTTTTCCCTTTCCGCATCTGTACTTAGAAATACACCCTGCAACCACACACAACCTTACTCGGATTAGCATGGGCACGTAGACAACCAGGAAACCTCCCTGTTCTCCCTTTGAATGAAAAACTGAAGAAAGGGGAACAGAGGCTTCTAGTCAGTGGGAACGTTTGCAGAAATGAAGTGAAAGGTTTTGTGACTCTGCTTAAAGTCATACCTTCATTAACTTACAGGTAGCAGTATTTTAAACAGGTGAATGATTTTTTCCTTCCATCGCTATGAATGGGTAGAGGTATCAGCAGCTACAAACTTGATGTCAGATCCTAAACTTTCAGGATTTTGCGTACTTTAGCTTTTCAACAGGATTGTGCTGCTGGAGAGGAAATGTCCTGAAAGGTTGATAGACTAAACCAACCCTTCAGTCTGAAGAGAAGTTATTTCTAAAAAGGTACAACTAGGTTATCTTCAATCCAGCTAGCTCAGGTATGGCTAGCAGGACAGGCACAGGAGCGTAGAGCTCACATTAGTCTCTCAAGAACATGCCCTTCATCCCAGATGGGATTTGTGACTCACGGTGTTCTCTTCACTGTCTCAGCTACAAAACTACATCACCTCAGCAAATATGCTTAAAGCTGTCGTCTCTATACCAGCTGTGAAGACTAAAGTGCAGACATCTTCAAGAAGACAGAGTATGTCCCAGTTTCCATTTTTAACTCTTTCTGGGACCTTCATGGTGGTCTAGTGTTAGTAACCCAAGCACCTCTGTTACTTACTCCACCATTTGCCCACATATACTGCAGTTTCCTTGGATGCGGAGTGTCTCAGACTTTGTTTCTGTAAAGGCACTAGCACAGTCAGGCCTTTGTCTCCTTTGGATCTTTCTTAGATATTAAAATTATTGGAATAAAACTGTGAAAAAGAAAGTAAAACCTATGACCATAAAAAGAATCATATATCCTTCCTTCATGTATAATGAACACCGGCTTCTACTGGGGATTTTCTTTCCACTGCTCTGCAATACTTTATTCTTCCGAATAAGCCTATTATGTGAAGATTGAAACATTAGGATTAATTACACCAAATGCTGGTGTAAACCCTAATGAAAAACATACATCTCTCGCACAGCCTGAATTCCCTGGAGAAATCTTGAAAATATTGACTTTGACAGTTTTTGCTGTGTGACTGATTGCATCAGTAGTATAAAAGACTTTAATAAGTATCATTTTGTATATGTGTCTAAGTGTGCACGTGTGTGTGTATGCATGTATATATGCCTTCCCAGATAAGACAAAAGGATTTGCTGAGGCTAAATTAGAGCTCATGTTTCCAAAGAGCTTGGCTCTTTCATCATGATGCTTTTGTCTCGATTATCTCTGGATACTCCCCCTCCCTCCTCCCATCTCCTTTCTCTTTTTGCAATAAAGCCTGTGTTTGATCTCTGTGTAAATAAACCAAGCATCAAGAAGTAACTAATGGATCCATCATGGGAGCTTGAAAATAAAGTTGAAAAAATTGCTTACACAGTTCATTCACCCAGAGGGTCTGTGCATTTTGTAGCTGAAGGTTATGGAAATTTAGCTGGTGATAGACAAAACTTCATGGATTATAGCAGGATATTTTCAAAGACACAAAGGGGAGAGAGGTGCCCTGTTCTCCTTGACTGTCAATGGGGGTTGAGTGCCTCATTTCTATTCCTGACTTTGAAACTCGCTCTGTAGATTTAAGGTCTGAAGGAACCGTTGCATTCAGCTTGCCTGATCTGCTGCACGAAACAGGCCAGAGGATTTCACCTAATAATGCCTGCATAAAGGAAACAAATTGTGGTGGAACAAGACAACCTAGAGTGCTGCTCACATTTCGTACACAATCTTGTTAATTAGTAAACAAGTGTGGTAAATGTATCTTCCTTCTCCATCCCACTCCCTGACCCAAATAGTCTTTGCACCAATAGGTACGGTCCCTTTCATTGACCAGGTCACAATATTTGATAGCAAAATATCTCGATACCTGTTCATCTCGCCTCACTTCGAATCAGCTATTTGGATGTAAAAGTACCCATGTAGTCTTATCAGTTGGTTAAATCATTCAGTCTTTCTCTTTCCTTACTTCTGTTACTATCACACTCTAAATGAAGTACCAAGAAGCACTAAAAACCATATCTCTGAATGTATACAGCAAAGAACTGTAAAATAATATACTTTCTAGCTTGGTATTCAGATATCCAGAAAACAACAGAGAGGATAAAAGACATGCTTTGAAAAGTTCAGTCCATTTTGGATTAACAGTATGCAAAATAGCTCTCTGTCTACAGTTTTGTATCTCTGTTATGTACTTAAAATGTTTTCTTTTCTGAATGATCAATTGATTTACGGATCCACCTCTCTATCTATCTAGTATGACACTGACTGTTGTCACTATGTATGCACAGTATTGTTTATTTTTTCATTTTAAAATATAGGTCTGTGTTCCAGAATCTCTCTGTTTTATTTGGGTATATTCAAAGGCATTTTTCTCCTGCCTCATTAGAGAATAATTTCTGAAAAGGTACCATTCTTAAGACAAAGAGTAATACTCTGGAGTCTAAAAATGGGGAAGAGGAAAACAAGCTGATTTATGTTAAGGGATACAGGACTTGAAAATATACCCCAGGGTGAAATAAATATTACAATACACAATAATATCCTTGCTTTGCCTTGATGTGCATTACAGTAATATTATGACTCTCTCTGTATAGTTCTGTAGTCCTTGGAGAATCCTGCCAGGAACGGGTTCCCATAGGCCTTGACACACTCAAAATGGGACAGTCTCTGCCCTGGGGATGGGTGGGAAAGAAAATAGAATATCACTAGCAGTTTAAGGTCACTCTGAAAAAAAAAAAAAAAAAAAAAAAAAAAGTAGACCTAGGAGGGTAGCGCAGATCTTCCAAACTCCAATCACATTGATTAGATTAGTTATGATAATTAACTCATGAGGATGTTTTTCAGACCATCAAGCATATGCAAAAGATGCATGAAAGAAGTTTTCAAAGACAGAAATATGGCCAAACATCAGGCTAGCTGTTGACACAGTTGTCTTGTCTAATAACAGCTAATGAATGCTGCAAGTGAATGTGTAGGGCTGGGGGATGGTAAAGGAAAGGGAAGAGAGGGAGCAACGTTATAAGAAGGAAGGACTTTCATGGGAGCAATATGTCTTACAATCTAATTGCTCTGTGTTTTATAGAACTTGATCATTAGGGTATCCTGCTTATGGTACCGCAGAGATGTAATGGTGAAATAAAGCAAGAGGCTATTAAACAGAAAGTTTAAATATAGCTACAGGGACAGATACTTCATGACAACTTGACAGATGTCTTGGAGTGATCACTGGTTCCTTCATCACTAATTACAAAATCATTTGTGTTAAGGAAAGGACAAAAGAGAAGTAATTATGAAAAACATGATTCTTAGGGGATAAAAAAGATAACATCAGTTTAAAACATTGAAGCGATCATAACCATTTAGAATCATTATTAGTTTGCTTGAGCCAATGACAGCTTGGTTTTCGAAGCCAGTGGGAACAGAGCTTCCTATGCCGAAGAGAAGAAAACATTCAATTTCTTGTTATGCTAAACTTATCCTCAGACTCCAGAGATTTCTTTGATGAACAGTTCATTAAAATTTCCGACCGCAGATGAATTTGAGCTAAAATACACAAATGTTTTAATTATACATTCCTTTTTAATTACACTAATGACTTGTAATGTGTTTATGTTGGTTTAGAGTTTAATTTCTTCTCTTAGATTAGGTGGTTGACTTAAGGATTGTGCTTTTCAGTAAAATACCGTGATTCATCAATGTTTGATCATGAGTTAATCCAAAAATATTAAAGCGTTGCAATCCTTGGAGGAATAGTAATGCACACACACACACAAGCACAATTGCATTTTCCTTTCTTGTGCTTAGGGGCAGCTACACCTTTGCAACATTGCACAGCAAGGCACACGTGTCAGGGGACAGAAGGAACACTCAGAGGTCTGCTGCTGGTAAGACTGAAGTTTGGAGAGTCACGGGGATGCAAAAAAATCAGTACTTGTATGAGTCAAGGTTGGTTGGGTGATTGGTACTCAGAGAGGAATTCAAAAGAGAGGGAAAAGATTCACCTTTTACACTATTTTGGGCAATTGTTTCTTAATCACAGCCAATCTCTGCACTGCGTATAGAGAATGACCTATAGGTGCTTGCTAAGAGACTTATAATGTTTAAAGTTAGGAATCTAATCTAAACAATTTGTGCAGGCTTCCTCAAGTCACTGGAAACACATGGCACTCCCAGAGTGGTTCCTATCTATTTTAGACATCTGTATAAATCATGGTTAATCTGCCATGGACATGCATATTATCTCATGTCTATAGAAGATGACTAAATGACTAGTTTAGAGAACATGCCTCACATGTGGATCACTAGCAATCCTAACTTCAGCCAGACTTGATGAATGCTTAACATGAAATGGGGCCAAAACGCGATCCTATTTTAAAGCACTAGAGGAAAGAACGTGTCAGAAACAAATCACTTCAGTTACGGCTCTAACAGAATACATATAATCGGAGTGGAGAATGGCATGACTGGAGCCTTACAGGACAGGGCTCCTTGTCAGTGTGTCTAAGGACAGGTCTGGACAGTATGGTGCTGGTGTGTGGTGTTTTGCACTTTTAAAGACCTTCCCATACCTTCTACCTGTTTCTCATTCCACTCTTCCTCATTGCTTTTTCATTACACATTTTTCCCATGTCCTGCCTACCTCTAGTCTTTGTCTGTCTATGACTTATCTGTTTGTGAAACCTCATGAGGTCTGGCAATTCAAGGAAATGCATCATGAGTTTTGGGAAGGAAATGAAAAAGTGTTATTTTGTAAGAAAGGATTAGGGCAGAAAAACTAGGGAAATTGCTGCCTGCCATTGTGGCCAAGTGACTGAATCAGATAGGGTGCTGAGTTAGGATGAAGAGAAAACATACCGATCATGGGCAAGCCCACTGGAATATATGGATGGCCCCATGACAAATGGAAAATCCATAGAATGCTACAATTGTGTCTGAATGGGTCTATGGGAAAACTGGACTGTGTTTAACTTCACCAAGACATGGATCACTTCATCAGGATGTTTTGATTCACCAATACTTGCTTTCACTTCACTGATGCATTGCATCCACTCCTGATATTTCAGAGGAGGACTCTGGCCAGAGGTCTCTTAGTTCTGGGACATTTGTACTGGCTAAGTATTTGCATCAAAAAACAGGTTGCCAAATTTAGGTGGTGGTTGGGCCCACTGGCTCAGCAAGCTTTCACCATCTTAGGTATTGCAACCTCCTCAAACGGCATTCACCGCTCTTGGGGACTTCTTTTAAACAAGTCCGTCTCCTTATCTTCCTTCGAATCTTCCTTTATTCTTCTTCCTTGGCTTCAAGGCCAATAAATAAATAAGTAACCATGACAATAGTCACACTGCCCAAGGGTTGCAAGTATATTGCCCATTATGGAAATTGCTATTCTCTCATCATTTTCTTACACTTTGCTTGCCTGCTGTCTGTAATATCTTACAAACTCTTTGAGACAGGAATACATATTTCTTTTTTTGTGAATATACCGTACTCAGGGTGATGGGAATCTTCCCATGGCTATTGATCATAATTACTTTATTTAAATAATAAAGGCATGGTCTGGTCAAATCTGAGATGGGCTGATTTCTGACTCCTTTGATGAAGATTCTTCAAAATCAAGCAATGGTTCTGAGCAGCAGCAAAAGCTGCCATCAACCAGGTTTCCTATCTGTCACACATTTTAAGCAGCAGGAAACATAAAAGTGAATCAGAAGACACTTTGGGGAGGGGATGGGGGGGGGGGGGGGGGAGAAGAAATGGGGGAAAAAAAAAAATGTTCCTGCCTTATAAGACATCTATCATACTTTCTGTAATTCAACTGTACAGGGTTCTCCTCTTTCTACAAAACCCATACCACTCACTAGCAACTAAGAAAAAAGTTGATGTGCTCATGTGCTTGTATGAGATCTGCCTGGTACTGTGAGGTGCAGCAGCACAGATCCCACTGGAGGATATCACATTCCCCTTTCAGCAAGATAGAATGAAGCCTGTTAATTAGAGAAAATATCTCACAGCTGAATTAGTAACATGATCAGGTGCTCACACTGAGACAGCATGTAGTTGAGGAAGATGAAATTGGCTACCTGCCTTACTTCAGTGGATGGGGTTCAGCTCAATAAATGTGGACATTGCAGAAGTTCCTATTAAAACTCCCTCTTCACTGACTAGACAGTGCTAGGGTGCAATTCATTTATCTCAGAATAGATCTGTAAAACGGGTCAAATAAATTATTCCTGAAAAAGACCTTTTATCTCTGGGATCAGCTAGGTCTGTACTGAAGATAAGTGAAGTTGGAAGAGATGAAAGCCACCCAAAATGTCATACAATTGTCAGATGATAAACCCAAAACATATCTCTGTCCATTTGTGTTGTAGTCATCATTGGTAATTATGGCGATTTCAGAGATTTATGTCAGGCTAGGAGACTGCTGTGGTAGATGGTTTAAAACCAGAAAGGGATGATGATACAGAGGTTACTGCATTAGATATGGCTTCAGGCTTCAGAGGTGTACAGACAGACTCAGTTTGCTCTGCTGACTTTTCAAGTTGGCGAGACTTCATCTGAGTGCCCAGCCATGATGAGGATTTGCATTTCCTAACTTAAGCACAACACTGAGCTAACATAACTAGGTTACATTAAAGAGTTCAATTTTTAAAAAGGATAGATAAAAAATTCACGTCGTATTAAAAAAAGTACTGCAATTCTTCCTCTGTCCTCCCCTGTAGAAAGTGCTCCTATTCCTTCCCCTGCTTTGGATTTCTTGTGGGATCTTTACAAACCACTTCATATCTGCATACGCTACCAGCTCCATCTATGAACTGGGCTGTCGGTGCTTCTTCACAGCAATATTGTGAAGAGAAATACATTCAAGACTTTGATTTTCCTGTAAGCTCTAGAAATGAAAACTGTGTGACTAGACAAGAAACACACACTAAATGGCAGGTCTTGTATGACTTCACATTTCATATAATGCTGAATCAGGGTGGAAGAGAAACTTCTGTTGACTTCAGTTGAATCTAAAGTTGCTAGTCAGTAGTTAGCTGTTTTACACCATTCTATATAATTTACTTATTTTTTACATTTACTTTTTCCTCCCTCTTACCTCTCTTTTAAGTGGGTTACTGGGTTGCTCTGTGTGAAGGAAGGTAAAAGCGTGCTCCAGCATGTATATGAAGCATAGCATTCTAATCCCCACTGCCACCTTTCCATAAAGCTACAGTAAGATAAATAGAGCAATATCCATATTTTACAGTCTATAAAATCCAGATCCTCTTTAAAAAATACCTTATGTGTAATGCATACTCTTGCTAGCTTATTTATCAACATACACTTATGCAAAATGTATATAGATAGTACATTTTGTTTTAGGGCTAAACCAATATTTACTTGTGGAAAGCACTCAAGTGTATGTCTGAAGAATGGTGGAGAGCCTGAAAAGATTCAGACATTTTAGGAAACAGTGAGCGATAAAACCACAACATACCAAGCTTGTAATTAACCCTACATGTCACTGAAAAGAATAAGGGTTAGACTGTGGTTGGAAATGCCCACTCGCAGGAGGGCATCTGCTGAAGGTCGGGAGGGGGGATGGGAGTGGGGGAAAGAGAGAGTTGACCACTGATGGAACACAGTTCACAGTAATCTTTCCTTTCTTTTGTTGTGATGTTTTGTGATAGTTAATGCATTTTGGGGCTGTAGTAGAACAGGACTAAACAAATCAGCCATTGGAATAGTCTCCCCAGGGAAGTGGTGGATTCCCCAACATGGGCCATTTTTAAGATTAGGTTGAACAGGGTGTTGGGCCATCTTGTTTAGACCATGCTTTTACCAAAAAAGGTTGGACCAGATGATCCTTGACATCCTTTCCAACCTGGTGTTCTATGACTCAATAAAGTCCTGTATCTTCATTCAGATTGGGTACTTAGATTGCATTAGAATGGTATTCCTTCTGAAATATTTTTAATATGTCAGGGTTCCTTAGAGACTGCTGGCCCTTTCAGCTCAGCTAAAGAGCTAAAGTAGGTCTCACACACAAAAAATGCAAAACCAAAGGTCCCAGCTGCTTCTGTCCTTCTGTCCCCAGTTCCAGGCAATGCAGATGAAAGATATAATACAGGAACCAAGAAATGGGAGCTGGTAATAAGAGGCAGGACCTGAACACATGAAGCTATGTGTTATTAGGCATGGCTACAAAGTTTGTGTTATGAGTCAGCTTTTCACCAGAGTTTTTGAGAACAGAACTTGAGACTGAATTTGACTTAAAAAGAAAAAAAAAAAAAAAAAAAGGAAAAAATAAAATAGAGGCCAAAACTGATTGGAAGAATCTAGGATAAGAATCTTTGACATTCATAAATCCCTTCTTTTTTCATTATTCTTTCTTGATACTTTCTTTCTGGTGCCCATTGCACCAAATACAAGAGCTGTGAGTGCAGAAAAAATACACATGTCCAAAATCAACTTTGTTCTTCCTATCGTTGATATGGTATGCTTAATATACTAACTTTTACATTGCTAAGATCACTTTATGTGGCTGATCTCTACTGGTTTTATGAAAACTGTGGAGAAGAGTTTTAGAGTTCTTGGAAGATCTCAGAACTGCTATGTCTTCTATTGAATTTTTGGGGGGTGAGTTTCACAGTTGTACTACACAAAAGATTTCCAGCAATTCTCAAGACTTTTGTGATGTCATGGAAGCTGGGAGAACCATTTCTGTGAGTCATTTATTGATATTATTGCCCTATTTTTCTCCCTTCTGGGAACTGCACCAATCAGTTCTGGGGTCCTGTCAATGGAACAAAAAAAAAAAAAAAGAAAAAATAATTTGTATAGCTTCCCTAATGATAGTGGAATGCTTCCCTTATTTTCCACATATTTTCCTCTACTCATCATCCCTGCTTCTGATATTTCTGTGTATTGTCTCAACTGTCTGGATAAACAGAGTGAGGCACTGAGCTGAAAGTTCCCCATAGTACAGGAAGACATTGATTTGGAGACCCATGGATTTAAAAAGCTTCTTTGTGAATTGGCAACAGCATGCATGTAATTTTCAAGGATTCTGGAAGTAGGTGGTATATGCAAGTGATTTATAAATTGGACCCTTAATCTCTAAGTTGATTGTACTAAACACCAGATTAGGTTGATTGTTATTTTGAATTAGTCTTGTTATGTGATTATAGCGGGGCTTAAGGATTCACATTAAAATAGCTTCAGCTTAGAAAGGATTCTGTATCACCCCAGGAACAATAGAATCTTTCAACTAGTTCGAATTTGGGTTTATTCTGTATTCTCATCATCAGTGCTACAAATTCTTCTTTGAGACTATATATTCTGTTTAACCACTAACGGTTGGACTTTGAGCTGCACTGAACACTACAGCAGACAGTTCCTTATCATTCATATCCCACTGCATCATGCAAATTGCTTGGCTCCCAGGATGTTCTGCATTTGTCACCATGACATACTAGACAGACAGACAATTAAGTGATGAAAAACTTTAATTCAACTTCCCAAACTGTACTTTGGAATTAGAAGGTAAAGCGAAGAAGGAAAAGTCTACAGATTTGGGGATTTTATCTAAATTCAGGATATTCCCTTGTAATTTGTTAGTGCTAAAATGCCTGTAGACACAGGCAAAAAGAAAACTGCAGCAAAAACCTGTCTGACTAATTAAAACACCCCTGAAGCATAGCCAATAGGTAAGATATTTAACAAACATTAAAGAAATTGCAAAAGATGTATTTCTCAGATAAACTCCCCCAAAGAACTCCGAGGTTTCAAAATTGTTTTCTGGAAATCAGACATCAGACACAAACTTGGGAGTTTCAAGGATGTCTCTGGGCAATTATTTGTTCTTACACCAAATATGCTGCCTCACAAATCATTATGCTCACCAGTCGCACTGCCCTCAGTGTGCTCCCCTCTCCTTCCAGTTTGGCTGCCCACGCTTAAGGCCAGCTCTCTGATACGGCTCAGGTGCCTAATTTTAGTTCAGACTGCTGTGAAAAAAGAGTTGGGTGAAGCATTGTTGGGGGCTTCCTGCTCTTGGGACCTGCTTTTAATCCAGGGCTCTTGACATTGGTCTGAGCTGTCTGAGCTATGCTACACTATGTTGGAGCCATGCCCGTGCCCATGCCTGGTTGTGTACCCCATTAATGCAGGTCCTTGCCCGGATGCTGACCTACAAATTCGACTTCCCAGCTTGGTGTCAGACATGACTCGTTGTGCTGGACTTTCATAGCAATCACAGGACACCTGATTGCTTATTCCCCTTGGATTTGTGCCACCACTAGGAACCTGTTTGGTGACCACTGGATGGTCACCTCAGCCTGGTTACCCTCCCTGGACCCTCTCTGCTCTCCCTAGTTGGGTACTGCGGGACTGTGTCCTTTGTTGGTGAGGCTGCTGCCCTGCTTGACTTGCCGTCATATCTGAGATGAAATAACCCCACGCAACAGTACAGGTTGAGTGCTGACTAGATAAAAAGCAGCTTTGCAGAAGCTGAGGGTTCCTGGTGGGCAAAAAGTTGAACATGAGTAGGTAGCGTGCCCTTGCACAGATGAAACTGGCTTCATGCTGGGTTTCATTAGCAAGAGTGAAGCTTGCAGTCCTGAGGAGAGGATTATTCCCCTCCATTGGGCACATGAGAGACCTCTCTTGGAGTATGGGTCCCCCATACAAGACACTGACATAGTGGAGTGAGTCCAGCAGAGCGGGTCCAGGATGGTCAGGAGACTGCAGCACACCATGCATGGCATGGCTCTCGTCAACCTGTAGAAAAGAAGGCTCAGGGAGATCTTATGGTTGCCCTTGGAGGTACAAAACAAGAGGCAACAAGAACAAGTTGTAACACAGGAAACTCTAATTAGATACAAGGAAGGAAATCGTTACCGTGAGAGTGGTCAAACACTGAATTAGGGTGGCTGTGGGATATCAGTCCTTCAAGATACTCTGTGCTTACCTATAAATGCCTTGCGCAACCTGATCCAGTTGGACCTGCTTTGAACAGGAGGTTGGACTAGATGACCTCTGGAGGTCCCTCCCAAACTAGTCTTTCTCAGACATGAGAACTTCATGGCCAGCTAAGATCACATACTCGTCAAGATCACTTACTTAGAATTGTGTGGTGACCAGTTGTCGCAGGAACACTAGGCTGATGGTGATATGTTTCAAAAGTCAATTTTCTTTAATGATATCAGAATGCAATGGTCAAATTGAGCAGGAATGTTATGTGGTATTGAGATACAACAACCACATTGAACAGGAGTATTAGGTTGTAAATACTGTGACTAACACAACTTATTTACAGGTTCAGGATGTCTGTCAGGAACTATCACTACACGAACTGTAACCAAATCTATGCTTAGAATGGTGATTCAAAATGCGCACATTGCTCACCGATAAGGCAAGGCACTCAATCCCGGGAAGTCTCCTTAGATGTCCTCCCAAACTGAGGGGAGACTCTCCGACTGCAGACCCGCTGCTCCCAGGAAAACCGGCTCCAAGGGGTCTTCCAGTGGGCTCCATTTATACCCTAGGTCGGGTCAGGGCTTATGGTCAGATATGGTCGGGGGTCTAGAAACTTCTCTTCACCGAGGTGTTCCATGGGCTGAGGTGTTTGTTTCTGGCGGGCTCAGGTCGCTGGGGTATGTGACTTGGGGAACCCTGTGTGAGTGAGTCCAGTTACCATGTGGGCCAGGCAGCTTGACCCCCAAACTGCAGCTTCTAGTTTAAGCCTTTCCTTTCAGAAGTTGAGAATTTTCAGTCTTTATTGGGGAGGGTGTACCTGCCACAACAGTGAAATCACAGTGAAGTTTGTCTAGAGAAGTACATGTACAAACCCCATGAACTGCTGTCTGGATGAAAATCCCTCTAAGTGGTCTCAAGTGAGTTAACTTGGTTTCTTTTGCAAGCACAGCAGATTAAAGATCACCTAAATTATAAGCCAGGACATTGATAAAAGTATTTAAACCGTTCCTTTCAAGTCCATGTTTCAGTTAGTTCTGATTAACACTCTCAAACCTTCCCTGGTTAACTAAAGACTTCTCGTGGGACAGGAAAGTTGCACACTTGAACCCTGCACTTTTGCTTCTTGAGCAAGTGCTATAATTATGGGCTGCCTCTGCTGTTCAAGGCCCAGAACATGAATGATTCCAGCTGTTATGCCCAAAGTTAAAATGTAGAACATACAAACTTAGCCTCTTTGGAATTTCTAAACTTCTTCATCTTTTGTAGGATGGAAATTTTTCACAAATGCATCTGTCAGGTACCATTGTAACTTTGCATTTCAAAATTCAGATAGATTTAATTCCTTGTCTTGTGAATTAGGTGACTAGAAATTAAGTATTCTGTAGACTTGAAATTAAGTGCTCTGTACTGCCTTCTCAGATTTAAGCACTTAAACTGACTTTTGGAACACCTTCTGTTCTAGGTAGCATAACTAATCTACAATAAAAGTGAGAAGTACAACTCCATATTTTGACACAAACATTAACTTTTGAAACATAATGCCTTATTTCTCCTTGAAGGTAGGAACAAACTCCCAAATCTTTATTTAAAAATGAAGGGGTTTGAGTCTTAATTTTCAAATAAAAACATACAAAATCCAAGACTGCCTGTAGTAAGAGGCTATTTCTGCCATTCCTTCTACTTTTTAAAGAATGTGGACTTCAGCTGTTTTTGTGTTGGGTGTAAATTAACTGCCAGCTGGATTCAGGGAGAGCGTCTTCCTTACTGCAATATTGCCCAATTAGATGACATACTGAAACTGCAATTAAAAAGTCAACACTTGCCACAGCACAATATGAAAGATATGGCATAGAAAAATAAAGCTGTACATCAGATACTGATGGTGTTTCAATGACTCTTATATTGTGGTTTTAAACCTTCACTGGAAATATCTAGTAGAGCTTGCTGAAACTAGGACTCACAGTTCCACAGATATTATGTTATTCTGACTTATTCATTTAGCTGTATAATTATTGTTCAGTGTTGGATCTGAAGTCAACCCATAAGATTTCAAAATTACCTGCATGACGATGATTTTTGGGCAACAACAATAAAAAAATTGAGTTAAAATGAATTCTCTATGTTGAGATATCAAGGTGTTTAATTTTGCTTGTGATGCAATGTCCATAACCTATTTTTAATATGTGCAGTAAAAGAAATAAAATCTGAAGAAAAATTGTGATCTCAACCTCCCCTTTGGGGATTGAAACTGGTTTGTATGGAGATAAAAATAATCCCCCTACAAAGCCAAAATTTCATCAGACCTAATATTGTTCCATAGGAAATTTTTATTCCTGATAAAGGGAAATGTTCAACCTATTATGGAAACTAATTTAATTATACCTTCTATAAGAGACACAAAAGTGTATCTTATTTATTTATTTATTTATTTTTTAATGGTAGTTCCTATGTTTGTTGTTAAGTCATTATGTGACAAGGAAAATTCTGAAAATACTATTTCACTCCACCATAAATAAGGCCTTTTGTAAGTAGGTCTATCTAATCTTGCAAGGTTCAGGATAGTTCCCATTGTCTCTTTTCCCTAGCTACAATTCATTACAAAATATGGCAACTACCAAGTCTCATTTTTCATTATTTATTATGTCCAAACCCGGTGGTGGATTCTACAAGCATTTTCAGGCATCCAGCCACAGAGATTTATGAGTCAGTGCAGCCCTATTTATGGGTGGAGTTTGGCTCAGAAGATATTCAGGATAATGAATGAGTTGCTATGTTTGGTATCAACCAGATATTGGGACAATGCTGCAGAAAAGGAAGAAGAAAAAGAGGGAAAAAAAAAAATAATCAACACCTTCTCAGTGATAAAACATAGGACTAAATTCTGAAGACCTTATTTCTTTTTTTTTTCTGATTGTTTCATTTTTCCTCAGACACAAGCCTCTGGGAATATTGGTCTTTTCTGCTTGTTTGTTTGTTTTTCAGGTTTAATGAAAAGTGAATCAGAACTCAGATTTATCTTATTATGCTATGATTTCTGACCACAAGATGCAGAGCAGTGCCATGTTTCATGGAAAGGACTAGGAGTTAACCTCTTAAATTTTATCCATTTCTTCACAAATGATTAGTGAATGTTTCAGTGCCTCACTTTTCCTTGACTAAAGCAGATCCTTACTGTACGTGCAACCTAAAACTATTTACTATGTTTGATTATTTGGAATTTGAAAATAGCAATAAGCAAATCAGTTTAAAATATGAATATCAACTGCTAGGCAGCTTCTAGCTGTCAAACTGTTACTTTGCATTACTCTAAACCATGTCACATTAACTTCTTCAGGTCCCTCTTATTTCCCATTTTCTACTGCTATCTGTTCCACATCCTGGATGCTTCATGAGTTTAGTACCCTTTAGAGTGCCTTGGATTTCCACCTGTCACAAATATGTGGCATAGAATGACAACACACAGCAAAAATCTGAGCGTATTGGGACACAAAACAATATATAACATATGCATTAATATATTAGGCTCCCACCTTAAACACAGGAGGGTCATCTTGTAAAATCCACTTCCCAGAAATGCTTCCAGTGAGAAGACAAGTAGGAATCAGAACTGTGACTGGAAGGGCAAAATTACTGTCTTCCTATCAGGAACACTAGTGGCTATTTCTTAGTACTGGCCTCAGAAGTGATGTTTTTGGTGCTGTGGTCAAAAAAAGAGTTCAGGTAATTCTAGATCAGTACTTTAACATCCTATGGCCATTTCCTCTGATCCTTCCAGGAGCAATTTTTAAAAGGTGCTGGTGGAATTATCCCTCATAGCCTCACAACAACCTATTTCTAAAACAGCCCTCTATTGCTTCACCTAGTTGCGAACACTCGTTATGCAGTTCCTAACTGGGAGGTAAGTTTCCACTATAAATTTTGTCTGTACCTGGACAGGATATGAGTCAACCCATGGCCTAAAAGAGTTTCATATGAATTTAAAGTAGGAATTAATAAGCAGGTTTAACAAACAGGAAAAAAGAGAAATAAAATTAGAAATAGTGCTAGGTACAAGCAAACAAATAGTCACAGACAGCAAGGCAAAGTCTCACTGGAATGATTTATGAATCTCATCATTGTCCCTCCATTTCTATCAACCTAATGCCACCAGAGTAGAGTAGGGAGAAGGGAGGATGAGCCTGCTGCTCTGCCCTCCAACTCACAGTTCCGTGCTTGGCTTAAAGAAACACTACAGGCATTGGGCAACTTCTCTGAAACCCACAGTGGCTCTTGGTGCGGCCAGGAATTGTCCATTTTGTCTGACTGCTCCAGGAGAGATAATCATCCGGTGGGAAGGAAGTAAAGAGTTGGAGGGCAGTAATACTTTAACCCCTTCTGCTATCCAGTCAATGACTTTACCTCTGATCTCTTTTCTTTGTTTAAAAAGGAAGTCTTGACACTAAGTGAAGCTCTTAGTTGAGCTGCCTGTAGAATGTCAATACCCTTTCTCCCTTCAGTTTCCTCCCCACTGGACAGGGAGACTTGCAGAACCCTTCAAGTCAATTAACCACCAAACTGTTTTCCATTCAAAAGGCAGTCCCATACCCAACATTTTTTCCTTCTTCTCCAAATCACACAGGACACCCTGCTTCATTTTTTAGAAGTCTTTAGGTAACATAGAAAATCAAAGTAACTAATTAAATTTGATTATAGATCCACAGGGTGGACAGAGGGGATAGATAGATAGGGTGGACCCTAGTACAGATATGCTGATATCAATAGGAAATCGGGGCTCCTAGTTCATCTCCTTTGTTCCCTCAAAATTACTGAATGCCCAGAGAGTTGGCAGGGGAAAAGAGAGAAGATAAATCACCTGGTTACAGACTTTGTGACATGCAAGCACGTTCCATACTCCTGTTTCTTAAGAAAATACACACCAGTCCCCAGGAGACACTGGTAGGGAGCTGGGGAGAGTAATTTTTAATGGGTTCATTTCACTTATGAATGGAACACTTTCTCCATTCTTCCTCCCCTCTCTTTTTGACAAAATCCTCAGCTTCTTGAGATGTGAAACAGGTGAAAAAAAAATACAGTTTGGGACCATTAATTATGCTTTCTTATTGAGTATATAAATTTGATGTCAAGCAGGCCAGGCTGAATGGTATATATTTATTTCAAAAATATCATCTCTGTGAGGCATTGCTGCATCATCCTATTGATTTAGGTATTTTTGTTATTGTGCTTGATGCTTTTATGAAAGGCAGGCTATTAACAAACTAAATTGAAAAACTAGTGAGTCAGACTTTTCTTGGATGATCCTGAGTGCTACTTGCGTACAGCTTTAAATTGGAAAATACTGTAAAAGACTTTTTTTTTTTTTTTTTTTTTTTTAATGGGGCAGTCTCCTCTTTGCAATCCATAAACCTTATTTGTTGTAAAGAAAAAAAAAAAAAAAAAAAACAAGAAAGAAAGAAAAAGCAAGATAGAATTCTCATGCTCCAGTGCAAGTTGCCTATTTTCCTCTCCTATCTATAAAAATGTTAATCTTTTCATTTCAAAGGGTCACTATTTTTGACCTTGTTGGACGCTTGTATTAAAATCCCGTGTAAAACAAGGTCCCCTTAAAAGAGCAACATAGAATATTTTGTGCTCATGCAAACAGGAGCCAAGAAGTAGCTGTTTGCTGTTTTCCTTTCAAACACAAATCTACACAGTTAAGGCTGGGTAGATTGGGGTCAGAGGAACCAAAGGAATGAGACTGACTCTTTTTGGTGCTGCCTGGGGCTCCTCCCTTCCTTTCTCCCTCATCCTCTCCCTTTCTTTGCTCATAGGTTTTGTTCTGAGTTTCATGACCAAACAAAGGCAAAAATAGAAAAGAAAAATTAATCAAACACCTAAAATTCCACTTGGTTACATTGGGAAACCATAAATCACCACATGGAAGTAGGTCACCTGAAAGGCTTGGGAACCTTAGTAAACATCAAAGGTCCTGATCTTGCTGCCCTTTCTGGTGTGACAAAGACAAATTGGTCAACAGTGCAGCTGTATGGACTCCATGAGTCATGAGCAGTGAGGGGATGAGGGGTGGTCCTTGGCTTTGGAACACAGTTGCAGCTCAAAAAATCAAGTTTAATTTTCTACCCCAGGCTGTAAGCACAATTGGAGTAATTTTTATCTCTCTCTCTCTCTCTCTCTTCCCCCACCTCTTGGTGATACAAGTGCAGGAGAACTGAGTTACTGGGTCAGACTGAAGTTCTGTCCATGATAGAGATCAATAAAGGATACCTAAGAAAGAGTATAACAAGTCAGGTAGCAATTCATACTTCTTCCACATACTCCCTCAGACCTTAATAAGTTGCATCTCTGGGAGTTGTACGGTCAAATATGGGTTCTCCATATTTCATGGTCTTCAGTGGATTTTTCTTGCAGTATTTTTCCCTGTTACCTTTTGAAGTCATGAAAACTTTCAGTGTCCACAATACTTTGTGGTATTGAGTCCCAGAGTATAACTGCACTGTGGGAGGAACTGCTCCCTATGTTTTGAATCCCTGTGCTCCAGCTATGATTCTCAATTGGTGTCAGCTTTGAGAAGAACCAACAAGCAAAAAGCACTTTTGCCCTAAGTCTCAAAATGAGAAATTTGTTGAGGTTCACAGAAAGTGTCATGACTGTTTGAAGGTTTTGGCTGCTAACTATCAGCTTGGATCAAAACAGCAAATACTGAAAAACACAAAAACATTGAGATGGGTTAACCCTGGCTGAACACCAGGTGCCCACCAAAGCCGTTCTATCACTCCCCCATCCTCAGCTGGATAGGGGAGAGAAAATATAACAAAAGGCTCGCGGGTCGAGATAAGGACAGGAGAGATCATTCACTATTACCGTCACGGGCAAAACAGACTCAATTTGCAAAACATACTCAATTTATTACAAATCAACCAGAGCAAGGTAATGAGAAGTAAAATGAAATCTCAGAACACCTTCCCACCACCCCTCCGTTCTTCCCGGGCACAACTACCCTCCCGGATTTCACCACCAAGCCCCCCCAGCGGCACAGGGGGACAGGGATGGGGTTTATGGTCATCACACGTTATTTTCTGCCGCTTCACCTCCTCAGGACGAGGGCTGATCACACTCTTCCCCTGCTCCAGCGTGGGGTCCCACCCACGGGAGACAGTCCTCCACGAACTCCTCCAACGTGGGCCATTCCCACGGGCTGCAGTTCTTCACGAACTGCTCCAGCATGGGTCCATTCCACGGTGTGCAGTCCTTCAGGAGCTCACTGCTCCAGCGCGGGTCCCCCACGGGGTCACAAGTCCTGCCAGAAAACCTGCTCCATGGGCTCCTCTCTCCACAGATCCGCAGGTCCTGCCAGGAGCCTGCTCCAGCGCGGGGTTCCCACGGGGTCACAGCCTCCTTCGGGAACCCACCTGCTCCGGCGTGGGGTCCTCCACGGGCTACAGGTGGAGATCTGCTCCACCGTGGACCTCCCTGGACTGCAGGGGGACAGCCTGCCTCACCAGGGTCTTCACCACGGGCTGCAGGGGAATCTTCGCTCCGGCGCCTGGAGCATCTCCTCCCCCTCCTTCTTCACTGACCTTGGTGTCCGCAGGCTTGTTTCTCTTACATGTTCTCACTCCTCACTCCGGCGGCAGTTTCTCTCCGTCCCAACTTTTTTCCTTCTTAAAAATGTTATCACAGAGGTGTTACCACTATCACTGATTGGCTCGGCCTTGGCCAGCGGCGGGTCCGTCTTAGAGCCAGCTAGTATGGGCTCGCTCTCTCTCTCGAACACAGGGGAAGCTTCCAGCAGTTTCTTACAGAAGCCACCCCTGTAACCCCCCCCACCCCGCTACCAAAACCTTGCCAAACAAAACCAATACAAACATTAAAAACAAAAAAAAAGTATCAGAAAATAAAATATCAGAAATTTTAGAAGACATGCTGGCCTTATTGTAAGATTCCTTGCAAAGATTTGTAGATTGTTCAGTGATCACCTCAGCAAACTAACTTTTAAAGGTTCTCAGATTCTGCCCAAATCAAGCATATATTGAATCACCAGCTGTTTGGGCTGGTTTTTACCTGCACTTCAGATATGGCACAAACCCAAGCACTGAACCTTGGCCACAGGCTTGAATTCTACCCAGATACCTTATGGTGCCCTCATGCACATGCTGTCCTGATGAGTCATCTCAACATGGGCAACCTTTTAACTTTTATTTTACTTTGAAGTTTCTAATGGCAGTACACTTTGAAGATACTTATTGAAGTCTTTTAGTACAGGATAGAGAGGCTTGAATTTGCTATTTGCTTGTTTCAAGTCTTCACTGGTAATCAAGACAGCAGAACGAAAGGAGAAGTTTATTTGTGATTTCAGTTGGTGCAAACCTCAGGTGGATGAGAAATGTTTTCTGTGTCTCAGGAAGGTGATTTAACCCAGTGTTTAGTGTGTGCTTTACCTCTCAGTACTAGTGGCTTTGGTAGTTCTAAACTGATCCCCAGGGACATGTGAAATCATACTTGTTGCGTTGGTACTACTGTGATGCCTTTGCAAATGGTAAACAGAACACCGGATTAAGCCTTCTTCCAGCTCTCCCCTTTTCCCAAGGTAAATAGAAAAGTTGCAAGGAAGAAGGTAATGTACACAAGCAGGACTGTCATTAGCCGGCAACTATCAGAGCATTTCAGCTGCAGTCAGACCCACCTGTCGTACGTTGAAGGAAGGGAACGCTTATTGCACCACCAGCTTTGGGCAGCTAGTGGACCCATCATCACCTGACTGCTGGGGATAATCGTGGGTTCATTGATAATATCATCCCCATTACACAGAAAAACAAGGCGATAGCAGAGACAGTCAGGATTTAGAAGTCTGGCTGGTTTCCAGGTAAACGGGATCCTGGGATGGTTCGTTTCTGCTGATTTCCCAGGGCTTATATTGAAATGCTGTGAGAACATGTGATTTTTACAAAGAGGGGCAGAAAGAAAAGTGAGCGACACTTTCTTTGTCCTCATCTCACCTTCCTGTCTCCGTAGCACAAGGCTTTGTGATTTCGTAGTCCTCTGTTCAAAACTGCAGGATTTCTGATCCTCCAGTCGGAATAGTATGTTGGCCTAACCAAAAAAGCAATAGAGAGTAGGAAGAACAGAGCACTAAAAATGCCGCAATCAAAAACCTGAGTCTGAGAAACAGAAAGCTGTTAAATAAATAAAAAATAGACTCTTGGTTCTAACATGCCCATGCCAGCCTTTTAAGGAAATCTTAGCAAAAGAAGAAAAGGATCAACCCAAAAGAAGACAAATGAGATGCACTTAAGCTTTCGGGTAGATAGATACAGGCCAGAATAGTTTCATGTGTAGAGTGTGGACATTTCAGAAACATTCCTTTTCCAACAAGTATTGAAAAACAGCCGTGGGTGATTATAAACACAGCTTTTAAATGTGGGCTCAGGCTCCTTCTGGGATGCAAGGAATTCGGGGTTGGTGCTCCCGTATCAAAAACCCTCCAGCACCCCCAGACAGCACAAACCCCATCTCTAGCTGAACCCTCTCTTCTCCCTACTGACAGATCACACCCTCTCAGCCTCGACAAGCAACATCAGGCTGAAGTTAGTTCCCTTCACTAACGGAGGCTCTTCCAGGGGTTATGCTGTGGCAGCAGCAAGCTGGTTTTCAGAGCAGGGAAAGCAAGGAAAAATGAAGCTTGATGTCGGCACAGTGGGGTATATAGTCTCCCTGTGTGTCTTTAAAGGGGCACCATCAACTTAAAAATCACTCTTCTGTCTGAAGCTTCCTTATCACCTGCTGTTACAAGTAGCACTGTCAAGTGCCATAGCTGAGAGAAAGCATATACATGGAGTTTTCCAGAGTATTTTTGTTTATTTGTTTGTTTGATTAGTGTCAATTTGCTCCTTTCTTTCATTATCAGTGTCGGGTCTAAAAGCTGCTTAATTATGCCTCTGGCACAGTCCAATCAGTCGTCAGTCTGTGTGGGTTTTCATCCCAACGGAAGAGAGGTTTTTGTGTGTGCCTGTGGGTGAAGGGAGGGGTGAGGAGGAGAGAGAGAACGTAATTCAAGAAAAGGTGAAGAGAAAATAAAAATAACAGTCACCTTCTAAATATTAACTGCATACACTGAGAGCACCTATTTTTAAGCACAAAATGCAGACGAAGAGGCACACGGTAAGTAGCAGACTCAGGAGAATAATCTGTCAAGAGCTAGTGCACTGAAAAAGTAGCTTTTGCTTCAGACTACCAGGATACAGGTTACCTTCTTCTCGTGTAAGGTAGTATTTAGGAGCCAATTCTTCCACAAAATAATACTAAGCTGTTTTATACAAGGGGAGGTTTTTCTTGCTAGTAAATGGAAATTGGAGCCTGGCTGTAGTAGAGCTCTTTTTTGACCTATAGCACTGTATTAGGGGAATTATACTGTACAAGTACAAGAGAAGAAATAGCTTAAATGGCAGCCTACCCCCCAAGGGAAACCTGACTTCAGTAGTAAACTTTAACTCAATTTCAGCTCCTTTGAGGTCAAATCTACTTCAGTTTTGCTTGGTTTCTTGTTTCTTTTTTTTTTCCTTTCTTTTTTTTTTTTTTTTTTACTTTCCCACTGACATTTATTTTGAATGGCATCCTTACATCTTGTTTAATATATTTTTTTTTCTTTCATTAAAGCAATAAAAGATCACTCTCTTTCCACCCTCCCCTTCTGCTTGAAGATGAAAGCTACAGGCTTCACTAGCTCTAGAAGGGAAATAATAATAGTAGCATCTTCTATTTAAATACTGCCTTTCATCCCAAAGCAGATTACATGTCAGGCCAATTTGTGCTTTCCGTTACATGTCTATGCATCCAGAATAATTCTGTCAGAATCAATAGTGTCTCTCCGGACTTTTCCCAGAATTAATTTCTATAGGATTTAGGTATGTAGAGGTCACTACATCACCCTTCCCTGCTCCAGCAGATGTTCAGCATTCACCAGTAGCATATCAGTCCCCAGCCAACTCTTCCCTGCCCATAGATGTTCTCCGTCATGGCTTGAGCAGAAGCACAACAGTTTATAGCTGCACAAACCTGCAGAGTCAGTCTGTCATCCAATCGTGTAGGAGGATTCTGGAGACCCTGGACAAATTTTCTTTGATCTGAGGGAATGTGTAGCATAGTAATGTGTGCGTGTTTTACAGATCGTTCTGCACTCCGGTCTATATCAGAGATGGGCTCACTGTAGCCCTGGCTGAAGAGCCATGCTGCTGAAGGCCTGGGCACTCCCAGCCCTCATCATTCCATAGCAGTGCAGGTAGCAAAGAGTAACATAGGCAATAGGTGCAAATAGAGCTGTTGAATGGTCTGGGAAAGATGCCAAGGCGAGGATACAAAACCACTTCCCACTGCTCTGCTTCCATCTTAGTGCTACCCTTTTCTTCTGTCAAATTGAATTTCTGGGGGCACAGTTCTTTCTTCCCATGGTTTTATAATGCCTAGCATGGGGATGATGCTTCTAAATGTTACTGCAAGAAGCTAAATGTTATGTTAAAGTGTTACTACAATGTCTATAAAAACTGGAGGATGAAGGAACAACTGTGCTGAAGTGAACACTTTGACCGTATACTGACTGCTTGTCAGGATGAGGCTAGTGCATGTATCATCCGCCCAAGTGCCTTAGTTTCCATGGCATAAAATCCCTGCACAGGGCAGGAATAGATTGACTATACAAATTCTGCAATATGTCCCTCAGCGTGGACACTCAGGTGTGGAGCACAGCAGAATGCCCTTGCGCAGCAATCTAGGCACAACTAGTGTCACTATCTGAAGTCTTTCAAATTAGATTAGCTCAGTCACACTTTGCTTAAAAGGTCAATGAATTATGTTTTCTGGTGTAACCTCTGATTGTTATGTCTTGCCCAGACCTTTATAGTTACCCCTTAAAGTGAACCCTTTCATTTGTGGGCTCTCCCAGAAGTTCCACCTGAATTTCATTCATTAATTTCTTCAGGCAAGCTTGCCTGCAGACCAGTTCAGGAGTGAGTTTCCTCATGGTATTTCTGGTACTTTCTACTTCAGGTCATGGTTGAAAATACCATGAGAACAATCTATTTCACAGCATTTTCACATGAATATGAAACTTAAAAATGAATGAAGCTTTTTCTAAATTGGAGAAAAGGATGTTTGGATCAAGTTCAGTTTGAAGTTTGAAGGGTGAGGGTAAGGAGGATTTATTCTATCCAGAGAAATTAGTTTGGTCACCCTCAGCTATAGACAGTACAAAATTCACAGTATCATGTAGCTGGTTCTTGTATAAATAGATTGTACATTTACAAAGAGAAGGATTAAAACCATCTTCCTTAATTATATCCTGTAATTCATAGCAGGATAACCTTGTAAAAGATCAAACAGTAATGGGGGCAGAAAGGGCTTAGTGTACAGCACAGAAGAATAGCAAGAATTTGCCCTTTCCAATATACAGTCTACCAAGAGTCGTGCAGGACATTACCGTTTAGAAACTCAGACACAAGATGAGAGAGAGGACATTACTGTTGCAGGGCCTGAAGCTGTAAATGTTTATTCATGTAGCAATCAATTCTAGCTAGGTACCTCTGATGCAGACACACATACATATATGACCTCTCTGTATCAGAACAGATCTCAATAATTTATATACTTCTTCACACAACATCTTTATGAAGTAGGGTGTTTTTTCTTCCTCTACTCTTCTGAATAAGGAGCTGAAGTGCAAGAATACTAAGGCTGAAAAGTTTTCCAGTATCAGAAAAGGATTTATGTCCCCAGGTTAAAGAAAGGAAATCAGAATTCTCCAGCATTGATTTATTTCTAGAATCTGGGCGGGTTATAATTTGGGGGGTTTATAAACGGTGTAGCATAAGTAGAGTTAAGCTCAGTCTGAATTGTCTTTTTGCTGCCTCTGTGTTTGTTTTCTTAATTGCAATGACAGTGGACCAACTCCTCTACCCCATAATTGACTTGGCTGTATAACGTGGTGTTTAAGGAATTCTCCAAAGAGTGGATGATGTACTTTCATCTTCTTTTTGGTTAAGAATCCCATACTTTGTGTGTGTTCATTAGCCAAAAGGTGAGCAGGCAAAAGTTGTGTCATTGCCACCTCCAAAAAATTATCTATTTTGAGGCTAGTAGTTCCACTGTCTTTAATGCCTGTACCTCCTTTTTTTATGCAGCAGTACAAACTCGGTGTAGATCAGGGGACACCATGTAACTGATTCGTTTCAGCTTGGAATAGACAAGTGACAGATTTATATTTTGAGGCTGGTTCTATCCCACCTGTAGAAGATCATAGGTCTGGCTTAAAGTTAGAATTGTAGTCAACGGTTCATCCAGCATAAGGCCTAAGAGTGCAAAGTTAATCCATCAACACCCTTAGAGCAGGATTTAGCAGAATTTTCTACTGGTCTTTGTGGTGCTTTGTATTGACTAGCTATGAACTTTTATCTTGTGGTAGGAGACAGACCGCATCAATGCACGAGATTCTCCATCAGCCATCTATCAGGAAATATCCCATTATCCCAGTCTTCCGATCTTGGACAGATTGATGATGTGAGCTGTTAATTCAGACATTTTTCACCTTAGAGAGGGAAGAGAGTTCAGATACATTCCTGGAGCTAGTTTTGCCTGTTGACGAGCTCTGCTCTGCTGCCTGCTCAACATATGGGCTTTGTAAGTCATTATGTGTACAGTCCCTGTGCTAGTAGTCTGCAGACCTGACACTTGGCTTATGAATCTCTTTGTTGGAAAGAGACATAAGATTTATCAAAGATAGTTCAGTACTGAAGCTGGAGGGTCCAACGGGTTCACTTTGTACCTTACCGTCAGCAACTTGCCTGGAGTCAGATAGGATGACTGAAAAGAAACAGAGATTTGAACCTGTGTGTTTGACAAGTTTCTTATCCCCAAAAGTTTATAGTCTGAAATCACTAGCATTGAGATTATTCCCTAAGGTAAAGATTAAGGAAACCTTCATTTGTCTTTTTTTTTTTTTTTTTCTCAGTTTGATGGGAAATATTTTTATTTCTTTTTTTTCTGTCCTCTTCAACTTCTACAGCATCTGAGCGTATCTCAGTTTTGTGTCTCAGCTTCTCCATTTTATGTTTTTCTTTTGCTAACTGGTGACAATGATTCAAACCCAATGTAATTTTCTTGAGATTTCATTGCTTCAGAATAGAGCAGAGGAAAGGACTCCAGCTGTTTATATGCAGTATGTAGCAATTACAAATTTAATTTCCAGAACCTGTCTGCAGGTGTAGTAACAGTGCCAGGAGGGTGAAGACAGGTGGTGACAATGAGTCATCTCAGGGTGAATTTTCATCTGTAAGCCCATATACATAGATTCCAGAAGAAACACAGACCATATACCAACATGCTAATGTGCTACAGTCCAGCTTCTTTCCTGTGAGGGTCAACTAACTACAGAACATTGATGGTGTAATATACCAGCAAGGCAAGCTACGGGTAAGGGACAGATCATTTATCACCACAAGTTATCAGGGTTGTTCCTCTGTTTGAGGTTGGAAACTTCAGTTTTGTAATATCGACTCTCTGCAGCCATTCATGCTGGGGAATTTTGTTTCTCCTTCTGGAAAGCTAATCTTCAGCCTTACTGTTTATGAATAAATTCATATGTTCATTTTCTTGCGGCAGCATTGGCTCTAGCTTGCATAACTTCTTAACAGCCCCAATATTCTCAGCTCAATGTATTTATAGAAAAAAATTACACTTTTATTTAGCCCTTATTTTCCCAGGTTAAAAGCAGACGAGCTGTCTTAGTCCTCTCTCAAAGAATGGATTCTTCACTCCCAAATCATTTTTCTAGTCTAATCTAAATTGATTTTTCCTAACACCTTTTTCAAACCAGAATGGGGGACACTGCTTGAAGTCACCAATTGACTTGTAAAAATGCAGTCATGCTTCCTTTGAATAGAATTATTGTTGTTGTTGTCGTTGCAGTTATTATTATTGACACATCACATTGGTGACCAACAACTTCTGATTGGCTAGTATGCAGTTTGTAACCTCTTGTTTCTTCCTTCTTCTGTTATTACCAGTTCCAGAACTTTGAACATATGGCACACATGATATTTGTACCTCAGCACAAGACACTGTACTTTTCCTAATATAGTTCTTTCTAGTTCTATTACTTAATTCCTCAGTCTGCTCCTTTTCTGCAGTACTGTGATTCCTCTCTGTGTTGGCAAAGTGTCTGGCTTTGTGTCACCAGCAGTCTGAAATAATGTACTCCCATTTCCAAGTAATGAAAAGGGAACAGTGGTTCTAGCCTATCTGATCAAGAATACTGTTCCTCTTCCCTAATAATTCACCAGCCAGCTTCTTACACATTTATAGCTCCTCAGCTAACTCCTCAACTAATCCCCATCCCCTCTAGCTGCAGTAATAATTTCTAGCATGGACCATATTAAATGTTTTCTTGAACTCCAGGCAGATTAGATCTATTAAATTTCACTTGTCTAGAAAATCAGTTGTCTTATCATGGAATGGTATCAGTTCAGTTTGGCAGTCTATCTTTGGTAAACCCATCCATTTTATCTTTCTTATTTTTCTACCTTTAATATTTTTTTCTTTCAAAGTATATTCTAAAACCTTGTTTACTATTCAGTCTAGACCAATTGGTCTATAGTTTAGCCCGGGGATCTAATTTAAAAATAACAGGATGATTTTTGTTTTCAGAGAGGTTGCAAGAAATTCCTCCCAACTCAGCCCAGCTGAGGAGAGACAATCTGTGCAAAGAATATGAAACGTATTTTCCTGAGACAAGTGATGACCTCCTCAAACATAGGCTGTCATGAAAAGCACTGTCTTCTGAGGGCCAGCTGAGCATCCTTGGCTTAGGCAGTTCATGCACTCATTTTTCAGTGCTCATCTCCGTGCTATGTCTGGCTTCTGCATAGGGCTGCTGGTGCCAGGTCTGATTGTTCCTAGGCTGGTATCAGATAGAGAAACAAAGAAAAGAAAAGAAAAAGAAAAGAAAAAGAAAAGAAAAAGAAAAGAAAAGAGAAAAGGAAAAGAAAAGAAAAGAAAAGAAAAGAAAAGAAAAGAAAAGAAAAGAAAAGAAAAGAAAAGAAAAGAAAAGAAAAGAAAAGAAAAAGGAGAAGAGGAAAGGGGGAAGAGGGGATTAAAAAAAAAAAAGAGGGGAAAGAAAGAGGGGAGAAGAATGTTAGAGAAAGGGACAAAGAAAGTATTTAATTGGCCTGTACTCCTCGCTTTCAGGGATCTTTATGATCTATACACATTGGAAACCATTTGTATTTCCTCCTCAGGAACTCTCCTAAATAACACAAATTATTTTGCTAGTTTTCCTCCTGGGATTTTTCACTTATATTTGCAGCCACCCCAGCTTAGCCAGACTTATAATCACTCAGAGAACATCCTGAAAGATGCTTTCGTCTGTCCGAAAGACAGCTTAACCTTCACTGCATCAGTGAAGGCTGTTTGGCCCTATTCAGAATGTCCTTAATCGTGTCTACATCAAATTGCAAAGCTCTTCGCCTTCACTATCTTCCTCTTTCTTTGCCTTTTCTTATAGCTGCTTTCTAAGTTGCCCCTGTTCCCATGACACTATGATGAGTTTTGGATCATTCATGGTGTTTAAACCTTTCAAGAACATTTTCCACATGGAGAATCCTCTTAAAGTGAATACATCATTGTACATGATTATCCATGCTTAAAGGAACAATCAGCAGAACAATATGTCCTGTTCTCAGTGCTGCCTGTGAACTGCACTTTCTTATTACTAGTTCTTACCCCTCCTAGTTTGTTGCAACTTTTTTGTCTGAATAGTTGCTGGTTTGGGAAGCAGCTGTTGGTAAATTGTCCATCAACAAGCCATAAAATTGAGTTCTGATTAGAGCAAGTATGTTTGAAAAAGATTGCAACATGAGTTTAGGGCTCTTTCTACCTCTCAAAATATGACATTAAGCTGATCAGGAAATGTCCCATGCTGGCAAACCCAGGTTCCTCAAATCACTTTCCTGCCCTCTATACTTTCTGAATTTCCTGCTCAGTTTGCCCTTCTCTCTCTCTCAGCTTTCTTTGGACACCAAAAAAGCCCCAAGGCTCCAAACTTCCATTTTTCTTCCTCTTCTACATAGCTCTCATCACACTTATTTGAACTTACTGTTGAGAAGTCTGCTCAAAATGGGATGAATGTCTGGAACATGTGGTTCCCTCTCCATCAGTCCCCCTGCAATCTGAACAGGTCCCATCACCATTTCTTGTACCACCATCTCACATCAAGAATTTTTCCTGAGTGGCTTGGCCCAGGTCATGATTTGACTATGAGCTCTGATGATTCCCATTGCTGCACTAGTAGAACAGTCCTAAAGTCTAAGTCTACTATAGTAAATTAAACAGTGCCAAATGCACAAACACTTGAACTTAATTGATGTTCATGGGATGGTTTCCTCCAAAGAATTCCCTTTCAATAAGCAATCTCAGCATGACACCCTGCTCTGAAGTATTATGAAGCCTTTCACATGATGATTGCTGCATTCCTGTTCATGTCAGTGCCAAAGAGCAATCCTGGATATACTTACATTGGTAGTGCAGGTGTACTATAAAAATATTTTGAGCTGTTACTTCTCTGGGATTACTGGGAGCTCACAGTGGAGATTCAGGCAACCCATCTATGGTAGCCTCAAAAAACTGTCTCAGGGTGCTGTGCCAGTTTATAATATGAATATACCTATAATTACCATCCTGTGCCTGGCTTCAGCCTCACCACTTTCCATTCCTTCCCCCATCCTTGCTGTGGGTGAAGTTTTTTTAAAAAATAAAGGCTTTCTCAGCCACTAAAGAACGGTTTGCGTAGGATTTTCCCTTGGCCCCTTGTAGTAACTATACAGTGTTTACAAAAAAGTAAATTATGATTGTTAGCTGAGTTGGTTACTTCTTTTTTTGCTACTTGACTGTTAAAGATGTGAATTTGTATGTCTATCTCCATCAATATATATAAAATAAATCTGGAAAATGGAAATTTCCACTGGAAGTGTTTTCTTGTTAAAAAAATCCAGAAGATTCGGCTTTCTGTTTTTGAAATAAAATGTATTCAAGTTGCATGTTATTTTAACAAAATAAGTACTTTTACCTCTGCTTATGCTTTCTTTTCTTTTCTTTTCTCTTTTTTTTTTTTTTTTTTTTTTTTTTTTTTTCTCCAGAGAGCAAACCTACTATGTGCTGCTTGCCCTCTTCCTTCAGGCACAGAGGTGTTCTCGGTGTCTTTCCCCATGTTCTAATATTTCTACAAAATAGGAAGTTCATGTGACAACTACAGTCAAGTCACTGTAAAACTTACATTCAACCTCAAGTTCACAGTTCAATGAAAACAACACTCAGCTTCAAGATACTTATTGTGTTTGGATTTTTTCTTTCTTAAAGCGCATACTTTTCCTTGAGCAATAGCAACAGCTCTGATGAAGACAATAATCTCTGCAAAAGCCGTCATTATAAAATACAAGTTCTGAAAAGGTTACATATTCAGTTCAGCTGTTTATGCTTAATATTTCAGCCAATTATACCTAGATAACAAATGGATATCTATAATTACAAATATATTTTTTTTCTTGTCATATAATGGTTTTGAGGGGATTTTTGTTTGTTTTGTTGGGGTGTTTTGGGTTTTTTTCCTTCTTTTTTTTTTTCCTTTTTTTCACCCATTAGTCATTGATTTGCGTACACTTTTTCACCAGATCGGAAACTTGGGACAAGTTTCAGGTTTCCCAAATTTAGTCATCTGTGTGAAGCACTCTTCTTAAGTACTTTGTTAAATACTTAGGTACATACATTTATAATCACTACAAATCCCTGCATAAATAGATATAAACACATACACACACACACGTGTGTATCCATATAAAGTATCCCATACGTGATCTGATCTGCAGTCAATAAACAGGGATTCTGAACATAATATTGTTGACTAAGGTAAGGCCCAGTTCCACTAATTTTATACCTCTAAAAGTTGGGTGTTGGAATAACTCATTTGGCTTGGCTTCCTGTAAGTTCTGTGGAGAATGACTGTAGAAGGTTCTTCATGCCACGTGTCTTAAGTATTGACCTCAGGTTGAGACTACGGATGTTCTGGAGAGTCTTCCCTCATTCCAAGACGTGGAGAGGACACAGATGAATGATTCGACTAGACGGCTCATTTCTTGATAGCAAAGCTTAAGTCAGGTAGTTTTTAAGTACAAGCTTAACTTTTTAACAGGGAAGAAACACCCTTGCTATCATGAAGTTTCTGAAGTACTTCAAGTTAGTCAGTGCTATTCCATTTCTTTGTACCAAAGCTTGAAACTGAAGATTTTGCTCACGAGCAAATTAAATTGCACAAAATGCTTTAGTATTCACGGGATCTATCTCCTTGTTTGCCATGCAGCATCACAGGTCACAGATAAAAATCAAGGCTGCATCCCCATGATTAGAGAAGTGATTTCGGTGTCCAGGCACTGGGACCTTCTGAGAAAAAAGGCACTGTATAAATGTGAAGATATCACTGATAGTTATTATCAATAATAATACTAAATAACAATCTGAAAAAATACAAGCATTCTGGTGATGAAAAAAATATTTAGCCACTGCTCTTTTCATATTAATGAGATTCAATTTTTCAATCAGTATGAAGGACACCACCTGTGCTCCTTGCCTCCAGGTTTATCTACATGGGTGGAATAGATTCTGAAAACTAGCACTTAGAGAACTTTCTCAGAAAGATATTTCCAAATGTCAGCATTTTCTATTACTTTGTCATTGACTTCTAATGTGTTTTCAGAATGATTTGGTCCTTTCTTGGGTAAAGAAGAAAAATGGAAATCGAAAAAACTTATATCATTCATTATTATGCAGCTTTCGCATTGCAAAACACAATTTATAGCTGAAAACTCGCCTTCCTTTCTGCTGTGCCACTTCAAATGTCCAATGCTAAACAGAAAGTGCTATAAAAATGTCTGCCCTCACTCTAAGAGATTCAAATGATTGACAATAAAGTGGAAAACTGTTAAACATGTAACCTTGGCGCGAGTTCCATGGAATATTTATTCTCCCACTGTTGTATTCTTTGGTTTGTTTTGTTGTTTTATTGGATTGTATTCTATTCAGTTGTGCCTTGCAGCATCTATGCACATGAGTCAAATGCCTGCAATGGGACTCCTGGCAGAAATAAAGCAACAGGAGACAGCTCACAGACACAGAACGTATGTGCTATGGGCTGGCTCAAAACTTTAGGGACCTGTAACCGTCTACACTGAGGGGCAGCATGCCACCGCACTACCTAGGAACAAACTACAGAAATCATTGAAAGCTGGATGGGCTTGATCATTTGCTGTAATCCCCTGTACAAGTGCAGCAACACTAGGTAGGACAATGGGAAGGGTTTACTCCTTAAAAACACTTTCCTGTGAATTTAAATACAGCTGTTGCAGCCTAGTCTTAGATAATTCAAAACACAGAGGTGACTATAAATTAAACCTGAAAGAATTATTACACTTGAAAAGGATTTTAAGCATCCACCGTATTGCTTGCTGCCTGTTGTTTCTCTACCTTTGTAGGAAATTTTTTCCTCTTTCTCTGGTAAGACAATGAATTATGATTTTCCCCAGAAAAGAAATCTCAAAATGTAACACCCTCAGAAATAATATATGAAATATGACATTTCCAAAACAGAATCTTTTTCAGCTGTTATTGCAAAACTCCACTGTGGTTCAGCGAGTGAAGGAGAAACAAAAACAAACAAACAAACAAACCGTGACAACAGCCAGGACTATAATGTACAAAAATAAAAAGAATAATAAAATATGGAATATAAAGGAATCTACTAAGTTTAGCTAGAATAAGCAAAGGACCTAATGCATTTTCTTCATTGATGCTGAGTGGACTAAGGTTTGATGGAGCAGCAACACAAACGAGCTTTTTCACATCATTTGAAATAGAAGATTCCAATGTAAAAGGCTACAGCACTTTTAACCCTTTGGTAAATGTGTGCCTGTGCACTGTCATTTCCATGACTGGGATCTTTTGGTTACAAAGGATCAGTCCCTCACTCTTGTAGGTAAAACTGATTTCCATACGTGTTTCACTGTGTCACTGACCATTGCCTGTGGTGTCACTCCACTCTGAGCAGTGGCCTTCAGAACTAAAGAAAAAGCTTACTTTAGCCTGTATGTACTCTACACTCTACATCATCAGGTGGTCCAAGCAAATCCATCTCCCCACTGCCACAAGAATCTGGGCTTTAGTCAGCTCAATGAGATAGAGATGATCTGGTCAGGAATTTCCTAACTTTTAAGTGCCTGACTTTGCAATTGAACATAAGGTGTAGGAAGAAGGGTGAGTCTATCTATTTGATTGTGTTCTGTTGTGATGGTTTTTTTTTTGTTGTTTGGGCTTTTTTTATTGTCATTTCCCCTCCCACTTGTCTTTTTTCTTCCTTCCCCCCCAGTTTTGGGGACAACATGGGGTGTTCACATAGACTAAGAAGTTTAATGCCCAGCCTTCTTCTACAATGATGGTGAGAGGTACATCTCTCTACTGGACAATTCAGAGTCCAGATGGCATTCCAAATCACCCTCTGGAGTATCTCTTTCAATAGGCTTTTCCATTGCTTACTGAAAAAAAAGACAGATGCCCATAAGACTAACATCAGACTTTGTGTATTTTATGTTTCTCAGCATGAGGGCTTTGTATCTTATTTAAATGATGGTACTACAAATTATTTTGATAAACTACTTCAAGATGAAGAGGGAGCATGTTAAATGGCAAAAGTTTCCTCATGGAAGAAAAGATTTGTTTCTGTTTAAAGGATATGACTCTCATTTCCCATTGATGTCTAAGGAAAATAACTGCTTTTCCTCAAACAAAGGAAAATAAATGAAGTAAAATAGTCATGAGAAGAGGTTAGTATGTGATGAAAATGCCCAGTGCAGCACTGCAATTTTCAGATCTTGATTACTTTTCTCTAACTATAATAGCAGTTTCTAGCCCTTCTCTTGGAAAAAAGAAATGTCGGTGAGATCTCCTTTGACCAAGTTAGAGCTTTGATTTCACAATTTCCTAAACCTTCTCAAGTATTAGCTTCCCAGAAATATATTAATCCACTTCCCTGATGACAGGAAGAGTGTAAGTAAGCAAGCTCATCTCTTTGTTCATATTTATTTCTCTGACCAGCATATTTATGTCTGAGCATGAGTATTAGTGCTACAAGGACCTTCCTGCAACATTAAAGGCTAAAAATGAGCAGGAGATTGTCCACAGAAAGGGCAGTGGAGCTGAAGGCCCTGAATGTTAGTTTTCTGGTTTAGTCCTGAGAAGATTTTTCTTACTCAGAGTTTCTGTGATGAGGAGAAACACAGCATGTGGATCTTTAATGTAGGACAGGTTCTCAAAGCTGGGCTGAGTAACTCCCTGTGCTAACACAAGGCTGTCGCACGCTCCCTGCTTGTTCTCTTATGGGGTAACGCTGATTCTGTCAGCAGTAAAAAATCCTTACAGCACTCAAGAATTTTTTGGCTACCTTTGACTTAGGGTATGCCTTACGCTGCCCCATGATCCATTTCTCTCGACTGGTGAATTTCAGAGGAATGACAATGCTGCAGGATCACAGAAAAGACCAGCTTAGCCACTACACATTTCACAGCATGCCTTACCTAAACTTCAGTAACCAAGTCACTCAGTATAACTCTATCAACGAATGGAATTATATTCTCGGCACACCGCCTTCATTTTTAAAGGCTGCCTTCTATTTCATTTGTGCGTGGCTTCTGCTTCCTGGGATGCAGGGTGAGATATTTTGACTTAATGTCTTGCATATGTAATGCTCTGCTCTTGTTTAGGTTTATTGATCAGTGAATCACGCTATCCCAATTGAAATATACAGCCTCATTTAATGTGCTTTTCTTTAAACAAGGATAGAGTATACAGTTTATGAAAAGGAATGCTAAAACGGCAATAATAATAATAATAACAACAATTTCTAAAATTCTGCTTCTTTTGGCTGACTTTTTACTCAATTAGGAAGTGGTGTTTCTCTAATAAGATAGAGAAGCCTGTAATATGATAGGAAGTCATTAATACAATATAATCACAGCCTAAGATCAAACTCATCTCCTGTCTCTTTACCTTGTCAAGTGTTTCAATATTTTATGTTGTAATGCGATGACCAGAACTGATCGCTGTAATCTAAGTGTGGATCTGACTAATGCATTGTATAATCAAAGATTTTCATCTGACTTAAATTCATTTGCATTTTCTTGCTCTTATTGTACAAAGGCACCCCTAAGATTTAGTGTGGTTAAAGATCAAATTTCATCATAGTTTCTGTTCTGGAAGGCTGTTAAATTCCTTTTTGGCCTTGAAAGTCTGCATCAAACGTTTAGGCATATTTGCTTTGTCTCTCTCTCTCTCTTTCTTTCTCTTTCTCACTCTCATGGATTTTCTTGCTTTCTCCTGCTCATATTTCATTCATTAAAATTTGCCTATTTATTTCCAGCAGGACATGGAGAAAACATGAGCATGAGCACTTTATCTCTTTCTGTCCCCTTATTTTGTAAATATCTTTATATTGATAATTTTTGTTTATTTTATATATTATTATTTATTGCTTTCTTTTGATTGGTAACAACAAAGGTTATTTCCAGGTAATGATAAAAAAGAATAAAAAGATTGTGACCTATACCATGTTTCCTTTCTCCCCATGTTATATGAGACCTTTAGGCAAGGCAGTGTCCAGAGCAAACCTAGATAGTCCCCTGCATATTCGTGCTGCCTTGCAGATCAGCAAGGGATTCTGTTCCTAACATTGGGGTAGGTCTATCATACTCTAATAAATCTCCCAGACACCCCAAATCCTTTCGCAAATCTGAAGGTGAATTTTTCACCCTTTCTTGAAATAATTTTTTGCTCGTATTGGAGTTTAACATTGTTATGACACTCGTTAAACCAAATCTAGTGTCAATGGTACACAGGCTTCTTTTTAGGTTTTCTCATGCTGTGCACGATAGCTGAACAGGATGTTGGGAAGGCTTTCTCACCAACAGCCTCTTTCTCTGTTGTACAAGTGGATTGCAAAGACAGGAAAGACTTGCATCCTTAAACCCTCTACACCTAATGGATAGAGTTGGGTAAGAAATAGCCTTGCAAATATTTTTGAGCTACCATTCCCAAATCTTTGCCATGCTGAGTTGCAAGAAAAAGTGCAACTCATGAAACTAGATTATTCAGCACGTTTAGAATCAATCAAAATATTTAACTGGATCATTTGGAAAGGTTTCATTTCTATATTGACTTTTTCCTTGAGGTTTTTCCTGTTCTTATCAGTTTGAATTTTAAATATGTATCTAGAACCACAAGAAAAATGTGTTCCTTGTCACTTAGAAATCATGAAAATGTTAATTTTTTTCAGTTCCAAAGTTTTTGAAAGAAATAATATGGTTCTGTTACTTTAAGTGAGGTAACTTTTAGCTAACTTGGCAAAAGGCAATTCCAAAGGGAATCTGCCTCTGATTTGGGAATCTACAGTGCTATTCCTATAATGTGTGCTTTTGAATTTTTATCATAATACAGCAGATGGAAGGTTGAGTATTTTTCATAACTACCTTGGCAGAAGAGCTAAATTTCCATAGGTGAATTTCAGAGTATTGACAAAAATTGCAGGTCAGAATTGTCAATTGGCTTGAGTTATAGCTCTGAGCTATTGATTTGAGTGGAACAGCTAAAAGCACATAAAGTTGAACACAAGCATGCGTGCCTACAGTAGGACCTCAGCCACATAACTTAGTACGAGGCATTTATCTAAATCCTCAAGGGAAATTTGAAAATACTAACCATGTACCTTAAATCAACAACACCTTACAGTCTCCAGAGTTAACATCAGGACCACATTTTCACTTAGGGATTGTAAGACCTTCATGACAAGGATACTATAATAAAGTAATAATAACAGTTTTATACAAGGGCTAACAAATACATAAATATATAAGAAATTAACTCCAAACATTTATGACATTTAATTGAAAATTGTAACCTTTGTATAGCTTGGTTTTATCCACTTTTCTGAGTTTTATAGCAAAGATATAATTTTCTACTTAATGCTCTAAAGCAGTGCAAAAAAAGCCAAATGAAATATTTTCATACTTTGTTACATTCTCTAGGACTTTTTCATTCTGAAGTGGCAATTTCTGTGATTCTCAGTGCTAACCTAGTGGACTTAATAACTGAGCTCCAATGAAATGACCAAGAACCCTGATATTTCTCTACTTAGTCACAATGGCACTTCAGGTTAAACAATCATTGGTTCAGTTGTGAAAAATGAGATAAATTAAAATTATTTTCTTCACGAGGACCAAAGACTTGGCAAATAATATATTGGAGAAATTTCCTGGACATAATGGGTTACATTAATTTTCAACTGCAAAACAATTCCTTCAGCATTATTTTTCAAGCAAGCGGAAAAAAAAAAAAATCCACAAGTTGTTATTTGCACTGCGTATTTCTTACTGAAAAGCAAAAACACATTCAAAGCAGGGATTAAGGAAGGCATATCAGGAAATATTGCAAAAAAATGTCTGTAAAGGATTTCAGCTAATTGGTTACCTGTTTGCCTTTATCTAAATATGGTCAGTTTTAGCTATGATGGAATAAAAAAAAATAGTCTCTTTTGTTATTTTCATCTGAGTATAGTTTGCTTATTTATTTTAAAGAAACTTTTACAGAAATCTGTCTATTCTTCACGAAACTCTTTTCTCATTCCCATTGATAGTTCCTTGTCATTTGAATAAGTTGAAGAGAATGCCATTTCTGCTCAAGGGTGCAGCCCTCAACCTCTTCCTGCACAACAACTGATAACAAATGCTGTTGTTCTCTGATCCCAATGGCCTCCTGCTACCCTATTTAAAAAATGAATGTAGTGATTACAGACCTGTTTCAATAACTCGGGGCTTTACTCACTCCTGGTATAAATTGGCATTGCTGTGTTGTAGTTAATGGAGCAATGATGACTTTGATCAGCAGAGAATTCAGCCATCAGGGAGCCCATCACTCAGGTTATCACTGAAATTGCTATTAATTGAGACCTCTGTGGGCAGTCGCAGCAGAGAGGCCAAGGTGCGACTGAGCAAAGGTCTGATCTCTGATCCCTTCAAGTAGTGAGCAAAAGAATGAACAGAAGGGAAGCCAGAGCAGGTCACATCAAGGTATATCCAGCCCAGTGTCCTGTTTCCAGTGCTGGCCAATTGCAGCTGCCTGGAGAAGCAAATAAGATTAGGACAAACATTTTCCCGATATGTTCTCCCAGTTATCAAGGGTTTGTGGCACAGGAACTTTCTGAGCCGTAAGTGGCCTCTTTGTTGTACAAGGCTCATTAGCATTTTCTTCCCTCAATCTCTTCTCTCCCATTTTGAACTTATGCATACTTTTTACATGCACTACATCCTACAGCACTAAATCCCACAGCCTAACTGAGGGCTTTGTAAAAAATCGTGGTACTATCCATAGCCAAATATATGGACCTTGCCACAGCTTATCGTCTAATTTTTTTGTGGATGAACTGAAAGTTAATTTCTAGTTATGCACTTCAAAGATAAAAATGCACTTTTAAAACAAACAAACAAACAAAAAAACCAACAAAACAAAACAGATATACCAGGGGACCCTTAAAAATATTGACGTTTTCCACTAAATTAATTGTTCCAAATGAATCCACAATCTCGGATATACTCCAACAGTTAATAAAGGTCCTTATATATTTGCACTGGCAAAATGAATCACAAAGTGCCTTGATATCTAGTGCTCCAGGAGCTGCTCTGATTGCTTAGCAATTATGTCATTTAAAAAATGAAACCAAATAAAATAAAAAATCTGAAACTGTCCTGAGAACATGTCTATAGACATTAGTAAAATTAGAATTGGTATAATTTACAGATCACAGCTGTTTTGGGTATATCATCATTTAGCCTCATACATTAACAGAGGAAAATGCATACATCTTGGATGACTGGCCTGCATGGTCAACATCAAAGGCAATCTTTAATGTGGTAGAGTATACTTCAGGTCTCGGTATGTCAGGATGTAAGAGAAACCCTGGTTTGCTTTACATAATTTAGCCTCTTGTTTCAGCCATTTCTCCTTTAAACACTATTAAAAAAATAAAAATTTGTTGTGGTTTTTTTTTTTTCTTTTATGCAAAAATGTTAACATTGAAAAATGAATCTCCATTTTGAGTGATGGCATAAGTTAAATATCACTGAATTAATAAACATTAAATGATTCAGACTAGAATTGTGAAAGTAAAAATGTCAAAAATATCTTAAAATTAAGCAACCTAATAGGAATATACATCAACTTTTATAAAATCTTTTTTATTGTGTTTGAAAAATACATGACTTTTCTTGAAGGTCACTTTGAAATGGAAATATCAGTCTAAGTTGACTGTTTCATTGCAGTTCTTCAAATCAGAGCATTAGTTAAAATAAATAATATTGATCAAAATACTTTTCCATCAAGAAACATCTTCCTTCAGATTTTTTTAGTATGTTGATTATTATCCCTTTTTTGGTATATTTATTCACGTAGGTATCTGTACAACATCACTCTCCACCATTTCTTATTAGGTTTTTAATACAGATCTATTTATTGAATTTATTCTAAAAAGGGGAGATAACAGTGTATTGAATGGTGTTGATTTGTTTTTGACTTATTTATGGAAAGAAGTTGTGAACTACTATGAGATGTCTCAAAGCAAGGAGTATCATATGGAAAAACTCTCTTCACGGCTTTAAATACAGTTCAGTCTCGGTTACTGAGTAATCCAACATAACTTAAAAAATACACACGGGGTCAATAGAACAATGTGAAGAGAGGAAACAAAAGCAGAAGTTAACAAAGTAGTGTTTGGGGGGGGGAGGAGGGGGGGGTTGATCCTGAACTCTGCCATTTCTTAGACATGTTGTCTAGGTCCAGAAATATCCAATCTAATGCAGAGGGACCTAATTCACATTGCAATTAATTCCCCCCTGTAAGTGATAGATGAAAAGGCACTTCCAGAGAGTGATTCACCCCATCTCTGAGCTAAAGAACTGCCTGGTGACACCTCTCTGTGTTTTGTACTGAAGACAGAGCTCAAGGTGACTAGACTTTTATTTTAGTCTCTCAACTAAATGCATAAAATTAGGTAGCTTCTTGGCTTCTTAGGTAGCCTCAGTTTCTCTTGGAGCCTCTTGGCACTGTTGTGGAGATGAGTATCTAAAACTATACACTAATGGAAGCCATATAATTACTTCAGATGATAGCTAAATGTCACCTGAATAAGTTAATTGATATCTGTGACAAAATAAGAACTTTATTTTCTCTGAAGTGTTTGACATGCAAGACAACATTGCCTTACCTAAGTTATTAAGAATTCAGATAAGATTAAACTTCCATGCGCGTTTTGATCCCGGACAGTGCACAGGAAGCAGATAGATTAATATCTGCACAATTAGAATTTGGTATAGCCGAGGTGTTGTGTGATGGATGCTGTAAGAAAATACTCCCTGACAGCTTCAACAATGAGCCATGCTTAAGGTAGTTTAGCACAAGTGTTTCAGATATGCGAATATGTGTCCAGGCAGGTCTTGGGAGGCAAATGATAACACAAAAAGGAAGTGTGGATGGGATTTAAATATCGTACCAAGTTCTGGAGCCTCAAAACTGTACATATTTTGCAGAACATGAAAGTTTGATTTACATCAAGTTAATGGCTACAAATTCAGTGGAATTTATATAAAAATGAGGAAATCTGAAAGGACAAAAATCCAAGCTTTTTAAGGCCCCAGGGACTTAATAATGGAAAGGCTATTTCAAGATTTTGTATTCAACCCAAGCAATCTGACAAATACTTAGCTTGAAATAACATCTTCCAGATCAAAATTTTCATCAGAATCATAAGAGTAATCCCAATGGCTCAAGCCTATACAGAATTAAATGATTGAAATAAAACCAGATATTTGCACCAGGAATATCAGAATGTAACTTTTCCTTGCAAACCATGCTGATAGTTTCATATTTTTTTTCCTCTGAAAATTGTCATTCTGATAATGTGTGTGTGGGTTCATTCCTGATTTGGAAAGAGTTAAATTTGGCAATTAATTTTAAAAGTTTTAAAATATATTTTTGTATGGTTTTGCTAAAGCTAATACTTAATATAACAAAACACTTGGTTTCTCTGCTGTTTTACTATCACTATTTGCAGAACTTTAATAGCAAGAGAAAAAAGATATTTTCCACTAGTTACCATCATGCCTCATCCGAGACACATAAGAAATACCCAGACTGGATTATAACTTCATCTAAGCTAAAACTTAGCTTCCTCACTTCTGGAACAGGAACAAGTTGAAGTATTTTTTTTCAGCTACAGCTGAAATCATGTTTGCAGTTCATGAACTCTACACAAGCAAAACCAGTTGCTAGATTCATATTACAAACTAGAAAGAACAGCCTTTTAAAGTGACATAAGAAAAAAGCTTGGTTTGAACAAATCATTTTATATTGTTTGGGTCAACCGTATAACATTTAAAGTGTTTCTTTCCATGGTCTATTTTCAAATACAGTTTTGCTATGCTCCTCCTCTCCTCTCTTTGTTTCTCTTTTTACAAGTAATTGGTGAAAACATTGATATTTTTAACAATGTGTCCAACTCCAAAGCTTCTCAGAGAGGTAGGATTTGATACAGTTTGGGGCTAATATCCCAAGCTTCAAGATTTCTAATCTCAGTTAAGAGGACTTTGATCTCTTACTCATTGATGTAAAATTAACCAACCTGAACGTGTTTTAGTTCAACTGAAGAGTTTCTTTGAGGTGTGGGATTTTCAAAGAATTTTAAGGTCACGTCACATGCAGCTACCACTGACATACAAGTTTCTAGGTTTGGATAAACATGGGCTTTCAGCACCTTGTTCCCTTAAGCTTTATGGGAGGTCCGGCCTCCCTTTCTCCAGGTATTAGCATGGCATTGGGTACTAACACTTCCCTGTCTCTCAGGTCTTGAGGTGGAGATTAAAATGTAACTGACAGCAAAGGGTTTAAAATACACGCTGTATTGCACAGAAGAAACATCGCAAGTGGACTGACTGTGGATCCGAATTTCAGCCTCATTCTAATACGAATTACAACTGCAAAAAAGGGACTTGTGCAGAAAATCTGTGTTCCTTCTTTCAAAGGCCGCGTGATCCAGGCACTGACCCTGCAGTGCATCACCGGCAGATATTTATCTCTGAAGTCCTAAAGATGCGTCAGTTCCATATTTTCCTGCTGACATAATTTTGACATTTGCTTTATTGGGTCTGACCTCGCACTAGCCTTCATTTTATTACTCCGGCCCAACTTGAACAGAGAACCTAATTTACAGTGGGGTCTGTCAACCTCTTTTGGAACAGTTTTCATAAGCGTAGACAGCCATTGGGATTTATAGAACTAAACGGCTTGGTGAAATACAAGGTTCCATGCCACGCAAGCTGAGAAAGAGTGATTCCTCATCCACGAGCAGGGCTGGCTTTCTGTGAGACCCAAAATACGTTGCTGGAGCTGTGGCTCTAGTACAAGCTAACATCTGTGAAAGGATATGGAGTAAAGTATGGCCCCTTATGTCACTGCCACAGCTGGGCTTCCTGCAGCTTAATTTGCCCTCTCAGCGTGTTGCACTGATTATAAATACAATGCTGCTCTTGTTGCCAGAGGCCATGACATATCGCTTGGCACTCTGCAACCCTCAGAACAAATTTTTCCCTTTCCCTCTTCACCTCAGTCAATCACGGCTTCAGAAAGCAGCCCTCTGCCACCCAGCATAGGATTACATGTCATTTATAATTTTATTCGCTTCAAAAAGCTAATGCTTAAGTTAATAAAGTGGAAAGATAGCAAGTACGGTGTCCCAACCAGGAAGAGGCAGATTGAAGTTGTTGTTATTATTATTTGGGTTGTATGGCACGGTAGGGGTGAGAAAAAGGGAGACATAAAAATAAAGAGCTAATAGCCTCTCTGGTGTCAAGAAGAAAGAGAAAAGGAAGCAGCTCTTCAGCAAGACATAAAATATTAATAGCTCTCATTGGAAAAAAGCTGCTTCTTTTTTTCTTTTATTCATTTAAAAAATATATATGCATTTCTAAGCATAAAGTTTATGCAAGTGAAAGCTTTGTGCTGGGTGTTTTAATCACATGAGAATTCAGCGAATTTCCTGCACTTGATGTAATCTACCTAACAGATGAAATGGTTGCATAAAGTTTAAAAAGAACAGACACTTTTCTAATTTCAGTCTGATTGAACTGAGAAATTTACAGTTCGTGTGTGCATACATTGTAGGGACAGGGGTTTTAGTAAATTTGCTCACATATCCTTTCTTCACAAGTTAGGTTAACAGAGATAAGATGCTGTAATTCAATCACTGACAATACTTGAAATTCAAATGTTTGGAGGCAAGGGGAATAGCTTTCAGTTGTACAAGGAAAGAAAAAGTCTTTTCCAAAATGAACTGGTTGAAATGTCATTGGATCAGGTTCACCATGAACTGAAAATTAGCAAAGCTATTAATCGTATACCAAGACAAATACCTTATTGAAGCAGTAAACTTTATTGGGCTACTAAGATGGGATCTTAAATACAGCAGTAGAAACTGCAAATAGCATTTAGAAGCAAACAAAGCAAAACAAAATAAACCAAACCAAAAGAATTAACCTTTGAAAATAAGTTCTCATTTTGCCTGCTAGCCAAAAGTACAGAAGAACTTACTTTCTTTTTTTGAATTTTTAAAAAACCTATTTATGTACATGCTTTAATTCATAGTGGGCCTAACATGCCTGAATGTCAATGGACTGTAAATACGTGGTTAGAGTAGATATGTACTTCAGTGGTTTTAACATCAAGATCTATGCCTAAGTGCATTGCTGATCTGACAAACCAGATCATGTCAACATATCACTTATTTGCTGATGCAGACCCAGCAAAAAATATGAAACGAACTGTGATCTTACTAACTTAGCAAAAGAAGAGAAAGCAAATTACTCTGTATTTTTTCCACAGTGAATCTCCTTATTCACATTTATTATTTTTTAATAAAGAATAAAAGATATGTGAACATATGCTTGGAAAATTGTAAAGACTGCATATTGAGTCCATAAATGTTGTAGAAAAGGTTGGCTCAACAGTAACATCTATCCAGATTTAAATATATACCTTTATATGCAACATGTAGTAAGAAGTTATTATTTGTACTGCACACCTACTGACAAAATTGCTGTAACTTAACGAAGCAGAGTGTCCAGAGTGTTGTTTAGAAGAAAACACAGAGATTCAAAATATAACTTTCTGAGGAAAAATAAGTTAATGTAAGTTAAAATAAGTTAAAATAAGTCTTGTTCAAAACTCATGGAATTCTGGCTAGGTAATTTTGATTGAGGCATTCAGAAGGGAAAGATAGTAGATATGGAAAGCAAATGTCACCAGAGTTTCACTCTGCTAAAAAGTGAAATAGAAATATCAGAGAAACAAGTAGCCTGATCCTCATCTAGATATTCAGTGTGAATGAATCAGAGTAACTAAACAGACTTCAGTCCATTCATGCCATTGCATAAGTTTTGAGCAGCCATCACTGACTTTCAGTGTTACAAAACTTGGAGAATTGTGATCTATACCTACATGTGCTGTAAACGTGGCCAACGGTTTCAGTTTGCACATTTCAGATTTAGATAAGTGATTGTTCTTCTAATTTTTTAAAAATATTTCAAATTTACAAATAAACCTATGCTTCTCAGTAGGTATTTTAATGGTGAAATACGATCCTTTCCTCAGAAAACATCTTTTCCTCGTGGCCAAAAGTTCTTGCAGATTGCACTTGGCAGACTGCAGAGTGCCTCAGTTTTACTAGGTTTTGTCAGGAAATAATCTCTACAGAGACTTCTTGAGAGGAAGGGCCTTCAGCGTAGCCGCAAGCCCTGATTTCCCTGTTTTTGAGTAGCTATGACTCCTTAGCCCTCACGTAACAAACAAGAACTGTAGCCACCATATCAACATTGCCAAAGACTAAAATACTTATCTGCAATTGAACAGCTTCAACAGGAGACACTGCAGTTTAGGCTACTGACAAGTGATGGCAAAAGAACATGGTCTAAAAGCTCTATGTCTCCCATGTATGTAACTGTCCTTAGTCCTGGGTTACTGGATAATCTAGGATCGTATACTTTTTTTTTGTTTGATTGATTTTTGGTGGTTGGTTTGTTGGTTGGTTGGGGTGTTTTAATAACAAATCAAGGAGGTTTATTTTACCTCCTGTCCTGGTTTTGGCTGGGACAGTTAGTTTTCTTCCTAGTAGCTGGTACAGTGCTGTACTTTGGATTTAGGGTGAGAATAATGCTGATATCGCACTGATGTTTTAGTTGTTGCTAAATAGTGCTTATCTTAAGTCAAGGCTTTTTCAGTTTCTCATGCTCTGCCAGCAAGCAGATGCACAAGAAGCTGGGAGGAAGCATGGCCGAGACAGCTGACCCGAACTAGCCAAAGGGATATTCCATACCATAGGATGTCACGCTCAGTGTGTAAACTGGGGGGAGTTGGCCGGGAGGTACCGAACACTGCTCAGGGACTGGGTGAGCAATTGCACTGTGTATCACCTGTTGTTTTCTTGACTTTTATGTCTCTCTTTTTGTTATCTTCCTTTTCATTACTGTTACTGTTACCATTATTATAATATTTTATTACAATTATTAAACTATTCTTATCTCAACCCACAAGTTTTACTTTTTTTCCAATACTCCTTGCCATCTCGCCGGGGCAAGGGAAAGGGAGCGAGGGAGCAGCTGCATGGTGCTTAGTTGCCAGCTGGGGTTAAACCACAACCCATCTAGAGTGGAATGAAAACAAATTGCAGAACTTTTTTCTTTCTTTCTTTCTTTTTTATTTTTTTTTATTTTTATTTATTTATTTATTTTAAACACAAGTCTTGTTTCCAAATACTTGTATCAGGGCCTGATTATTCTCTTATTTGACTGAGAGCTATACTTGAGCAAATCTTCACCTCATGTTAATTGTGCCAGTTCCAATAATTTTGCCTGGGGCTGTCCCAAAGGATAGGAAGTTGTGATGTCCTTTAAAGTCTCTCATGTCGAAAACAGAACAGATTTTGAATCAGGCCTTCACTGATATTTACTTTCTGCTTTTATTTTCCGAAACAAAGACTGACACATTTTTTAAAAAATCTTGTGTACTATACTTATTGCACCTCACATCTCATTCGATCAAAATAGACAGGTTAGTTTCACTTTCTGGTTCCCAGTGTTGAAGGGTACAGAAAGCTTTTTTATTTTCTCAAACTTATGTAAAAATCACTGGCCTATGAATTCTAATTTAAAATTAGTAGTACTGCTTTAACCTTACCTGAACTTAGAATATACAAATAACTATATTGAAACAGACCAAGCAACCACTGATCCTAGTATCCCATCTCACACATGTACAATAGTTGAGTCCCAGGAAAGACTCCAAATATAAAATAAATATATTGTGATACTGTGCAATGATTTTCATTAAAAAAACTTCCTTCCCCAGAGCTTGTGTCTTTGCATCTAACAGATTTCAGTGAATTTCTCTTCCATGACCATATCCAATCATTTTTGTAATACATATAAAATTGCAATAACCACTGCATCCTGAAGCAAGGAGTTTCACAATGTAATTGTTTAGTGCACTTTAAGATTCTTAGGTGTATATGCTTCAATAGAGGAAAGGAATTGCATTATATGTTATTAGAAAAATCATAATTATCTGAGATGGGGTTGATCTTATCCAGTTTTAGCCATCCAAAAGTAAGGAGCTGGTCCAAACTAGCTGTTCTGGTTATGAACAATGATGAGAGAGAGGGAACTGCACAGGACAACTCTTTCCACACATCTCTCTCTTACCATTGAATGAATCACACTCTACATATGTCTATTTCTTTCCATTAACTAAAACTGGAGCCAGGACAACTAATTTCGGTGAGGTGCCAGAAATTTTGATCAAGTGAATGTAAATGGGGTGAATCATTCCCCATATGACTTTGGACACAATGAGTCTTCATTTGGCCTCAAAAATGTCTAAAACTCCAAACATTAAATGAACTATTATTTGTGCTACATAGTCTATATATACACCATATAAAGCATGACTGTACTCTCAGGTATTTCGGACTGTATCAGGAAAACATCACATGTTTTTTTGCCAGAGGAGTATACAGGAACTCTATTGTTGTCAATGGAGAAATTTTGTATTTAAATCTCAGTAGATGGGCGTATCTTACATCTTTAATTCATCTTGAAATAGGGAGATATTGAAGTGCCAAAATTAATTTAAATAAAGATTGTGCTGTGTTGGTCAAAACTGGCTTGATTATCCTGAATTGGGGAAATCTTAAATTTACTGGCACAGGTTCGGCACAACCTTCTGAGACATACTTTTGAAAGCCTTTCTGCTGCTTCTTATTCTTTCAAAACACTTCTTAGGGTAATCTCATTATACAGGATAGCATTTGCAATTAATAGATTTTCTAGGATTATCAAGAGGGTTTTAAAGCAACATAAATGAGAGAAAAATGATACTATGACAATCAAGTTGCACATACTTAAATATTAAAACCAGCCTGTAGGCTCCTTATTATGACAAATCCCTTCACAAACAGTCATGCAAGGAACACATCCTTTAGCTGTGCATCCATTAAGAGAAAGAGCTGAGGATGGCATTTAGGATACCTAATTCAGGTATTTAATTTGCACCTAAATTTTAAAAATCTTAAAATAGTCATGGCTACTGTAGATCTCTTGTTTAAATGCATGAAATAATGTATAATGAAGAACCCAAGCCACAGCTATTTTACAACAGAAGAACAAAATATTTTAGTTTCATTAGTTTAATAGAGGACCTTAACATAATAGATTATAAAACATAATTTGTTGACCTGAACATTAGCACTCTTATAGGTACTAAAGTTTATGATCTTTCTACATTGAATTTTTTGTAATATCTTTCTAGTTATCTTTAAAACTGTCCTGAAATCAAGAAAAAGAAATGTTTTTTCATATAAATATTGACAAAAGTTTCAAATCTAAAATAGAAATAAAAATATTCACACTATTTAAGCATATTCCTCATTGCCCATCAGTAGTCAGATTCCAAAATACAGAAACTGAAAAAAAAGAGAGATTTATGACGGTAAGTCATCCAATTGAAATCAAGATGTGAAACTCTGATTTTTTTTTTATTATTATTATTTTTTTTAAGTTTCAGTATAAAATTTATGGAAATTTGGAAATATATAATTTAAAAATGGATTGCTAGTTAAATAATGTAGACATCAGATAAGGGAATTCAAAGAAAGAAACCCTGTTAACTAATGGAGATTATGAAAGCAGAAAGTATTTTAGAGTATAATATGAACAAAAAGAACGTCTGCTAGCTGCAGATGGTAGAAAATATAAATAGGGACTTAGAAAAAGCAGAAATACACAGTATATATTTCTATTCTGTATTTGGAATGAAGTAGGTGGATGTATCCATCCCATATGATACTGTGGATAAAATATAAAGTTTACCATCTGTAACATAGGGAAATGTGAGGCAGCATCTAAAGGCTGAGAAATAGCTGTACAGACTGAGGCATAAACAGATCAGTTTAGCCATCCTGCTAAAAGGAAGAAAGAGAGGGACTTCACCCTTATCTGAAACCACTTACAAAAGGAAAAGTGTAAGTTACTCAGAGGCTTTTCATTCTTAGCAACCAAAACATAACAAAAGTCACCTAGACACAGAAATTAACAAAGTTCAGCATTGGAAAAGAATCTGATTTTTCTGAAGGGAGACTAATTAAACACCGAATTGCATGCAGTGGGTTGGTTAGTCTTTAAAAGCCAAGGAATTTAATTCTAGCATACAGAATTTAATTCTTGTTGCCAGGAGAAAGGCCCTGAACCATACCCTCTGGGATAAGGGATAGGTGTGATCCTGGGCTGTTCTGGTAGACCTTCCTGTTTCGACATCTCGCAAGTCTCTTTTCTTCAGAGGTTTGACTGCCCTCAGGGAATGTTATATGTTACTTAAGAGTTTGTTACTTGAGCATTGAAGCCCAATGTGGAAGAGGTGGGAGATATACTGGGAACCTTGAGTTAGTGACCTAATGGTCCCTTCTGGTAAAATACAGGATGCAGGTGACATTTCTGGTTTGGGAGTTTTTCAGGATGCTAAGTGGAAAATAGTATGCCCCTTTCTGCAGCAGTAGGATGTACATAGTAATGCCTCTCAGGGAATTGCAGAGAAGGGGTTAGGTTTGATTCTAGATATTTCTTCACATCCAGTCAAGTTACACAATAGTATACCTCTTTAGAGTGACCCTCTAAATACATATATAATCCCTAGGGTTACTATTGAAAACGTTAGTGTTAAGCATCCATTACGTATGTTAGTGTTAAGACAATTGCTGTAATATTAGAAGAGATCCATCATTTTATGTTTAAAATATGGGGGGAAAAAAGAAATAAAAGAAAATGAAAAAAACCCAAAGCACTTATCAAAGTCACCGTGCTGGTTGGATTCTTTCAAATCCCTTAAGGGTTTGGATGTATTAGTCTGGTGGTGTGTTGTTTTCTGGGCCTGCATTAATTTGATCCATTCTCTTAGAACATGTGTATAACACTACAAAAAAGTATTATTGGTTTATAAATTACACTTGTTGTTTCAGGGCGATAAACAGAATGATGAATGCAGTCTTTGTTCAATCACCTTTTTATTCATGAAAGGCAAAACCATGGATTCTAAAAACATTTATCTACATCAGGAGTAAGCCATAAACCTTTCAAAAATGCTCCCAGTAATCCAGGAAGGAGCTGCTGATTACTGTCATAACAAAGAGGATTCAATAATGCTAATGACTTTTCTTATGATAATCAATAACCTGGTGGAAGCTGCTTGAATCTTAACGAATCTTCCAGATGTAGCCCCCTTCTTGCAAAAATAGAAATGGTTAGTGTGCGTTCGTGAGAATACTTGAGCCTATCAGATTAATCATGGAAAGATGGACGTGTTTTCATGAATGAGAGCTTCATGCTAGTGGCAGATGAACCTGAAAGAAAAGTTTCTAATTTCAAACTTGGGAAATCAACCTGTTGTTTACCTAAGCAGTTTTTGCTTACTGTCTCCTGGACTTCTGGGAGCAGATTCAGAAATCAATCACATCTAGCAAAATATAAGGTTAGGTACCTGACCTTTAGAGCCTAAGATGAGTATGGTAGTATCTGGCCCTAGTTCCTAGTTTTGCTGTAAATTATCAGTATGAATTGGGATTCAACATTTTCGTAACTCTGAGATTTCCTCCCTGGCTGCATGGCCAGAGTGGGATACATTTTGGTTAACTTCAGCTGTATACAACTGGGCAGTTCAAGTCAATGAAAAGGGAGGTGGTGGAGTTGCCTTCCAGGGGCTATTTGTCCACCTGTCTTGAATAAATATTTTAGGAAGTAATAAGTAATCTTCTTGAGGGTCCTACTGATGAAAGGTGTAACAAATTACTAGTTTATGATCAATACCTTTTAGATGGTAAAAGTTACTCAGTATTAATCCTGTTTGTGGTGTGCATGGTGTGGCGTCAACAGCATTCAGATAAAAAAGAATACTTTCATAAGACATCCAACTTGTATATCCAGTGAGATACTCCAAGGGTTTCAAGCTATCTGTATTTGTGTCAAAAAATGGAGAATCAGGCTTCGATTTCAGAAAACAGACAAACCAAAGTAAACTATTTCAATTCAGTAATGTTAAAATATCAAAAATTATTTTTGAATGGAAGTTAACTTAACTTTCTGATTCTTCTGTATCTATTTACATAGAGAGATAAAACTCAATCAGTTTGGGATGAAACATACATTGAAATATAAAAATTTCCACTCCATACAGAAACATTCACTTTCTCTCTTAAGTATCTGATTAGACAAACTAGTATCATCTCTAGACATAATGTGTATCCTGATACTTAGCTTCTGTTTCCAATTTGTTCATTCTGGTTTTATTTGTTTTGGGGTTTTTTTTTGTGGTTTTTTTTTTTTTTTAATTAGTATTTAAAATCTGAACTGCAAAATTATCATGAAAATACACCAAATTTGAAAAAAACCCCATACCCTTCTCTAGGTAGCGTTTGTAGGGATAATAAATGTCCCTAGCCAACCTGATACATGTTACCATCATAAATGCTACCATCATCACTGAATTTAATCAAAGTTCAAGGGCAAGATATTTTTCATCAATTTTTTTCCATCTTTCTAATATTTCTAGATTATTATGGCCCTCCTTTGCTTTTCTTTGGTTCAAATGGGATCATTTAGCTCTGCATAATCTGCCTAAATATGAGCATAGAGGTCCTCAGTCTGCAAAGCATGTGTAACAACTAGTTCCCAAAATACTTATCCTGTATGGGGATTCCCATGGTTTTATATGAAAATTTAGATTAAAGTACATAATTCATTGGCTGTCAAATGGATCCACAAAATTTGAGGACTCAACTTGGTGTCTATTTTACATAAAGGGATAAATCATTGGTGTGAAAGAGACTGGCCTTGGGGAATAATCCTAGGTTTTGCATTTCTCCACAGAGTCACATCTTGAGTGATTAATTGATTAATTGGTTGTTTTGTTTTGCTTTGTTTTTCTAAGAAAGGTGTCATTACTGATGGTGTCTTTTCCACCTCCATGCCTCAGGCCTCTCTCTGCAAACTTTGTGCTTGTTTTTAAACATTTGAAGTTCTTATGTTTATTTCTTGTGGTTTTTTTTTCAATTAACTACATGCCTACTAGCCAAGTGAACAGCCAAGGATCATTACACAGTTCTTGCCATATCTGAAAATCTGTATTTATCTTATAACACTTGTATAAGTAAAGAATTGTTGCTAATGCTATACTACACATTGGGAATAGAAAAGACATAAATGCCTTGTCAATGTCCAGTCAGGGGTGGAGACTAAATAAAAAATAAATTACTACAAAAGCCAGTCCATTAATCAACACCCTCAAAAAACCCCCAAAATTCTACAAATCAACAAACAAACCACACACACAAAAAAAATACTCAACCAGGACTCAGGTTTGGCTAGGAATTTGGTTTTATTTACCTTGAACCATAATTCAAGAAAAGAAAAGAAATTAAAGAAAAGAAAAGAAAAGAAAAGAAAAGAAAAGAGAAAAGAAAGAAACATCTTAAAACTGTCATGACCTTACAATTATTAAGAATTATCAAGAAACACTGAAATTGGGATGAATATTAATTTTGCAAAAGAACCAGAGAGGCAAATTGGGGTCCCTGTCTCTAGGATGAGCCTTCAAGAAACACAGCCAGGATTCCTTCCAAATCCTGCCTTTGTCTTTGTTGATGTGCAAACAACATGAGATATTCTGGAAAAAAATATAGATTTTTAGCGAAATAAAATAGCTTTGTCCACTATTTTTTTGAATAAGACCATGGAGAAATTAAGCTGATTCATCTGAAATCCATGGTTAAAAGCCTAACCACTATATCAGTATTACTGAAGTCTTCAAGTCTCATCTAGAGTTACTGCCTGACTAAATCCTAGAATCATAGAATATCTTGAGTTGGAACGGACCCATAAGGATCATCAAGTTCAACTGGGATAGCAGCTGAAAAGTTCTTCCTGGCCCATGGGAAGACTTAGAATCATTAAGTTTGGAAAAGACCTCTAATATCTTGCCAGATCTCATAATGTGATATATCCCACAACCTTATACATCTAACCAGTCTCTCTGCATGTAGAGGAGAAGCTGCCATATTTTGTCGTCTCTGAAGGTGGTACAGAGCTGGCAGTGAGACCTTGCTTTTTATTCCCAACTAAATTTCCCATGAGACTTCAGCAAAAAATAACAAATAAATAAATAAATAAATAAGGCCTTGTAGTAAGCCATTAAACAGAATCTGTTGGCGTACCAAGCAAATCTTTCCCTTCCATTTTTCTAGAAAGTTAGTATAGCTCTAGTGTAAGCAACTTAAATGGTCTCATTACTTACTTTTTAGCAGTAAATAAATTATCAACAATACGAAACTGAATGCTACATTACTTAGTTATTCCATCTTGTCCATCATGTATCTAATCAAGCCTAGTCAATGTAGCTCATGCAAAACATATTTTCTGTGCCCTTAAAGGTGAGAATATAATAATAAATTGGATGGTTTTCAGAATTAAGCTGTCTTTGAAATTAGCTATTTCATCCTCTTGAATATACCAAAGCAAATTTATGATGATTAATTGTATTACAATGAACACCAAAGCACGTAATAATGATTTGCTACTTATTATAAAGCTTTGCCAATATTTTGTAAACCCAAGCGACATGATATGCAAGAAATCCAATGAAACCCTCTTAAACAAACAAAGGGAAAGGGAAGAAAGGACAGGTCTTGCAATACTAAACATTTCTAAGGACAAAGAGAGGCCACAGGAACTCTTCTTTCCATGTCAAAACTTTGCCAGGTTAGCTCTCATTAAACTTAAGCAAGGGAGGAGAGCTGACAAGAATTGATATACACTTTCACTCAATATTCAAGCTCTTATTCAAACAGAATCTTACCAAGTCACTACATGACTCCACTTTTTTTACTCTATGTTATTGTTTTTGTTCTTGCCATCACAAGGGCTATTCTCTTTTTAATCTTTTCTGTTTGAACTTTCCTTGAAATTATTTTTTAAAAATGTATTAAAGCATGAGAAACCAAGTCAGTATCTGCTTCAACAACTTCAGTAAGATTCAGTAAATTACTCTTATATTCAACTCAATAGCTACTACATAAGGGGGAGGGGCAGGGGGGGGAATCACCCAAAAGTATGCTGTCCTCAGTTGGAGACTACTCAGTTGAGCAGTTACTCAGTTTGAGTTACTACTGAAAAATCATTTCTTTCTGATTTGACAGGCATGAGGCTTTTGAACTAGAGTGAACTTCCTTTCCTGCCCTTACAAATAAATATGTAAGAGGAAGCAGTTTAGCAAAATTTTCAGCCCACGCTCTAAAAACTTAGTTTGGAAAACATCTTGCTAGAGGTCTGCTTTTGCAGCTGAGGACATATACCACTTCAAAGATTTATTCAGAGTCATAATATATCATTAGAAAGGATACATTCCAGTTCTTTAGGTAAAACATACTGTTATATTTCAAGGAAGTAAGGTGGGCCAGGAAATCATTACAGTGTAAAAGGAACACATCAACTGCTGTAACCTTTCTGGCTGGCTGGCTGTCATATCTACAGAGTGTTTATCACCTCAGCTGTTCAGATGGGATGTGAATGCCTTAAGGGGATGAAATTTTTTTATTCTTTCCTTACTTTTCCTAGTAGGTAGTCTCAGAGTTGTACTACTGATTTGACTGCACAATCTATACTAAAGCAAATATAATGTCAACTTATTGCAGCACAGGAAATAATAAGAAACTATTTTTAATTAATAGAATATCTAGAGTTTATTATATACTTATTGTTTGTATCTAACACAATGAAGACTGGGCATTAAAAGAAGAAGGAAGGAAGGAAGGAGGGAAGGAAGGAAGGAAGGAAGGAAGGAAGGAAGGAAGGAAGGAAGGAAGGAAGTAGGGAGAGAGAGAAAGGACAGTTTTATAGTTTAAAATAGATAACATGTCAAGGGAACAAAACCAAAGCTCAAACCAGAGTAAAGAAGCCAATTTATTACAACTGAAGAGATGAAAAGAAGCGGCCGGGGCGGGGGGGGGGGAAGGCAGGAATAAAGGAAAATATCTGTCTTGTTCCCCATGGAACTGAATGAAAAACCTATCCCATCATATCTGCAGATCGTAGGCTAGTAAATTTTACTGTACCCTATATTTTGTCAGTCAATGCACTTGAGATAAAGTCTTCTGAACACAAAGACAAGTCAGTCTCACAGGCTTGGGAATACTGGATTTCTGTGGCAATGTCTGGCCTTGGTCAAACAAAAACATATTGCAGTTTACAGAGATAAAGTGGACATGATAATGCAGAGTCACTTTGTGTGTGGGAAGTACAGAACTCCCAGAAATATTAAAAGAGAGGGAAGGAGAGAAAGGGGGGGAGAGAGATATTACTTGTGGGTGAAGTAGAATGAATTGGAGGTTCATAACCCGCCCCTGGAAGGTTATTTCTTGCAACCATAAAACAATCAATTAGTCATAAAGAGTGTCCAGTCATGTCTGGAACACCCACCTGAGGAATTATTTAGCTTGTTGGTCTCTGATCCATGCTTTTCTATTATCATGTCAGCTCCAGGGATGTCACATCAGTCCTTAGCGTGACATTTCTCAGAGAAATATCTCTCACTATTTCTCATTTAAGCTATTTTCATTTACAAATAAAGAAATAAATAAGCATGCTTTCTTTTAAACTGGGTACATCTAGCTGAAAACAGAGATGCCAAAGAACTGAATTGGACCAACCAATATCTGTATTTTTTACACAAACAGAGAACTAGATTTTGCTTTGTTCAATAGAACACAATTTTATTGGCTTGCCAAATCAAATTCATTCACACCAGGATGAGTTTGGTTTGTGCTATTATTCTGACAACCTTTTTTTTTTGCCTTTTAATTCTATATTACACCCACACTCTCTAAATATGAAGCAGAGGTCAGTGTTAAGCAATCTTTAGCAAGCTTGATCTCTATTGCCCATTTATTTATTTACTTTATGAAATACATAATAAACTCTTTCTTTTCAAATTAAGTAGCTTTCATTCCCTCTGTCTCTTTTCCTGTGGAAATCCCCTGGACTATGGCTACTCTCTACCGTAACCATCAAGAAAAAAACTTGTCAGTCAGACATATATTTTGTTTCTTATATTTTCAAAAATTTTTTGTATTGTATTAGATGCATAATTTGTGCATGCTTCTCTTTCACCAGCTATATATTGATATTATTCTGCTCAAAAACTATGTGCCAACATTAATTCTTTAGTCACTGCAAATTACATTACTTGGAAGTTACGTCCATATGTACCTAAGATTCAGAATATGTACAGGTGTTCATAAACAATCAGGTTTCAAGGGATTAATGAATTACTGTTTGTCAGCTGAGGTGGAATGACTGGATATGCTCTGCAACCACGACACAAACGTGTTTCCTTTAGCTACCTGAAAGAAAAAAAAAGCAAATATAAAACCTAAACATTGGTGAAATGAGAGCAGAATATATTTAGAAAAAAGAAAAAAAGCATCAAAAACCAGGATTTTGAATACCTTGATTCAAAGTTTGGCTCTGCTAAAGGTATTTTTTTTCATATTTTGGACAAGTTAATGTGTATTTTAGCTTTCTACCCAGAGGGGGCTAAGCTTTTTGCAAGGTAAATCAATTAATGCATGAAGAATGCTCAGGTAGTATAATCAACATATGAAGAGATAAGTTTTTCTAGGCTTGCTGGACAGAGAAAAATGTCACTCTATCTTTCTGTTGACATTTGATTGACTTTGGAGCAGGTCAATAATCATCTCTATTCAAATAATGAAAATGTTTCTCTACAGAAAATTAGAAAGTAGAAAAACCCTGCACAAATGTAGAAAAATCTCCAAATTAATTCACCTTGACTATTAATAGTTTTTTGTTTGGTTTTTTTTCTCCCACTGTTTTTTGCAAATTTTTGGTAGGATGCCTCATAAATTGTGGAGGAGGCAATCAGATAGGGAATTCTCCCTCTCCTCCAAATTCCTGCTGGCAAATGTTATCTTGAGTTTACTCTATTTTAAGTTAACCTTATAGTATTTAGTCCTTAACTCTTCCTTACATTTTGCAGATACCTTGCCATCTTCAGACAGCTGCAAATTCCTAAATATCCATAGTTAGAATGTTAATAATTTGACTTACTGACATTTTACAACCCACTACCTCTAAGCACTGGAGTCCAACAATTTTTTTATCATAGATTCAAGGCAGGTGGTGTCTGTTTCCTGAGTAACAGCTATTACTGGCAAAAGATTGTCCTTCCCAGAGTAAGTAATGGCCTCCTTATATCACTCCCTCTATACGCTGATGCTATAAACCTCCACATCCACACTGCATCAACAGAGCCTATTCTCTCTCTGTCCTGAGTCTAGATAATAACATTTTAAATTAAAGAACTTTAATTTAATAATTTAACTGTTGAAACCTTTATGCAGCTGACTGCCTGCCATTCCTCTGATATAGGAGGGGACTGACTTACATATATACCTTTACTACAAGACAAACCAAAGTGAAAATTAAAGAATGTGCCAAAAATTAGAAAGAAAAATCATCCATCCACTCCCAGAAAAGACATCTTCTTTTTCTAAGTAAATATGTTTGGTATCTTCTGTGCCAGGAAATTATTGCATGTTATAAGGTAATAATATTATTACTTACTCCTATTTAGTATTTGTCCTCCAACGTGGTCCTCATGCCCCAGGAATATAATAGAACCAGAAAACAAGCTATGCACTGTAAAAAATCATCCCAGGAAAGACAGTCTATTCTTTCATGGAATTGCATATCAAGAGTTTCCATGAAGATGGCAATTTGGACTACAGCCCTGGCTGGAAACATTCAATGCCTCTTAAAAGATAAGGTTGAGAAGATGGCAGTTTTCAGCCCAGCACATCATGGCCTGAAAAACAATGAGAAAACTTGAGTAAGCCCCCGTATAGGATTTGGTACCAGTTTCAAATATGTGAGACTTATGTGAGACTGTTATTTAAGGTCCCAGTGTTGTCACTGGACATATAGTAATGAAGGTACTGTTCAACCAGTGTAGATGACCAGTGACTTTTTAGATGCCCTACTGATACTCCAGAAAAAAACAGATTTTCAAGAGGCCCTATATTATGTCTTCTAACCCCGAATGGATGTTGCAGGTAGCCTGGAGTTATGACACTAGATGCTTTCATATAAACTGTATAGTTTACACAGCTAACTGGTCACTCAATGAACTTGCTGTCCAGCCAGGTCAATGAAGGTAGTTTCTGTGGGATGTCTGCGTAGCTGTGTAGACTATATTGTATCTTTGGGACTGGACTCAATGGCAGAGTCTTTAATGGGGTCTAGATAACTAGGACATGTATAGACATCTATAATGCAGAAAATTAAAATTAAATCTTTGAATCTGGATTGGAGTATTACCTAAGAAATAAATTTTTTTCTACCAAAGCTCAATTAGGTTGGCTAATTCAACTAAACAAAGATTTATTTGAAAAAAAATCTTCTCAAAGGGAATTTTTTAGGGTTTGTTTATTTTGGTATATCCCTCTCTGCAGCATGGAAGAGGCCTATTTCCATCTTTGAGTGCTTCTGAATATTATAAAAAAAAAAAAAAAAAAAAGCAAGCTTATTAGCTGCTAATGTAGCATCTCTCCACTTCCATAGCAGAAATTAGCCAATACAGGAAAAAGAAATTATTACAGAATTACAAAATAAATCATCTGTCCTTAGCCAGTCAATATTAATTCTTAAGTAAAGACATGGCTGTTGCAAATCCAGCCAAAAGGCCAGCCAGTCTGAACTTCTTCATGCCAAGAAAAAAAGCAAATTCCAAATAAGTCATTTTGATAAAGAGATTCAAGTTGTGCCAATTCCTTTCACTGAGACTCAAATAAAAGCAAGTTATCTGTCTGTAATGGTCTGTAATGGAACCTACTTTGCATAAGTTAGTTATCTAACTTGTGCCTAACTTTCAGGTGGTTTATGTGTCTTTGAAAGCCTGCAGGAAAAGATCCTATCTGTCCAACACAGCTATCTAACAGTAGCAATGCAGAATCTCCTTTTGGATGTTTTCAAATACCTTTCTTCCTGTACTGCTAGACAGCAAACCTGGGAATTTTTTTTTCTGCCTATTGGGCAGCGAAGTTTCTTTTTCAAATATTTCAAAGGATTTGCAGAAACAAAGTTTCTGTAAGACACAGATATGGAGAGTCAAAAAAAGTCCAGTTTACAAAATCTAACAGTTAAAGAGCATTCAGAACAAACCCAACATTCTCAATTGCCCAACATTAGGTGATTGTCTAGACCTTTGAGCAAGCCATTTTGAACAAAAAGAGCATAATCTAACTTAAAAACTATCTGGGATAACATCACGCTAGGTATGAAATATAGACCTTTCTCAGAAGTTTTGACACTTGGATGGTGGATGATTTTGCCAAATCCCATAAAACTCAGTGTTAGTATTTCAAAAAACTTCATCAGCTCTGGAGCTGTAAGAATTTGGCAGCATAGTTTGGCAATCTGTGCATTAAAACCAGTTAAAAGTCAATAACTTTCTGGAACAAAATGGATGTGATGCATTCATTTCAGATTTGGAATGAGTAATCTGTATTTCACTCTGGCTGCAGAGGACACAGTGTTTCTAGGCCACCGAGCTGAACTGCCTGTATGTTTCATGCATCAATAAAATAAATGTATATATTTACTTTAAGCCATTGCTAAGTGTACTACTGGGACACATTTATCAAATAGATCCAGAATAAATAGATCCAGCCTGTTCACAGACTTCAGGAAAGTCTGAATCTAGACCCTGTTCATTGCCTGCATTTCACATCCAAGGCAAGTCTGCATGGTTTTAGCCACTGAAAAGGTACAGGGCAAAGCAGGATCTTCACTCCCTGCCCTGAAGCCTTCCTTCATCACATATATATACACTCCATCATCATGGAGCGAAACTGTTCTTCAGGGATCATTTCTCAGAGCAAGAGGGCAGATCCTCCACCACTCAGCTGGGACTGCCAACCAGGGTACCAGGTAGTGCCAGCTGTGTGATGTGCACTTTGATGTTGTGCTCACTGGTCTGAGACTACCAGTTCAGTGGAGGATCACTGACAGCCGTCACATCAGAAAGTGAAACAAGTAGGTACAACTAAGCACAAGATTTTAAGTGGCGAGGTAGTGTGCTGTGAAGCAAAAGAAAGTGAAGGTAGGGAACAGCACATCCAGGCTCCTAACCTCTGTAGTATGTTGTCATTCAGCTGGCTTCTTTAAGATATTTCAGTGGAAAATCTGGCTTGTAAAATGTTAAGGCAGCAACTCCTTTAATGCTTTATGATGTATCTTTATTTAAAATTTGATATGAAGCAAATCATTGCTATGTCATTTTGCAACCTTGTTTGCTAGCAAAAGAGCAGTAAGGGATGCATGACAGTAAAGGATCATTTTCTGTAGGGAGTTAAAAAATCCCCTGAGTTGTCTAATCCTGTTAAAATCTGAAAGAGAGAAGTGCTAGAAGAACCTAAAGCAAGCATGTTTCCTCAAAGTCAAAATGTCCCTATTTTCCAGGGTCATTTCCTTCCATCGTTTCTAAAGGTTTCCAATGTCATTGTGGACCTTTAATTAACTGGGGTTCTGATTAATTGTCTTGTTTCCTTAAGAACCTCTTCAATGACATTATATGGATGGAGGTTGAAAGGGATCAATAAAGTTACATCAGGATCAACAGAGATTTCTGTAATCGCCAATTTTTGTGCTAGAAATGGCATGAAACTGGAAAGCAGTGTTGGGTGGTAGAGGATTGGGGATGGACTTGACAGAGTTAATCAGAAATGTCCATGAGCCTGCATGCCTTCAGCTATCCCCAGGTCACATGCTTTCAAATGCACACACACGTGTGCGCGCACACACCCACCCTCCCCAACTGATCATACAGATACTCATATCTGCTGCTTGCACGTGTGACAGTGATAAACAGGTTTCTGCTAGGAACAATTTAGCTGGTAATAAATCACTCTGGTAGGGGCTAGTGTGCACAGGTGAATAGCCATGATGCAAGGATATAATTGTGCATAATCAATGCAAACATGCTCTAGTGGAACGTGAGAAAGACTTACTTAAACACATTTAGCTAGAGCCTAAAGGTTAAAGCAGAAGCAAGGTGATGGGGGTCTCTCAGATAACACCAGGATGCCTAGCTAGTGTCATGACAAAGGGAAGTGTAAGACAAGCTTTGGCTGAACTGGTGTTAGGAAAAATATGAAGAAATAATCTTTGTGACCCGCAAGAAACAGCCTACCAACGTTCCTTAGGATTCCCCACCTTCTCAGGAGCCTGGAAAATACAAAATGAAATACAGAGTACCTAGGGCAACTATAAATTACGATCAACTCCTGCAGAACAGAGAATAACATCCTAAGAAACTGCTTAGGACTTTAAGTTTTGGTGTTGTCTCCGTTCAACACCCCCAGTTGAAAACACATTCTTTAATAAGAAAATGTTTTGTTAGAGTCATAAATTTCCCACCAAGATGTATTTGATTCAACTAAACTGTCATTACATCAAACATCTCAGGTCCTCAGTGGAATTTATGGGCAAAGCTCAAACTCTAGAAAAGATCCCAGATCATAATAAAATAGTTAGGCTATTATGTTATGAAAGACCGAGCTAAAAATCTGGTCCTGATGAAATCAGATCATGCAGAAAAAAACCCATTCATGGTCCAGATGACTATTCTAATAACCAGAGTAATTATGCCAGTTCTTTTATTCTTTTCTGGAAGGGTTATTCAATCCAGTTAGCCTAGTCTGCAGTCAGAGGAAAGACGTATTTTTTCTCCAGAGGTAGCTTTGGCCCATCCAAAATTTGACTGACCTTTGCAATTGCTTCTTTCTTACATTTAACTCTCCAGGGGTGACAGAGGAACTAAGCATCCTGTATTAACGCCTAAGAATACAGGAGATAAACTTAGACTGTTCCATTTTAGGAAACTATATCATCACATAGTGGACTGAGTGACTGATAGACGTTCACCTGCATGAGTGATTAGAAAGCTTACTTGAGAGGTGGGTGACCCAATGTCAAATTTCTGTAAATAAATCAGATGTTCTGATCTCTGTCTTACAGGCACTGGATAAATCTCCTTAGAGCTGGCCTACTGCAATAGTTCTTCTTTTCCTGCCTTTGAGTGTTTTGTTGTTTGGTTGTGGGTTTTTTTTGGGGGGGGAACCATTGGTTTCATCTGAGGACAGGACATGAAAATTTTTTGAAATCAGTACAGGGAAACCATGTCTTGCTTGGATCTATATACAAAGAAAGAGACACATCTTTGCTCTTTCTGGTCAGTAAGATAAAAAGGTATTAAAAGCACTGTTCTGGTGCAAAATGCTGTATAGATTTCTTTAAGAAAATGCAAGCTATGATCTACAACTGGCAAATTGCCCTATTAGTGTAAGTTTAAAGAAAAAGGTTGAAAGGTGCAAATTGGAAGGAAACTTGCTCCCAGGAATCAATAGGTCCACAAGAGTCTATTATAATAACATCATGTCCCTGAGAGGGCATCAGGGATAAGTATGTTATTGTTAAATTAGGTGGTGCCATCTTTGCAAGGAAAACAGAAATGTAATGTTTGCTAATTGAACTATAAAAATAATAATTACCTTTGATGTAGGGGAAGGCAAAGTCACTCAGCAATGGCTCTGATTGTATAAATTGAAGCTGTTATCATCAGAGCGCAAACTAGATTAGAAGTGAGCTTCTCAAATTACATTTGGATGATACCAAACGTACACAAGGCTTTGAACGTTTTCAGTATGTGAGAAACAGCATTCCTCTTCCCCCATCCCTCACCAAACAGCCACATGTTCTTAACTGTAGCAGCATCTCCTTCGCAGTAGTGTACATTTCTTTAGCCAGCTTCAGTCCAACTGCAAATTTTCCTGCAGAAAATGCAGTTTACAAACCACTATTAACTTAGGGGGCATTCTGCTTTAGCAAAACGGTATTGGCTATGATTCCCTCACACCTCAGGATTCTTTTAAGGGGTGTTGCCATGATTTGAAATGGTGGGTGGTGGAGGTGGAGGTGGTGTTTATTCAGAATGCTGGGTCCTAATTTCACTTCTGATGCTATCAATCAATTATTAATTCTCTACTATTTATAAATGGGCAGACCCAAGTATTGAGTGTCACTGAATAAACCAGTTGTGAAGGGAATTTGTGAGGAATCAAACAGAAGATTTTGCAAAGGATTATGACTTTTTTCTTTTTTTTTTTTTTTTTTCAGTTCAGTGTTATGCACAATACTGTGTTACCTTGTGATGAAATATTAGTTCTGACTTGGAACAGTGGTGCCATTTATTAATTTTCTTCTTAACAGCATAAAGAACTTTTCTATTTGAACTATATTCAAAACTGAGATTTTACACTGGAAGAGTAAACACCAGATCTCTTTGATTTTATGAAGAACCATGGAGTGTAAAAATTCTTGGGCAAACAAGGACTATGCTCTTTGATTCTAGGAAGGAAAATCCATTTCAAAACCCCAGAGGGTGAGGGAAGCATTGGAGTGGGATGTTGGCAGCTAACAGCCATCAAAAACACCACATTGAATCACCATTCCCTATGACTAGAGACAGAGTGGTGAGCAGATATACTGTCAGAAAGGAAAGGACTGGCAAGAATTCTGCATACCTGGCCATTTCTGGTCTCAACAGATCTTCAATATGGAAAATGAAGAAAACAGTCTAAAGACACAGTTGAGCAATAGACTGGAAATATATAAATATAACGTACAGTTGTGGATAATAGTTCCACTCAAATCTTAGTAAAGTGAAGTGCCCATCTGAATAAGGCAGCCAAAATTTGTGAGGTATTTTTTTACTACGGGGAATAGAAACAATATTCTGAAACACAAAGAGTAGGACAGCCTGAAGTCTTCCCAGACCAAGGCATTAGAGACATGGATAAAAACTTGTGGAAAATTCTGAAGTTATTGTGCAAAAGTCTTTTAGCTGTTGCTGATGGTGTATATTCTCTTTAATGGCAATACTTCTGGAATGTGACACAAAATATGTGAGAGATTTCACGGATCTTAAAAGAAGGCTACAACTGAAGAATACCCATCTAATTTTCTCAAAATCTGTCCTATCTTGTAAAGGCAAAATGCATAAAAGAGAAGTTTCTGGAAATGAAAAACAGTGTAAGTATGGTCTTCCTAAACTTACAATACTTTTATTGACCGAATTTGTGCACGTTTTGTGTTAAATGAGAGCTCTTAAACTTTGGATGACTTCTCTATCAGAAATTAGAAAAAAGCTTCTGAACCAGCAAGCTGGCTAGAAAAGACCAGAGCGAAAAGTTATTTCCCCATATGACAAATACCTATTTAAATACACTTTCCTATGCCATATTTGGCAGAAAGTTTCATAGTTGTATGTATATGTGAGGGTGTGTATTTAAGTGAGGGTAAGAGCATGAGTGAGGTGTGCCAAAAAGACATACCAAAATTGTATTGTCTCAAATGTTTTTCTTACACCATGTAGAATATCAAACCCTACTTTAAATTATTTAAATTACAACTAAACACATAAGCAAGCAAACATGTCCACTGGAAAACCCATAATAAGAAAGACTGAAAGTTGATTACTTAAAAAAAAAAAAAAAAATAATTACTGCAGATTAGAACACTCTTGTGGGAAATTGTTTTCAAAACTGAATATATGTCCTAGCTAGTGGCTACTCTAGACTTGTGCTTCAAACCAGAAATTACCCTGGGAATTAAAATCTTTTTAGATGAGAGTTTAATTGAAACCTGTATATCCTTGTGTAAAGTTTTAGTTTTGGCCAATTAGTTTATTCTGATTAAAACCAAATTAGTACAAAGAAATAATTCTAAATAATTGCAGTCAGGCAGGTGTTAAACTAAGAAGGAAAAAAAAAAAAAAAGGTGAAAAGCAGGAACAAACATGTACTCACTTAGAACAAAATCAGAATGGTGAGAACCAAATTAATCAAGACACCGAAGGACATGAGGAGAAGAAATTATTTAATTGCCTGTACACCACTGCTTGGAGCCTGGATAATAAACACAGGGAATTGGAATTGCTCATTTATGAGCATAAATTTGACCTAGTTGGTATTACTGAAACCTGGTGGGAAGAGTTGCATGACTAGAATTTTAAAATAAGTGGATATAACCTTTTAAAGAAGAATACAGTGGACAAAGGAGAAAGGAGAATGGCAACCTTTCTTTAAAAAAAAAAAAAAAAAAAAAAAGAAAAAAAGGAAATTTTAATTGACTAGTACTTATGAATCAGTGTATTTATGCCCTGTAGTTGGGGAAAAGATAGAAGATTTTTTTCAGCTCACTGGCTGATGGAACTGAAAAACTTTGCATTCAAACAGTAATTATGGAGAAAGTGAAGGGGGAGGTCCCCAAAACCCCAGTATTTACATTCAAGAATATCACAAGAGCTGGGTGAAGTTTCCTCTGGAATATAATGCATAACGGGGACTCTTGTGGCACAGAAAAATCTCCAAAGATCTGGCAAAATTCAAGGTACAGAAACATTTAGAAAGGAAAGTGGGATGACCCTGATAAATGTCCTTTTGTCAGTTTAAAGTTAACCTAAGGCAAACAATAAAATGGCTAATATGAGATTTAATTAACACAGAATTAAAGGAAGGTAATATAAGTAATATCAAATAAAATTGGTTTATAAAAATAGACCTAAAGTAATTTCATGTCTTTTTGTAAAGTACAAGTGAAGAGTGACGATGCCAATTCTGATTATCTAATGTTTAAACTTCCAAAGTTTCAATCTGATACCAGAAATGGTTTTGTCAAGAAATGAGAGCACTACAGAGTCAACATGTTATCTTCAAAATAGGCTCAATAGGTCTCAAACTGAAATGAAATTGAGGAATCCCCATAAAGGAGGTGTGCTTTTGAGCAGAACATCATCCCTGGATATGTTTTCTTAATGGAGAATGTTAAAAAGCGAAGAGCAAAAGTCTTTGGAACCGGTCACTTGACAAGTGAACAGCACACACACACACAAGCAGGTGCATCTGTATGCATCTGAATGTACCTATATGTATAAATATACATTATGAAATATAAAACTATACTTCTAGAAATAAGGAACATAAACTATTATTAGAGAGCAGGGAAACTCAACTTTGAGGATGGGTGATTCTGGAAAGAACCTCGTCATAGTGGTCAAAAGGGTTAGTATGAACACTGAACATACAAAGAGGGCGAATTAGACTGAGCCAATTAGAATATTTCTCTATTTAACACTGCTATAGCTGTAATTGGAATACTGTGCTCATTTCTTATCTCTGCAGATCAATAAGGAGATCTGCAAATTGGATAGAAAGCAGAGAAGAAGCACAAAATTGAATGAAAGCCTGCTTTTATTGCTAGACTCAAGGAGGTCTATCCGGATAGGTAAACAGAAAAAGGTTAAAGGTATGACTGGGCCTAAGACAGTCACCCCCCTTTGATCTACACTTCTAACAGCTATCAAAGTCTAAGACTGCTTTATCATAGAGGTGTCTCTAGCGGTGATTCACTAGGCTCTATGACAGCTGAAATGAATCACCTTCCGGAGGAGCCTATTTCTGACTGTACTGACTACAAAGGTAGCTGAGCCAATTAGCTTTGGGTAAGCCAACACTTAAAGTTAACTGAGATGAATCCTGCTTTAAGTGTCCTTACAAGGAGCAGAAGTTTGCTAATAGAAGGCTTTTCAGCTTAGTTAGCAGATATACGAAATCCAGACACTAAACGCTGAGCAAATGTATTTTTCATCCATCTGGTACCTTAACTGTTCTTGATAAGTCTCTGTATTTCTCTTCCAGCTATTGGGGAAAACTGAGGTGATTACAACTGGAAGTATTTCATTTTGGTACTTGAAGTTAGATCAGATCACTTTAAGCTATTTAGACTTGAAGTTGTGTGGGGTTTTTTCCTTCCTTTTTGTTCTATAAAAGAGGTCTTCCAACGTTCAATAAATTTACAGTGCATTGTTATGCGTGCTTCCTTCCTCAGAACTTCTAAGTGAAAACAGGAAGGTTTCCATTTGTTTCTCTTAGCTAAAATAAATGACCTAATTTAAATGGGTGTTGGTTTAGTGAATTTCTATAGTTTGTGGTTTTCAATAAGTCTTACTACAATGGTCCCACCTGACTTCAGAGCTCATTTTGAGACTATTTCTCATTGGATGCATATACCAGGCAGTGCAGTATGACACAAAAATACCTGGTATTGTGGTGATCAGATCTGTTATGTCCACATAGCTCAGTGCCAGTGATCTACCAGTTTTATCTCAGGTACAGACTAACCACATCAGTATAATTACTTTTTAATCTTCATAGGACTCACTAGATGAGACCTCACCCTAGGGTAATCTTCCCTTGTCTCACTCTGTTATATGCTATGATTTGTAACATGCTAACCATCTTACAATCTGTGTGTGGGTAGAGCAGGGATTTAAGGTCAATTTGGAAACCTTCACAGTCACTTTAGCCCAACCTGCTACACCACCCTTCTGTATCAAGGGATACTATGAGCTGCTGTCAGGAGAAGACATCTCCCAGAAGCAAAGATAAAAGATGCTTTGTCTTTTAGGGGAACTCTTTTATTGCCTGTACAGAGAACCTGTAATCCTACTTGGTATATATCAGTTTAATACCAGAAAGTAAATGAAATAAATATGGTCTCAGTGCCAGGCCAGAAGCCATTTTAGAGGCAATCCTCAGCCTCCTGATCTTGCTCTTCATCAGTAGGAAAAACTGGCAAACCTTTGACATTGACTTACTTTTTTCCTTTCTTTGAACCATGTTACTGAATTGGTAAGCCCTTCAGATTCAGTCCAAACAATGGTATTAAACTACTTCAACCAGTTGCCCCGTAAGAACTGTCTTCTCTACTATTTTTATGCTATATTTCTTATATATGATGTGTGGTCAAAAATATCCCTTGTGCAAACTGGTGCTCAGAGAACACATTCTATGAACAAAAAATTGAGTGAAGACGGGTTATGTACGATTTTGTATCTCATAGATGCATTCACAGGTAGTAGATAAGGGGTAATGTTGAAATGAAGCTCTGTTTTTCATTTCAGATCTCATGACATCTGTCTCTCCCTCCTTGTCTGTGTCTCTCACTCAGATTCCTGGGTGTTTTATATGGAGTGAATTCACATTACGACCTTCTTTCAGTAACTAATAAGAAAGAAAAAAAATCGTTTATACTCATTGCCTTTCCTTATGGTATCTTTGGAATATGAATTATCTCTCAGACTTTTCCACTTTCTGTCAAATTTGACTGAAATTGGCCAGAGGGTTCAGTGATATTGTGCAGACATGGACCCACTCAGTATCACACAGACAGTGTGACCATGCAAGCCGTAGTGCCTTAGGAAAAAAGCAAAAAAGGCATTTATCTGACACAGCATGAGGAAAATCATTGGGATAAAAACAAAACAGTAATTAGATATTCAGGCTAAGGTTCACAATGTTTTATGCTGTTTTAACTCTTTTAGTGTCCATTTCAAGATCGGTGTATGTCAGCAGGAACTTTCCATTGACTTAAAAGCAGTTTGAAGAAGGCTCCTAACAAAAGGCTGTGAAGAGCTTAGAAATTCAAAATGCAAAATATAATGATGTTGACTTACTGCACATGCTGGATAAGTACCCTGGGCAAAACCACCATTTTCTTACTTTTCCTTCTACAGATTTTTCATCCTGGTCTTAACGACATGTTAAATTACCATACAATGGTTTCAGAGAGTGACTCAAAAATGATGCAACAGAATAATGCAGCAGAAGGATAATTAACATGTGGTTCTATTCAGTGATGAAGTGGCACTCCAGTTCTCCAAGGTTGAGAGCCACTGCTGTAGATATTCTCTTTCTGACACAAGAGACACTTTTCAGTTTCACCTGCAGGAATATTTTTTTGGAATTACTCAAGGCCTCACTTGCAAAAACATCTGTTTGTCCCATGTGCCAAAAGTATTGCTTCAGGGTCCTAGCACCTGAGAGTCATTGATTAGGAAAAAACCCAGCCCTGAATAGTTGATTTTCTATTACAGAAGCAATGAAGAGAAGAAAATGGGATACTAGTGGGGAGAGGCTGTAGTGAGGAAGAACACATAGATGGTGAAAAGATTGGAATTTTGGGGTTTCCTTTCTTTATACAACTCAAGCTGAAGATATTGAATGGGTAAGAATGAGTTTTGTCATCAGCTGCCAATGAGATGAAGATGCCTGATTTGATCATAGTGTTTTTAAAAATCTAATAACACGGTAGAAAAATTATACTTTTGAAGCATTGATTTGCAAGTGTATGAATTTTAACTAGAAATGTCCTTCTGAATGAGAAATAACTAGCCACCTCCCTTTGTGAGACAGTTCTGCTCGTTCCACAGAGAAGCACAGCTGCAATTGTGGTCCATTAGGGCATTTCCAGTTTAATAGCTCTGTCTTCCCTAATAAAGTTCAAATACCTGTCCTTGATAGCTGCTGTTCACAAACTTTTTGGGTGTGTAGGCAGAACATCCTCACAAGACTTAAACGTAAACTCCTATATGCTGCTATAGGAAATCTGTAGCAATTTTAGACTTCAGAGTCATCTCTCTCTGTTGCACACCTGTAGCTGCGCAGACCTCCATACTGTGAGCAGGGATGACACTGCTGTTTTAAAGGCTAGTGTCTGCTCCTCTGTTATTTACACTGCAGGTTAAATATTTTTCAGTTCAGCAGAATACTGCCAATATCACATACAGGAGTAATAAAATAAGGTGAATAGCTTATGTGTCAATCACTGTGAGTGTCTGGGGGGCAGATATGTGTCTGACTATCTCCCTCAGTAAGCATTAGGAAAATTAGCTTATTTTCTTGTAGTTCCTTCCTAAATAGATAAATATGTATGCTCACACTGTTTAGCATTTCTGAGTTTCTCTCTGCTGTCTGCCCAATTCTTTCTGAAATTATTGGTGAGCTTGCACCCCAACTGACAGAACAGTGTCAAATATGAATCAGTTTCTTTGAAGTTCAAGTATATTATGAAACGACACTTTAAAAGAAAAAAAGTCCAGTAAATGGAAAGCCTTTTCTGTTTGTTTGTTTCAAGACAAATAACATTATTACTGCAATAGTTATTTTTAAAGGACATCTTGCATTTTTACTCTAAATTTCTCTCAGTGTCTCAAGCTGTAATTAGTGCTAATCATCCTCTACTCCTGGTAAAATAACTGAGCAAAATTCCATTACCTTTCCAGCCAAAAAGGGTTTCTGCTTGCCAGCTTCTTTATACTAATGCTTTCAGCCTTGTAAATGGAATGGAAGGCACATAAATAAAGTGGAAATCTGAAGAGAGCACTTCTGGAAATTAAGGGTGGTTTGAAGCAGTTCCATAAATGTTGGGGCATGTCTCCATGGGCAAAGGCCCTACTCGAAACTTAAAAGACATAAACCATCACAGGTACAGAAGCTGTGTAGTTGCATTAACACACTGCAGTAACCAAGATACTATGTAATTTTCTAGGTACCAAGCTATTGCAGTGAGGAGGTTTTGAGTCAGATTTGGCTTCGAGCCAGTCATCTGGGACCAAAACCAGCTACTGCACAAAGACTTTCTGCAGCAAGCCATGGAGCCATGGTCTTTGTGGTTGGTTTTTCTCATGAGAATATGCAGGAAAAATAAGGAAAATGAACAATGTCTATCAGGGTAAAGCACATAAATCATGGTAGAGAGTTGCTTGGCTTTGCAAAGATGCTTGTATTCACACAAAGCTTCCATTTCCAGTGGTATCTTACCCTGCTAATAGAGAGTTTTTTCAGCAAAGTAGAACCTTCTGAACTTGTTTCCATGTCTGCCTGGCAGTTTAGTTCAACACAAATTGCAGCAATTGTTAAGGCCATTAAAATGTCTGATGATCATCACAGCTCTGAGTGCTGTATCTTAGTTTGAATCCTTCCATTTTCTTTAATCTCCCTTATTGCCTTTTGATTTCTAAGAAATGCCATTGATTTAAAACCAAATAAAGCAAGTGGAAAAGTTAAAGTAGGCTTTCATAACAGTTGGATTAGGTTCTTATTTCAAATTTACCAGCAGCATTCTGCAAGTTTACATTAGAGAATGAGAATATATCTCTTTGGACAGCTCCAGGAACAGTGCTGAAAACTTATCTGAATGGAAAATGTTAGATTTTGTCCAAGGCAGGACTAGACAAACCTTGTTTTTAATCCAGTTTGCAAATTCCCATGTTCCAAAGAGCGTGAAGAATTCCTTAAACATACAATAAATAATTCCTATTTTCTTTTTTCCTCTTTAAGTACTATCTTTCCTGAGATCAAATATTCACTGCTATAGAATCCTGAAAATCGAAATCTACATTGCCACGTCTGTGTCCTTGTATAAATCCCCACTTAAAACTTAACTTTTTTTTGTGATGCCTACAAATCACCACCATCTAGTATTGTTTAGAGATCAATAGAACTGTGGCAGTTTAAGGAGTTATTGCTTGTCAGCTGAGCAAAGTAACTGTTTGTTCATATATTCTTAGCCTGCTCCAAATGAAAAGTGAGTTAACATAACTTTCTTTGGTGAAATGAAAATTAATTGATGTTACCTAGCAATTTGAGTGCACAAAGAATACAAATTTTAGGTACTTACCAGAAATAACAATGTTACTTTACCTTTGGTGACTCAAACTGCTGAATAAATCCACCTATATTGGATTCCTAAATCTGGTGCTATTTACAACCACTTAGACAAGCAAAGAATTTAAATTAGCCAAATCCTTTTTCTTATTGTAACGTATTTTCCTCTCTCTGGACCTCATTTGATGCTTTACTTACTTGTTTGATATTATTGAAAACTTAACTTAAGAATTTTAACAGAGCAAGGATCGGTTTTGTGTTTGCTGCTTTGTTTGGTAATTATGCTTCAAATCATTAGCAAGGTAAAGAAATTTCCTAGTAATGCACAATTAAGAGGGAATGCCAAAGCAGAAAAGTCACTATTTACCATCCAAAAAGAAAGAGATGGCCTCAGAAACTGAAGTAATAGAAATAACACAGGATTGGACATTTCATGCTGAAGGATTAAAAAACCAAAACTTTACAAAATGCCAGGAATTTACTTATTTGCTAAAGTACAAAGGAAGAGAAAGACTTGCTTGTCTCACTTGATTACAGCTTGACTTCAAAGCATCCATGTGGCTATGGAAAAAGTAAATGCAGTCCTAACAGATGTGAAATGAATTTTCTGTAGTAGTGGTAAGGAAGAGCTAATGTTGTTATACAAGTCATTTATGTGGTCTCCCCTAGAATATTGAATTCCATCCTCGCCACTTTTACTAAGTAAAAGACTGGGATACAGAAAGAGGATCACTAGTGCAACAGGAAGAGTGTTTAAATAAGGAAAGAGAAGTTTTTGAGATTGGAAAGGAAATCTCTGAAGGGACCACAGAACATAATGGGCATCACTAAATGCTCTGTACCTCTACTTCCAGTTTCTGGAATTAAAAATTAACATGTTGATTCCATCCTGGATATTCAGCACCCAGGTAGGTAATTCAGCTCACAGAAGATACTTAAATCTCTGGGAGGATGCTTTGATGGAGACTACTGGGCCAATGGTTCTCCAGTAGACACTGCCCAAACATAGCTCTCCTGTAATCTGGATTCTAGCTTCTATTCCAAAATACTATGCAGCACAGCTGAATGTTGTTGAGTAGCTGCAATATTAACCTTTCAGAAAACTCAGCCTATTCACTAGGTGAATAGAGGTGCACACATAAACTAGAAATCTTTCCACGGAAACCAATTAAATTACATCAGTGCAAGACGAGGAGAGAGGCATTCTGAGGCTTTGTGCATCCTCTTTGTATGCAAAATTTCAAATATCGGCTAAAGGGAACATGATGAATCTGATCCTGTCATATAATTCTAGAAGCCAGGGCCTTAATCACAAACTGACATTCTTTGTACCTGTATCCAACTGAAAACTCAATGCAAGGGAAAGCTCCAGAAGTACTCTCGTGATGTGCGAGGCTCCTCTTCCCTGCAGCTGTGACAGTGTTAATAGCCATGCCGCTAATCCTTTCTTGGGCTGCCACGGCACAGACCCTGACTTCGCACTCGCCTGTTTCTTCCTTTGTCTTTTTTAATTAATAATCATCAAAATGCGTCCGGATGGTTGTCCCCTCTCTTTGCCACTCTCCCAACACCCACACTCACTCACTCAGCAAGGGGGAGGGAAGAAAGAAAGGTGGGATGGGGGTGGGGGGCGGGGGAGATGCCAGCTTGAAATTAACGGAGACAATTGCAGTTGACATAATGATACCACATAATCCTAGCAATTAAGTCACAGAGCAGCACAGCGAGTTCATTCTCAATGCTCACGGCACTGCTTCCCTCTTCCCCTCCCCGCCTTCCACTGCGGGTAGGAAACAAGGGATTACAGAAGGTGCCGTTCTCTTTAAGGAGATCGTTGGTAAAGACTTTAGCCGTCCTGGCTGTCATGTATGGATGTGCAAGCTAGATGCAGCCATCCATCCATTCAGTCCATTGGCTGACAGCGGATGACTTTGCACAGGAGTGGCACTTGGATTTACCCCGGGGGGGAGGGCTGAGGGGGAGGCTGCACACAGCTGTGCCATCTGTTCCAATAATACCACATTACTCTCTAAACTCAGTAATGAAGGCTCTTGAGTAATCTTTCATCAGAATGACTTCACGGCATTAAAAATGCATTTCAATACATAGCTTGTTTAAATATTTAACCCTCTTTGGCTTTGAGAGATTGATTCAGATCCATGGTGTTTATATGTGTAAGAAACATTGATTTTCATATGTAGGCCTGCATTAATTCATGAAGACATAAGCATGCACAGAGAAAGTGAGCTGTGATAAATGGACTCTCAAACTTTGGAATGTGATTGGGGACAATTGGTCTTCTGGCTTTGATTTTCCTCAGTGTGAACTTTTCCTTCGGAAGAGATTTAGGTTGGACTAAATAAGCCAAGCACACCATGGACTGGTATCCAATTAGCTTTCATGGGAGTAGTGTCATTCTCATTTACCTGCCACCTCCTTTTTCTTTCATTCGCTGTCTGTCCCTTGTCCTGATTTTTGACCCATCTGGCATTGTCAGTTCAAGCAGTGTAGTTTTATTAATACTTTTTTCCTTTCTTTTTTTTTTTAAAGTGCTTTCCTGCCAAAAAAAAAAAAAAAAAAGGGGGGGGGGGAAGGGGGGTTCACAATTTCCTTTTAGGTTCTGACATATTTAGCCAGCAGAAATGCACGCTGTTCTAAAACTGTCAGGCTTTATTATGGCATGAAGGACCTAACGCATACAGGGCTGTCATCTCTGCTATTGCTGTGCAATGATCTGATGCTGTGCACAATGCTAAGGCTTCCCCCACTTGTTAGTAAGTTGAGGGTGAGAGGTTCTTGGTACTGTCCATGGCTAGGCTAGCAGTGATTATGTATGATACATTGCTCTAATCATCCCTTTGGCTCTTTGGCAAACAAGTTTTGGAAAGATAAAGCACTGATATTTGTGGGGAACACTGTGACAAAGATACAGTGGAAACATGAGCTGTGACAAAGATGAGATATTCTCTGAGATATGCTCTGATTAAATAGGCATTATGAGGATCAGTGAAGAGAAAGCTGGTCAAAATTATGGAAGTACTTGCCATATAGTTACTAAGATTAAACAGGATGTATCCAAAATAATTTTACTTAGATGTCATCATCAGTGTCAGTACTCATTTATCACTTAAAAGTTTCTTGCATTTGAGTAGTGGTACATTGCACTGGTTTTGACTGGGATAGAGTTAATTTTTTCCATAGTAGCTGGTATGGGGCTATGTGTTTGGATTTGTGCTGAAAACAGTGTTGATAACCCTGGGATGTTTCAGTTACTGCTGAGCAGTGTTTACACAGAGCCAAGGTCTTTTCTGCGACCAAGCAGTCTGGGGGGGGGGGGGCACAAGAAGTTGGGAGGGGACACAGCTGGGACAGCTGACCCCAACTGACCCAAGGGATATTCCAGACCATATGATGTCATGCTCAGCATATAAACCTGGGGGAAGAAGGAGGAAGGGGGGATGTTCAGAGTGATGGCATTTTTCTTCCCAAGTAACCGTTATGCGTGATGGAGCCCTGCTTTCCTAGAGATGGCTGAACGCCTGCCTGCCCATGGGAAGTGGGGAAATAATTCCTTATTTTGCTTTCCTTGTGTGTGTGCCTTTTGCTTTACTATTAAACTGTCTTTATCTCAGCCCATGTGTTTTCTTACTTTTACCCTTCTGGTCCTCTTCCCCATCCCACCACGGGGGAGTGAGCAAGTTTCTGTGTCGGGCTCAGTTGCCAGCTGGTGTTAAACCATGACATACATTCATTGTATTTTTAGGAAACTGTATGAACTCTTTGTTCCCAGAATTTGTGAGTATGTTAACCTGTATGAATTTGTGTACCAATTATATACCAATACACTCTGCATGAACTTAGAGCAAAAAGCTTGAGCTTTATGTTCTCTGCTTTTACCAAACATGAGCCAGCTCCAGAAAGGAAGGTAGGAGCTATGATTAGTATGACTTTAAGTCCAAACTAAACCCTGAAGTCAGTTAAGAAGAGTCTGGAAAAGCCCACCTAAAGGGCAATGACGGGCTTGGAGAGGTACACATATTACTGTATTAGATATGTCATTGTCTTGCAACAACAGCTGCCACCATCTACTGTATATAGAGACATAATGGTTGCAGAGACTTCTCTTTTCACTGCTACTCCATCAATGCTATCCTATGTTCCACTCCCATGACATGCAGTTTGGAATGTTATCTTCTGGTGTACATGTTATCAATGCTCATCAAAGACATTGTGAACGGTAGATCCCTTCCTCTGCCCTTTCTTCATCTGAAACATAAGTGATAAAAAGCATCAAAAAGATAAAAATCATGGGCCAAACAGCTCAGATTAAAGAGTGAAAAAGACGTGGGAAATGACAAGTAAAGATGTAATATCTTAAGGTTATTGCATGACTGTTTCTGATAGAAACAGTGGGCTTGCTATTTAATAGAGTGTATTTATCCTTTAACAAATCCAAGCAGAGGTTTTCTTTCATAGGTATATATATATATTTCCTCCTATGTGCTCACAGACACACACACATATATATGCATACACATGCACTCAGACACACATGTAGGAGATACAGATATATGCATGTGTATCTATCTATATATAAAAATCTAGATATAGCATTATCTATCTCCATGAACCGTCTACCACAATTGCCCTATATCGGCAAGTGCCTGCTGACTCCCATTAAACATTCTTCAGTGGGACACATACCGTAGCTTCCAGCTACAAGGGGTTAAGAAGGCATTTGTGGGAAGGCAGGCTGCTGCATAATTTGGTGGACCAGCACTGATTTTTAACAGATATTAAGGCAGATTCTGCAGGAGGTATCAAGATTATCTGACATGCTGGTGTTTTCCTCAACTTTTTTTTTTTTTTTTTTAAGTGTACATTACATATATATTTCTAATTACAAAGTGTTGGCAGTTTTCTTACAATATTTGCTGTGCTGCATTTTAATTTCACTTTTGCTCATGTGTAGTTTTTTTCTCTTCTTTTGCTCATCCGTTTCCTATGTTGTACAAGTGCTAATAATAATAATTCAATTTAATAACATCAATCCTTGCAGAGCACTTGAGACCATCCGCTCCTCAAGGGCACCTAACCCTTCACGTCCTCAACTTGCAGCTGCTTTATCACACTTGAACCACCCTCATAAACTACATCTTCTTCAGACCTTGTCAGGGAGGGCGAGTCCAACATCATGGAAATGAACTGAGAAAAATACAACCTTCAAATATGTCATCTCTTGATATTACAATTTCCCTTCTTTTTTGCTGTGGGGACTGAAACAGGTGTTCTTGTCTTTCCAGTCAGGCTCTCAGGATCTCAATTTTACTGTCACTCTTCTACCACAGTTCGAGCTAGGAAAATGTCCTTTCTTTCTGGAGTTAGGGGAATTCTTTGAAAGCATTTCACTTTGCCCAAACTTCTGATATGAATCTGATCAAGTTGCTGATATGAATCATGTGACTTTAGTGATTTTAGATCAGAGAAGCGGCTGAGGGCTTTGTTGTTGTTTTTTGGGGTTTTGTCTCTATTTTGTCTTCATGTAAGAGAAGCTTGTGTGCAGACAAAGACTGGGACTGTCCATGGTACAGATCTAAAAGAATTAAATTTTGTGCCAAGCCTTACACTTTTTCCACTTCACTCAAAAAAAATTTTTGGATACTTCATTAATGTAGGCAGTACATGAATCTATTAAGTCTGGAGAAGAACAAAACTGAATGGATCCCAACTTGTCCTGCATTTTTTGTCTTTCTTGTCTGTTTTGGCAAATGTGTGAAATAACCTTATGGTGTAAAGTTAAAGGCAAAGGAGCTTTACAGTAAGAACAATTTGGACAACCTTCATTTTGCCTACAAGTGTAAGCTGCCTGAAAAGAAACACTTGCTCTACCATTATCACTAGCCCCTTTTAAAGAACCCCATCTTTTCCATTAAGAAAAATAATCAGTCAAAGGCTCTAATTTACTTCCAAAATCCTGGTCCGAGGAAGATCCTTATTATTTATGGCTAATTGGGATACTAAGGTATGACTCAGGTAGCATTGTACTACTATTTAAACCTCTTGCTGCAGCATGGTTGGACCATTTCTGAGGATGGCAAGTGTGCAATCCCGTAGTAAATTGTGTTCAGCCTGGACAACGATGTTAGGATAAAAAAGGTCTAAGAGAAAGGGGCAACATCAAAATCTTTTGGAGTAGCCACAGCAACCTAAAGGTAAATATTTATTTTAAATTGTATATGGATCTACCTGTCTACTGTATATAAAAAATAGTAAGAACTCCTCCCAAAAGTAAAAATTTCTCCATATCTGTGGATGGTAATGTTCTAGTTCATTCATTTTAACTGATGGGTGATATTCCAGCTAGACTCCTTGAGTTTAGTATTATTCTCTGTTTGGTTTGGACTTCCCTAGGGATTTTATTTTTTTGGTTGGTTCAATTCCTGATTTTTTCTTTCTTTCTTTTTTTCTTTTTTCTTTCTTTCTCTCTCTTTCTTCTTTCTTTCTTTCTCACTTTCTCTCTCTTTCTCTTTTCCAAATTAGACAATATTCACACTGAAATCTAGAAAAAAGGATTTAAGGTGATGAATTACTGTGTCTTAATGCAAATATCCTTTTTGAAATATACAGTTAGCACTGTTGATTTAATTTAAGTGTCTAAAAGTTAGATGTGTAAGTCTGACCAGCAGTCTATGCTCCTGTTACATTCGATGGAGAGAAACCTTCACTTTTCAAGGGTAATAGTGACTGGATGCACATGACAACTGTCATCCACCTACCTCAGAGAATAACCCAAAGTTATGCAAGTTCTCATTGTAAGAGAGTGACTTGTTAAAAAATTGTGCATTGAATTAATGAAAGAATAAAACCCAGGTTCCTTGAATTCTACAGCTGTATCATAGTCATTAGGGCAGGCAGCCTAATGACTACTTAGTAGAATAGAATGCATTACCAAACAGTCTTATGCAGACAAATCTGTTGTTCAATTAAATTATTAAGATATGTTCAAGAGTAAGGATCTGGAGCAGAAAATTCAAATAAAATTCATAAGCGCCATTTTGCTTGCCTGAATGAACTCAGGGTTCTGCTATATGTAGCTGGTTTAATCAGGTGGAAGATACGGCAGTGTTGTTAATTGTGTACATTTGGATATGTCTCACCAGCAAAATTTCTGAGTGTATCAGCTACTTCACAATGTGTAAACATATATCCATTCTGTCAAGGAGATGTTTGGGTTTCTTATTTGTTTGTTGTAATGGTATATATCACTATAATGAATAAGAACACACATGATGGAAAGAGATCTCTATCACAGAATCCAGTCGCCTGTTGTCATAGGAGACTGAGGTATATAATGTCATCAACAAACTGGTCACAATTAATCTTGGGGGTAAAAAAAAAAAGCCAGCAAGCAAAGAAGAGCAAAGAAACCTCTGATTACCTAGATCATTTGCGCTCACTCTTCCTGCTGGAAGGCTCTTCCAAAATAACACTTCTCTGATGGTTAGCAATTTCTTTAACTTCCAGTAGAATTATCTTTGTTTAGTCATTTGTATTAAAGAACTCAGTTTACCAGGACATTAGTAAAATTAAGTGAACTACTATGATAGTGTTTATTCCTTGAACAGTTTATTCCCTCTCTGCCTTCATTTTGCTAATCTAAACAAATCAAATTAATTTCATAAAATAAGTTCTCATTTCCTAGATCATTCCTGGAGCTTTTCAACAGCTTGATCTAATCTGGTATATATGTTCCTTGGACAAGTGGGGTCACATTTGTGGGCAGTTGTCCTAAATGCTGTATGTGTTGCATTAGTATTCTCTCCACTTTGATTTCACTTCTTTGATTACAAAAGTGTCAGCTCAGCCTCTGTCTTTGTCTTTTCAGAACTGCCTAACACTGTTTTGGGATTGTTGTAGATATCTTCTCAGCCCCTGGATGGATGTGACCTTAGACCATACTGGTCTTTCCTTCTTCCCTAAAAGAAGTCTGGTTTAGACCATACGTGATGCAAACCAATAAAAGAAACCCATTTTGATCTCAGTGAAGGAAGTAAGTTTATTGGGAATATGGGGTAAATTTTTAGGACCAGGCAGAACGATATTAATGAGTTTCAGTAAGAGAGTTTGGGGGTTTTCAGAACATCAGTTGAGGGCTAGAAAGACAGCTGTGACTGGAGAGGCAGTTCTTCCAGCATTGGTGGAGCCAGTCAATACAAAGTTCCTGAGGCTACCTAAAACTTTGTTTCTATCACCAGCATGGTTATCACTTCCTCCTTCAGTTTAGGCATTTGCAGACTTGTGTGAGGGTAGCCAACATCTTGTGGGTGAAGCCAATATCCTCCTCCCTATAATCATGAGCTCTTTTTTGCTGGTGCTAAAGGACATTAAAGACAAAGTTTTGTCAAAAAAAAAAAAAAAAAAAAAAAAAAAGTAAGTTTTTATTCCCTTATTAGAAACTAAGACATACAAACCTTACAGTAGGATGAAGTAAGGAGGAAAAGGGATAAAGCAAGCCCTTTAAAGTTTCCTTGTGCCTTAGACAAGCTTGAAATCTTGACAGGCCTCCTCCACTCCTGACTGCACAGGGATGGAACACCTAAACACTAAGTGAAACCCTACACATGTTGGATTTTTGCAGGGGATGTCTGCTATTTGCAGGTACCTGATTGAATTTCCAGTGGATGCCTAGCAGGTCATTTCAGTTGTCAGCCCCAAGCAGGTAATGAGAATTTATCAGCTCCTCGTTCACATTCACAGCTGATCTCTCACCAATGCATTTCTATAAATATTGCTCTTATTTATCCGGATGTATTTTGAATTAGCAGCTTATTTTATTTCATAGTATTTGTATTTCTATTTTTTTATTTACTTGGTTTACACAGGCAGGCTAAATAACAAGATAGTGTTTATAACACTGTCCTCACAAGTGACACCATGAATGGAGACCTCAGCATAGCCAATGCTTCCATTGACGTCAACAGTGATAATAGCATTAATAGCGAGTCATGGCAGTCTCATCTGAAATTTGCCCAGGAAATATAACACAGGAGCTGAGAGCCATTGTTTCATAAAAAATAAAGAAACCTATAATTTTATTGAAAGCAGAAGGGCACAAAAATGATATTGTTTAGAAACTACTTGAAATAATAGCCATTATGTCACCAGGCTTGTCAACCTTTATGTCAGCTGAAGAAAGCTGCAAAGAAAAAAAGATCTATACATGCTCAGACAATTATAACATTGGACTTGAGAGGTTACACGGGGTCTTAGGAAAAATCTTAAAGCTGCTGTGTTTTTGTAACACTTCTTCCAACTAAGTTTCATTTTAGAGCTGGGCTAGGGAGGAAGTAAGAAGGTTGTTAAACGGTACAGATTGGCTTACCAAATAAAATTAAATAAAATTAAATAAAATTAAATATTTTAGATTGGTGTTTCTATGCTAAGGAACAATTTTAATTCTCAAGTCTGCAATTCTGTTTCTTGGCCAATCTGGAAGCATATTCAGTTTGCCAAAAGAAGGATCATTTCACTTAATTCTGCTCAGCGAGAATTTACTTCCTGTGAGAGAGGTAGGTTTTCCAGGCTATTTCACATGAAGAATATGGCTTGTGCACAATGAATTCTCCAAACATTTCAAAGGTCACATTTGATTCTGTTCTTCAGAGTGTGATATAAAATGCCTGGGATATCTAATAGATTTTTCCGCTCTCCTGTATGCTGCGCTGATATTTTGAATCTAGAGATTAACAGAAGGGAAGAATCTACTTTCAAATGAGTGAAGAAACAAAACAGGAATAGAGGTAGGTAGGAAGAATTGGAAGTATTGCTTAGTTTTAATTCAAATCACATTAGAAAAGAAGAAATGATGCCTTTTAGTCTTCATGCTCATTTGTTTTCTTTCTTTGTTGGCATTAGATACATTTTAATTGGAGCTTTAGAATCTTTCTGTCTGTTGACATGGATACCAGCCACAGGTTTTGGCTCTATCAACACAATCTTTACCTGTTTCTTAGCTGCTGCAATGACTGGATGGGTGTTTACATTGTGTTGGGGAAATGAAATCAGTGTTTGTACTGTTTCTATCTAAGCCAAAAGATTAGCTAGAGTGCACTTCAGGTTCACTATGAACTTGGCCTTGAATTGCATCAAAAAAGTATTTTGTTGTGACTTACACTAAATCTGATGGATTTTATGGTTTGGGATATCAAAAAAAAGACATAGGGGATCTGCTAAATTTCTAATACTTCCCATCACCAAAAAAAGAGGAAATAAAAAAATAAGAGGGTCAGTTTATGACTGACCCACTTTAATAAAGCAGAAATGAAAGTGTGGCGTGTCTTCTCAGAAACACAGAAACTAGAAGAGGACTCAGAATCATCAAGTACTATCTCTTCCCACTATAAATGTAACATTACACAATCCTTTTAAACCAGGTTTACTTTTCTTTTAAATGTGTTTAGGTTTTTTGTCATTGTCTTCTATCCTCATATCTCCTATTTGAAAGCTGATTGTCAAAAACCTTCTTTTAATGTCCAATTTCAGTGGATTATTGCCCTTACAAAATGATGGATCTCTCTCTGTGACCCACCAGCACATCCCAAAGCCTTGGTAACATTTACATACCCAGAAATGCTTGCCAGGAAATCAGCATAAAACTGAATGATGGCTGCCATGGAACTGTTGCATTGATGTAAATCAACAGCAGCACCAACAGTAATTGTGATATGTCATTCTCAGCCCTTGTTATTAGAGTGGTGTCGCCGTATCTGCTGAAACTACCTCCAGGCTACTGTGGCTCCATGAATTGCTACTAATTCCATTTTGTAATGATACTGGGACAAATTTAATCACTTCAGAGGCTGAGGATGACAAAACTTTATTTAACCTAGAGGCACAGGGATCTGCATGTCGCAACCTCTGGCTCTCAGAAGAAGCCACATAGCTTTTTCCCAGCTTTGAGACATCCATCTGCCTACATGTCTTGCTTTTGTGTGCAAACAAGAATTAGCACCCAAGGGTCCCACTCTCCTACTGCCCTCTCGTCAGTGATGGTCAGTGTTTGATACTTGAGAGCAACAGACTCTGACATGCAGCCAGAAGAACCAATTGTTCAGTATTATACTTCAGGGAAAAAGGGGTGAAAATGCCTTTCATCTTTCTTAAACAATTCATGCCCTGAAGCAGGAGGGTTGAGGTCCCCTGTTGTTTTATCCTTGCTTGTGTCACTCATTCATAACTACTGGATTTTTCATGATGCTTCACCCTGTGAGATTACACTTTGGCTTCCTAGAATACACATCCTATTCTGGCAGAGTCAAGTGTTTACTTTGAGCACTCAGGCAATGGCTTTACTGCAGATGACCCAGGCTCTCACTCAAGTATTGATCCAAATACCCCTTATTCCAATCACACACAGACATTTCTCATGCAACTTAAACTGCGAAAGTTTTATTCTTTCAACCTTACTCTGTGTATCAGTTTGGTCTATGGCTTGCTTTAACTTGCATGTTAGATCTTGGAAAATTCACATGTTCTCATCTATCAAACTTGATCTGCATCTAGAATTGTTTCTTTGTGTATGTTCCAGCCTGGTTGTCTAAGTAAATGAACCTGATAAAAAACACTCCGTATTTATGTCAATGTGTGCACATTTGTTTGTTCCTCTATGTGTCAGTCTTCCCTCTTCAACGGCTTGTGAACCTGTTACTTTGTTTTGTGCACAACTAATAGAGAAGACATATACAACTATTGAGTTCTAATATGTTCCATGAAAATAATGATTAAAAAAAGAAAAGACATCTTATTAATTCATATCATCATCTGAGGGGTAGGATAATGAAATCTTTCCTTAATAGTCACAGCAGAGCTTACATGAGAAAGAGGAGCTATGAGACTTTTTTTCCAAATTTCAAAGAGTTTTCTTCCAACCCGTAGCAATAAAACCCAGCAACAGGAAATACTGCAATCAATGTTCATACTTTACAAGACATCAGAAAGTCCAGCCATGAAATACAAAGCCATAATTCACAAGGCTCTATTACTTATGCTGCTCACGTTTCCTCTGTATTAATTGATGCAGGATTCAAGACCAGATCTTCGCACTCTTCCTTCAGAGATCAAGAAACAGGAGTGTGGTTGGTACTTTCATAGCTGTGTAAAGGGAAATGAGCAAGTTATCTGAGCTGTCATCCTTTTTTAGCCTGGTTGAGAACAGACCCATTATAGTCTTGGTCTTTATATAGCACTTTTCACTCTTAAATTTCACAGCACTTTTCAAGGAAGTAGAAGAGTCTTTGACAAAACCATATTCCCATCAGGTATCCACAGTTCACTCAGAAATTAGACACTTCAGAAAATTGGGTCAGATTCAATATAATATTGTTCTGAAGAAAAATGGAATAAAAGCTCTCACAATACAAAATACTACATTTTGACATTGTTGAAATAAGCTATTTCTTTCTTTTTGGCTCTTTCTTCTGAAATTACTTTCCATTTCTGTGTTTTAATATTGCATAACACACCATACAATACCATTCCATAACATACTACATCATAATACAAATGATAAAAAGTCAATTGAAATGTTTCAAATGTGTCGTAACGATCTAAACCAGATTTTTTTCTTGATGAGATATTAACAATTTCAGTTCTCCTTTCAAGCCATGTGCAGCTGAAATTGGCAATTCTGTCAGTTTTCATTAAGTTGTAATTACATCTTCTGTATAACCAGAGCAAATATACTTATTCCTGTTTTACAAATGAGAAATTTGAGTCATGGAGAAGAAAAGAACTGAAGCTCAGAAAATAGTTATTGGCAGAGCTGGAGGTAGAAATTCTAGTTCTGCATAGAACTAAACATCCAGGGGTTATCTGTGCAGACAGACTTTTTTTCCAAATGTTGAACATTTTTCTTGGAACCCATAGCAACAAAAGCAATATTTATTTCTTTCTTTTTTTTACTCAATGCCTCGCTAAATGGATCAAATCCAGAACCTCTAGGAGCCCAAAATTTGGAAAATTGATCTAATAAGTCAAAGAATAAAAGTCCACAGAAATTCTGTCTGGAACAAAGAGGATTTGCCCAAAAGAAACTTTACAATAACGCCAAGGTTTTTAACTTGATGTATCAGCATTTTCAAGTGAAAAACAATTTAATCTGAATATTTCCAGCTATATTCCTATGTCTTAGTACTTTGTTCCCTGAAGGATTTAAAATCATGACTTCTCTACACATTCATGGAAAGCAATAAGGTCATTGAGTGAAATATGCAGTAGAAGCTGATTTGAGGGTGGTATAGCAATTTCCAAGAGCAGAATTCTAATCCATGTTGATCTGATATGATAAGTTACTTACATTTTAAGAAAATCCAGGAAAGTAAATCAAGAACAATAAAGAGGGGTCATCAATATTCAAGAGGTGTGGCTGAGAAGCCTGCTGGTTAAACCTTGGTGAACTTTTTGAACTCATATGTTAAGAAGAGGATTCAGACTGTCAGTAGTAAACTGCATTGCCATCATTTCACTTCAGCTTCCTCACTTTGTTATTTCCTTTTTTTTGGAGAAAATCTAAACCTTTTTCTTGATTTTTTTTTTTTTTTTTTTTTTTTTATATCAATGTTTTGGATTTTCCTTTTCAAAAAGCCTATTCAAATAAAAAACATATTTCTAAATAATTTGTTTAAAATTTTATTGTTGAAAAGTGTTGAAAAGGTGGATAAAAAGCAACATTTACTTAAAATTAAAAATATATTCTTAACATTTCAATGTGCCAAAATTTTCAAGCAAAAGCTATATCTGGCTTACCAAATACATTTTCTTTTCACAAGCTTTGTGGAAATATTATCCAAGCTAAAAATAAATCCATTGCTTCCATTCTCTTTTCAATAAGTTCATTCCATCTTTCTATACTTGCATGTTGTCTAGAATGTCTAAATTGCAGAGGAACAAATCTCTCACTTTTTAAATTTTAAATGATATATAGTTTGAGCTCTTTAAGCATATTTCTGCACTGTGAGTCTATGTTCAATACATGGAAAGTTTATATGGATGTTTTACTGAATGTCTCTGACCGTGTGTAAAGTCTAGGTGCAAGGGTGCAGATGTGGATGTCAGTTTGCTTTTTGTCCATCCCATATCTAGATGCAGTTCCTAAGGTGGAGGCTGCTATGTGCTTACACAATGTATAGAGAAAGACCTCTAAGAGTCTAAGGGTAGTGTCTCATCATGTATAATTTCTGGTGAATAGACTACATGTTTGTGGAGGTGTTTGGGTGTGAGGTGTAAGGGGACAGGTTTCATTCTGAATTCTGTGTATGCAAGCAAGATTTTCCAGCAATTATTTTTAATTCATCTACATGTGATGTGTAAAGGCTATTGGCAAAGTTTTGCTTTACACCTACATTTTTCATTGCAGCATAAGGAAAAAGAAAAAAAAAAGAGATGTTGTCCTTTAGATGATAATAAACTCCCTGTGTTAGAAAGGAGCGTTAAATCTGTCCATTTTAAGACATAACCTTACACGTGATGTAGATGGTATTTACAGACCAAAGAATGGTGACATTTACAGAAGAAAGATGTTTTAGCCATAGATCAAAGCCTTATGTTGGAAGACATTTCTCCATTCTGAAGTCACTATGGACCGTATCCAGACTGCCTAAATTCAATTTCAGTCCCAGTCTTCTTCTTTTCTCCACAATAGGCATACAGCCTTGGAAACAGATGTAGCCTTCTGAATACTGAAAAGATAGTGGTGCCTACAGGGAAGACTTAATTCACCCTCTGGTTCAGACACTCTCAGGCCTTAAGTATCTTCCTATGTAGCGTTCAGGAGCCTAGAACTGTCTGCACTCCTTACATAGTCAATAAAAAGAAGCGAATATCTCAGCCAAGAGTTTTGAATTACTTGTATGATGTCTGCTTTTTAAAGGCTGCAGAGTCTGAATAGGCAGCTAATATTTTCCCTCCTAATCATAACTTATCTTGCAGACTCCCTCATGAAAACAAGATTTTTTCATGTCAAAATGTCTATACAAAGTAAAAGAGTCCCATATATTAAGCCAGTAATTACTTCTAATACATGGTCTAGGAGCCCAATTGAAATTTCATTTTTGGCATCTGTCAGATTTTTCTCTTTCTTCTGCCCAGCCCGTGGAATCAGATTTGATTCAACACAGATTGATACAGAGGCTTAATTTTAAGGTTTTCTGCAATGCCATTCCTACTCTGCTTAGCTTGTTAAGAGCTGAATATGTAAACTTCAGCTGAGTGTACACAAAACTTAGAGTTGTTGAGTCCTCTAAAGTCTGAAAACCCACATTGTGCCAGGTCTCTGTGCTGGTTACCCTTGGACATTAATGTGTTTAGGAGAAAACACTTGCCTTTACATTTTCACTAAATGACTTTGTTGCATGATTGCTTTGCTACTCAGGAGCACAAGGCACTCTGCTTATGCGATCTGTCAAAGCGAAGGGCTGAGCTTGGGTGAGAGTTTCCTCACTGAACACTGTTCTGAGGCAAGAAGGATCTCAACATAGAAAAGCCACTGCTGATAGGCTCCTAAATTTAAGTTTCTTAAGAGAGGAGAATAGGATCAATCTGTGTCATTCTTTAAAACACTTTTAAAATGGTGTATAGGACAAGATGAAGCTCCATGATCTTTCACTAAGGTAATTCCTTATCATTGCCTTGTTACTTTATCATCTTTTCTTAGCTAGCCATATGGTCTTCCTATATAAGATACGTCGTATAAAACCTTACAAACTGAAAGCTAGGTGAGTAAGACAAGCCAAGGGTCTTTCAATTGTTGGAGGAGAGTGATAGTGACATCCAGAAAGCCATTCATCCATGTTAAAATAAATTTCTAAATTATATCATTTTCTGGAGGCATCTGGTTAGCTCCACTGATCACATGCGTAAATGGTCTTCTATTTGCTAATACTAGATATATAACTCTGATGACTAAATTTAGGTGAGATGAAACATGCCTCCGAGAAACTCTATGATAATTCTGTAAACCATATCCTTTTGTGCTCCCTCTCTCCCCTGCTGTTTCTTTTGTTCACTTGTCACTTCTCATTTCCCTGTCATGTATCTAAACTTAGAAAGTAAGCTCTTTGAAGCAGAAACCAGGCCTGAATATTTGTCTTACATTGAATAACCGGCTTAATCTACTACTAGGATAGGCTGTAGAGTGCCTAAGACACTCTAAACAAATTAACCATGTATGGTTAGAATTTTATTAGAAAATATGCTCCCCCTTTCCAATACACCAGAGGAAATTCCACTAAGACCAGTAGGATGTACTGAGCTTTAGTTTTTAAAACTGAGTACAGTTTTAACTGTTTAGTTTTTTATCCGAGGTGTTATAAAACCATAGTTTTATATCGATGACAGTAATAAGCAACAAAGGACTCCTGATCCTTACAACTCAACATAACACCCCACTGCAACTGAATGAAACCAGTGACCTTGAGACCATGAGGAACAGTAAAAGGGTTAACATAACACCATGAAAAGAAGTAAAACCTAAGTGTTTTACAACATTGTAACTCTATTGTCATTATTGCTGAAACTTTTTCTGCACAAAGTTACTCTTTTTCTGTAATAATTAGATCTGAACTAATAATTAGAATACTAATAAGCTTTCAATTATACTAACAATAAATTCTTGGCTTTATATATAGATAGATGTAAAGAAGACATGACCTTCTCAGTGTTCAGATTTTCTTTAGTTAACTGAAAGTGTTGCTATAAACAAAACTGTGACTCTAACCTAGCTAATCACTGGAGTATTTACCTGCAAATTCTCAGAACATCCAGCAAGTAACATCCAAAAATACTGAAACTTGACCTAAGTGCAAGGTCTCACAGTGTGTTTAGGCATTTCCCCCCCCCCCCCCTCCACCCCAGTATTATTTTTACTGTAAGATTTATCAGAGACCTGTAAAGACCTGCCCTTGGTTCAGGTAACATCTGAATATGAATGTAAATGTCTTCTTTTTATCTGTCAGGTATCTTTATGTCAACATTTTATACCCAGAAAATCCCTTCAGGACATACACTTTGTTTAAAGAGCAAATGAAGAAACAACACTACCTTTCTAGAGAAAGTTTTGTCATTTTTCCTCTGAATACAGAACTTTTAAATCATCAAGACTGTTGTGTCTCTGCTAAACAGTTGTAATATTCTTATTCATGGGAAAGAAGTCCTACACAGTCTTCTGAATCCATCCCCCCCATACCATAATCAGGGCCAGGCAATGTATTTTATATCGTGATTAGAAGGGGAGTCTAGGATGATTAGTTCAGCATTAGCCAGCACGCTTACGTGCCTACATTTAGGTGAAAGGAACTCTAACTGAAGTTTATGAGGCTTTTTCGCATTGTTCCATCTGTCCTGGATTCTCAGTTGGACTAGAGGGGCAAAGAAAACTACCTCAACTATAAATGGGCCTAGATAATGGTAACTGCTCTAGAGATCAGCAATAATATTTCCACCAGAGCACAGAAACTTTGTGACCTTCTGTGAGATTTAGATTCCAGACATAACTTCAGGTATGTAGTTAAACTTTGTGTGCTTCTTAGGAATAGGTACATGTTCCTTCCACCATAGTTGTGTTCATGCTTTCTCTCTCGAAATACCCTGTTGGCATTTCTTGCTGCCAGGGACCACAGATAAATAGAGAGATATTTTGTTAAGGCTCAAAAAGCCCATAATAAGCATCCAATCTGACCTCCTATGTAACATAAACCAAAAAAATTTACCAAGTAATTCTTGCATGAGGCCTTATTCCTCAATGTGCTAGAGGCAGTCTTTTAAAAAGACATCCAGGTCACATTGTCACCAGTATTCCCTGAGGCTTCTCACTGAGTTTCACATATCTGACTCCCCAGAACATCAGCAGGGGCTTTGCAAAATCATCAGAGAGTGCTTTCAAACCTAGATGCTTGCAGTGTGATTATAGCTTCCAAAAACAGCGACGGAGACAGCAAGCAAGGGGAGCGGATCCACCCTTATTGTCTGAAAGTCTTGCAACAGAAATATTAAGTCTTACAGAGTCCCTTCATTGAAGAACAAGGGATATAATTTAGCATGTAACATTCCCAGGAAGGCAAATGACTGAAAACTAATTGGTTTTCCCATTACAGAGAACATCAGTGATTGTACCATTGTCAGTCTCTTTCAGAAAACATTTTAGACAAACATTATTTGTAATGTACAGCAATAATAATAGTAATGATACATCGCATTTGTACAATGACATCCATCTTGATGGATACCAAAGCGCTCTAGAATCTTGGTGACCTGTTTCTTTCATGTGGCTGACCCAGACTGGGTATTTGGATAACAAATTGTGATCACAGCTAGCAAAGAACTGAACAAATCTCCGTAACTTTCCTGACTTGTGTCCAAAAACTTACCAAGGCTCACTTGTTTATCTTCTTCTGTCAAGTATTTCCCCTGGTGAAAGCATTAATACTTAAAAACATTCAGTATCCAAATCTTCCAGGATTGGAGAAGAGACAGTTTGATTAGTACCGCCTGGGTTCAGCTCTAAGTTTTAGCATAGCATGATTATTTTAATTACTACTGTCAGTGGTTACTCACAGCTTTGCTACTATGATATACAAAGATCTTTGTTATTATTTTGACAATTATTATTGCTATTACTTGACTTAGTGTTTTAATTCTTGCGGCTGTAGTGTGAATGTTAAAACTAAAATTATGATAAAGCTAATGGTAACATTAAAGATGAAGATGATGATAAGGATGATAATAATAATAAAATAATAATAATATATGGAGGAACATGCTTCATTAAAGAATCCTACTGTACTCTGTTTTAATAAGGGTTCCTAGCAATCCAAGAGGTAAGCATGCCCTCAGCTTATGATAAAGAGATACCTAGATTTGGGCAGAAATATAATAAGTTTTCAAATGCCAGTGACAAACTCCTACTAATTTTAATGTAACACTATTCTTTAATAATGTCAATCACCAATTATATTTGGAAAAGGAAAGGAATAACAAATCAGTTAATACATAAGGTGGTATGTACCTTCTGTAGGTGAACCAAAGAAGTCAATTATGTGTTTCATCTCACCTACTTAACTGTGTAAATGCTAGATGTTGAGTCTAAGTTGGTCATATAGGCTCTCTATTTGCCATGGAGACATCCCCTCCTAAGAAAGCTCCTTAAGATATGTGAGCTGAAGCATCTCTGAAGGTTCCTGCCTCTATCAATTTGCTATGGACAGAGCCTATGTATACATGCCTCACTTCTGCAGAAGGAAAGTTACAGAAAACAGTTTGAAAGTCTTCTCCTGAGTGACTGTGTTCTTTCATGTAGATTTAACAAGTGTGTCTATAATTTTCCTTTTTACCCCATTTTTGGTTTACTACCTAGCGGCAAATTACTATGAGAAGGTACATGTTCCTTATGCATCTCAGAGGTCCAAAATATTTTATGGGATGAGGTAATGGATTGCAGGGTTTCCAGTTAAAGACAATGGAGTCACTAATCAAGGAAGAGATCTCTAGAGGATATCGCCATCTGAAACATCCAATACCACATGGTCCTTAATTTTTTTTCCATTAAAGTACTGCTCCCACCCACATTTGAGAATGAAAAGGACCAGAAAATGTAGCAACATGACCTCAGTTCAAGGAATGAGTACATTTCAGATTTTGTAGCATTTGAGCTTAGAGGGTATGATCACCGCAAGAACCACTTTGAAATAAATTTTATACGTGCACATTGATATATCTGCATTAGACAATGTTAAACAGAAGAGAAATTGTTGAGATAAAACTCAGTGGGTGTCTCAGGTGGCTTGACATAGGACAGACCCAGAGAGTTTCATAAGACTGGGTCCAGATGCAAAGCTGCTCTGTTCATTTGATGTTGCAGTCTTTCTTTTCAATTTAAGATGGTTAATAAAGACCCAGTTTTGTTTTACCTTCAGTGAGCTTTCATATCCAGGAAGGACTACACCTAATTTTGCTAGGGAAGGGCTATACCAATTTGCAGTTTTGCAGTACTTAGGAACCCATCCTACCAGGAGCACCAAGTAGCATGAACCACTATCTACCCATCACCCTACCAGCACTCAACCTCCTGTTTCACTTGTTCCATGTGCTTAAATTTTAGAGTTGTCAGGATCACAGTAGAAATCACTTGTTCCCAGGTAGTTAAGAAGTCTGTAGCTGAAATGGAGGCTGAAATTTGCCCTATATGTCATTCCAGCCACAGCCCTTCTGCTGTGCATTAGAGCAAGATGGGCAGGAAGAAAGACAGAAGTTGCAAAATAGGCAAAAGAGAAGGAATAATTATTTCTTGAGATTTAAAAATGAAAAAAATATGAAAAGCTAAGTGAAGAAATATTGTGGGTTTATACCTATACTAACTAGGTTTTAGAAACAGTGGAGAACAAAAACAAAAAAAAAATTATTAAAAAAAATATAATTTCATTAGACAGTCTTTGCTTTTCTGCTAACATTTCTGGATTTTAAATTTTAGTTAAATGTGTTATTGTTTCAGTTTAAGTCTTGAATGTGAAATGTACAATTTAGGTTAGTTAAATGCACTGAAGCCTCCAAAACATCACTGCCAGAGCTTTGAATGGAATTAACAAGTGCATGTACAAATTACATCTTATTATTCAGCAGATGAATTTTTGCAAGGTTGAATTTTCAGTTATCAAGGTTATCCATCTTCCTGCCTAGACTATTTGTGAGGGAGATATAGAGCCCCTATTCTCCAGGGATTAAAACTTTTCTGATGAAAGGAACATCACCTCTAAACTCAACTAACATAAGAATGTTGTGGTCTCAGGTTATCTTGATGCACAGATGAGACTGAGATTACAAAACAGAATATGATTAGGAAAACCTCTTTTTTTTGGCTGCATACAAGCACAAGGAATAAACCAATGATGTCTGAAACTCACAACTTCATCTTGGAAGAAAATATGAGTTTAAAAAAAAGAAGAAAAAGTTTACATGTTGGTTTGAAGGCAACGAGTTTCAGCACTTCCTGCAGAAAGGACTATTCTACTTTAGCAATTGATACTCTGCCCTCCTAAGGTGGCTAGCTTAAAACTAGAAGCTTAAAAGTTTTGAGACCCCGGGATTAATTTGGATCTCCCAGACACATAGTTACCCAATGGGAAGCCTTGAAAAACTGAATAGCTATCCAAAACTGTCAGTAAGAAACAATCACAATACCCTACACTTAATTTAGTTTCCTGTTATGTTTATGTGTTACAGATTCTTAAGGAGAAATTGAATTGAGTGAGACTACTGTGATTTTATGCAATTATTTTTAAACTACATAATTGGTACAACTAGATAAGCTGAACTGTGGATTGTCTTAGGATGCACCAGAGAGATGGGAGAAACCAAGCCTTTCAATTAGAGTGTAAGAATCAAACAAATAGCCCAAGCTAAGATATTTGCATAGCCACTGAGTTCTGTGAGTAAACAGGTTCCTTGGCTTGCTTTGATGATTAGTTTTAATTAGGTAAGTTTGAAATCTGATTACTGTGAGTGCCACTGAAGTTACGAGTGAAATAATAGAAAGCAAAGGGGCATTTTTTGGTCACTCAGCCCTGAGAGGAAAGAAAGTTGTATGTTAGAAAGTCCTATTTAGAGTTCTGATGCATGTAAGCAGGGCTCTGAGGGATGTAGTGACCATAATACAGTTTAGAAAAGCATGCTTCTGACAGAAGTAGTGGTTGTTAGCATTGCCATCAAATTTAATGGATGAAACACACTTTTAAGCTGCAGGCTCAGTTGTCAACCTCCAAACAGAAGTCTGTCCTTGTGCAGCATAGCAAAAGAATTTGGGGAAACTTTGTGAATGGAGCTTGTGTCCTCTGCTGGGTGACATCCCACTGAAGGAGATCGTCTCTGACAAGAGCGTTATGAAGGAGATTGAGTCATTCCTCAGTGAGAGGGGCCTCAAAGAAATTAATGACAACAGGCCTCACTAATGTTGTGCAATCAGTGTAATTATCAGATTTACTTTTGAAACCATCTCAACAAACATTCAAATCTTCCTTTAACCTTTACTGCAGACAGAATCAAATTAATTAATCATTTTTTAACCATGGCTGGTGATAAGCATGAACTTACACAAAACTGACATATGAGGAAAATTAGGTAGTAGACAGTCTGACATCCTTCCTGCATGCCTTCCCCACAGCAAAGTTCATTAGGATTGGGCAGACATTTTAAATGTCACTACACTTTTGGGGACTGCGACAAGAATATCTGTACAGACTGGTCTTCATGATTGGATCCTCTACCACATCCTTGAATGGACACCGAGAAGAGTATGAAATAGCCTATGACTTAAAAATTAATTTTTCTTCTCATACCTGTGTTCTTTGCTCCTGGGAATCCTATTTACGATCATAGTAACAGAACAGGTCTGCAGGTAGTAAAAGTCTGATGAAGAGAGGTTTCCATTAAAAATTTTCTGGAATGACGTGACTCCAGAAATTGGTGCCCAGCATATTGATAGAGCTAAGAGCAACACTTCGTTTTAAATATTCCCTAGAAGCCGGAGACAATCCAGACCAGTTGTACTATGAATTGTCACATAAACATGTGGTAATATAGAGAACTTCAAAAGATAGGAAGGTCTTCAACAAAATAGATTTGTTCAGAGAGATCCAGAGCTGCTTATCATTCAGCTAACTAAAAAGGCAATGCCCTAGCAAATAAAGTGAGGACACAGGTCTAAGGAGCTATTGCTTCCTTTGACAGCTTGAGGGAGGTTATTAACAGAGGAAATTGATACATTCTTTGTTGAAAGAATCCTGCACATTGGAAGTTAACCTGAAGAAAATATTCTTACCTTTTCCTCCAAAAAAGGATTCAAATGCATACCCATTTTGCCCCAGATTTACTTTTAGGCATATAACTTATATGCTTACGTTTTGGGTTTGTATGGTGGAAGTTTTGTAGCAGGCAAGGGGGCTACAGGGCCAGCTCCTGTGAGAAGCTGCCAGAAGCTTCCCCGGCTCCAAGTCAGACCCGTCTCTGACTAAAGCCAAGTCCGTCAGCGATGGTGGTTGTGCCTCTGGGAGAACGGATTTAAGAGGAGGGACCTGCAGTGAGTAGGGGATTGGGATGTGAGAGGAACCCCTCTGCAGATCCCGAGGTCAGTGAGGAAGGAGGGGAGGAGGAGCGGGGGAGCAGGGGGATGGATGCCCCCCAAGATGGCCGCCGCTCCCTGGGAGAGCCCGCGCTGGAGCAGGCCGTGACTGGAGGACTGCGGCCTGCGGGAAGGCCCCACGCCAGGGAAGCTCATGGAGGACTGTCTCCCGTGGGACACCCCCCACAGTGGAGCAGGGCCTGAGTGCGGAGTCCTCCTGCCCTGAGGAGGAAGAAGTGGCAGAGACAAGGGGTGAGGAACCGACCCCAGCCCCCGTTCCCCGTCCCCCTGCACTGCCACGGGGAGAAGGGAGAGAGAACCGGCAGTGGGGGTGAGCAGGGAAGGAAGGGAAGGTGTTCTAAGATTTGGGTTTACTTCCCTTTATCCTTGTTTTCGTTTGATTGGTAGTAATTAAATTGATTTCATTCTTTCCCCAAGTTGAGTCTGCTTTTTGCCTATGACCATAAGTGGTGAGTGATCCCTCCTGTCCTTGTGGTGACCCACGAGCTTTTTGTTTTATTTTCTCCTCCCCGTCCCACCGGGGTTGGGGGAGGAGTGAGCGAGCAGCCTCATGGTGCTTTGCTGCTGGCTGGGCCTAAACCACGACAACTTAGCAAAGTATAAAATCATCTAAGTTCCTTTAAAAAGAAGATATTTCAGGGGAAGTTTAGTGTACCGAATCATCTTCTACAGGTCTTTTCCTTTCTGTCTCTGTAGAAAGAACTTAGATGACTTATTTAGATTAGACACCACTAGACAGATCTTGTTCAGACTTGACTAAACAAAGTCATCAGTCTACAACATTAAATACAGATGGAGGCCAGAGTAACAGTGTGTCTCTGTTAAACACTTAAATTCAAACTCTGAACTTTATGTTGATTGAAAAAGTCAGCTTGGAGACCATGGTGAAAACAGACATCCCCCGAACTGGCAAAACATGCCCATCAAAAATGCGGTGCAGGTACCAGCATATAGGTCATTCCCGCATATTAATATGCTTATACATATGTAGGTACTTAGATAAGAGGGTTATGAGCATGGGATATAATCATACCCAGATGCACTCATAACACTATTCCTCCTAGGCAGTGAGTATATATATTAGTCAGAAATATGCCTTTTGTTTCTCCACTAAATTGGTAAAGCTTTATCTACATTTAGGCAAGCATAATGAGTTTATAGGAGCTATAGTGAGTGTAGAAGAGTGAGTGTGTGAGAAGACAAAGTCAGTGTGTTGCATTGTCAGTGTGCATGTGTCAAGCACACCAACACTTGTAAAACAGAGAAAGTTTTTGTGTGTCAGTGTAGGAGAGGGATAGGTAGTTCCTAGAACTACATATGTGGAAGGAAGTCTGTGATGAGCTAATGTGTAAAACCTGAGGGGCAAGTTGTTTGTGTTTGACAGTTTGCTCATGCATAAAAAACCAGTTTTTTTAGGGGGTTTCTTGTTGCAAACAAAAGCAAGAGCTTCTGTATTAGTCTGTGAGCACGAGAGAGTGTGATCATACATGTGTACTCTACAGAAGGAAGAAACAGCACATGTGAAGGAAGGAGAATCTGTGTATTTCTATGTGCACATGCACATCTTTGCCCTAGGCAAGTTCAGCTCTTAGTTGGAAACTTGAGAAATTGACTTTACTGGGATTTGAAAGAGATCTCAGGTGAACTAAATTTGTCTGCTTTCTTTTCCCACTAGTGCAGCCGAAATGGATTCTCAGTCTAATAAGGTTTGACAAGACCTGGCACTGGCGGCAGGTGCCAAGGAATCCAACTAGTCGAAAGCATTAGAGACACCATGGGCACCAGAGGATAGAGGTGTTGCCATGGGAACAGAGCGAAAGATGCTCCATGGTGGCTGGTTAGGAGGTTTGTTTAAGAGGGAGCCAAGCAGCTGCAGCATTGCTATCACCCTATGCTTGAACAACGGTAGGTAAATTCCAGCCTCCTCCCTGCTCTGCCAGGAGCAGAGGAATTTAATTCTGCCTCCTTACGTGAACAATGCTGAAATTGCTGACATCTCTGGCACCTCCTGAAAGGTATCTGCTGCAAAAGAAGATGGCTGGTTCGGTACTCAAGGCTGTGAATGTCTGACCTGCAATAGGCCCTTGAGGGCATGAAAGATATTTTTTAAAAGGATTTGAGGACATCATTCTTAGTTACAAAGCTATCAGCTTCCCTTCCTTTGCCTTCGTCTCCCTCTTTCCCCTGCAACCTCTCCCCTCGGTCCCTGAAACATGTGTGGCCCCTGCCGAGGAGCACTGCCAGAGAAAGAAAAACTTATTACAAAATCAAGTACTGCTTCAAGGGGGATTTATAAAAGTATCGTCCCTTCCAGAAAACAATCACAAAGGCTTTTTATTGTTGTTTTCATCTCTTCTTTACATCTGCAAATCTATAAAGATGGAAATAGGGTGTGAAGAAAGGAGAGGAGAACTTTTTTGGCTCCAAACTAAATTACCATCTGAGCAGCTGCAGTACTGTAATTATCATAATTTGTGTTTCAGTAATGTCTAGAATCCCCTGATAATACCACATATCCATGGTGCTAGGTGCAGTACATAATGTAATAGGAGACAATGGGTAGCCTGCAATGCTTGAAAGGAAGATTAAGAAGAAAACAGCAACATAAAACTAAAAACTAAATCTGAAAAAAATTCATCCTTATACAAGCTAAGAAAAAGGAGGCAGGGAATTTATAGGGAAGGGATTGAAATTATTTATTAAAGAGCACTTAAAGATCATGTAGCAATGTTAAGCAAAAACCAGGCTCTGGATACAACATCTCATCCAAGTTGTCTCTGTTTGCCAGCAGCTAGAGGTGTCTCAGGTTAATGATCATGATACACATACATATATAACCACATCTCTATCCCTCTGTGAATGTGTGTGTGTGTTTCTGTCTATCTGCCCATTTAGTTTCTGATAAACGCTGCCTCAGTACTGACTACTGCCAAAGACAAGATAACTTGTGTCCAAACTAATGCAAATATTCTTAAATGGTTGTAGCTTCTGTTGAGGAAGCCCTACTCAGTACATCATGTTGCCATCCTCATTTAAACAGATGTTTCTAAGTGGGCATAGGACCTAGAAAGGCGTGACTTCAGTAACAAGTAAACCATACAATAAAAGCATGATGTTGATCTATCTATACATTTAAACATAAAACTGAAAAGTTGCTCTGAAGAGAAAAGGGTGCATGCACTCATAAATTAAAAGCATTTGCCCCTCAACACAGTTTATCTGGTCAAGAGGTTTAAGCATATTTTTGGGTTTTTTTAACCATTTATAGGTCCTGAAGCCTTACGTGATTTCTATTGCCTTGTTCTCTTTAGGTCTGCTGTTAATGGTCTTTACAAACCTAGCTTTCTCATGGGTTTCAGTTGTCTGACCATAGGGAGAATTTTTTGCATTAATATTACCTTTAGGAATGACATTTCCAACGGTGTTTAAGGCAGGTAAATGTCCGGTATCTCTTAAATGTCAAAGAAATTTCTTTTTTTTTTTTTTTTTTGTTTTTTTTTTTGTTTTTTTTTGTTTAACCTAAGCAATAAACTGTAAATTAAACTCTATTAATAAAGGTAGCCAAGTTTGCATATGTTGGCCACATCAAGTAAGTTGCCACTGTAGTGCCAGTACATACAAGACAGACTAAAAAAACCCATCAGTGACATAGAGAAGGTGAATAGAAAATAATTTCTCATAGTCTTTCTAGCTTACCACACCTCATATTAAAGTCTCAATTATATTTTACATAATACAAACCTGAGAATTTTTCTTCACATGATATGCATGTAAGAAGGAATTAATTAACAATAAAATTTTACATGGTTTCAAAAGACAAAGAAATTAATGAAAGAATAATATTTTTTCAGGGTATGAAATACAAAGATACAACCTCTCTCAAAAAAAATCCTGTAGTCCCCAGTTTTTGGAGGCCAGAAGAGTACTGTGGTAAAGTGCCGTTCAATGACTGACTTATTCTTATACTCCTTATCAGCCATCTACGGTTCACTGCTGTTGGAGACAGTACAAATGGATTGTCTGACTTGGTAGAGCTGTCTTTATGTTCATTTTGTTTGTATGACCTCCTAATATATATTGATTCAGACCTTACATACAGTTACTGTGATTATGCATGGCTGCAAGGAAGTAATAGATCTCACTGCAGACCCATCTTTATGAGCTTGGCAGTGGACAGCAATTTCAGGATTTTCTAAAGATTGGTTCTTCCACAGGAAATGCAGACAGATTCAGTCCCTTGTCTTGAAGAGTCCACGTCACTGTTTTTTCTTGAAGAAACCTAAATGTAATCCATTTGCTGACATAGGATAGGGTCATTTTTGATCCATGAAGTTCTCTCCATAAACATTAGGCAACATCTCCCTAAAGGGCCAAATGGCCCAGGCTCCTCTTTTATGTCTCTGAGTGAACTTCTTTGATAAAATTCAAAGTTGGCAAAATAAAGAAAACCTCCCCAGTATCAAAACTTGTAAAATAGTTTTAAATAAAAGCAAGCTGTTTGCAAGTCATTTCCTGTATGTGTTTGGGGAGAAGGGGTGGGAGGAGTGATCCAGAATTAGGTTTATAATGAACGACTAGTTGCACTTTGGTAGTGGAGTCACTACTTCATCTCCATCCTAATGTGGTGACTCAGTGTCTGGGTTACATTATTTACTGCTAAATAATGAATATGCCTGTATCTGTGATAACATGGAAAGGGTCCGGTTTCCATTTGCATTTTTTTTTTTTCTGGTTTTGGAAGCCTGATTCATTAAAATTTCATATGTCCTTTATGTAGCCAGTATTCCATAAATAACAGAGAATTCATATCTCTAAAAAAAACAAAAACAAAGAAAAAAAGCTGATGCACTAAAATAACAATTTAAATTCATTTTTGTTCCAAAACAAGTTCCAGCTCATTCATGTACCACCCTCACCCTTTTCTCATTATTAGTCACTAAGGCTCAGTGCAGGATGGTATGCAAGCTCTGAACTTCAGTAACGGGTGCCTTTTAGTCACCAGACTGAAGAGAGTATGAAAGGGATGTAAGCACATCATTTGCAGGAATAAAACACGGGTAACATTGCCTACGAGTAGTTCAAACAGCTTGCCAATGGACCCCAGGTCTCAGAAAAGAGGTTAAGGGATACGTATAGGATTTTTAAGTTCTGGGTCAGAGAGAGAGAGATAACTGTACAGTTAGTTATTTGTCCTTTGAAATAAGTGAATATAACCACTGGCATCAATATCTACTCTATTTATCCATTCTATCCAGTCTATTTGTTTCATAGAAGTAATTAAAGAGTTCATTTAAATTAACCTACCACAAATATTTAGCTAAATATACTCTCAAAATCTCTTTTCTAAGTATTTTTTTCCTTTTTAAAGGACTTATAATTTCTTATCTGTAAACCATTGATAATAATGTATTGATAATATTTCTTTGCACAGCTAGATCTCTTTATGAATATGTAAATACAGCCTATTTTCAGGCTGAGTAGGTAGTTATAATAGTTGTCACTATTTCATCTCTCCTGGCTCTTCTGCAGCTTCAGTCACCACTGTACTGGACGCCCTCTCAGATGCTATTTCATCAGCATCTTTATGGCCTGACAAACCAGGGAATTTGTATTATTTTATGAAGCTGAGGTATGAAAAGATGAAAGATAATTGGTGCAGGACACACAAAGTCTGGGAAGAGATGGAGATTGAATTCTTATTATGAATGCTCACATTTGTGCCTTTATCCCCAAATGTTTCTTCATAGGATCACAGCAGAACATGGCTCGCAATGATGTCGCAAGGTCAGACTGGCTGACTCTCTGGCCCAGGCATGTGCCAAATCTGACCCCACCTCTACTGTTTTGAGTTAATAGTTGTCTAAACTATTCCGAAAGTCATTCAAAGTTGGAACCCCCACCATTTCCTTGTGAAACTATATTCTGGCCCCTAACTAGCCTCACCATTGGAAAAGTTTCTTCACTCACAGTTGGTACCTCCCCTGCAGCAATTTAAATGAGCAATTCTTGTCCTGTCTGTCATAACAGGAAGAAGGGATTATTTCCATCTTTTGTAGGACTTGACAGTGCTATCACACCCAAAAGACATATTTCTAAGCTCTCCAATAATTTCTTCTTCCAAAATCTGTGCAGATGGTGGACATATTTCCTGAAGTATGTTACTCAAAACAAGGTGAAAGATTCAGCTAAACTGCAAACTCCAGCATTACAGAGAGAACATCATCTACGTATCTGAAGTTTCCCTGATACATGGCATTATGAGCAGGTGTGGAAATCACGAGATTCATACATTCTTTTTTTCACAGCATTGGCACAAGCATTAATTCTAATACATTTTCTATTTTTTTAGAGCTTCGTTTTTCCTATTTCATACAATTTCTTGCCAGAGTACTAACTAAAAATGGGGTGTATTTTCCTACATGGAACTCATCAAGTATTTTGACTTTCTATTAAGGAAAAAAAAAATAATAATAAAAAAAAAAATAGATTGAAGCAATCAAATCCCATTGTTAAACTTTTATCCAGGCACAACAATTAGGTAGATGGAAAGGATGGAAACGGCCTTAACATTTTGTTTCATTGTGGTTTTGTGGTTTGTTTTTTTTTTTTCCCTACTAGAAAGAGTGGATCACTGAACATATTATTGCAAACTCTTTAAAACGAAAACAGAAAAGACCTACCTCATAACAGACAAAATGCTTAACCAAAGCCTTCATTTTTTTTAACAATTACTGTATTTTGCCTTTCCATAAATGTATGTTCTAGGTAAAAATGTTTATCACCTTCAACAGTATATTTGAAAATGTGATTAAAATATTTTGTAAAAACAGATTTCTGAGAACAGAGCTTACCACTGGCTTGCTTTGGCATTCTACTTCACCTTGTTTATTTCTGTTCTTAAAAGAAAAATCAACAAATACAAAGTTTTCTGGTGTTAATTTTTATGTGTTTTAACGAAACCCTGGGAGCCAAGCAGGTATTGAAGGAACTTCTTGTGCAGTAGTTCAGGGTCACAGCAGATAAATTCATTTGAAATTAAATTCTAGGCATCCATTCACAGCAACACTGTAAAATGTACACAAGATTTCTTAGTCTTTTCCCTCAGTCACCATTCATTGCAGAGCTGGTCCATCGAACCCAGAAAGGCTCTCTGCAGAGGGACCTGCATGCCAGGGACACGTTACAGAGGTTATTTCTGGAGCTACGCTTTGTGCATTTTCTCCTTGTTTTCAGCAGTCTCCATGCAGAACAGCTGGAGTGCTCCGGAGAAAGCTCACACTGAAGGAAGGCTCCCAGTTTATGTGGTTATCAGAGGAAGGGAGGAGAGAGGCAGAGACTGGGAATTATTTTTTTTTTCATTCCAAAAGTCTGACACATATTTTGCTATTGCTATTGATTTTGGCTTGGATTCATCCTAGTTAGCTATGGGAACCTAACTGAGATGCCTACGTTAGAAGCACAGCCACAGTAGGCTCCCTCCATAATCAATGGAAAGAAATAGGTGCCTCTGGAGGGTAGACTGGCTCACCCAGGAACTGAGAAGCATTTCTTTCTCTCCAGTGACAGTAGGAAGAACCTAAAGTAATTACATTCTGAGTTTAAATTCCTCAGACATTTTATGTTACGTCAGTCAAAGCTGGGTCTTTATATACAAGTTGCTCAGACAGCAAAATAATGATGAGCTAAATAAGAATCAAGGCAGTGTTTGAAGCATAATTTAACACAGAACTGTGGAGTTTTGAGCTTCACTTTCCTCTTTTTTTTGTTGTTGTTTTTTGTTTGCAGGTTACATTTCTCACCCAGAAATGATTAGTTTTTTTGCTATTCCCTCATAGCTTAAATAAAAGATTGGACAACTTGTTCAATTATATTTGCATGCCAATTGAAAAGAAAAGCTATAGAACCAAGGTCTCCTTGAGTCTGCTGGGTTTGATTTGCCTACTCTAGCACTTTTTAGGTGACAAATGAGAGTCAATGAGGTTCCCTGCCCCACCCCCCCAAAAAAAAGTCAATTTTCAATATGAACTTACAGGAATCCAAGTGACCTCCGCAGGTTTTTGCTGGTCAAGCACGTGATGGAATCAGAACCTCCTACTTAATGTTTTATTTTTCTAGTTTTATACTTATCATCACACTGCCCCTATCTTCTTCAGGCTTTTGGACATTGCTGGAAAACTATGTCACAAATGGCTGAAAAAAATTGTCACAAAGTTTTTCTCCAGGATTCCAGGGGGGAAAACCAACCAAATAAAAAAAAAACAGAGAAAACATATCCTATCTTTGTCCTTCTCCAAACTTTATACTTTTATAAAATTTAGACAATTTTCCTTCTGTTTGTTTGCTAATTCACTCCTTTTATTGAAAGGATAAAAAAACCTCAGTGAAAATGATGTTTTAAGAGATTTTTGATTTCTATATAAAAATCAATAACGAAAAAATGTATACTCATATTACAAATTTGACTTTAGATAAAGAGAAATCACTGTTGAATTCTGGGTCTTGAAACTTTTGCAACCTTCTGTGAGAATTTTATGAGTCTCTTCTACTGGAAATTCAACAGGCTTGTGTCTGCAGGGGTGTATCCCTGACCCTGATCCATTAGGAAGCTGTACGTTTACACATTTAAAATCAGAGCCCAAAGTAAGTCCCCAGAAGCAAATGCAAGAAATGAGAACCAAAAAGCTGAAAAGGTCACTACTTTTCTCTCCAACACCCTCACAAGGAGCAGAGTATACCAAAGACTCGTTTTCTTTGTGGAGAGCCCCATGTCTCGGTGCAAGTCATACTGTACTCGGGATGCATTCACATATCGTTAACGATAGGCTTAGTGCGGACTGAATGAAGTGAGACAGAGAGGAAGGGGAGAGAGAGGATCTCAAGGTGGGAGGGGGGCTTTACCATTTGTTTCACATACTCTAGGCTCAATTAACACATCTTGAGGATTCTTATGACACTGCCAACAAGAATTAATGCAGAAGTTATGCATTTTACCTTTTATCTCAATTGCGTTGCACGAGTCTGGCAAAGTTGAAAAGCTGCTAATTTAGTAGTCAGCAGTGTCAAATAAAATTTCTAAACTGTATGTCTATAAAAGAACATCTTTGCAATAAGGCATAGCAAATATGCTTGCAAAACAGTTCAGTCAGCAAACCTGTTTTAGGTTTTGAAATATTTGGCAATGACATTTATTAGAACGAAACTATAATATATCAGTGATATAAAGAGCTGTCTCTTCATCACTGGCGCTTTATTGTAGGCACTAATTTTGTGCAAAATCCTTTAGATTCTTTGCAAAACACCTGCTGAACTTAAAGAAATATGGTTACTGCTTGTGCTGAGACAGATGTAGCTTAATCACATAATACTGAATTTGACTTTTCAGTGCCTCACAATAAATGAACTGAACATACCAGTGCAGGAGATTTAAATCTTCTTCTGATTCAGATATTGTGTTTGCTGACTGGAGAGCCTGAGCTACAGCCAGCTTCCCCAGGTCTCTGACACAACATGAAGCAATTTTGTTTAAGCCCCTGTAAGTCTACTTCAACTAAAAAAAAAAAAAAAAAAAAAAAAAAAAATTAGCTCAAACTGAATGTCAAACATCTCCTTTTCAGATTATTTTTCTTTTCTTCTCTGTTATTTATTTGCCTGTTTCAATCCAGCCAGGTATTGAGCTTTCTTCTAGCTGTACTCTTTCCTTTAGGCACTGTTTGTCAGAGCTTTTTTATTTTTCTGGGATTTTTGGAGATTCCATGTTTAAAAGGGATTTTGCTTCGGAGTCAGCTGCGATGGACATCTTTAGCCAAGAATGGAGTAAGACAGGCCATTTTCTTACTCTGTCATCAACTACACATGATTAGTTTTATATGTTGATTGATTTTTGGTGGTAGGATAGGTCGATTTCTATAAATTTCAGTCACCAGGTAGTGCCCAGATTGAGATCCAAACTTGTTTAGTCTTTTCTAATTCGCTGTTGTATTTATGATTGATGGAGATTCTGGGCATATGTGCACATGTGCTTTTGAGTGCGACAGTTTCATATGTTGTGACTCCGTATATACTTGTAAAAGCATGTCTAATAATCCAACTATAAAATGTCTGTACATAATATAAAGAAGTACATAATACAGCATACAGCACACACATTTAAATGCACAAATACCCATGAACATATTTACAGAATATGTATGTTACATTTTACTGTGCATATATTTTTGTCTCTCTCTATTGAGTCTTATTTACACTGTAATGTTAAATAATAGTACTTTAATTTTACTTCTTCAGATAAGCTGTGTGCTTCATAAAAAAACATAAAACAATGAAACCTCATGAATATTTATATCAGTGGCTACATAGCATTATAGTCATAATCTCTGGAACTGGTTCTCACCGGTTCAGAATTAATTATCAAGTTCAGTTTTAATTGCATTCTTCTAAATTACAACCAAAAAAAAAAAAAAAAGGAAAAACCACCCATAATGAATTAGCTCACAAGTACTCTGCTGGGCCTGGTGAGTCTGAGACTGCTTTCTGCAATCCCATTCTTAATGTGTAATGATGAGCCAAAGCCATGTGATTCAGAGGCTCCTCTTGAAACCAACTTACTTAAATGTTAATGTTTCTCCCACTTTAAAGATAAAATAAAAATCCTATTTCTAGTTGCTGCAGCAGACATGTTGAACTGGCTATTCCTTTAGATAGCCTCTTTTTTTTCTTTTTAGCTAGTTTTGAATTATGATTGCATGCTACCTACACACAAAATATATGGCTGAAAAAAATCTGGGGCAAAAGCATCTTTCTGGAGACAATCAGCTTGAGCTCTGTGCATCACTTGTCTTCTGTATAAAACTCCATAGGATCTCTTCACTCAAATATCTGAGATGTTAGTTTTTCTTTAGATTTAATTCATAATGAAACAGTGAGCAAAAATGTCTATCAAATCCTTTGGTACAAAAGACAAAATATACTGACTTCCAAGATTTTGGGAGATTCCCAGACAGAGGAGGAATCTGTAAACATGCGCCCCCCCCAGCTCCTGACCACCCCTCCAGGACATATTCTATCTGATAAACCTGGGAGTCATGTGTCCTCACCACTCCTTTTTCTTTCCCTTGCCCCATCCACCCACAACCAGTGATTACCCCATCCTCAAACAAGACTACTAAGCAGCCTATAGCAATGTCACAGCCTGAATTAGCTGAATTTCAGCCCTGCACTTTATCTTCTCATCTTCCTGCTGTCCAGAGAAGGAATATAAAGTCTTTCTTCCTTTAATTTATCAGCTGCAGTGTGCACACATGTAAGCATCAGTAAAAATCAAATGCTTTTTTAGTTCTCCATGGTTCAGTCATCCAAAGATCCTGTGGCCTGTTCCCCAGCTGTGTAATCACAGAAAGTTTGCTACTCTCATCATTTCTTGCAGATGAAGGTCCTGACAGCACCTCAAGCTATTACCCTGTTCAGGCAGAGTGTGAAATGGAAGATTCAAGATTCATACTCTCTGTGTATAGTTGCTGATCTGTATCCAAAAGTCTTGCAAATGATCTATGCTCAAGTCCATCATTTAAAGAAAAGGGGCGGGCGGCAGAGGGGGAGGAAAAAGAAAAAGAAAAAAAAAAAAAGAGTATAAAATAAAACCAGGAAACATTCTGGATCTTTCCTCTCAAGTATCTATTTACTTTCTAAAGTCAAATCCTACCCCAGAGGAGTCACACTCCCTCCTGACTGAATACAGGGAAATTATATTTTTTTAAGCATTAGCAAATATTTTTGGAGATAAATCTGGAGATCTGTTCTCAGGATGTTCATGAGCCATTTCACTTAGCTGCTCACTAGGCAGACAGTGTAACCAGGTGCCTAATTCTAAGCATATGAGTAACACGCTGATTTGATCAGGGCTGCTCTGGCACCCAGGATACCTGTTCAATCCCTGCATGGAAAAAGGATGTAAATTATAAACAGTGGAGCAAGCACTAGTCAGTTTTAATTTTAAGAAAATTTGAAGGAAGCTGAACATGAGTTTATATATTAAAATTCAGACCCATATAGGAATACCCAAAATAACGCTAATGCTGAAAGAAGTATCACCACTGAAATTGTAGAGTTAAGGAAGGACAAAAGTAACTCAGAGAAATAACTGAGTAGTTGTTGGCAGGTTCTGCTGATCAGAAAAAGAACTTAGGGTAAAGCCCCAAACCATTGGTCTACTTGTCTCAGTGAAGTACCATAAGAGATAGCCAAAAGACTCCTTATCGTGGAAGAAGTCTGGCAAAAGACAGGTAGAAACAGCATCAATATCTAGATTCTACTGCAGTCTAATGATCCGAAACAGAAAGGGCTATGAGTCTTACTTACTTATTTCCAGCAATAGCACAGCAACACTTGTTTCAAACTTCCCTTTAATAAATTCACTTTTCTTCACTAGCGTAGTTTCTATTTTTTTCCCCAATTTTAGATTGCTCAGGCTGCTTATTTTTTTCAGGTTTATTGGCTGTTATTACAATGTAAGGTACTTTTCAGAGCAAGACAGAGGTATTCTTTACATTCTTGGAAAAACACTTGTTGCACATATAACATAACAGGACTTTTTCTAACTGCCTGAAATTCCCAGGTACTACCACAGTAAAAGGAATAATCATAAAAATGGAAGGACAGGAAAAGAAACTATTAGAGAAAGAGTGGAAGAAAAGTCCAGAGTAAAACTATATATGAAGTTGGATACAGGCAAGTTGTGTCCCAGGAAGAATCAATAAAGGCAATCATGTACAATCAACACTTATGTGGATTTAAGTCACATGACTCTAAAGCTTAAAATAGAGATGCATTACAGCAGATGGCAGCTTGTGGAGGAAAAGCATAGGTGCAAGGAGTGCTGTCCTTTGAGGAGATTTCACAGAGGTGTTATTGGCAGGGAGAACAATTTTTTTTCTCTCCTCCAGAAGTGAAAGAGGCAGGTTTCTGAAAAAATCATAGTCCAAGACAGAAGTTGTAGGGGGGTTTATGAGCAAGGCATTTCAGAGATGTTTAAGTGCATTTATATGCAGTATGGCTGAATGAGGAGAAAAAAAAAGGGGGCTGAAGGCCTTCTGTCAAGCAGTTCTCCTTCCTTTCTTTCTCTTTCTTCTTTTTTTCCGCCTTCCTTTCACAGTCAATTTGCTGCAAGTTGGATCTTGAAAAGCACACGCTGACATCTAGCAGTGTGGCTAACCTGTTAGGGAGGTTTTCAATATTTATATACTATAACCCCTGATAAGACTGTCTTCTTCTGAATAAAGTCCTGTGTCTCTCCTTGGGGACCTTTTAGAACATTTTTATAACTCAAATCTGCATTTACCTTTACATTTTTGTTTCTATTCAGTAGTCACTTTCTCTCACTTTCTATCTCCTTTTTTAATGCTTGATATTTCACTCCCACCATGGAGTTTCATTTACCCAAATAGATTTAGCCTGTTGTTCTCTTGCATTTTAAATTTGAAGAAAATAACAAAATAACTTCATCATGGTGGGGGAAACTCAGGGCAGTGCGTGTGCGCCTCACAACCACCTTCTCTTAGAGCTAAATGAGGGAACAATTACATGGTCTTTTGTTTAGAAGCAGCTGAAACAATGGGAGCCACTGCCCCAAATAGAGGTCACACATAAAATAAATCAGGGATCTGGTCTACGTGGGTGAAAAAATTCACAGTGGTCTGAATCAGACTATAACAGTGGCGGGGAAGGAGGGAGGGAGAGTGGATTTGTTTACAGCTGTGCAGAGAAGGGGCGAGAAGAAAAGGGTGAAGGGGCAGAAGCAGAAATAGAAGTAAGATAAAAGGGCCAGACAGCCAGAAAAGACCTGAAAACATAGCTAAGAAAAAAGCGGAAACAAAGGTGGAAGAATGGGAGGAAGAATACGACCATGCCCTGGTGAAAGAGAAGAACTATCAAAGTTTTTTCTGTGACTTAAGTCTTCCTGTGTTCCGAAGTCAAGTTTGTGCATGTGTTCAAGTCAATAAACAGGAAAAAATTAACATCTTATTCCTTTTCCTCTCTGGAGTTATGCAAGATCCAGACCCACTCTGTTTCTTTCCATGCATGTCCTCATGAATAGTTTGGGTGAGAGGAATTATCTTTTTGATGTCTTTGCAGAGGAGGGATATGTGGGCTCTGTCTATAGTGTAGTTCAGTAACCTGCAGAGACCCAGCATAGGCTAACACATTGGGCTCCTTCCATCCCTGAGATGGCTCCGAAGGAAAACCAAATATCAGCATTATGTGGTGAAATTCTCATCCCGGGTAGGTCTGTCTGAGTTTGCCTGTTAACAATGGACATTGAAAGATTTACCCCAAACCAACAAAAGCAGCTCTTTATTCATTAAAGTCATAAAATTGGAGAGGACCTTCTTGGCCACTAAGGTCAATTCCTTACTTTCCTTTGTTTTTTTTCTTAATTAAATTGTTAAAAATCCTCATGACCTGCTAAACATGGTTGTCTGGGCTTGTTTGCTGCACTGGTCTGGCTGTGACACAATTTCCCTGCTTTGATGGTTTGATACTGTTCATTTTTGAACCTTGTTAATTTTTCAAGGTTTATCAGTAAAACAAATGGAAGCGTTAGCTATTTACTTCTCCCAATGAGTTTTCCAGAGATGAACGGAATCTTTTCATTTGGAGTCTGAATGTAATTATGCCATTTTATGGATATCACTTTTCATTCTTCTGTCCTTAGATCTGATGATAGTTTCTTTTTCCCTCTTTTTTTTATGTTAAATGAGAAATTGCTCACTTTTGTCACTGGGAAAGAAACTGCCTCTGTGTTAGTTTCTGACAACCAGCTGGTATTTAGTTTTGGCTGACATGCACTGTATTCCTTTTGCTCTACTGAAATTTAAATTGCATTAGAAACAAAGAAGGAAAAAAAAAAAAAGGAAAAACAAAAGTAAAATAATGCCCCAGAAAGTTTCCAGCAAATTATAAAGGAGAGTTTCAATATTGCATGGCATCATTGACAATATCTGAGAGTTACTTGTAGTCTTCTTTTAAGCAGTTAGCATTTGATATTGAAAAGCAAATGTCAACCTAGAACACTGAGAACTGAGCAAAACTTCCTATTCATCCTACCTTCAACTTGAGTTGCTTGGTTTTTCTGTGATATTTTTGAGATCTTTATTCCTCAAATAGACACCACCCCCCCACCCCCCACCCCCCCGCATTTTTTCCGTCTGCATTCTTTCAGTCTTTTTTTCTTCCTGTTTCCCACTTTCCTCTTAATTGTATTGCTATGGGGGATGGAAAGTGAGGAAGAGTAAATATTAGGAAAGCACAAGTGGAAAGAAATAAAAGAAAGTTGTTCATACGCTTGTTTATTTGTCTTTCAGCAACACCTCAGATGTCACACTCTTCACATCACATAGCTCAAAACCACAAGCAAGTCCCAAACCATTCCTTTAAACACTAAAGAGATACCAAAGGTGAAGAAACAGACGCAGTATTCCATTTAATCGTCACAAAATGCTCAAATACCAGAGAGCTGTAGGTTAACAACAGTATGGCTGGTAGAGGAGATACCGCACACTGAGCACCAGCTCAGGACACTCTCCGGCTGGGTTTTCAGGGCAAAGAGTGGATACATGTGACGAAGAGCCCTTACAGGAGGGTTGCTTCTTTCATATTTAAACAGCTACTTCTTAATAGCCCCCTCTGTGTAACGTGGAATCAATGCCTCAATCTCCTTTGAACCTTCAGGCAAGCACTTGCGGTGCTACATTGGCTATCGTCTTCCTCACGGGAGCAGGAGCGAAGAGCACAGGGAGTCCTCAGGGATATGCTTTCTCTTCAAAGGAAGCATTTTCCACGGCTAGCCCTCTGCAACAAGCAGGAGCTGTGTTTCTGTTTCACTGCCTAGTTGAGCAGACACTAATTCATAGTACATTTCCCCTCCCCACTCACCCCTTTATCCAGAGCATGATAGATTTATTGGGCCAGGTCGTCATCTGGTGTAAATTGGCATTGCTGCATTGATTCCTGTGGGTCTGTGTTGATTTATGCCAGCTGAGGATCTGGTCCATTTTCATGATATTTGAACATCAATCCTTGCATCCCCTTTTCCCATCCATAGGCTTTTTCTGTCGTGCCTCTGAGAAGAAAACGCAAATGAGTTAAGGGGCTGTCACCAGCCCAGGGAAGAATTTGCTTTTCTTTCTTTGTGACTAGGGTCTCTCCTGTTAATTTCCATGGCAGGTCCCTCACAAGTTTCTCCAAAACTTGTTACCATGTCCTCCTGAGGATGTCAGCTCCTGTTGCAGACTGAAACATTAACAGGGGAAGTTATTAGCTATTCTCTTTACATACTGTCTTTCTTTATATCTGAATTATTAGAAGGATGAATGCTGGTCATCAAAAGAAATAATGAGTTTTAGAAAGTGAAAATGAAACTGACAAAAACAAAAGAAATCTGATCTCAACAGAGGGGTCCACAGAGAAGAGGAACAAAGAGGTAGAAGATAAAAAAGAAAAATTGAGAACCTAAAAGGAAAAGAAAAGAAAGAAAGGAGGAAAAAAAGAAGAACAGAAAAGTAAAGGAAGGTTTGGACTGAGAAAGAGAAAACTAGTTCCTCAGCAGAATTGAAAGCAATCATGGTACAGGCAGAAGGAAGAGAACTTATCATCAGACCTTGAAAGACTTTTTTTTTTTTTCCCCCTCCCCTTTGACTGAATAATATTAATATCTGTCATTAAATCTCAATACTGGATAGTCTCTTTGCACATGTGGCTTTGGTGGTTCCAGGCTGGACATAGGACTTTGCACTCAGAGGCAAAAGGCCATAGAAGCACAATGTCCTATAGCCACACAGAGCCTCGACAGCCCCCTTCCTTTCTTCCTGCCCCCCCCGCAACAAAAAAAAACACCAAACCCTGCAGAGAACAGCTGTCAAAATTGTCTAACCATGAAACAGTGCTGTACATCAGGTGTGCATTTGCTGTGGCAGAACTGCTCCTGGTTGAGGAAGGAGCATAAGAGCAAAGAGAGCGAAGGAAGAGTGAAGGGGGCGGGGGGAACAACAAAAAACCAACCTGCCAAGTGTTCTTCTTGCCCCTGTCTTTCTTGGTTTATAATTGATGAAGCCTTGTTACAGCTTTTTTGGGAAAAAAAATCTTTTTGATCACTCCTAATACAGAGACATCTTTTTCTTCCCCCCCCCCCCCCCCCTCCTTTTCCTCCACTCTGCTGATAAAATAAAAAGCTGAAAGGAGTTAATAATTAATGTGAATATTTTACCTATACTTATCCATTTGCTTTCAACAGTTTCAGTAATTGATTTCCTCACCTTGAGCCCATGCAGACTCCTCTTAATGCATTATGTCTCTAGTTTACTTGGTTGATACCTGTCTGTCTGCTGTTACAGGCAGCAGAGCCAGTTAGATTAGCAATGCTGTAATGGTGAGATCCTCATCCAGGTTCCTGCTTTGCCACATATCTTCTGTATGGTAGTGGCTATGTCACTTATTCTCTCTGTTTTGAGTTTCTTTTTATTCAAAACATCATGGTACTTTGCTACCTTCTAGGGAAGTGGTATGGAGGGTACATGTACCACAGGGGCATTCGAGTTAAGACCGCTTTATAGAACCTGCACTGACCATTGCACTTCTGAACAGGCAGGTGTAATTTGATATTCCTCTGGCAGACTTTTTTTTTTCCTCCTCCTTTTCTGCAGTGTTCAGAAAGGACATGTCTAACCTATATCATAGTATATGACTATTAACATTTGAATGGTTAATGTGGAGACCAGATACGATAATGGAAGACTTTCAGTGAAAATGGCAATGCAAAACTGAAAAAAAAAGTGTACTATTTTTTGCATGAACTTGCTGTGTTACACTCCCTGTCTTAAACTTTTACACCTTTACTCACCTTAGCTTGGCACTAGGGACATTTCAAGCAGTGGAGCATGAAATTTCTTGTTCTTCCCTACTTTGGGATGACAGAAATTCCTCCTGGAGGGCTACCCATGTGTAGCTATCTCTGTCTATGCTACCTTTGATTGCTTCTACGCAGTCTTCAGCTTAAAATATCAAGCTATTAAACTGTAAATCAGAGACTATACATTTTTAAATCTTGGGTTGCTTGTTTGCCTTAGAGAGATAGGAATACACTGCACTTTGTCTAAATATCTGGACCTTGAACCAAGCTTATGGAAATATCCCTCAGCGGCATCAGAGACACTCAGAGGCACCAGTGCTGTCTCTTGCATGGTCATGGTTCTCCATTACAGCTTCATAGTTCTGCAGGGTAATTCAAAGAGGACACTAATGAATCTTGAGGAGGGGTCATTTTGGGTGGTTTTTTTACTCCCCTTCACAAGCTACCAGATAGTTCTGGTGTCTGAACATGCTAATTGATGTAAATTTGTGTGACATCCTCCTAGGAATCACTTACCTTGTATCACAGATGGTCTCCTGGGAGATGTGGATCTCAGCTGCAGTCCTGTGAAGAAGAGCTAAGTGATCCTCTACCTTAGATGAACTGTGATCAAGACACTCTATAATACAAAGAGAAAGAATCTCAGGACAGCCTGATACAAGCTGCATAGAAAAATGAAATATGGAATTGCAAAGTAACTAATGTAAATGATAAAAAATACACTCTTAAGACTGTTTGATACCTCCCTTTGAAGGTTTCAAATGAATGGAGATAAAAGCTTGTTGGGAAAGTCTGCATTTCAATATGACTGATTTTGAAAAATAGATATTTTATTATACTTTTCATCAAAAATCTTCTTCAGAATTGTTGTCTGCAGTATGTTATGAAAAAAAATCCATAAACCTGCAGTCTTTTTGAATGATCAGGAACTGAACAGGTAAAAATAGCTGGGGTTTTGGCAACCAAAAATCATTATTTTGACAAAAAAAGGACTAGTGTTCTTTTTATAAGTATTGAACTTGTAAGTAACATTTTCAGAATTTTAATATTTTAGAAAAAAATAGTTTTGACAGAAAGGGATTTTTCTTCATTAAATACATCTTAATAACCTTAAACAATATTGTGAATAAAGAAAAAAAAAAAAAAAAAAAAAGTCTATCTCTTGTTGGGTCTATTTCAAATCATAGTAAACATATTTGCATAATCATAGGTCAGTTTGGCTACCTTCTTCCCATCATAAGGCAATGACCATCAGCCATTTGGAATTCAGACCTTTTGACTCTATATTACCCTTTTCCATCCCCAAGCTAAATGACCTATATGCAAAACCTATCAATGCATTTCAGAGCAATGTGTACTGCACAAACAAGAATTATGTTGATGGCTGCACAGTTCTCCTTTGCCTTTGATAGGGCTATTTCCATTTCATTTTAATTATTACTGAAGAAGTCTTTCACTGGATGTCTTACTGAGATTTTGGCTCTTAGCTTGCAAACAATGTATAATTTTTTTTCATGTTTGGTAGGAGCTGAGATCATCAAATGAGGCCAGCACTGACTTCTGACTTACTTACTTCAAGATATATGATAAGTTATTATGATGTGTCACTTACTTAATCATACTCAAGGGTGTTAATATTCTGTGACATGCCATGAATGATAAGGTGCTGTAAGTCAGAAGTTACCTTCTGTCACAACTGTCAAGCAGGACATGAAATCTGGTCCCACTGGTAAAATTTACTTATCTACCTACCTAATTTAGGACCAAGACTTCAATATGCCATTGCTGTACTATCCCAGGGAAGTATCATGTTAATGGAGCAGAAGTTAAGGAAATCTTGTTCAATTTCTTTACACATCACTTGTGAGTTTAACCACTGAATTTGAGTGTGCTGTTCTATGCATCAAATTTTTTTTTTCTTCACCATTTAAAGAAAAAAAAAAAACCAAACATTTGTCAGAGCAAGAAAGGTCTGCTTCCACACACTCCTCTTGAAATCAATGAGTTACAGATTTCACTGACACCAACAATGTCAATGTGGCAGAGAAGTACAGACAAATGTGATAATATTAGATCTACACAGATAAGGGTGAAGCAGCAGATGTCTTTAAAACAAAAGTGTTACAGAGGGGTATAAAAAAAATAGTATTCATCCCCACAGTACAAGAACAGTGGAGCAAACAATGATGTTATTAGGCACTGGGGTAAATATATTTTTTTTTGTCCATGAGTAATATACCTATCTTGTGTAACTCTTTGCCACAGAGTGTAATAGAAAACAAAAGTATACATTAGCTACAGAATAATTTTATTCATTCCTAAAAAATACATTTTTTTGATAATGTTAAATTGTTGATGAATATTGTTATAAGTCCTATTAAGAAGACCTAATTTCTACACCATTTCAAAGCAACTCTGGACAGTGCCAATGGCTGATCTAATGATTGGGTGCTAATCCAATAAAAGCAAGACAGAATCTCCTTTTCCGCTAAAATCATCATATTTTCTGGATGGGAAGGATGAGGGTATGTGACGTACTAATACTCTGCATTAAGAGGTTACCAAAGTTTCTATGATCTCAGGGTGATGAGTATCTTTTGGATATAAGTTCCTTGGTTCAGCTCATGGCATTGGCAAATAGCATTAAGTACATGCCAGTCTGTATGGAACAGAAATTAAAAACTCTGTGGGAAAGAAATGGATTCTTCTGAGCATCCTTCCAAGATCCACCCTAATACGACAACATATATAGTAAAAGTGTAAAATAATTTCATGAAAAATTACTCTTTTAAACAGTCAGTTGTCACTACCCAGACCAATGACTGCTATAGAAAAGGCAAATATTTTGAATCGGAGCAAGCCTTAATCTCAGAATTAAGGGGTCCAATAGAACAACCTATACCTGTGACTGTGGAGAAGATCCTGACTTCTAAACTCAATAGATAAGTTTCAGAGGGAGGGGGAAGGTGTGATTGACATAAAAAATATGTATCTTAGAGAGTCATGGATTCTGTTTCTCTGCCAAAACCAGTAAGAATATCTGCTCAAATATCTTTGAGCATCTAACCTGCTCTTCTCTGTTCTTCCTCCATAAAGCAGGGATGGTGACAAATCCCAGCCTTCTTGGATGGATCTGCTAAGGTTTGGCAGCGTTCAGGTACTATAGCAGTGAATTCCAGGTAAGTTCCTCTGATGGAAATCTCTGTACTGCTCTGAGCTACTAATGTCTCACTATTACCTTTGTGGCTAAGGGGAGACCTCACTTCAGTAACCAAGTAGTTGTGGCCAGGTAAATTCAGTCCAGTTCAGCCAATCCTTTTTGGCTTGCTAATGTAGACAATTTGATCAACCTACATAACAATTCTAGTATAAGGGAGCTTCTTTAAAGATGGAATGCTGTTCTAACTTCTACATGTGGCTTTTAACCTTACTGTAGGTCAAACAGAAGTCCCAAGGCTTTATGTTTTCCTGAGGCTGTCAGGACATTAGGTTATGGTTCCACATTTTCTAGTCTACACCCATCTCTCTTCCAAATACATAAAGAATAATAGAAGGAGGTCAGGGGCCAATTATTCTAATTAGTCACCAAGGTCAGAACAAGAAGTAATGGGATGAAGCTGCAACAAAGGGGAAATTTAAGTTAATGATTAAGACAAACTTTATAACTATTAGGATAGCTAAAGCCATGGAACAAACTGCCAAGGGAGGTCACAGAACCACTTTCACTTAGAAGCTTTCAAGGGCGGACTTATAATCAGTCTAACAGTAATGGCTTAAGGAAAATGAATTCAGTCTTGCTGTGAAGCACAAGCACAAGATATGCCACCCACTAGGGTCCCTATTCCAGCCCTAATGATTCAGAGCTGAATCTATAGGAAAAAAAAAAATAATTCTCTGTTCTTATAGAAAAGAAGGTTGAAGAGAAAAGGTGCTGATGTATATCTTGACTAATACTCTATTAATGTTCTCAGTATGTCTCACTGGGTGCCACTATACCTGAGAGGTTTTAAAGAACATTAACAGTGATTTCACCCAATACTTACCACTTTTATCCAAGCACCTCAAACCCCATTGCAAGTTTTGTGAAGCTCGATTAACCTATCAAGTTTCACAACAGGAACATGTTGTGCTCAGGTGATTATTGTGACAAAAGCAGCTGTGTCATGAGACTTGAGGATTTATTTCTAAATCATAATAAATAGCTTGAAGCAGTGCCAAATTCAGGATTGAATTGAAAAGATTGAGTGTATCAGGGAAAATAGGTGCTACCTTAAAGGCAGATAGACAATTAATAGTGCACCCTCGGTCCTCTGGGCCATGTCCACAGAGCTAGGTGAATTGGGCTTGGTGTAAAGTACATGTGGGTAAATGCCTCACGGTCACTTTTCCAGTCGGGTAAATCTTGGGCCAAACAAGGCATTGCTGACAGTATCATTTCTTTCGCACTCTGGATAAAGGAAAACCTCTTTCCAAAAAACAAGCCCTGGGAGTTCCTTATATTAATTCCTACACTGAGTCCAAAATCCATGTTTGAAGTAGGAAAAGAATAGCAAACCCATTTTAAGAACACCCAGAGATGGAAAATCTATCATCATCAGTGGTAAATAGTTTCTGTAGTTAATCATCTTATCGTTTAAATCTATGCTTTATTTTCAGTTTGAATTTCTGTAGCTTAAACAACCAGCCTTTGAACATTGTTACAACTTTGTCCACAATGTTCTTTACGGAGATCCTTACAGACTAATCAAATCTCCACGTTTTACCTCTGCCAAGTCAAATCATATGAAATATTGAATTCATATGGAGACACATAAGAAAAAATTATGTCTGAACCCTGATGTGAAAAAGATTTTACAAAGGGAATCGGAAAGAGCAGCAGTTATAGCCGTGTTTAAAAAATGGGTCACTACTTCCTTGCATTATCCTTCTGTTTGTATAGTCAGCTTTAATTCTTTTTCTTCCCTGGATTTGTAATGGCACACTTGGTCCCAATTGTTTGCTTACACCCAGCTTACCAAGCAATCTAGAGAGCTCCAACTAAGTCATCTATTTTGCTCATTATTTACTGCTATACCCAAATTTATGTCATCTCAAAATACTCTCAATAATGATTTTCTGTTTGTTTTTCTTTTTTTTTTCCCCAGGTCCTTGTTAAAACTATTTAATAATGATAGGTATGAACCATGACCTCTCTGGAATTCCACTGAAAGGAGTTTTTGAGGGCTGAGTGCTCATTTTATGTGATATTTTGGGATCCAATGCTCAGGGTTTTTTTTGTCTGTGCAAAGTAAGCTATATTAATTATTAAAACCCACACTACCAACTCCCTCTTCCCCTTCTTCTTAGAGAACTGTTCTAACTTCTTGTTGCAAGAATGTTCTTATAATCAGGCAACCCTTGTCCAGGACCTTGAAGTTTTCATTTGCGTATCATAACATCAGTCTTTCCAAGCTATAATGACTGATGCATTAAAAATGAATTTAGTCTACTTCACAATGTCTGATCATAAAAATTCAGTTATTAGTTTATTTTATATGGAAAAAAGAAAAGGCTATTTGGCACCTATTTTATATGATTTTTAGCTTTCTTCAAATGCCTTTAGTTTTCCAGAACAAGTCAAATGCAGATGAGAATTATGAAAAGTGTCAAAGGACACTTTTATCCTGGCTATTTCATAGCAGGAGCAAAAAACAGGGAGGGAGTATCCAGAAACAACAGTTCTGGTAAGCATTGATGGTAGCCCATACAAAGACAAGGCCTGGAAAATATAGGCCATCCTTAGACCAGAAGAGGCAGAAATTACTTCCTTCCCTGTCACTGTAAAAGTTTTTATCTTCTTACGGTCAGTTCAATCACACCAAAAAGGTGCTGCAGCTCCAGGTCAGGGGGAAAAAAAAAAAAAAAGAAATTACATTAAAAAGATAGCTACAGCAACCCTTTGAACAGAACAATTATGTCAAACTTGAGAGACTGGGCACCAATCAGCAATGTGACAATTGAATCCATTGCTGCAGACAAAATGCTGTAGTAAACGTTCAAGAGGCAGGGAAGGGAGAGGGGAGGAGGAAAAGAAAGAGGGAGATATTCAATTTGATCACATTAGGATTGATTTAAAGATTGTTTGGGAGCTACTTTCATTTTCATTTTAATATTATTAGGAGATAGCAGCATGTAACAGGCTTTGACACTGAATGCTGTGCTTTGCATCGGTTGCAGAAGTTGCCTGGGGAAGCAGGGGGGAGCGGGAAGGAATTGATCAGATTCTTCCTTTTTTCATATGGGAGGGAAAAAGTTGTGTGACATTTACAAAGTCATCTGTCACCTGAACAATGGGCTGGAAGACAAGTTCCTACGTTTCATGCTTTATATCTTTTTTTAACCCATACACATCCACTTTCATTGGCCTGAATTTAAAGGGAACACTCTATTTACTTCCAGTGATGAAAATCAGTTCCTTCTACTTACCCATCCACTGTTTGTCTCTCTCACCATTCATTCATTCATTCATTCATTCATTCCTCTTGTGTATTGTTCTCTCTCCACCTCAAACCCATTGTCTGTAGGTTTTCAGATGAAAACATGGAATTCATACTATTACTAACCTACCAGCCTCTAATAAAACCTTGTCAATAGATGTTAAAGCATTTTATAAATCATTCTAATAATGGGATTTGAGATTTACGACCTGTCCTTTTTTGGGGGTTAGATTTTCCTTTTGATGAAGAATCTGACAGAAAAAGTCATGGAGTGTGTTAACTGTTGTTAAATGGTGAAATAACAGTCAAACAGGAACTGCTGTATCCCAGGTCTGTGCTCTGCGTCAGAGTTCATGAACAGACGTGTAAAAGTTATCTAACAGTACTATGGTTTGACTATATGTTTTCAAGAAGGCTTCCATTAATTTTTTTTTTTTTTTTTTTTTTTACTTTTTTTTTTTACTAGTTCCTGATCTTTTTTCTTTCATTTCATCCCAAATCGCAGGACAGACTGTCTAGTGATTCAGCATTAAAGGCTGATCAGGGTTACACTGCTGGAGGAGGAAAGGAGGTGACTAAGAATGTTGGTCAATATGTGAGAAGGTTCTATCAGAGCAGAGTATTACAGGAGAACCTAAAACATTGGGGGACCAGCCCAGGTGTGAGACATGTGTCACTATGCAGTACTTCAGGTTCTCCACTATGTTTTAATTAGCTGTTCTTCATGTCTTCTTAATGTAGAGGGTTGTCAAACTTTCCCTGATTATTCACCTGGACATAATTTTAGGCTTTACTGTTTGGACTGAGGAGTGAAAATTTCACTTCTTCCTCCATTTGGACGCTACAGGGAGTAGAGACGGGATGGAGAAGAGGATCTGGGATGGAACAGCCCTTCCTCTGCTTCTCTTCATAGCTGTCGAATAGTTGGGAGAGGGCATAGAATTGATGGACCCCACAAAAATATTGCAATGAGAACAGCATAAGCAGCTGAAGTTTCTGAAAGGCATTAATCTTCTCTCCTTTCCTCAAATTTGGCATCTAGGATATCAGATACACTCATGACCCCCCACAAGAGCTGGTCGGCAGTGGCTTCTTGCTCTAAATGCGGAACAGCTTCTTCAGCGATAACACTGTGCATGGCAAGCAGGATAAGAAATCAGTCAGTTTACGGATCGATGGTACATTGCCAGTCGCATCCCAGCCTGGGGGAACATGCATGTTTCTGTTAAAGTCAAACACCTTCCCAGAGGGAGCCTACATGTCTCATTTTCTTGTGGAAATCATAGGTCTCATCAGTGCAGTAATTCAGTATGTCTCAAATATTTCAGATTAGACAGGACAGCTATAATCTTTTTCTTTTTCTTCTTTCCCAGAGGAGGGAAATTGCTTGATTCGCTGAGCTGTATCTGTGGCTGTTTCTCTATAGGTACTTACGTGAAGAAATTATTGAGGTAGAGTTGAGTTTTGCACTTGACTTTGAAAGTGGTCTGTCTGAAAGTGTTGGCCAGCATAGAAAAAACGCATAATTTGAAGGAATTCACTGGTCAGACAAGATATGAATAGAGGCACTTTTTATGTTATTATTGCAATGACTGGTGGAGAGAAGGTTCACTTCTTAATTATTTCTGCATAACCCCAATGCCTGGGGATCACAGAGAACACAACTCAAGACCCAATCTATTGCTTTCTGTTGCTGACAAGATATACTTTTCCTGGGTGGATGACATTGTTACCAGGTTGAATATTCATGTCTAGTTTCAGCTTTCTCCCACTTAGTTTAACTAAGAATAGACAAGCATTTATCTATCATCTGGTAAATAATGTCAAGTCTGGTATTGCCAATCAACTGATAGGGTGGACTTCTTCATGTAAGTAGGATTTGCTTTGAAAGTGTCATTGGAAGAAGGAAGTATGGTGGGAGCTATGCAGGTCTAACCACTGCAGTAGAGGGGAATGCAGCCTGCACTGGTTGACTTCTGAATAAACAGGTTTTCCCTATTCTGACTTTGAAACAAGTGTTGATGCCTTACCTGCCTGCCTATAGCAAAGACTACGGCATTCAAGTCCTGGCTGGGAGGACCCCTGCCCTTAGCAGTTTTTCAGGTAGTTAATGTGTTTTATTATTCTGGGTGGTGCTGGTACCTGGTGCTGAAGGTACTTAGTTTTCTATGCCAGATGTAATACCAGGGATCATAGCTCTGGGCTGTGCTTCCACTGCAAAGGACAGGCACCTAATTCTAATTCCACTGGATCTGTTAGGATAAACCATGCTGCCCTGCTAGCTACTGCATACTGCACTAGTTTGAAATCTCTGGCCTAGGTAACGTGAGTAATTTGGTGTTAACTATTGTATCTTTAGAGCAGCTCTGTGATCAGTATAAAACTGAGCAAGTGGTAAGAATCATACCCTGGTCTTGAATGAGATCTAACATCTGGCTGAGCCACAGTGAGCTCTGATTCAAGCTCTACCAATGCACAAATAGTTACATCAAATTTATGCTCTTGTAACTCAAACTGCAGTCTATCCATCTGACTTTATTCTTACAAGACTCAATCCTCTTTATGTTTACATTTCAGATGACATCTTCCCCACCTGACACCTTTGTTTCTGCACTGAATTATTGCCTTTCAGTAGAACAGAATTAGCCAAGATTCTCTCTGTCAAAGCTCATTGCAATTGTTACAAACCTTATCTGCAAACACATCCAAGTAAATGTAATCATTTATGCTTCTAACACTTGGAATTTAAAACCGCTATAAATAATTATCATTGCACTAAATAACTAGAGCAAAGGCTCTTCAAGCTAAGTTTTTACAGTGTCGGGTCAAATCTGTTGTAGGTGTAAATTGATGAATAGAATAAGAATTACACTAGCTAAATAGTGGACCCAACCTTGCCAGTGAGCCTCGTTCCTAAGAGCAGCCACAAAAGCCTCAAGCCAGCTGTTCTGTCTGGTTGATCATGAACCACTGCCTTTGATCAGAAAAGAAGGGCTGAGATGTGCTGAGGTTTATTTACTGCAGGTGTAACATCCAAGTGTGCTCTCCCCAGAGGAACTTCACAGTCTGTGGTGACACCAGTGGGATTATAGCAGCGATCCGTGTGGCCCACCACCTTTCAGAGCCATCATGTAAATACCAAATTTCATTTCCACTAATGACACTGCAGGTAGATTGCTAAAATGGTTTACCCACACGGGAGGACCAGGAGATGTTTATAACTTCACATCTCTGCTTCTAGCCCATGTTTTTCATGCTCTTTTATCATGGCTACACACTTTCCATTTGCTGCTTCTCCCTGTAGTACAAATCTCTTCCCTCAATTTACTCCCTTGAACCTCATTTTCTGCTATTTTAACTTCTACTCTTAGCACTATCTATGCTTCATCAATAAATCTCTCCTCCTCATTTATCTCCCTGAGAATCTCAGTTCCTATTTCTATCACTTTTGCTCTCTACCAAGAAGTCCTTTTCTAGTTTGACATCCCAGCCCACTTAATCACAATGTGGAATAGGGAGATGCCTTCCTTCAGCGTGGTTGGCACAGCACAGAGAAAAATTTGTTGCCAACAATGGCGATGAATAAACCTTTCCAATGATCATTATCATGATGAAGTGATATATTTAACACATCCCAGAGGCTTTAACCCACTTCAGAACACTATTAAGGAACTGGTGAAATTGGAGGTGGCACTTGGGTTGTCAGACTCAGGTTCTCTCTGCTCTGGGGGGAATTTTTTTAGAAAAGTAAACAGCTAAACCTGCTGATTTCTACAAAGTGCCAACCCTGTCTCCTTCCTATTCCGGATATCACTTCCCATTTGGACCCATAGGGGACACAAAAAGACAGCTACAGATTGAATAGCTCCTGAAGTAAACGTGCCATTTTATTCAGCATACTGTTCAGGTTTTCCTTTTGTTTTAAATTGTATGGCTGTATCTAGCTCAGGTCCAGAGTAATTCCATTTTATACACAGTTTGAAACTCACTGTAGATGGTTTTGCAAGAAAAAAAGCAGCAAAGAGCTAGCCCTTCTATTTACACACTTACACAAAAAATAAACACTTCGAGATCTGCATGCATGTGTGTATAAGTGCATTTTGCTTATCATCAGCACTCTGGGCTGGAAAGGCTTGGCCTATAACATCATGTACCCCATTTAGGAAAAATATGTTGTATATTGTCTTTTCTGTCAAAAGCTCCAGGAGAGTTTAGACGGGTGCTGCACTCTATGCCTTCAACTGAATTTGGCCAGTACGTCGTTCTCAACTGTTTGTTGCACATGCATGAAAACTACCTAGGCATTTTCAGTGAACACAATTAGTATTTATTAAAGACATTTCATTAATTAGCTGGCACATTTGTAAAGAAATAGTGTGGGTTTGGGACAACACAGTGTTGTGTTTTGTTAAATTGATACAATAGCTACCATGTGGAGTCTCAGACTTGTTGTCATTTACTGTAAAAAATAACAAAATACTTATTTACACAATCTGGAAGTCACAAGAAAGAGGAGAAACACACCTGGATCTTTTGTCATAAAAGGAAGTTTGTATATCTGAAAAATTGATATGGCTGTAATATGCAGGATCATGGATGTTTTAAAAGAACGATATTTATCTAACACAGCAAATGCAAGTTGAGATCGACATAAAAAGCCTTCCACACCTCTTTAGATCCACTTTTGTCTCCTTTGTTTACCAGAGACTGGATCGGCCTGAAACTGTGTGCAATAATCAGAGACATCTAGTGGCTGACTGATAAATTGCAAATAAACACATAATTACATGCAGTTCTTTCGTAGGTGCTCAAGACACATAAAGAGCTGTCTTGAGGTTTTAAGGATCCCTTTCTCCCAGTCCTTTCAAGTGGGATACTAGGGATTCGTCTCGTTGCAAGAAACCTTTCCCCACTCACTGAACTACAGGTGATGCTTCAGAGCTCCCTTCCTTTAATTCTCTCCTGTGAGAAAGTTTAGGGATCCTCTTTTGCCTCCTCTGTCTGTGCTTTGCTTAATGTATTCCTGTCTAATCACTCCCAATGCATTTCAACAAACAAACAATTAAAAAGAAAAAGGCTGCACTGAAGAAATTGATGCTTCTTTTCTCTGACCCTGAAAGAACAGTGGAAGTTTCTCACTGTGGAGAAGTCATAGGGCTAAGGTTAGTCCCATAACAATAAAAATATCTTTGGTTTCCTATTCTGTTTTACTTTGGTTTCTATTACTTTGAAACTTCCCTGGCATTTTACTGCTGATGAGAAGAGCTAATAGAAACAGTGAGATTTTTTTTCTTCTTCTTCTTTTCCTTCCTCCTCCCCAACCACATGCCCCCCCCCCCCACCTCCCCCCCCCAAAATGTCCAGCTTGTGTGTCTGGGTTTTGTTAGGTTCTGAGTTTTTGTTTGTCGTTTTGTTTGGTTGGGTTTTTTAATAAGGAAATTTGCTCGTTACAAAATAGGGTCTTCCCTACCCTTGGCAGGCTAGCTGCTGATATAAACCTTTAGTGTATATATAATTAACCCTAAATATTCTGTTTTTCTGTTCTAATTTGCATGTTCCTCCCAGGAAATAAATTTGTGGCTGTTTGTTCAGTTTTAGAGCTGCTGTGCTTATATCTAAAATTATCAAATTAATGTATCCAGTTGTTGTTTTGGAAAAAACATCACCGAGTTGTTTAGAAATGATCTTAAAGGGAATTTTCTCCTTCCATCCCGAAGAATTCCTTTTGCAGTGGCCCTGAAACAGGGAATAAAGTGGTGACCCCTTTTTGCCCGAGATACCCCTGCTTGCACAGAGCAAAAATAAGGGCAAAGCTCCAGAGAAAGTGCTGCCCCAAGGGAAGAGAAACTCCTTGTGCAAAGCAGCTGGCGCAGGCACACTGCAAGCTTCAGTCTAGATAAATCCCCACTTTCCTTTAAAGCAAACAAACTCCAAAATCACTCAGAACAAACACACTCCAGTCCAAACCAAGTCAAGACAGCAAGCAAATACACTCCAGAAAACACCAGGCAATTAGACTCGTAAAGTCAGTTTAAACACAGGCACAGCAGATCAGCAAACACTCCCTTCCCTTTGTGGAAAACAAACACAGGAGTCAGCCCCGCTGCTCTCGCCGGTAGTCCTGGCCCCCGATTCCCTGGAGGAAGGAGGACCACGTCTCTCCCCTGCTGTATCGCGCTCAGTGCGTCTGGCTTCCTGACTGGGAAAGGCAATGTTGATATAACTTTGCTAATTAGAGTGGTCTGTATGCTTTTCCTATTATTATAATTGCTATTTTATTTGAAGGGGGTGGGCTGGGTAGGAAGCGGCTTTGCCAAAGAAGGACCTGGGGTGGTCCTGTTCGACTAGTTGACCATGAGACAACAACGTGCCCTTGCAGCAAAGAAGGCCAACGGCCTCCTGGGCTGCATCAGGCAGAGCATTGCCAGCAGGTTGAGGGAGGCAATCCTTCCCCTCCACTCAGCGCTGGTGTGACACATCTGGAGCGCTCTGCTCCCCACGACTCGAGAGGCATGGATGGATTGGAGAGACTCCAGCAAAAGACTGTCAAGATGGTCCAGGATCTGGAGAACAAGATAAACACAGAAAGGCTGATGGAGATGAGTCTGTTCACCCTGGAGAGGGTGACATTTTTTTGTGTGTCTTTGACTGCCTCATAGGTACTTGTAGAAATATGGAGTCAGATTAGTCTTGGAGAGGTCCAATGAAAAAAAAGAGAGATTACAGGCAGAAGTTAAACATCGCGCTCTCAATTTCTCATCAGGGTAGAGTATTCATCTTGACTTTCAGACTCTCTCCTTTCTCCATGCTGAATAACTGCTGAGCTAAATAGATGGGGAAGGCAAGGGCCAGGAGCAAAAGATGGGCCCCAAACTAGGAAGTGCAAAGTTAGCAATGTGGGTTTCCTCAGTCTGTCTAGTGCTTTGCCTGCTACAATTCCATCTTCGTGTTCCAGATTAAACTTTCTGAAGAAAAATGTGTTGTGTGCAGACACCACCAGCAACATGAGAGCTTCTGTACTGGATGTAACAGGCTTCACTTTCTAATAGCATGTCACGCGCAACAGTACCACTTATTTACAATGGAAGCTTCAAAAAATCTTGCATGAGCTAACTGAAATATTCCTGCTGTCCTACAAGAAGCAAAAGTGTGTCTTATAAGCAGGCAGGGCAGGGCTCCGTTTTATTTAACACATTGCAGTCCCAAACGTCTACTGAAGTTGCTAAAACCTCTTTTTTTCCAGAATGAGCACTGTAGGGTCAGCCATTAAGGCTGAGGAAGAAACCTTGTGTCTTTATTTTCCAAATTCCTTTTCTCTGTCCTTTTCACAGGCTTCTAAAGATCTGCGCTGTGGCAGAACTCAGTTAAGTGAACATTCGCAGAGCTTTTGTACTAGATTTAGACCATACTTGTCTCATCTAAGGCTATTTGTAGGAATAATGTAGCTGTGAGTAAACATGTAACAGGAGTTTGCATTTGTGGGACTACTTCTAGAGATACTTCTTCATTATAATTTGGAAATCATACTCGAGCCAGAGGACACAGGCCATCTCTAAACTAGGAGAAAGGAAACCATCTTAGTTATTACGGTCCCATAAAGATCTTATAAACTTGAGCTCAGAAGCGTGCATGCTTAATACAGCTTCCTGCCATCTCGCCTTGCTTGTCTGTAACTTCCAGAAGACAATCGTGTGAATAAATCTATGATGCATTTACATCCTCATCCAACCAGACAAGGTGCTTCACTATATTGAGCATTAAGCATGAAAGCAGATTTTGCATGTATGTTTTGTCCTTCAACGTTGCAATATCCTGTTTTCAGCAGAGGAAAATTCACATTAATTTTAAGCATGAGCTGAATTATCTGTCCAAATGAGATCTTCCTTTACATGTCCTGGATGGTGTGGTGGTTCTGATGGTCACAGACAGCAAATATGGACACTCATGTTGTAATGAAAATAGCCAGGTTTCCTAAGAGTGCAAACCAATACCTGCAGTGAATTTATTGGTTCCTTCTTGTCTTTTGTTTTTTTTAACAGATAAACTAATTTCTCCAACAAAAATACCAAAGAAAACTTTGGAAAGAGGTATTGTGGTGTGGTTTATGCAGGAGTAAGCCTTTCATGCTTGCCAGCTACAAAGGGATAAACAGTAGAAAATGTGAGTTGCAGTTATGATGCATATTATTTCCTTAAACAAATTCAGATGACTTGTGTGTAGAAATTACTCTCAGGTACTAGCCTGATAACAGTGTCCTTTTCCCTGCCATTTAAATCACTTAATGTGGAAGGTGCTGGAAAAAAAGAGGTGGTAACTTAATAGTCCTTGCCTCAAAGAACAGACTATCAGACCTCTAGGGCACCTCAGCTGTTCTGTACGATGAAATAAAAGTATAAGGCACCTCAAAGAGTGTTTTCACAAAGAAAAGTCAAGGGATGAGAAAGAAGAAAAAAACCCCACACTGAATACCGGGGTTTGTCAGAAAATCTTGGTCATATGTTGAGCTCAACCTCCTGATCAAGACTGCAGGTAGCAGCCTTCAATCATTTGGTATCTAGTAGCCAGGACCCCTCGTCAGGGGCCGTCTCATACATCTCGTCTTTGAATTAAATGCATATGGCTCGCTTCTTTTAAGGGAGGCGAGAGGTGTTTTACCACACACCTGTCTTCTGATCTCTCACTGTCTATGACATTCTCCAGGAGCCTAAAATCTCTGTTCCTGTACCCTGACGGAGTGCAGGTCCCTGCCCCTCGGGCTGTGCTGGGTGGACTGTGAGGGTCCCGGGGCAGGAGGTGTGGGGTCTGCAGGATGCTTCTGGGGGGAGAGCTCTGGAGCTTAAGGCTGTACACTTATTTTCTAATTTGAATGGGAAACCGAGGCAGTTCTGGGGTAGAGACTGGAGCCACAAACCACCACACGGATTTATGCAAGGTGAGCTCCCCGAGAGAAGTGACAGCACTACAGCTGTGTCCTTTGCGGAAGAGCGGGATGGGGGGGGGGGGGGAGGGGGGGTCAGATATTTCCAGCATTGCTTCAGGAGGATGAACAATCTGTCTGCCTAATGTCCTGGCCGTGTCTGTTGTGGAAGAGGAGAACGCAACTATGGGTGATCCTTCTGGTCAGAGAGGAAGGTTCTGTGATTTTACACATTTGAAGGCAGTCTTCTACCGCTGGGTAACAGCACCAATGCTTCTCCATCCCTTCTGCACAAGTTGCTCCATTTTGGTGAAGCTAATTGGTTTAATGTATGAGCAGAATCCTCTGGTCCAGAGACTGAGATTAATGTCAGAGTTTTCAATGATTTCAGGGATGTCCAGGGCAGAAACCAAGGCTAGATTCCCTCCTCTTTTCATCAGTCTGTTTTAGGGACCTGTCCAACATGCACTGAAGTCAATAGCAGGCATTTCATTAATTTCAGTAGGGAGTAGTTTGAATCTCACATGTTTCAAGAACATTAATTAGCATTGTATCCATCACCCTATGAAGCAAGTAGGGATGGTTTGGTGTTATACTGAAAAGTTATTTACATAGAAAACTTTCCCTTTGAGTGAAAATGTTCACTTTTATACAACTTTCCTGGTTTTCTGTAGGGGAAAGGGGAGACAAATAAAAATAAAACTTTAAAAAAATAAGAACTTTTATGAAATTTAATGAAACTTAAAAACCAAAACAATATACAGCAAATTAACTTACTTGTTTTCCTGTTCCAAACATTTTTTTTTGTTTTGTTTTGAAAGCTGTGTATTATTCGTATTTTAGGTTTAGATGAAAGTAAAATGGGATTTTAGTATACAAAACATTTTTACCAAAATCCAAGGGCCCGAAGAAAGAGGTCTCTATGCATTTTGGTTTAGAAGAGAATGCCTATGTCAGGAATTTACAGGAAAATTTTAAACAAAATCCCATGAAAATCAATGGTGGTTTTGATTAGCTTTAGCAGCAAGACAGATGTGTATATCTTTTTTTCTTTTTTCTTGTTTCATTTTTTTTCTTCTTTTTTTTTTCTTTTTTTAAAATATGGTTTGTTAATGAACTGTGTTTTTTGTCTTTACTATTTGGGGCAATTTTTGCTTAATGTTTCACTCTTTTTTGTTCTACCTGATGTGTCTGTGGTCTGCAGTGGCAGTGACTTTCTTGGTTTGTCTGCAGCTGTTAGTGCCGTTACTGTAATATTTCCAAATGACGTATCAGAACCCCACTGTGCTACATGATGTACAACTATTGAATCAAAACATGGCCCCTGAAATATGAGGCAGGAGAATACAGAGAGGGGAGCACAAAAAGAAAGCAGAAAAACCCAAACCAAACCACAGCAAAAAGAACAACGTTGGTTGATATGATAGACTGCAACCTCATTTAGCTCTCATGCAATTCATTCCCAGTATTAAAAATAGAATGTAAAGCACTAAGTTCTAGGAGAAATGTTACACAGCATGATAAAAGCAAATCAAAATGCTACTTTTGATTAACAAACACTTTTGCTACATTTCATGGGCCACATTCATGCAAAGAATGGATTGTTGTGGCACTAACGGGATAGCACCCATTGATGCCTCAGTAGGATCTGGCTGTCAGGTGTTTCTATTAGAACATACATTAGCCTTGTGGCATGCTATTTAACTCAAACTCGGTGTTTTGACAATCAGAGTTGTATTGCCAGCGAATCACATAAATTTGATTCTCAGCAAGAACAAATAGTTCAAGCACCACTACCATAGTGAGCTATAAGATAGATTTACACCAATCTATATCTAGTTCGACTTGCCTTCCTTCAGCAAAGACTGTAGTTAACTCTCCATGCCAAATTCATGGGCTTGCCTTTCCCCTTCTTTTTTGTTCTGATATTAAAATGGATTCAGAGAAGAAGTTCTACCTTAAAATTACAAAATAAAAGGATATCTTACAATGGATTCTGTACTGATGTCTTTTATGTCTTACTGGGGGAAAAAAAAAAGAAAGAAAAAAATATTTCTGGGCCTTTTCTTGTTTTGTTATTCTCTTTCCTTTCTTTTCTTTTGCTTTGAGTATCAGCCCAAACCAGTGATAGTGCTCTGCTTCCAGGGGCCAGAAGGGTTAAATTCCTCCCACTTCGCTCAGTCTCTGTTGAAGCTGGAGTTACACTCATCAAGGATCTAGCATGGGGAGGGATGGATTTCTTAAGACAGCCTGAGGGCTCCAACAGCAGCCTTCGCTTTCAATCAATGTCGAGAGGCACGAGTGGAAATTCATTCAGTGAACAGTCGGAGGTCTTCGCCTGTCCATACAGCCGCCTGGCACACAATCCCAAGCACAAACTGGTGGCGTCTCAGCTGGAGATCTGACATTTTGCCGAACCACCGTTTGCTTGAGAACTGATAATTAAACACTCCTTCTCCTTTAAAAAAATAATAAAAAGGTAGATAAAAACCTAAGTCAACTCTGCTGGTAACCTTGGAGGCTTCCTTTTGTCAAGGTCTCAATACATGCCAAAATGTATTCTGTTCAGGATCGGTCCTGGCCGTACAATTGCCTTTTCTGTTACCTGAGCGTATTATTCTGACTGTTTTCATTTGACTTGCCTCTGGGATGCTGTGCTGCTCTGGCAGAGAGATCTGCGTGCTGGCAGAGTTCATGAACTCACGCTTGCAAACTGATCTTTGCCCTGTGTGTTTCTAAATATTTTGGTGTGTATGTAACATGACAGAATGTGACTTTGCACTGAAAAGCCGAAAAGACACGAAGAGGAAGAAACATCTCACATCCTCTCCTTCCTCCGCATCTCCCCCCTCCTCCAATCCTGTCAAGTTTTATTATGCTCAGAAGGCAACCAGGTGAGTCATAATATTTAGCCAATACTGGGGGAAGGGAAAGGGTTTAATTAATTTCATTACACATTAACAAAGTCCAGCTCATGACTCAGTGGAAGTCTATACAGTCTTTTGCAGACAGATGGGAGCTTACCCTCTCTGTCCTCTGAGCTTCCTGGATGAGGTGCAGATGCATTAACACAGCTTATTAGCTGTTCTGCAGTGCTGCTTAAAGTCTAATGCCACTGTAAAACAGCCAGGCAACCCGTTGCTTGAAGTTGGCTTGGGCTTGGTCAACTCATATTGAAGGCACTGGTTTTTTCACTTCTACCCACAGAAAAAAAAAAAAAAAAAAAAAAAAACCGTAAGCATATCCGGAGGTGTAACTTAAAGCATCAGAGAAACAGCCCTGGTGTCCCGTACAATCAGATGTCAGCTGGTATCATTCACCTATGGTCAGACGAGGCATGAACTCTGGTTCTAGTGCAGAAAAGTAATCAAGCCTAGGTACTAAAAGGGCAGGGGGCAACTGATATACTCCATAGCTTCATGTCAGGCAAGGAATAGATCACAGTCAGAGCAGAGGACTGGAGAAGAGATTCTGCCCTCTGAATACACCTCTCATTTGTGTCATAGTGGACATCCTTACCTAAAGGTGGTCTTGGTCCACTGATTCCAGCCTTTGTTCTAACACCAGTTTTTGTTTGGGTTTTTTGTTGTTTTTTTAGTTGGTTGGTTAGCTGTATTTTTTTCTTTTTTCTTTTCTTTCTAAATTTGTGCAAAAAGAGCAAAAGATCTAGTTCCAACAAAGTCACCTCATAAGCAGCAGGCCTTATACCTGCACTCCAAGTTTCTTAGAGGTGCCAGGTGAGGGATAGCTCAGTTTTACTTTCTCATGATACGGAATTTTTATACAGCACATATGCAGCTGAATCCCAGTTTGCAAGAAGGAATTGCACTGATATTGCAGTGGGATATAAACAGAAGCAAGGACAGACTAAGCAGAGGGGCTGGCCTAAAAGTTTTGACAGAAAAGAGTTTTAAGGTGTATAGTCCAGTCGTCCCCTTTTATGTAAGAAAATATTTGTAGGTAAATGAGCACTGAACTGAGATTCCTGTTACTGTTTCCACATCCCGCCTAATATTCCTGTGTGCTTCAATGTCTCTTGTTGCATGAACAAGCCCAAGGCCAGGCTAAGTATTTCTAGGCCTCTGCACTACCTCTGTAAAACTCACCGCACAAAAAACTTCAGAGTCAAGCAATGGAGTCCAGCTTTACAGTCCAATCTCATACCAGGAGTCATATTAAAATAAATAATGAAATTAAAATAAATAATTAAATTAAATTAAATTACATTAAATCCTGCTTAAAGGTTCCTCTCTCACTGTCTTGATTCTCAACTGGCAGAGACAGGAGGAAGGGGCATGGTTTCAGACCTGTCCAACCTTTGAACCCAGGCTGCTGCAAAATCTCTGCTGTTGCTCTCTGAGACATCCAGAGGCAGCAGTAAAACTGAGCGAGCAGAGAGAAATGGGAGTATTCATCCACACTGCCAGTTTGGGGTTGAACTAGGTGGGTGGTGGGCTTTGCTTTTCCAGATAGGAAGTTTCTCCTCTTCCATTTACTCTTCCACTTGGCAGATGAAGCAGGAAGCATTGGAGAGACAGTGCTTCAGGGAAATGTCTCTGGGGGTCGGTGTCTCCTGGGTCAGGAAAGCTTGTCCACACAGCATTTTCCAGGGCAAGGCCCTGAGGTGTTTAGTCAGCAGTCAGATCCCCTCCCCTATAGTTTTCCAAGACTGCAATCTACTCCCTAACCCTTTATTTGGGAGACCTGGAGGCTCTTATTAAGGAAAAAAGGGTTAACGAAGGTGAACAAATAAAGCCAAAAGCACATCATCAAGGAGCAAAACAAAGAGTAGTATTTACGAAAGATACAATGACCTGAGAAGTGACTACCTCTATTTATTTTTGGTTTAAACCAGCATTGGGTACCTTCAGTATGTCACAGAGCACTAAGGGCAATGGAGTCCTTCCCCACTTCACCACCCCGTTGCGCAGCCTGCTCTCTCTGTCCGTTGTGCATACCAACGAGCTCCTCTGTTCCGTTTTCTTACACATCACATCCCTATGTGATGCTGCACACAGAACAAATAGCAGCAGTGCACTAAGCCAAACATATCTTGTCAAGTGAGTGCCATTACAATGTAAGGATTGATTTGCTGGCGGAGATCTTGCATATAAGCAGACATAGAAGCAACAGCCAGGGTTAACAAGTTTCCATGTGGAGAATTTATTAAGAGCACAATAACAAAAGGACAAGCCTGTTGTTGCCTTTTTAGATCCCAGCTACTGCAGATTTGGGTTGGCCTCAGAACTTTCTGGGATGAGACAAGGAGAGTCTTACATTTATACAGGCATTCCCCTCAGTCCCTGCACCTCTTCCAGGCAAGTGCTTCCAGCAGGTAGCTGTCTTTTGGGATATTAACGTTCACATACCCTCATTTTTGTTGTCAGCTGGGGCCTCTAGCAACCTGCCGCTGGTGCTAACCTTGTCAGTTCTCCCGGGATAAGCTGGGAGGGTCGTTTTTTGACTAAGAGCTACAGTGACATCCCCCAACTTTGTGGGAAATGCTGCTGGTGACGCACATGTGGAATCCACTTCTCCCCTGCCAAATACGTCTGGCACCAGCGCCAGAATCTTGAGCTTTGAAGAAACACCACCTTCTAGATAAGACATTGAATAATTACTTGTGTTAGCAACAGGTTTTCTGGCTCTGGCAAAAGTAGAACGTCGTTAGGCACTTGACCAGCTTCTTGTAATTCCATCTGAATGCAAAGCTGACTTGAGATCTTTGCCACATAGTCCGTATCTCTCAGCACGGAGACTGCCTTTTTTTCTCCCTTTCCAGAAGCAAATGGAAGTTCACATGAGTATTTGACCAAGTTTGCATAAGGTATTGTGTAATGGGCTCATATTGGATATCGACGGTACATTTGCAGGGAGATGGATTGAACTGACATGACAAACCATTTGCAGCCTTCATAGCTATTATTCTAGAAGACACCTTATGGTTAAGTGGAAGCTGAATTGACTCAAGACTGGGACAACCCAAAAATATATTATTATTTTCTTCTTATTATTTTTTGGAAAGAAAAAATAGGATCTTGAATTATTATGTTTTTCTTTTGCTTTTTTGAAAAAGGCACATGACATTTGAATTCCAAAGGGCCCCACGTCCTTGGGGAAATATTTCCAAGTTGATATATTCAGTTTTAAATGAAAACCAAAAAAAAAAAAAAAAAAAAAAAAAAAAAAAAAGTTGATTGATATTTTTCAGAAATTCTACTTCTTAGGAAAGTATAGGATTAATAAACTTTTTCTTTTCTATTTGGCTCCTTACAGATAGGAAGCCTTCATATTAATGCCAATGTGATAAAAAAAGTAGCATTTATGAGACACTGATCTTGGTGCTGTAAAAAGGGGTAGGAGTAAAGAGTTGTAATGTAAGACTTGAACTGAAGAAACAAGCACATTTTGTCAGTAGTGGTCAAAACAAAAATCACATTTTTTAATGTAAAATCACAGTGTTAATTTTCTTATCATGGCTACACTAATTTCTTTGGGAATTCTGTACTTATTAGATAGAAAACTCTCCCATAACTTTCATCTGTCTGCAATCCTCTTCATCTGCCTCTGAACAAACATGCTACATAGCCATGCATTGGACTCTGTGGGTAAATATTTGTCACGGTCCATCTTATAGCAGGCTTCAAATCAGAGCCAGGTTAAACAGCATTATTCACTGTGGTCCAATTCTGCAAAATACTCAAGACACAGTAAACATGCTTCCCTGATCAACAAAGTGTTTAAACCTGGTTTACAATTTTATAGGTGCTCAAGACTCTTGAAGCTAAAGGCACCCCAGAATTTTTTTGTGCATAAGTATAAGCTTAGACACTTCATTGAAAAGGCAGTGCAGAAGAATTGCCATCACAGCATAAGGCTTTGTGAAAACATTAAACAATTTACAGTCATTACTTTGCAAACAAATTGTAGGTCATTCATGGGGATTAAAGGCTATTTCAGATATTATTATTTTTCTCCATATTTATTTATTTTTGTCATTTTTCTGAAAGCTCAAACTAACTAGAGATCATTTAGTCTTCCAGGCCTGGGGGGAAATATTCATAGGACATCCCTTTCAAAATATTAAGAGCAAAATTGTATGAAACCATTTTAATGCAAGGGAAAAATAATCATTTCTGAGAAGAAGTAATGTTGAATGTTGAAAATTATAACAATGTTCATTATTCTGTTGGGTTTCAGAATGAGTAGCCCCTTTGCACATATTTACCATTAAGATATAACCATGTTGTTTGTTCTTTAATTAGTTTTCTAAACACATAACAAACTAAACTGAATAAATCAAAATGACCTTTAAATTCCCAGAATTACAGCCTATTTAAATGGCCATAATAAGGTAATAATAACCCAAGCTAATAGCAGTTCTACTTCCCATACTCTATGACCGGCCATGTGATATGCGACATTACTAATTTCAGTGTGATTACAAATTATTCCCATAGTTCAGGTTTAATACAGTATTGATGTTGTTATTAATATTGATTTGTCAGTAAAGATACAAAGAAAAGCCAGTCCACTTAATGTCAGTTGACAAAGTCAAAACAACTAAAATAAAAAAAAAGGGGGAAAAAAACCCCAAACACACCACCTTACAGCTTAATCCACACAGGGAGAAGGAAGTACAAGTGAAAGATAGTGATTTAATTTCATTAAAGGTGTACTTAATCTGAATTAAAGAAGATAAAGGGGAAGAAATGATACACACAGCAAGTATCCGCTATTAGGGCATTTCTAGAATGAAAACAAGTATTTGCTGTTCCTGCTAAGCACTTGTGGTTGATGTTACACAATCAACAATTTTGCCTGTGTGAATCCAATAAAATTTAATATACTTCTCTTGATTTATATCATCTACTCAAGAGCAGAATTTGATGCAGAGGTATCAGATTATATGGTTACTTAATCTACTAATTATATAGAAAACCACAGCAGTTCTGTATACTTTGTGTTTGTCCTGGGCTTGCCTGGCCCTTGGTCTAACTAGTCTTGTTACCTGCTATATGTACAGCACACACGTCTCTAAACTGAAATACAGCTGGCACCATAATCTCTAGAAAATGATGGTTTTTGTTGCTGGATCTCAGCTGAGATGTAGCCGGATGTGAAAGCTTGACTCTCCTGTCCCATTCTAATTTGAAGACAAACAAGTTAATGCAAAGCACAGATGGTTTGAGATAACCTGCTTGACTTTGCTCTGGATCGGAAGATAAATGTACACACATCCATTTACCAGTGCAGAAAAAGTAGTCATTGTACTGATTGTCAGCTCTTACTTCCCCAAATTTCTGCCTATTCCATCAACATTCAATTGATCAGAGAGCAAAAGCTCCTCTGGAGGAACTGAGTTTCCTGCAATTTCCTTATCCCTGAAGTATTCCAGGGGCAATAACAGACATTGCTTAAGCATGAGTGAGGAGCTTTAATTATCCTCCAAAGTCAAGTCTAGTACAACTAACACTGTAAACATGCCTTACTTTACTAAGAGCATTATAATCAGGTGTGTAAGGGCTCAAACATGTGAACAAGAAGAAGCAACAAATGAACCTGTGTCAGCTCCTCTGGGACAACTCACGTGTATTTAGCCTGCAGCAAATATGAGGTAATACGTACTAAGCCTTTAAAAGAAAGAGAATTTACTCTACTTACCTTATATTCATCCTGGACTAAGAGTGTCTACATGGATTTGTTATCACAGTTTAGCTCACGTTTTAACTGATTACATAAATAAATGATTTGTGCACCTGGCACACTAGGCCAGATGTTGTTCATATGCATAATAAAGAATCCTGTCTTGCCTGCAGAACTTGCTGTTTAAGCAAACAAGGCGAAGGGTAGTTTTTATTCCCTATTTTGGAACAGGGAGAACAGAGATGCCATATGATTGGAAAGCTGACTTGTCCCAAGTAACACAACTAATCTGTGGGAAGATGCAGGACTGAACTCAGATATGAAATAAGCTAGCTGTGAAATCATCTTTCTGATCAATAAGTATCTTTTCCCACCAGACTAACTGCCTGTAGTACTTTTCTCACACATACATCCCTGAGCCCATAGAAAGATTTCAGTCCTGATGTCTCACAACAGTCCTCTCTGAGATACATCATTCAAGCTCAATTTAGGGATACATCATTCAATGGGGTGTATGGACCCTCTTTTGCAAATGATGGGTCTTATGTCAAAGGGAAAGGAAACTCTCTGTTAGCAGTAATCACAGCACAGCTCTCCTTACAGGTGTGCTCAGCACCTGCTAGAAAAGTGCTTTAGGGACAACACTCTGAAGTATGTCTACTCTCATTCAGGCTTCTGCTTACACAGAATTCAGAAGAACTCAAGGAAAATGTCAAAAAAGGATCTTGTTTTTATTGTACATATTAAAAATGCAACCATAAACATCCTCTGCAAACATCACCAACAAAGCCTTTTCCAGTAAGGAGAATCCAAGAAGCCTGATTTCCAGCCCTCTGTGCTCACTAGTGTACAAGATCCCCAGTTTATAAAACAACTGTGCATTAATGTGATTTTTATTTACACTCACGTAGATCACTAAATAAGCAGAAAAGGCATGGGAGGAATGCCCAGTAGTTGAGCATGTGTCAAGTGACCCAGAAATTTTACCTAAGGTTGTTTGAATCTTCACCTTGTTTTGAAAAAATTAAATAAAAAAAAAAATAAAATAAAATCTTCCAACAGAGTTTAAGAGCAATACCAGGAGATGTCTGGGGACACCATGCCAATTAGCTTTGAACTTAAGGGAAATTCTTTGAATTGATGTTGAACATGCACTGGATTTAAAAGACATGAGAAATATTGAATGACTTTTTTTTTCTCCTCCTCCCACCCCAATGCCACTCTTTTCCTTTATCCCACACATGACAAGTCCCTAATAAACATGCACACGTGTACAAAACAGGCCAAGCTGCATGTCATCTTAAACCTACCACTCCTTCGAAGACTACAAATAAAAGTACATTCAAATTCCCTATACAAATATCCCATAGGCGAAGTCATGAACGTTGCTACTCCCTCATTCAAAGAGCACTGTAACAAAACTTTAGAATGGGTATTTTTCCAGAGGGTAGGTTTTTATGGGGCTTTTCCCCCTTACCTGAACATCTATTTGCACATAGAAACCTATGCTGATGAATCCTATCCATTAGAATAAAGAGAAGGAGAAGGGAATTAAATGAAGGGAGACAACATGGCCTAGTGAATAAAGTGACAGACTTGAGGGGATGAGGAGACCTAGATACTCTTCCCTGCTGTGTGACTTTAGCCAAGTCTCTGAGCAAGCTTTACCTCCCCACTCTGTTGACTGTTTATATTTGTGGTGGGTTGACCTTGGCTGGATGCTGGGTGCCCACCAAAGCTGCTCTATCACTCCCCATCTTCAGATGGACAGAGGAGAGAAAATATAATGAAAGGCTTGTGGCTCAAGATAAGGACAGTTTAATAAAGCAAAAGCAAAGGAAAACAAAAAATTATATTCTCTACTTCCCATTGGCAGGCGACGTCTGGCCCCTTCCTGGGAAGCAGGGCTTCAGTACACATAGTGGTTGCTCCAGAAGACAAATGTAAAATAACGAATGCCCCTCCTTCCATCTCCCTTTACTTAGCTTTTATAACTGAGCTGACGTCATATGGTATGGAATATCTGTTTGGTCAGCTTAGGTCAGCTGTCCTGGTTATGTCCCCTCCCAAGATTTTGCCCTGCCCCAGCCTGCCTGTGAAGGGGGAGAAAATGTTGGAGAGACAGCCTTGATGCTGTGCCAGCACTGCTCAGCAGTAACCAAAACACTGGTGTGCTATCAACACCTTTCTAGCTACCAATACAGACCACAGCACTAGGAGGGCTGCTATGGGGAGAATTAACTCCATCTCAGTCAGACCCAACACAATATTGTAGACTTTTCAGAGTAAGTACCATCCCTCGCTGCATGTTTATACAGCCCCAAGTGCAAAGGGTCTCTGTTCTCTGTTGGAACATCTGACAAATAATAATTGAAACAAACCTCCAAGATCCACATCAGAGATAATGTTAATCTACCTTTCTGCAGCCAGTGTGGCTGCAGATGATTCTGGGTTATATGCAGTATCTAGATCATAGAAATAAACAAAACTATTCTCTGGCAACACAGGATTCAAGTGGCATCAGCAGTTCCAGTGCAATGCAGCACTGCAAAAACCTGGGTCCTGAATAAAATATCAATATAAGCTTTAATAAGAGTACAAGCGCATGGGCTTTTATCTAGAGGTAAAATACATATGAGTTCCAAGAAAAAAAAAATTAAATAGAGCAGACTGGTATTCAAAAAGCACAGTATGCCTGAAAGATAGGAATGGATTTCTTCTGTGAAAAGAGTTGAAGGGAAGGAGGGGATCGAGATCCCTTCTGTTAGCACCTCCCTATGTACTCTGCATGCTTTTGCCTCAGATAATGCAGTGGTAGCTGTGTTCACCCTACTACTTCATCCTTCCCTAAAGGAAATTACTACAGCCAGAGAGTGTGAAATTGTGTATTTACTCCTCACAGAAACGGCTGAAAATAAAAGAAGATGGAACCTGGAAAGAGAGAGCTATCTACACAACTCTAACGTCCAGCACAAGGACAGGAGGTTAGACTCTTCTGGCACAGCACTTCAAGTTGAAATGTGGGAGTTTTCATACACAGGACACAGTTGCAGATGTTCTCTGCTGAACTCTCAGAGAAGTACAGGGCTTGAACTTCACACAGCAGTGCAGATAGAAAGTTAAGCAATCCTGAAATACTGTCTTAAGGGTTTGTCTTTAACACAGTCACTTCTGACATCTACCTCTGTAGACGATTCTAGTTTTAAATTAAAGGTAAAGACTACATTGTAATTTAAGTACAGATCTGAACTTATTCTTAATTCAGAGTTCAATCACCATTGACATAGAATTTTTTTCTCACCTTAGTGAGAGTGGGGCATCTCAGTGTAAGTTTTGGAACTTGGGTGGAGCGAATACTGGATGATCTGAAACCCTAAGATCACACCCACGCATGCACCATGAACTCTGACCAGAGCAGGCATGCATGGAGCCCAACATATGGCAGCTTAGCCCTACAACAAGCGTTGCCATCGTTGCTCTTTCTAGGAGCAACGTGGATTTATCAAACCCAGGCTGCAGATTGGTGACAGCCAGCATGTGTCCGAAAACAAAAGGGTCCTGAGACTCGATATTTATAACTCAATGTTGATGCTGTAGGTAGACATAGCCCAATGGACTCAGGTACTTAGAGTACTTTTATAATAGCATTGAAATCAGCCCGGGCTAGTCATCAAGCACTGACTCCCTTCCCAGCTGGATTTTGCAGCCCTTGCTGCACCTGATGAACATCCATGGTGGGTGGACCATGGTCAGCAAGTAAGCACCCACCAAGAATCTTGCTCGCTCCTGTCCCCAGCAGGATGGGGAAGAAAATAGGAGTAGCAAAAGCAAGAAAAACTGATGGTTCAAGAGAAGGACAGAGGGGAAAACCCAAGTGATACAAAGGCAATTGCCACCTCCCATGATGCCCTGCCAGTCTCCAAGCAAAAGCTAACTTGGAAGACAACCCACACACGCACTCCAGTTTTATTGCTGAGCATGATGTTATATGGTCTGGAATATCCCTTTGGTTAGTTTGGGTCAGCTGCCCCAGCTGTGTTCCTCTGAACTTCTTGCCCACACCCAACCGACTCACTGCAAAAGTCAGAGTAAGAATCAGAGAAAACCTTAGCACAGAAAACACTGTTGCTGTGTCAAGGTTGGTGTGTTACCAACACTGGTTTAGTCACAAATCCAAAACACAACCCTATACAGGCTGGTGTGAAGAAAGTTATTTCCATCCCAGCCAGATCCAGTACAACAGCCGAAGTTAAATTTCAGTTTGATATATTTGCCCTCATCACCCATTCTCAGACTGACCCTTCAAATACCTTGTGCTTGAAAGAGAGTCAAATACAATCTTGTGACTAACTCACAGTAAGTTTGACATAATTGTTGAATTTCTTTGAGATGCCTTTAATACAAGTGTAATTCAGGAAAATACATAAAACAGTGACTTTCAATGTAGGATCTAAGAATGGATTTCAGAGGAGTCAACAAAGTCTGAGGAAAACAAACTTGCATAACTTTTACAAAAATCTAATCATGCCTCAAAAAACTTCAGGAGTCTGAAAACGGGGAGTGGGGAGGGGGAGAAACACTGACTTTAGGAGTATTTCAGAATCATGCTGATAATGAAAACTATTTTGAATTAGGATAAGACTTTCAGTTTAATGTCAGAAAGAAAACAATCAAGGACATTAACAATGCAGATGCACAAAAAGTTCTTACATTCCCAGTGAAGCATCTTGTCAGCTTCATTTAAAATTATTTCTTTCCATCCTTTGACATATTTATTTGTCTTTGCAATTTTTTTAATTTACTTGTTTAAAAGTTTTCTGCCTTCAATAGCAGCTGGAATCCCAAAATGAAATTAAAACCATGTAGGTGCCAATATATATATTCAATAGATATGAGACTAAATTAAACTAATTGACATTTTATTAATATTCTGCTGTTTGTTCCCGCAGAGTTAAAACCGTACTCAAGATCCTATTATATGAAGATATACTCTGGACCATCTGGTAGCCAAACATTTCTGATTATAAATAAGTCATTTTTTTTGTTAATTATTTATTTGGGAGTTTTTGGTTTTTATATAAAAATCTGGAAAGAGAGAAGAAGTAGGAAAATGTGCTGGAGTTTATATTACATTTTTCATAACAAAAATATTGTTTGCAGAAAAATCTGGTTGAGACAAGAGAGGACCCTGAATATCCATTTGAATTAGAAAGCAATTTCTGAAGTGATTCTTTTTTGCAGCCCTTTTGGCTTCACTTTGTGTGAACATACAAGCGCTTAGTCTTAGCAGAGAAGACACTCAGAAGTAGTAAATGTTTAGCGGTAATTTTAAACTCTAAAAAGAAAGGAAATTATCAGTTCATCACAGAGGGAACACAAGAGGACTGAGACACTTTATGAAAAAGAAGAGGAAGAAAAGAAATCCCTGAGATAAAGATAGTGAAGTTCTGGGATTATTAGTGAAGCAAAGCTGTAGGTTCTTCATCACTGGAGATCTTCAAGAAATTATTAACTTCAATCAGTAATTATGTGGATAGAATCGATCTTTTCTTGAGGAAGTAGACTTGAGTCCTTGTGATGGACTGCTTGGTTTGCCAACATACCTTCCAGCTTTGTTTTCTGTATTAGAGATTACTGTCCATACATTACTGATTACTGGTATAATTTTTAAGCTTAGCCTTCAAGCACAATCCTTAACACTGCAAGACATAAAAAATCATGAGATTTGACTAGTCATCAGTTTCAAAAGAAATTAGAAAGCGACTATCAGATAAATAAAGACCAAAGTTCCTTGGGTTCATTTAAAACACTGAATTATTTGCTTTGTCAGATAGCCTATATGCCCATCAACTTCAAAAATATACATGCTGGAGGAAAAGAAAAGACTACAATGTCCAAGAGACCTTAATAAATTGGACAGTTATTTATCATTGGTGTTTGCAGCAAAGGGAATACTCATTTCTAAGCATTTGATAAAACCTAGATCAACCATAACCATCCAGGTATGGATGCTTTGATTTTAGAGCCTTTGGATCTAGGTAAATCCCCAACTGGTTGCAAGGTTAACTCTATCCCAGCTGAAACCAGGACAGGTCAACATGTTACAGGTTTAAAAAATTGTTTAGTCATTGAAGCCAAGTCATTGAAGACACTTTTGAAGGAAAAGCACAAGATACAATGGTAAAACTGAAGAGGACCTTTGTAGGCAGAGACAGAAAGCTTAGCAGAAGTGCTGTAAGAGTCATAAAGTTTAAAAGATAGTATTCCTCTTAGCAAGTAGGAATGGCAAGCAAGTAAACTTTTTTTTTAACGAAGGTTTCTATTCACTACTTGGTAAAACAGACTGTCAGAAATAACCCATGCTATCACTGACGATCCTCAACCACATAGACTAGAGGAAACGAATATCTGCTAAGTTGCTCCCAGTCCTGTTGGGAATTGGCTTGATGAGAAAGGACATGGGTCTATGGAAAAGTTGTGCGAGCAGAGTTGTGTGTGAAGGAATGTCAGCGTGGGCAGCAAGACTAGGCCTTGGCCGAAGACTGCTGGCCTTGCTGATATCAGGAGAAAAACAACAGCTGGTCTCGCTGTTATCAGGAGAAAGACAGGGACGGTGTGACCTTGGCATAGTTTCATAAGCAACTTTTGAATAAGTTCCCATGAGAAAGTTACGGAACACGCATAGCTGCAAATCACAAGTGGGTGTGTTTTAGTAATGAATAAACATTAGCAATGTACCAATCATATTAGGACTAGTAGGCATAATTATCGCAAACTGTATAAATATGAGCTATCTGTGCAAATAAAGTTGAATCACTTCTATCACTCATATTGGGTCGACTTACGCGCATCCCTCCGCTGCTCCAACACAGTCCTTCATCAGGGTGGTGGTCTTCCTTTAGGCTGTTCTTCTGGGCTTCTTCCATCTCAGTTTTGATCTCCCTACATGGGACGGATTTCATAGTATTGTTTGTCTAACTACTTTTAATCCTAATGGAGCTTACTATCAGGAAATTACTGTTCTTACTCCAAATGAAAAGATTTTCTTCCACTTATTTCTCACATTGCTCAGAGTTATGAATACAGGTGGCTTCTTTTGCTTCAGTGGGGGTAGCATACAAAAAGTGCCTGATGGACTGAACAGTGTACTGTACTCTAGATGTACATACATCTGATCCTGATGTATGACTGAGGTTCCCAAGCAATACTGAAGTATAATGCTATTTATCATTAATAAAACATTCATAAAAATAAACATGAACAGAAGTTTAGATATTTTTTCCCACTGTTTGGATTACATAGGATATCCTAGAAAACAGGATACCAAGATTAGTAGAAAAAGGGAAAGAGAAGGAAGTCTGCTTCAGTTTAGGGTTTTTTGCCATTTGGTCTGGCTTGTCAATGGGCTTTGGGGAAAAGCTGTACTTTGGTTGAGGGACACAAAGAATCTCACATCACTTTAGTAGGTCCCCAGCTTCAACGGTCTTGTAACAGTCAAAGAAACCAGTCATGGCAGCCATTAAAATCACCCTCTGTTATAAACCTTTACATGGTTTATAATGTAAGCAGGCTATTGTAGTCATGCAGCACAATCTTCTATAGAACATAGAATCCGCTCATGAAGCTTTGAGTTAATTCGTCACAGAATTAGAATAGATAGTAAATGAAGAAGAAGAAGAAAGAGAAGGAGGAGGAGAAGGAGGAAAGAAAAAGGAGAAGGGAATCATATATTTCCAAATTGCCAGCACTACAGAGTTTACTACTGCCACTATAATTCTATTTTTAATGCTTTGGGTTTTTTTCTTCAAATTTGTTACTGTTCAAGTGGTAGCCACTGGATATTGCCAGTCCTGTGTTTGTTAAATGGAAGAATCATCTATTTCAAATTTTCCTGTGAATGCTTACAGACTCAGTTGTATTCTTCTTCCTAGTATCATCTAAAATTCTTCATTATTTCCTGCAGAATTTGAAAATAAATAAAAAATTGTGGTAGGGACTGGAATAAAAATGCGACTGCAAACATGGAGCGGTTTAGGGGCAATATGAATTGGTAATATGAGGACTGGGAACCCTGGCAGAGAAATAGTTGCCCTCCCCAGGGAGGTGAAAAGGGGAATAGCTGATATGTACATTTTCCCTGGGAAGAAGTAAAGGACAAGAGAGGAAAGCAGGAATGAGGGAACAGAGATTTGAAGTCATCTGAGTGGCAGAGCATCCTTGCTTGAGGGGGAAAATAGAAGAAAATGAGATGTGAGAGTGGAGAATTAGAGACACACAGAAACCCTGATGCAAAGGAGTATGAAAAGATTTCCATGCACTAAAAGAGAAAAAGGAGCTGCTGCAGTGCAATGCACTAAGCCAACAGGAGACATGCCAGTTGTAATGCTGGCTCCAATGGCAGAAACATCCCAGTGGGCAGGAGTGAGTTGTGTGAACCACGAAAAGAAAAAAAATCCTAAACAAAGGAAAGCCTGTGGAAACGCTCATTGTTTTGCACCATTGCATGTTCCAAAAGTTTTTTAGAGCAGTCTGACAACCCAGCTAACCCATTTCATGGGTGTGTGTGTGGGTGTGTGTGCGTGTAAAATAAGCTGCTAGCTCTTCATTACAGGGGTGGTAGTTTTCATAGAATAACGTACTAAGTGCAGAACTGGGGACAGCCAATATTATAGATCTCCCCCAAACAGCTGGGGATAAAGTGACCTGCTCTTTATCTACCAGCGATGAAGCTTTTTCAGATAACATTTTCATCTATTTCGTCCCACATTTTTTCAAATTCTGAACTAGATCTACCAGTCCAGCCAATATCACAGGGAGGTATTGTTTAGGATTTAGGAGTATTATTCTTCTCCCACAGACTGCAGAGCTGGTTCTGCTTCCTCCCTACAGAGCTAAGAAACTAATTTGCATGATGTTGAAAAAGAGAAACCTTTTCTGATGGTTTTTCCCTTGAATGCTTTATGTGTAGAGCTGTGTTCATTCCCTCCATGGGGGTGATTATTCAGGAAATCTGAGCGACTAACTGTGCCTAAGTATTTACATTTCAATATTTTATTAAATGATCACTTAGTATTATCCACTCAGTACAACAGGAGCCAACTATGAGCCTCCCTTAAGACTAGGAGAGGCAAATCCACAGAAGGCTGAATCCCTTTCTTTAGGACAACATCTAACCATTTAAGTGCATAAACAGACATGGGCCAGTTATGTTATATGAGCCTTGGAGTAAAAACAAAACTAACCTTCCTGTTTCAGCAGAGCTGAAGGATAATGCTGCTGGCGTTTGGGTCTGGCACAATTTTGAGCGATGCTGTTGCTAACTCAGGGGAAGGAGAAATAGCAGATAGGAATTTGGAAGCATTTTTGTCTCACCATATTCGGTTTCTGCATTGCTGGTATAGTTTGGTGTGACTGTGGTTACAGACAACGAAGTGGGTATACGTGTCAGTTTTTTAAACACTGCATGAGGCCAAACATATTTCCATTGCCTGCCTTCAGACATCTAACAGTTCAGCTCATGGATTTCCTTGTATCTGAGGTGTGTACAGTGCCACATATACTATGGGGCTAGCCTTTGGCTGCAATATGTATTTTAGAAGCCCTAATGTTCATTTCTCCTAATCTCATCCTGGTCAACAAGAACTGCCTGTCCTTGACAGGGCTGGACTGGTTTGGTGAGTTATTTTATACTTTCAAAGAGCTGTGTGCATAGTGGATGTCATTACAAAGACTGTATGCTTGATCATACAGAATAGGAAATAGTAACCAGAGCTAGAATGAAAACCTGGTCCTATCACTTCAAAGGAAAAAAGAAGAAAAGAAAAATAAAGTTACCTTCAGAGAAGCTTTTGTACCTGCACACACTAAGGTTAATCAAATCTTATGCTTCGGAGTATATGGTTGATTAGCTTGTGTATCTGGAAGCGCTTCCCCTTATTTGCCATTCTACTCTTAGCTGCAGAAAGAACAGAGTTCATGTTGGTTCTAGCATATTTTTGTTATTTTTTCCATTATTCACTTGACACAGAAATTTCAAAATCTAGTGGTAGTACTGAGAAGTTCTCTATGCAGAACAGCTCTATTTTGACAGAGAGATTGGGAACCCTGCAAGTTTTGATATGTATTAGAAAATAAAATTCTTTTCTCCTTATTACTCTGAAGTGCCTGCTTTGTCATGAAGCTTTATAACTGAAAATGGATTATTCTTCTATGAAAACTTGAGGTAGAGAAGTTCTCTCCCTCCTTCCACCTATGGAATGTGACTATTAAGGTATCTTTGCGTTGTGATTTAACTCATGGAGAAACTCAACTGAGGCAAGTGTCACATGTTTTGTTTTGGTTTTTTTAACCTTAATAGTTAATTAAGAACAGCCAGAAGGAAGTCCAGGTTCTCAGGACTCCCAATCCTGGGCCTTCTTCCCTCCCTCCTTCCCTCTTTCTCTCTCTTATTTCCATGTGAGAACCTCTTCTTTCTGTTAATCTTCAAAGTCCGACGTTAACCTACCAATTCATTTTGGCATTCATTTTCTCTTCTTTTTAGTTATTTTGACTTGCAGATTCTGAGAGGCACTAACTCTGTGCATTCAGTATAGCTCCATCAACCTCATTAGTGTTCTGACAATTTACTCTTGGTCAAGACTTGGTCATGGGGCCCGTAAGAATTTATGATGGAAAGGTCATGGAATTACAGGCATTTGTAATTTCATGAAGAGTTTAGGGGGCGAGTAATCTGCAATGTAATTATTAAAGATATAAGCACCTGTGTGCATGCCTGGCCTTACTGACTGTCACAGGGGTGAAGCACATACCTGCGCTGTCCATCACGTCAAACAACATGTCATTCCGCATCATCGGCAAGACATGATCTGTTGAGAGCTCTTCTTCACTCTCCTTCTCATGTTGTGACCTGTGTCCAGCCTATTTCAGGTGATTCAGGTTTTGAAAAATTTTGGAAAGTAGATTTTTCACTCCAGAATAATATCAAACAGGAGACTGAGTTGTAACATAACCTTAAAAATGAAATGGGCAAAACTAACCTTGAATTGAGGGCATGGGGAAAGTGAGGTTCATGTGTCAGAGAGAATATTAGGCTGTGTGTGTTTTGTAGCTGTGGATATCAAGCAATCTTGAACTATATCATGGATTAATTATACTGGCCTGATAGTCATGGGAAGGGAAATGTATTCTGGCTTTCTGAAGGGCACTGTGGAATATAGAGGGAGAAGCATTAGGCAAGGTACAGTTTTCCCCACTCAGGTAAACTTCCATATTAAACGTCTTGAGGAAAACAAGTTTTAGGTAATGCCTGACCCTTGTCATTTGCTTCCCATCTGCTTAATAAGAAGCAGAAATTAAATGTCACGTTGCAAAGGCCAAGTCCTAGTGAATTTACAGGGAATTTTGGCAAAGGATTGTTGGATTTGTATCCTAAACTACTAACCTCAAAGGATCTAAAAGACCTGTAGCCCAAAGTGACTTTGTACAAAAATTACACAGGTGTGGTACCTGCTCGATGTGTTGCCATCACACACACACAAATAACAGTCATTAGCTTTATATTTCTTGATGAAGTACCTAGAAAAAAAAAAAAATGCTGAAATTGTGAAGAAAATTAGTCAATGAAAAGTAACTACTCAGATAGCAATACGTGTCATCTTCTCAGGCTGACCTTACTGCTTTGCTAAAAAATATATACAGATCATAGGCATTTTCTGGTTATAGTTTGTCATGATTTTATAGCTTTATTCTTATACCTTGTGGAATAGAAAACAACTATTTCATCTAACTTGTACAAAGCAACACAGAGAACCTTTTTAGTTCATTTTCCTTGGTAAAAATGTCAGTCATAATTCTCTCCGTTATGAACTATAAGTTTATTTGGATTAAAGAATTGGCCTTAATCAAATTACATTTCCAGGTTTTAATATGCTTAAATTTTTATTGCAGTGACAAAAACAGCAGTTCACTCTCAACTTATGTGTCTGCTTGCAACACTTTCTCAGCTACCAGAAAGATGAAATTTGGTAGAGCATAGGCATTTATTTTATGTTACACCAGATTTTCAGAATAGCTTTTTGTATTTATTTATAATGTTTATCAGCACTCTAATGCTAATTTAATCTCTTTGAAGAAAAAAGTGTCATCAGGCTTGTAATGAATGATACATTGGGAAATAGGGAATTGATAATGTTTTGCCATTTCAATATGGTCTGAAATTCTAGTTTAGATCTACACTTAGGAATTATTTATATCCTCTTATGTCATATCAATTTAAATAATATTCCACTCATCGAGGCATAAAGAATAATGTTAATATTAAAGTTTCTATTTAAAATTTGCTAATTGCACATGAAGGGGTTATATCTGCTGCATTCAGGGTTTTTTAAATTTAATTTTATTGTATTAGAAAATCTATGAGGTTAAATCTGCAGAAATTATTGCTTTTAAATGTTGTATAATAAGAATCTTGCTGCTGTTATGAGCACTGAAAAATGTGCCTTCATCTCAAATAAGCCTTGTTAAAGCTACAGTTCTGGAACTGCCAGGATTTAATACTAAATTTGGGCCCGATCCAAATCAGCTTTACTCATGTGAGTAGCTCCGTCTCCCCTGAAGAAGTCTGTGCCTGAGCAGGGGTTTCTGCAGATGTGTCTGAACAGTTATTGATCTGGGGCAAGGCTTGGAATGGGGAAGAGAAAGGGGTGAATGTGCAATCCCCATCTCTTTCGGCATTGGCCCCCAAAAGTTTTATGTCTCCGAGACGCCCCTTTTAGAGGTGATCTTGGTCAGGACTGGAATAACAACCTGAAGTCTCTGCCAAGCTGTTGAAGGAAGCTGAAGGCATATTTTGTGCCTTCTCCCCACACCTGGATCAAGCAGACAGTATCGCAGGCTTGCGAGAGGGGAGAGGACTCTGCAGCTCCACACAGGCGAGAGGAGACTCCTTTGCCCTCCAGCCACTCTCACCTCCTGCTCCGTGCTGCTGAGGGCCAAACTTGGGAAAGCACATTGTCGATAACAGTTTGCTTGATTAGATTCCTTAGGGGAAGTCACCAGAAGCAGTCTGGTCCCCTGGGAAAGAAAAATATTAAAGCAAATATGAGCCTATTGACTACTGAAGTCATGTGGAAAACACTCATTGACTTCAACTTCAGCAGGAAATGGCCCAATATTACTGTAAAACTTATGGACTTAAGGGAGTGACACTTTGCTAGTTGCAATGCCAAACAACAAATCAAATTATCTTGCTTTTTGCTCTAAACACAGCAAGAGTGTGTTTAGAGACTGATTCTCTTCCCACTTTCATACAGTGACATAAATCTGGAAGAAAGCTCTTGATGACAGCAGGATTACATCATCAGTGAACTGATGAGGGAGCAGAATCAGTCCCATTTTTTTGCGACTAATATTTTAAAAATACAGAAGCTGAAATTTTTCAGATTCACAGTGTACAGGTCCACCTTTTACCAATGCATGCTTTTAATTCTCAGACCTAGATGAATCTGAACAAATTTAATAATTCATTTTAGATAAACATCAAAAAGTTAGGTTTCTTATCCTAATTTGAAGGTCCTGAGTTTGAGCCATCTGGCTGGGAATCTTCCCAGAACAACCTACCACAACAGATCAGTTTTGTGCCATGAAAAGAAACAACAATGAATTAAGTTGTCAATTAAGTAACAAACAATTGCTCAGTTTCCAGAGAGGATTTCTTAAAACATGAAGTGGGATATTTTACATAATTTCCAAACAACAGATACATTTTTGTGTATACATGTGTATATGCATGCACACACACACACGTATAATTTAAGGTTCTCCTTAATGATATTGCAGTTATTTCCCTCCAATCTTTAGTACTCCTTCGGAAGTAACACTACTGAGCTCCAACGATGACACTGATAGCTGAGAGGCATTTGTTTTGCACTGGCTAATTAAGCATGTGAAGGCCATGTAGAGGATTGGTTCTATCAGCACACACTCACCATCAACAGCCTGTCCCCTGCAGGGTTAAGAAGAAGACGTTAAACAATCACCTGTCCCAAACACCAAGTGACAGTTTCAAGGTAGTAGACGAAGCCTGAGGTTATTGAGGGATAAACTTCATTTTTAGCTTTGCAATCAAAGGAAGAAAATAGTTGAGGAAAATCACCTTTTGAAAGCTTGGAGAGGTCTAAACAGAATTTTGCATTGCCCCTTTTTATGTGTTTGCCATAGATGCTCCTTGGGAGAAATTCTCATTTCGATGAATGTTCAGGCTATGCAAATCTTGAGCTCACAGCTGACACCCCTTGCAAGCCCCGCCTGCCCTCCTCTAGGGATGAATTACCCCTCCGGTACAAATTACACATGCACACCAGATGGGGTGAATTGAATGCTCTAACTAGAAACAGAGGGAGGATGATCTTGTGTTTAATATGAAGGTCAGGGACTCAAGAGACTTTGATTCTATTCCTGGCTCTGCCCCAGACCTTGTATAACTTTGGGTGACTTGTTTAATCGTTCTGCCTTGGTTCTTCTCATCTATAAAATGGGAATGGTAATATTGTACTACGTTGTCAGGGTATTACAAAACTAAATGACTGCTTATAAGATGTACTGCAATCTATAGCTGAACGAGAATGCAGACAGGCCATTTGTTACTGCTAATAATCATTTGGGGCAGGAACTTCAAGTTTCTTTATGTCTTCTAAAATATATATATATATATTCAGGCTTATGAGTTTATTTTTAGGGGTGCTTTAGGGTAATTTCTCTCTAAGTCTGAAAATGAGATAGAAAAGCTGTGAGAATATCTATGTGTATAGGTACATGGGTGTGAATATAAATATATACAAGGAAATACTAGTTGATTAACTTTAAACATCTAGGTGGGGTTGTGAGGAGGGGAGAGTTGCTTTGTGGTACTGAAAGTTATTTTTCTCTTTAAACATTACCAAAACCACAAGACAAGGAAGAAAATACTATCTTTTGGAATATTTTGTCTGTGGTGGTAGTATGCTTTTTGCCTTTTGAAGACTGTACTATGTGTAGTTCAATTCCAGAAAGAAATATCTTACTGATCAAGTAGGGATATTCCATACACACACACCCCCTTTTTAAGAGAATGTCTCAGCAAAGTATTTGACTGTTTCAGCATATTTATGTCACATTTTGTTTCTAGACAGACCCATCGACCAAATTTTTTACTGGTTTCATTCCCTCCCCTGTTCCCAGACTTCTGCTTCTATTGTTGGAGAGTTTAAACCCTAAAAATATCTCTCTGCCCTAATGGAAGGAAACGAGCAGATTTACTAAATTATAATGATTGCATTCTGGTATGGATGAATGACAGCTCTCTAAATATCTCTCTGGATTATAATGCCTCTTTGCCATTATATAGGATCTTTACATCAGACGATCTCAAAGTGTTTTCTGGAAAGTAATTAATTAATTAACCCTAACTATCCTGTCTTGTCTCTGCTGGAGTCAAAGGAAAAAATTTTTCACTGATTTCAATGGCAGCTGGAGGTCAGGCTATATGATTAGTACTCTTGTAATTTGTCCACTGCCAACTCTCACCAGAACAAAGAAGAGACACAGCTCTCTCTTTCATAGACTCCACTGTCTAACAGCCTTATCCAGGTAACTTTCTGCATACTGATCTGCTCCTGAATTCAGTAAGACACCTCTGAGGGAGGCTTAGCAGGATCTGGTCCTGCGTAATCAAATGCCCTCTCTGGCTTGCTCTTGTTGGTAAAGTTTCGATTATCAAATATTCTGATACAAATTCTCGCCTGGATTGAGAAGTGATTTATTTTAATGGAACAGTATCAAAGCCCCCTTTTGTTCCTCCCCCCGTATACCTAGGAAAGAAAGGACATCCTTTTTCTCCCTCAATGAGCCTGCAAATCACTATTCCCCCTGGAGTCTGAATATCTATTCAAAAAAAGTAGCTAACTCAGAATCTGTTCTCATCTTCTCGTTCCTATAATTAAAGTTTTAAATCCTCAACTGTAGAGGTCAAATAGCACATGTAGAACATTTGCACTCCAGCTTACTGACTGTCAGCACAGGGCCAAATCCTTAAGTTTTTGTGCAGTCAATGGAGTTGACAAAATTTTTCTGGAGTTAGGGCCAGGTTCAGCCTATTCCCATTTTGCAGATCAGTAAACTAAGGCACAGAATTGTTAGATATCTACTTGTGGCATAAGAATGAGCTTCCTAGACAGGCCCTTTGAAACTTCTGGGTGTAAAATCTGGGGTTTCAAGTACTGAAACCACCATCGTTGTTTCCAAACTGATGTGTGCAAAGGTAAAATAATTCACTTTGTGGCAGCAAAAAACCTGTGACTGAAGAGACCTGGGTTTACTTTGTTGATTCTGCCAAAGATTTTTGATCCTGATGAACTCAGCTACTTGTCTGGTGCTTTAGACTCCCAGTATGCAGCAGGATAAAAAAATGGATCTCCATAAATATTCGCTGAAGACAGGCTCTTCAAGTCAAAATGAACTTGCCATGAAGAATGCCATTTTTATGCATGTGCACATACGTATAGACATGTATCTTTCTACGGCCTCAGAGAGAACTCGAATATATGCGAGTTTACACGCTTGAGTTAGTTCAGCAAATTGTGCCCCACTCATGCCTGCTGAGGTATGCAGCCTGCGGATTATGAGCCTGCCATGTGATTGGGAGTGGTAGGGGTTTGTGTGTAAAACTGCTCCTACACCCACCCATCAGCTACGGTGTAGAGCCAGTCAGTGCTTTGCATCCTCTGCCTGTCACCTCTGTAGACCATAAAATGTGAAAAAGTTTTTTATTCTGTATATTTACAGCACAATGAGAAACAGAGGGGTTCTGAACATTGGGAGCTATTGCATATTGTAAACTGCAGACAAAAAAGTAGATTGAAATAGAGCGAAGTTTGAACCTGGGTATCAGTATAACAGGATGCGTCACAGCTTGGTCATTGTTACTCCTAAAAATTCCCTTTTAAACCTAGAAGTTAAAAACTGGAGAATCATAAATAAATCAGATTAAAACTTTTAGGTTAAAGCCCCGACACCACTTCAACCCTTATCTCTACTAACAGTGAGAACAACATATTTAATTATTGTTGACATATATTACATTGTTACCAAATGAAATTGACTTTGAAATGTTATGTTAGAGGTTTTATTTTGTTTTCTTTTCCCCATGGTCTATACGGAGTTTCCACGTCTACATAAACTAACTCTTCTAAAACCTGACTTTCTACTGGCAGAGCCTTGTGGTGAACCAGATGTTGTACCTGTTGCACATTATCATTAATGTTGCAGCTACTGAGCATAATCTGCTAGTTGATGTTGAACCTCACATAATCTTCTCAATGTATCTTCTGCTGCTTCTCTCTCTCTTGAATACGGATATGTTTTCTGGGCTAACAGCCTCTCCCTGAATATTTGCTGGAAACGCTGGTCCAAATTCTTTCCATTTGTCTTCATTTAACTACCTAAGGATCTGAGTAAGGGATACTTTGCAAAGTCAACTGAGAGGAAGTCAGGCAGCCTTGAAGGTGCTGAAGATTTTAAGTGGCCATCACTGTCTTAATATGATTATGCTTGTAACGAAGCTCTCCTGTGAGGAGATATATAACCTTGTATGTGAGGAAGACAGGTGATTGCAGCAAGAGACAAAAAATAAACAATATGCCATCACCTCAGTTGAGTAGTATAGGAGTAATTTAACTTTACTCACATGAGAATGTGGGCTAATGCAATTTGGGTTTTAGTTTCTTTTGCACTTCATTTTGTCCTTCCACATCATTATTAACAAATACTGATGTGCTTGATCAGCATAAGACAATCAATATTTAGCAAAATTCTCCAAACAGAAGTGGGGGGGGGGGGGGGGGGGTGTGGAAGAGATGTTTTCTTTGCTAGCTTAGGTATAGATGAAATCAAAAATACAATTTCTGCAGACTTCTGAGGAACAGGAACAGGCTTCAACAATTGTTCTGCCTTTCATATTGCAGTTTATTTAAGTGCAAAAATGCAGGCAGGATTGTAGAGACAATCTACAAAAAAACAGCCCAGGATTATACTAAGTCTTACTATTAAAAAAAAAAAGAAAAAAAGACAAATAATCCCCCCCACTGCCACCACCTTACTGGGAATCAGAACACAAATCTCTGAAGAATAAAAGCTTTTCAGTTCACTGTTAAGTAAAATATGCAATGCCGAAATTCATTATACACATCTTTTTTTCAGCCAAGTGGTAACACTTGTGTTATACAAACAAGGGAATTTGTAAGGAGGAGGTTTCAGTCAATACAATCAATATCCATAAGAAAAATTTAGTTTAGCCATATATTTTATTCGGAATTCATATGGAATAATCTATTTATTTTCACACAGATGCACAACAAACATCATAAATAGGACAATCCTGTCACTTTTCTGCTTTGTAAAGCCCCTGGAAAGGAAAGGAAACTTTGACTCATCGCACACCAAAAAAAGCACATCAGGTCATTTTCCATTTCTTCCTCCTTCAGAGCTTGGCTGTTGGCACTACTTACAAATGGCCAAAATAAATCTCAAAAGTTTCCCCATAAACAGAAGTCTCAGTTTCTACTACCTGCTTGAGTTCATTGATTAAACTGTTTTATAAGATAATAAAATAAAATAAAACCCCCCACAAATAGAAAACATCGCTTGCCCCAAGGCATTCCAGTGCTTCACTCTCCTGCAGAAGTCCATAAGTCATAAGTAGGGGCGCATAAAAGGTGCTGGGCTCAGGCTACACTAGGATTAGCAAAGTCTGACTGGGGTGAGAGGAGGAGGGTGTATGTAGCTCCGTCCCAGACAGATCTGCATTACATTAGGCAGACGCAGAAGCACCCTGCAGATCATGAGATACACTAACAGGACCACAACCTAGGTATCACAACTCGCATTGCACCTGCATTCAAGTCTGAGCTGCGAGAAAACGTATCTCCATGCCTCCTGTGGAAAGCAGTAGTAGAAACCTGGATTACATCACCAGAACAGCGTGAGGACAACATGTTGAGGGCAGAAAAGTTCTATTCATAAGCCTTTTGGGAAAGTGTCTGCACCTGTAGTGACAGCTGAGTTGGATGAAGAGAGGAAAATTCCCTCATCAGTTATGTCAAGAGCAAGAAGAGATCCCCACTGAGAGAGACTGGATGGACAGTGGCAGTGTCTAAACCATGATCCACCCAACCGTCCTGCTCAAGGATGTATACTGGTAGGTATTTCAGGAGGGATGCTAAGACTCAGGATCTCAGCTAAGGCTGATGGCAACATTTTGGGTTAAATTTCCCTTATTATAGGCACAATATGATCAATATCTAGGAGTGCCTGATTTCTCATGCAAATCACCCTTTTTTTTTTTTTTTTTTTATCATTATCTTTTATACTTTGGTCTTTAAATAGCATATGATGGCCCATAAATACGAATATATGGCAAATACCACACTGATCTCCAAATGTGACAGAAGATCTGCTTACAAGTCAAAAACCCCCCACATACCTACTTCTCTGAAGTATCAAAGCTTACATGGACAAACTACAAAAAAGAACATACAGATAAAATTAACACCATTTATAGATAGAGTGTAGATCAGGACCTCTTCTCAAAAATAATTTCCCAGCTTATCAGCAAAACCCACTCAGATATTGAAATTAATATTTTAACATGAAAGATTCTGCTTATATTAATTTTTCATTCAAAAAGTTTATGTACCTTTATGTAGTTTATATATTAGTTTTAACATATATATACAGTAGATTGAAAATTAAAAAGTAAAGTTTTTTGAACTGGGCAAAATACACTGGGTCTTAAAATATTATTTTTTTTTTTAGATAAAAATGTGTGCTTACAGTAATATATCTATTTAACCACTTTGTAATAGTTAACTAAAATTAATAAAGCCTTTTCTCTTTCATCCCACCAAGGATTGTAGGCTCTCACAGGTGTTTACAGCAGGAGAATGTTTCAGGCCCAATGCTAGAACTGCAGTACAGAGAAATCTGGCAACTTTTCCAAGGTCATTCATGAAATGCAAACACTTTGTTTTCCCATTATCTATTATGACTTTTGAATTGCTGTGAAAGCACAAAGAAGGAGATAGCCCAAGACAAATGATTTTTCTTATTTGCAAAAGGTGTGTGCATATGTTTGTACTTTTATTATCACATAAACCAGTGTAATCAATAAGCTTTAGTATGTATTAGAGACTGAGACTTCTGCTTACTGAAAACTTTGGTATTCTATATTTTATTATCATAACCAATGGCCTGAAATCATAATAGCTCAGCACTAATACTCTGCCTTGCTATTAGTTAAACTCTTCTACTGCATTAAGTATATTGTAATATTTACCTAAAAAGGAATGCTGGTGGTGGGGATGTGAGAAAAGGAAAAGGAAGAGTTTTTTTCTTGTTTTTCATCCTCCTTGGCAAGGTTTTCACTGGTACCATGCTTTACATTTTTAACATTATTACACTTCCAACTGATATGAGGACCACTAAGTATTCCTGATCAAATCTTGTTCTGTGCTGCTGCTCCTTTTGTATTTGCATAGAAACCTTGCCTTGATGGATACATTTGCCATTCTCAGGGTGTAAACACAGTCAAGTCCCTGCAGCTCATCAGATAACCGAGCATCAGCTGCGATTCAGTTGTGTTCAATGTGCACATTATGAGTCTGTAGCAGATGAGTCATAATGGAAGTTATCTTAAAGCCCTTTCATTATCTCACCTTTGCTAAGGACTTGCATAAACAGAGATACAATGTGTGTTAACTTGTTAAACTTTGGTAACTTGATTATTGGTCTGAGCCTACAAACCTTTCCATTCCTCTCATACGCACCATGCTTGCAGCCCAAACTTCTTCAGGTATGGAAAAGCATATAAATAACTGATATAGGCTTACAATGACTCTATACATAACATTTTTCTCAGGTCATAATCAGGTCATGGACTGTTTGAAATAGAGATTGACTGTAGTGATGCAGGTTTAAACAAGGAGCAAGTCTCAATGCTGTTGTTTTATTTCCACTGCTCTAGTGTCTTGGTTTAAGCCCAGCTGGCAACAAAGCACGACGAAGCCTGTTGCTCTTCCCCTGCTCCAGCGTGGGGTCCCCCCACGGGAGACAGTCCTCCACGAACTTCTCCAGTGTGAGTCCTTCCCATGGGCTGCAGTCCTGCACAAACTGCGACAGCGTGGGGCCTTCCCGCAGGCCGCAGTCCTCCAGTCACGGCCTGCTCCAGCGCGGGCTCTCCCAGGGAGCGGCGGCCATCTTGGGGGGTATCCATCCCCCTGCTCCCCCGCTCCTCCTCCCCTCCTTCCTCACTGACCTCGGGATCCACAGAGGGGTTTCTCCTTCATTCCAACTTCCTCCTCCACTCCTCCTCCCTCTTAAATCTGTTCTCTCAGAGGTGGTACCACCATCACTGACGGGCTCAGCCTTGGCCAGAGGCAGGTCCGACTTGGAGCCGGGGAAGTTTCTAGCAGCTTCTCACAGGAGCCACTCCTGCAGCCCCTCCCCGGCTACCAAAATCCTGCTACACAAATCTAAAACATCTAGGAAGCTGCCTGAAAGGCTGATAAGCCTCTTAGCTATTCAAATCTAAATGATAGGGAGTCCAAGCAGAGGTGTAGACCTATTTTTAAAAGTAATTTTGGCAATTAAAGAAGTTAAGGTTACACAGTAATGTGATAGGAAATTTGTCCAAGTCCCCTTTGAAATTAGCATTTGAACTCCTATATTTTCAGTTACTTCTTTACATGTGACTTTATTCCAGGAGTTTTGCAAACTTGAAAGGGGTGTACTGCAGTAACTGCAGTTTAGTGCTTTAGTGGCAGTCTAAATATTGACTGACAAAACTGGTTCATCATCTCCCCAAAGTCCAGTCACAGTGTTTTGGGATCTTCAGAAATTTCCCCTGCTTTGAGAAGCAATGTCAGGGCCTCTAGAATAAAGACCCAGAAAATCCAGCAGTTTTTGACCGGACATGGGAAATCACATGGCTGTTGTTAATATCATTCTGCAAATACACACACAGACCTCCTCTTTTTAAGAGACTGACACACAGAAGAAGACTTGATCCTTTCATTCAAGCACCTTTCCCTATAATTCAGAGGACTGCAGTATTGGTGGCAAAACATCACAACGAAAGGCAGGGGGAGCGTTTCATCTCTGGAATTTCAGTGGGTGATTTTGCAACATGGAGGGAAGGAAGAAAGGATGTGCCAAGCATAAGTAAAGAAAAACAAACCAACCAACCAACCAACCAAATCCTCTTTAGGCAACATATGAAGGAAAGAGAAGGCAAAGAGGTTTTGAGGAGACTCAGAAAAATGGGAGGAAGGCTTCAGATCAACTTCTGGGACCAGAATTTTCAGCAGTATGCCTCAGCTACTATGCAAGCATCTCTGTCTCCCTGTTGACTTTAAAAGGAGCTGAAAGGGTCTAATTCAGACTTAGACATTTAACTTATAGCTGCCTAAGTTCAGGCAGATATCTTATGGACAGAGATAGCTTACTACAGTTTTACTGACAGAGATGCCCTTTTTGAGAAGCAGTAACAAAAAATGTTCTTCAGCTTTGAAGACTCATTATTCCCCCTTACTGCTGGGACATTCGTGTGTGCATCACAACAACGTTCATATAGCTGTAATTGGAAAGGAGTAAGTCTTAAGCATGGGCCATTAAAGTTCATGGACTGGCATGGAGGCCTTGTCCACTTTGTCCTACCCAGTAGCATCCTTTCTGTCTTCTGTCAGAATTTTGTCCACTTTCAACTCCCAAGTAAGTGTGGTCTCGTGTACACATATGAATAAAATACTGGGCAATATTATCTGCTCAGCATAGTTGACATAATTGGAAATATATTGATTTACACCAGAAACTGGGCCATTAAATCTGTGAGAAATGTTAGGGAGGTAAAGGAATGATAAAATAGCCAAAAGAAGTTTTCTGGCTTTTAAAAATGAAAGGTAATCTTCTTAAGTTACTAATTTAAAATTGATATTTCATGTAGAAAGATCTTAACAAGTCAAAAAGATGCATATTTGCTTTTACCTTTACTCTGCATCAACATTTCACAAGGGAAACAACTTTGTTTTATTTTATGGCATTTTTTTCTTCTTGAGATCTGTAAGTTACCCAGCAATATTTAGTGAGGAGGAAAGATATTGCAGACATAGTGTGTCAATTTTTTTTTTTTTTCCCTTGGTTAGCTACCTTCACCTTTTCAACAAATTAGTGTCTTGGAATTTAACCTTCGTCTCTAATCCATCTGAGGCTTCTTCTCATAACTCACTTCTGGAGGAACATTAGCGGATTCAAGTTTTCTCCCAGGGAGGGATATGCCATCCTTCTATTTTAAATCAAAAACAGTTTTTGCAAATTAGCCAAAGGAGACTGGCTTTAAGTGTCCTGCAAAAATCCTTCAGTATACTTTCTGGATCTTTTGCTCTGCTTGCTTTAAGGTAGGTAGGGTAGAAGTGGACTTAAAGGGAAAGGAAATAGCAAAAGGAACAGAATACCTATTGTGGTGGGTTGACCCTGGTTGGATGCCAGGTGCCCACCAATGCTGCTCTATCACTCCCCCTCCTCAGCTGGATGGGGGGGGAGAAAATATAACAAAAGGCTCGTGGGTCAAGATAAGAACAGTTTAATAAAGTGATAACAAAGGTCGCACGTGCGAAAGCAAAGAAAAACAAATTATGTTATTCTCTACTTCCCATCAGCAGGCGACGTCTAGCTGCTTCTCGGGAAGCAGGGCTTCAGTACGTGTGTGTAGTGGTTGCTCCGGAAGACAAAATGCCCCCCTTCCATCTCCCTTTACTTAGCTTTTTTATCTGAGCTGATGTCATATGGTATGGAATATCTGTTTGGTTAGTTTAGGTCAGCTGTCCTGGTTATGTCCCCTCCCAAGATCTTCCCCTGCCCCAGCCTGCCATTGAGGGGGGGGGGAGCAAAAATGTTGGAGGGACAGCCTTGATGCTGTGCCAGCACTGCTCAGCAGTAGCCAAAACACTGGTGTGCTATCAACACCTTTCTAGCTACTGATGCAGAGCACAGTGCTATGAGGGCTGCTATGGGGAGTATTAACTCCATCTCAGCCAGACCCAATACACCTATGTGTTTCAGATCTTTCAGTCGCAACAGAGTTGGACAACAGGCATAGCCCACTCTTCACTGAAATTATTATTTTGACCTTACAATAAAATGAGCTGGATATAGATAGGAGCAAAATTAATTGACCAAGCCAATATCCAATAATGGCAATAATGACCAGTAACTCCGCTACACATAGAATTATATATTGTCATCTTTCTATCAGACCCATTTGAACTGAAAGTTGTAATTTCTAATTCTACATCTAGATTAAGCCTATACAGACTGAGTTTATGGCCTGTTTTCAAAGTCTCAAACTTCTTCCTGGAAAAAAAAAAAGAATAGTCTAACTATGTGTAGGGAAAAAAATAAGAGTTACAGACAGAACTGACATGCCCACAATTAGAAGAGCAGAGTGTGACAGACTAGGTGTGAGCACTATGCTTGGAACATTTTCAAGTCCTTGTCTACAAGTCACCATTGCTAAACCATCATTGCCAAGCAAAGATATCTTTCGTTGCTACCACCAAGAAACTGCATTGGGTATAAGTCACTTTTAGAAGTGCTGGGGAAGCTACAAAAATGGGAGATGAGGATGGTAGGATGCCTGGTAGGACTTTTCAGATAAGTAGACATGAAACCATGTGGAAATCTTCAGGCTAAAGAGTGGACAGATGGAAAGACATATGCTTGTTCTTTACTATTCACATATAATCATGAATGGCAGAGAAACTAAAATCAGGAAGATCATTCCTCACATGAAAAATAATAAAAGGTACCCGGTAAAATAACCTGACATCACAAACAACTTTCTCGTACAAGACACTTTTTTGTGAAACTCATTGTGAGAATGTCATGGTGCATCCAAAATTGTAAATTATAAATCACAAATAGATTGGACAAACTTATGGATGATAGGTCCCATCACTGACTATCGTCTCATGCAACCTGAGGTTCATGAGCATTCTACACATTGATAGTGGGAAACTACAAGAACATATTGAAAAGCAAAACACTCTGTATGTCTTTGCTTCCTGTATTCTTGCCTTAAGCATCTTATTTCTGGAGTAAAAGTTGAGCCAATTGTTTGGAAGTGGCACACATGGTACAGATGATAGTAGCCTTTTTTTTTCTCTACTTGCACTGTTAATTAAATAGAGGACTTCCATCTGAAAGACAATCAGATAAGTCCACAGGCTGATCAATATGACACTTTAAGCCAAGCCAAAAATATCTGAAAGAAAATATACTACAGATAAAAAATAAAACCAGTCTAACAAAAAGTCACAACTACCAGGAGGTATGTGGAAATGGAATGAAACAAATTGCATGAAATTTCTTGATTGTTCAGTCCAGTTGATTACAATTTAGGAAACGTCCACTGTATGCAATTGTGCATAAAATATTTCTTCCATTTCTACATAAAACTAAGAACTTTGTTACTTTTAGTTATTTTATCAAACACACTTAAAATAGAAAAGAGCATATTTTTTTTATTTTTTTTTTTTTCTATTTAAATACCATCTTGAATGTGAAATGAAGGCCTTTACTTGAAAGTAGGTGAATTTATCTCTTGAGGCTGAAGGCTGGCTTCTTAACTTTGACAACATCCAAACTCTTTTGTTGGTGTTTTACAATGGAAATAAATCTTACTCAACTTAACTGCCTATTTGCATAAGTGGGAAATCTGTGGGTTTTTTTATTTGAAGTTACTGACTGGACTTTCAATTTTGATGGGATGCATTCTTTCCTACCATCTCATCTATTCTATAGTGAAAGTTAATATAGATATATAGGCTGATGGATGGACTGATGACTAGATGAATATTTTAGATAGATGAATTAAAGTATTGAAAGTTAGATACTGTAGATAATTTTTTTTAATTTGTTTTAATTTTTTCTCTTTTCTACCCTCTCTCAAATATTTTTGTGATGATGAGAAGTGGATTTCTGCTAAATTTTAGCAGTGGAAATATATGAGACCAATACAGAAGAGGAGAGGGCCAACTCCTTAATTATAATGCAGAACTCTACAAAATATTATAAGTGGAAAGGAAGGGCTAACCACAGTCCCAAGTGAAAGGTGAGGGATTTGATTAAATATTTAACAAAAAACTCTTCATGAGAAACTGTTGGCAGAGAAATGGGAAGTTGTTTTGCTTTCAGCTGACTTTCAGCTGGTAGTGGACAACTCTGTGAAAAGTGCTTTTCTAAGAACGGCATTAGTTATCAAAACTCTGATTATCACAGTGTCCTAAAAGAAAACTGAATCAGCTCTTCATAGGGAATAAAAATGAAGTATAATAGTGGTGTTAAAGGTAAATAGAATATTTGTCTGTAGGGGATATGAAATACAGAAATCCGGGTAAGGAAATGCAGTGAAAAAACAACCATGTCTACAAGATTACTTCTTTTCTTATCACTTCCATGGGAGAAACAACCAGGGACTTTCCACACTGAAAATTCTTCAGTCACTATTCCCATTAAATAATTCTCAGTTTTGAATGAAGACATGATTTGGATCATAATATGAAGCGGGCTAATTTTCTCCAGAAACTGAGACTAGAGAAATTCTTTATTTTATCTACAACAGTTACACCTTGCACTGTTTGAAATCCCAGTATTCCTTTCTGTTTCTAACACACAAGAAATGAAACTTATTCTTTCTGACCCCTGTTAATTATAAAGGATCTCCTCAAGACCAGATCTGGTCTCTGCAGTACACCATGCTTCATGGTGCTCCAAAACTCGATCAGCAGCTGTCATAGCCCATGCAAAATGGAATACAGTCATTTTTATTTTAAAATGTATGCATATATAAATGATAGTGGAAAGCTCAAGTATGTTTAGCTGTAACTTCTAAACACTTTTCAGTCTTAACTTCTAAAAATTGTTATAACAAGCAAGGATAGACTTCATCTACAGTTTATTTCTGATGACTTGGAACTAGCTATCTTTCAGTTTCAAGTGTCCCTCACCCCTTTTATTTTGTCTTCCTCCTAATAGCTAGTTAACAAATTGAGGAAGGAAGGAAAGAGACAGTGAGGGGAGAAAATTAGATTTCATTTCTCTAACCAACATTCTGCTACTTTGCACAAACTGCTGGTGGCCATGCTATGCAGATTTTTGTAGCAGCTCTAATGGACAGTAGGTTAATGTTCAGAATTCTGCTCATTTATTATGTATTGCTGTTTATCCTTTGTCTAATAATAGCAAAAATAGAAAGGATGCTTATCATGATGACTGTGGATAAAAAAAAAAGAGAGAAAATAGAAAGGTAATTAATCTCTTCTTATTTCTCTTTGCCTGGGTAATTTTTTCACTTCTAACTTTGCACTGTGTTTCTGGTTAAGTAGAAACTCGATCAGGGAAAAAAAAAAAAAAAAAAGAAAGAAATTCATCATTAAAAAGTATATATAGGTAACCTGAGAATATAGGCTTATGTTTCAGCTGGCTCAAATTATAGTTGGTGGGAGTATACATGCCTTCAGTCCTCACTTGCTCCAGTTTCAACATACCAATAAAGAAAAGTAGTAAATTTTTAATCTGCTGTAATAAACCGTGTTTGAGTGTGTATCCATATCCTACCTAGATTTGAGGCCAGGCGTTGGTATTAGATTACTCAAGTATTCAGATGCTCAAAAGAGAACACACAGATACAAGATGTTCTACAAAACCCAGAGACTCTTCAGCATATTTCTGAGTGTCTTGTGTATGAATCAGCTCTTTACAAACATATATTAATTCAAAGCACACTTGCAATATTATTTTTTTCTGCAATCACAGTAGAAACCATAGAGGAACGAGCAGAATCAGACATACTCAGTTTGTTCAGCTGAAAAATAAAAACATAGTTCTCAGCTCTAATACAATAGGAAAGAAACCCAGAAGAAAAGGGAAAAGTGGCACTGGTGTTTGAAGGGCTGATTATTAAAGATTTTTTTCTTTCTTTCAGTTACAGATTTTAGCCCCTTAGGAAAGCCAGTTTATTTTTCCCTTAATTCACTGGTCCCAAAACGATAGGCTACAACTTTTGACAGGCCAGGAGCTATGGTCAGGAATCTCTGGTCACTACACAGAACAATAGTATCCTTAAGAGCATTCTAAATTGAATGCTCACTTGAATGAAGGTAAGCATCCATGCTGATGTGTAACAAAAGTTGCAAACAGCATCCAAAGTACTTGATAACCTATTTTGGAGGTATACAGTGAAGGCAGTAATGTCCTGCTACTGCAAAGAGGAGATGAAAATGTAAGTGTATATTTTTGTGCTTGCATTCCAGGGCAGATCAAGCTTAAGTGTCTCATGCAGTTCTGGTTCCTGGATTGAATCCTGCTGAAGTCCTATTTCTATTAAAGAATATTATATCTTTCTTGTTTGGAAGGAAACTTGGGTGACAGCATAAGAAAAAAATTGCAGCAGTTTCTCTGGTCAGGAGCTTTCGCAGACCAGGACTTAAGTTCACCCAATGGGAAGAACCTCTCTCAAAGACAGTCAAAGCCAGTAGTGATACACTATATTGACCTAATTTTCAGAGAAGCTTAGCTTTCATATACATTGCCCTAAACAGGATAAGATGTTTGTACATTTCGTCTTTAGAATATAATTAAAGATGCATGCAGGGCACAAAACTCCAAATCCTTCCCTACCACTACATTCTTTTGAGCGTCATTCAAACCCATCCCTGAAGTATATGTTTGTATGGTGGTTTTGTTCTGTGCGAGCATATTGTACATCAATTTTATTTCATTATCGCACTACAACCTGTACTGACTGTAAAGTCACAGATGCTTGTCTAATCATACCAAAACTTTTTACTGTTCAGATTATGAGTACTTTTCTAGTTTTTTAAATATCTCCCCACTATCTAAGCCTCCTTTTTTATATAAACTCTGCCATTTTATTGTATATTACAGAAATCTTTCTCTAATTTGATGTCATTCATTTTTTTATTTTTATTTTTTTTCAGTTTAACTATTGTGGCTAATTATACAGCAGATCCAAATCTGCATGAATTTTGCAGGCTGCTGCTTGCCTCTCCAGTTCTTTAATTTTCTATTATCAGGCAAATTACTCTAGTGTTGATTGTTAGTCCCTTTCTCCCCTGCCTTGGCCTCATATGCAGATTACAATCAGCCAAGGTCCATCCACTGGGTCATTCTATAAATCCTTTCTCAAAAGACATTTCTTTATGCTTGATGGCTTCCCATTTAACTCTTCCTTCAATGTCCACTGTGACCCATGCTACAAAAATCATTAAGAACAGTCCAACTTCTCTCACTAGCTATCAGGCAAGTCTCTACATATTCTGCAGCTTTAGAGTTACCCAGCACTCTAAACTGGGGAGACTGGATCTGCTTAGTACAATTTCAATATTGTCATGCACCTGAATCACTTGGCATCTGAATCATAGCCATATGATCTTCTATCTTTATAGTTCTATATATTTATATAGGGAGAGATAGACTTGTTTGGTGGAGTGCAAATTTGCTGATCCACAAGACAACAGGAAAGCACTTTATCTTTTGGAAGAGTGATTCAGCCTCTCTATAAACTCAGGCAAATGTTACCAGAAGTTATAACTATTTTACATTTCTAAGATCTTTGTAGAAAAATAAAAACCTTGACAATTCTGCAGTATTAATATGCCTCAAAAGCCATATGATCTCTCTCCCACACTATCCCTCTGTCATTATCACTTGGATCATAACTTTGAGTTCTTAAAAGAAATACATAGCAGGAAAGAAGCAACAGTGCCATGAAGAATTTGAGCACTATGTAAAGCTTTCCATAAGGTCTCTTCCTTTCAGTGTTACTGGGGTTTGCTCTTTATGTCTGATGCACTTGATTCTTTATAATCAAGAGCTCTTGGTGGAGAACCAGCAAAGGGCAAAGCACATCCTAGCAGCTCTTCCACTCGCTATTCAGACTGTTGGTTTGATAGTAGATTTAAGTCAAAGTAGGTATGTTGTCTTACGTGCTCTTGGAAACCTGACCATCAGCTCTAGTGGCATGCTGAGAGCTGTGTGTGCATGCATGCTGAGTTTCTGGTCACAATAGCTGATTCTTTGACAGGTGCACCCATCCAGCAGCAACAGGACTGAGACCTGCAATTAAAACTGATAAAAAAGCTGAATACTCATTTTTCTCATTTCAGTGTGGGAAATTCTCAAATAAACAAATTGTAGCTTCTGGATCAATGCAAGGATCTATTATCCTTGAAGGCAGAGCAGTTGCCTCGAGCCAATAAATTTTGGACCCACTCAGAACTCAAATTACTGTAAATGAGAGGAAAAAAAATATACCATGATGATATTTTACAGCTAATTCTGGGCTTGGCTATATAAAGTTCACAAATGTTGAAATAAACCCAATGTACAAAGCTAAAATGAATCTTGCAGTGGTTCATTTTTCTTCCAACCCAAAATATATTATTGTCAAGGAAGCCAAATGTGTTTTGATGTGCACATGTTATACAAAGCCCTACAGGATGTAACTGCATCACACTGAGAAAAATGAGAAGCATGTTTTTCCCCCCATAAAGTCCTCACTGAAAGAAAATTGACCAAAGTGCATATAATCAATATGAAGGCATAGTTTACATTGGCTGTTAAACATGTCAAGCTCTATTAAAACTGATGCTTGTTTTGCAAAGTTAATGGAAAGACCAACTTACAGTGCCATTCTTGAAAGAAGGAAAGAAAATAAAATAAACAAAAGAAAACATGTATTTAGGCAGGCTCTGTCCAGATCCATCTTGTCTCAGGGTAGCATCAGACTTGTGGGACACTGGGCTGTGCTCTCCCGCATGAGGGAGCATAGTGAAGGTGCTTTGCCAAGCTGGGTTGTCTTCCAGCAGTGCGCCTGCTTAGTTAAACTTTACCACGTTTCGGTTCTGTCATCACTGAAAGAAAGACAAAAACACCTAGTGCTGAGCAAATCTTGTTTTCTGCTGAGCTCATCACTTGAGACTCCTTTGTAGTCAATGGAGGGAAATAGGCACTCCTGGGAGGTGATTTGTTAACTTTGCATTAGGTCTCTGAAATTGCTCGCGTGAGTTATGCCATAAAAATTCTATTTATTTCCACTACTGTCTTTGGGTATGAGCTGTGATATCCACGAACAGGCTAGTGCCTGCGTTATGCTCTTTGAGTGTAGCATCTACACTGGGCTAAAATATTTTGATGAGGCATCACTGGGCCAAATCTCCATCTGGGGCAAGCTGGATTGTTCACAAACTTCAGTGCTTTTAGCAGAGGAAAATCTGTCCCATTTTTCTCAAAGTCACTGGCTTTACTTCTCCACTTCTCTTATTTTAACGGTAGAGATGGTTTGAAATGTAAAGGTACTGTTGGGCCTATGTTTGTTTAAAGAGCACTCCAAACTGTTTTCGAATTATTTTGAGAGTTGCTAGTTTATAGTTGGAATATGAACTCTTTGTTTCTGCACTCCATGTAACGTAGAGGTGTATGTCTTCCTCTTTCCTAGATCTGCAGAAGTTTGGCTTTTCAGATCTGCAACCAGATATTGGAGAAGCTTAACCTGTAGCTCTGCTTTGGAACATTGGAGTTTCTTGCTCTTCCAGATTTGCCTGTTTCATTCTCTATGGCACTGACAATGATGCTCACCACCTTAGAAGAGCAAAAGCACATTATTCTTTGCCACAGCTGTTTTGAACGCTAAATGCTGACAAGGTACACATTTTCAAGGGAGACTGGAAAAGTTCCTGACAGAAATCCTTCTCAGACTGCTGAATACTGAGACATTGCCCCAGTTCAGGAATGTCTTGAGCCCCAAGTGGGAAGGAGCTCAGAAAGGACTTAAGGACAGTTTCCTTTACTTCATCCACTTGTCCTGATCTTTTACCCTCCACAAGACATTTGCTTTACACCTCTGTCAGAGACAGGAGACTGAGCTGGGCAGACCTCTAGTCTGATTTATTTTAGCTCCTCTGATGTTCATAAGTATTCAGGTCACAGGTTGTGTTTGTATGTAAGCACTGACAAACATGACTATTGTCTCTGAAGTCTGGAGAGAACATCTCCAGCCTTTTTGAGCTGCTTTGTCTTTTTAGAAAGGCTATAACTTTGGGAACATACAGAGTACCCATGTCTACCTGCATTTTGACAGTGCAGAAATATTAAATAAAGAATTTGGTTGCTAGTATAAGAGTTATTTGTATACTATGAACTTCAAATCTTAATCAGAAGATTAAACTCAGCTATCCTGATGTAAAATTGGTGTAATTCCATTTCACCAGTTTCTCCTTTCAATTACACTGTTTCAAAGCTGGTGAGTTGGACTATTTTGTCGCCACAGTTTTATACTACAGAATTAAACTAACTGTGAAAAAATAGACCATACCTCAGTTAATACTCTATCAGGAAGAATGGATTTTTGACGTAATTTAAAGCAGTACTTCTGCATTGCAAGAAAAATGTTCAAGGGTGGTTACACGCATAGGGATTCATAAACACAGACAGAATGGAGGAAGGGAAAGAAAGGAGGAAAAATTCGGGTTCAGGGGTTATTGACAATTACAGGTATTTGATGGGAAAACAATACGTGAAAACTGCTTTGAGATAGCATTTTCACTATCAATGTCACTAGTGAATCTTCAAGGCCACTGGATTAAGGGGTCTAAATTTTTGTACACAATCTGGAGAAGAAAGTGATCCTCTCTGACACTGAGGATTCAAGAGTCAGAGCTCTGAATGACATGAGTCCATGAAGATCCACTGAAAACAAAGAGGCTCCTCTGGTTACCTCTGAGTAAGATTTCTTTCAGCAGTGTTAAAAATTCATTAATCTAGACGTTAATTTTATTAGCAAATTGCAAATAATTCTATGGGAAAATATTTCACCAGAGTGGTATGGAATTGGACTTATGAAGGGGATTTTAGTATGTTCAGAGTACCAGGAAACTAGAATCACTGGATCATCAGGGGGTCCATTCAATGTCATATTTCTGCAGAAATGAAACATAAGAATGTATGTAATGCAATTCATGCAAAGTACTGAACCATATTTCTATAACTATCCCCTTTTCTCTGGGGAAAAAAAGAAAAAAAATCAAATCAATGCCAGTGTTTCAGCAACAAAACAAGCTGTATGTGTATATGAGCAGTACAAAGGAAGATTTACCCCCTATTCTTTCTCCCGTCATCACTTCCTTGTCTTTGATTCCCCCCACCTCCAGAGCCTTATTTCAGTTTCCATAAAGCTCAGCTTCTTCTGATTTCAATCTCCCTGCCTTGCTTTTGCTGATGTTATTTTAAAACTTATTTACAAGGTCCTCTATACAGCTTTTTTTTTTTAATGAAGCAGAAGTTATATATTTGTAAATATAGTACTTTTGCTGAGAAACATTGAGTATTTTCTTACTAACTCAAAGCAATTCTTTGACGTGAAAATAATACCTAGGGACCAGAAATGACAGGATTAAAGTTCATTGTGGAACATGCCAACATATTCAGACTGTTCCAATAACTTATTGGGAGAAGAGACCCTTCTTTGGACACATAAAATGAGACAAGATCTTGGTACCTTCACCCACATTGTTTCCTTTACTACTGTCATTATGTTCATTCAGATATGGATCTGCCTTTGATTGCAAGATTTTTGGAATAGCTTCTATCAAGCAGAACTGCAATAGATACTTTTTTTTTTTTTTTTTTTTTTTTAATTAGGGTTTCCATCTTATGTTTGCTTATTTTTTGCTCTAGTCTTTCTGTATCTTTGACTGCACTGGTGAGGGAGGGAAGTTGTGGTGTGCATACCATGTAATACAGTTAGTGGTAAATTACAGAATAGTAAACTTCACTTATATGTGACAGGAGTGAGGTCATTGTGGTGACTTGACTGCTACACAGGGGTTTATTTGCTTTTTTCTGCCTCCTGAAATACTCCAAGGGACTTGTCTTTCACTACCACTGGATAATGGCCAGTTCTGGAGAAATAAACCCTAGACGGGGAGATGTTCCATATTGATTCTACTAGAATTGAGACCTAAATCAGATTCTTGCATATAGTTGCTATGAAATGCTGCAAATATTCCCTGTTTTAGCAACATTTCAGTGATAAGTGAGTAACAGTAAATTACTTCACCAAACCTGAATCTGAACTATCTATAACTCTCCTTGTAATTCATAAAGAAAACAAGGAATTTTTACTTTGAGATTATCTAGACCTATGTAAATTGCGTATTATTGGATGACACTTATGCACACGATAACTGAGAGAAATGTAGTTTATAAGAACTAATTTTAATTTTGTCCAGAATCCTCCGTCCAACACAAACCATAAATAGATGACTAGGGTCTTCACTATGGTGCACTTGACCCTATGGACTTCTCTATGTTAAGCTATGCAAGTAAGCATGATAATTTCTTTCAGTACTTCTTTGACCTCCAAATACTTTAAGCTCAGGCAGTTCCTCAGCAAGAAGTGCTTTTGAGGTACTTAGTCTGTCTCCTTTTTCCCTTTTATCTTTTTTTTCTTTTCTCTTTTTTTTCTTTTATTTTTTTCTTTTATTTCTTCTTTTATTTCTTTTTATCTTTTTTCTTTTTTTTATTTTCTTTTTCCTTTTTCTTTCTTCTTTCTTCTTTTTTCTTTCTTTTCTACTTTTAATTTTTTTTCTTATTTTCTTTCTTAATTATCTTGTCTCATTTTTTTATTCTTTGTTTTTTTTTTTGTAAACCTGTCCAGTCTTCCCCATGAACTTACATCAGCTTTTATGAATTACAGCTGCTCTGGTTTGGTTAGAGGATACTTCAGTTGAAATACAATGCATCTACCCAGATGTATCTCACTACCTACACTAGATGAAGTTCTCTAATGCCTCTTTGTCTCTAATGTCCCTAATTCTTAGAAGCATGAAAAAAGATTATACAATGTGTCAATAGATCCTTTTAGCAAGAAAGCACCTATCAGCTAATGCTTTTACAGCAATTTTGGATAGTGTCATTCCACCAAACCCAGTACAGTTATCTCATTTTATACTTACTGAGGGTTCATCTGTATTCTAATCAGGAGATAGTTAAATCTGCTCACCCATAGCCATGTCTGTGTCTCAGGAACCAGGAGGTGAAAATCTACCTAGGGCCTCAACAGTTTGAAGCAACCAGAGTGTTTAATTGCTTAATGTCTTTTACACCAGTGATTAAACACTACACACCAAACCTTTAAAGGTAATTAAGAGCATTAGTGTAATCATAGAAACTCATTCTGGTGTCTATATTCAGTAAGAAGCATCTAGTAGCCAAGACTACATTGGTGGTAAATGGATGCAGGGACATATTCAGCCCACTTAAAGCATCAATATCTAAAATTTTAGGTTGTCTGACTTTCTTACCTGGAGTAGAGATTGCTTTTATGAACCATAGTCAGTGCACTGAATTTAGCTTCAGGTTCTGTTGACTCAATGTGAACTAGGTTCCAAAACACTTTTTGAAAAAAATGGATATACCCAGTCAATGGGCCATGTCTTTAATTATATTTTTTCCCAAACCAAAGGAAAGATTGCATTTACAAACAAAATTGACGTCAAGGTGATCTCACTGCAAAATTACTTGTGCTGCTCTAAGATGCATTGATCCACATACGAGCACTGTGATTAGACTCCATACAACTATATAAATTTGTAAAATTCAAAACAGAAATAGCTTGTGAAGGAAGATATTTTTTAAAGTTTGTAATCAAACATCCCCATGAATTGAAAGCAAATTACATAGAAGTTACATGTGATTTTATGATTTTCATCTTGTTTGAGCCTATCATTGAAGCCTCACTGCTACTTCCTTCTGGTATCCCATAAAATCAAGCCCAGTTCACATTTCTGTTGTCCACAATCAATTTGCTGTCTCTCAGTGATCTTGCTTTAATATTTGCATGCAGCTGTTGTTCAGTCTTCATTCTATTAAGCTGATACATATTGACTTGTTATCACAGAGACAATAGCAATAAGATCTTATGCAAACAGAGTTCTTGGACCTTTCATGATAGCATCTATTAGCAAAAACAAAAGTTTTAGTCTTAAAGTAGGAAGTGATTTTTTCTCCCTGTTACTGTAACATCTCTAATTTGTCCTTGTGGATACTTCATTTCCTCTAAGGAAATCTGAAAAAAAACCCAACCCAAACCCTTTCAGTGTGGTGTATTTTTGTTTGTAAATGCAAAGAATTAGATTGTATACTATTTCTTTTGTTCTGTTTTGCCTTGCCCTCTTGACCTTGATTGCCGTGGCACAGGCTGCAGGATCAAGGCCCTGGCTTCCATTTGTCTGGAATTATTCTTGACTTTGAACAACATGGGTTTGAAATAGGAAGAAATTATGGTCAGTTTGAGGCAGTAGAAGTCTTGCACAAGACGTGGGTCCACCCAAGATATATCAATATTTTGGAAAATCACTTTCAGCAATCTTCCCCCCTCCTGTCCCCAGTTGCCTTGAAGGGTGCATTTAAATTTTCAGACTGTCCTAAAATAACTTGTGCTATGTCTGCCTAATTTACTTCCTTCCATACACAAACAGACACACAGACACAAACATATCACTTTTTTTTTTTTTTCATGCTTAGAGAAAACAAACCAGTGTAAGCTGTAATAGAACTGCTAATGAGCTGATGTTATCTACCAACCTATTTAAAATTCTGTTCTCTTTCTGGTTTGCATTTGGTGGGGTTGTAATTTTAATTTTTAAGTGCAGTCTCTTTCATTCTCCTTAGTCTTTCTTCAGGTTTCCTATACCACCGTACGCAACCCACACACCCATATATACACACAAATCACAGTGCCCTGACTGGAAAGAATCATTTATGCTTCAGTGCTCTGTCTTGAGTTGCTTCCATTTGATGGTACCTGGTGTATGTTTGTTTTTCAGAGGACAGAGACTGTAATGTCTTCTAGAAGCCTAGATATGGCATAGAGACATGAAAAACCAAGAGATTTGCTGAGGTAAATGTTGTAAGGATATGCTACGTGGAGAAAGACAATGTGAAGTGGGCAGGTGAAATAATTCCTCTATTTCACTTTGTGTATATATATACACATATATATTTATAAAACGTTCAGTATAAAGGTGATTGACACCAGTGAACTATGTCACAATCTGGACAATGAACTCATCATAGTACTGGTTTAATAATTCTTAGTTAAACATCCAAAAAGTATCATCTACTGACAAATTTGAATTAAATCCACATTCCTACTACTTATCCCATTTGGTAATGTCTGAAGAACATACAAACAAGTTACAAAGAATTATAGGGTACGTTAGGATCATAGCAATAAAATATTTAATATTTAATAAGGCACATGGAATCAGTTCATCTGTTCCAATGGCAATCTCATCCATTTTTTGAACGATTATTCACTGCACTTGCTTTTCTATTGCTTTTCCTAATCTAGTTTTAAATGTCTGAACAATGAAACATCTGCTGGAGAATATCCCAACATTCCCTGGGAGAATCATACAAGCCAACCAAATATTTTCACAGTATACATTTCAGCTGATTATTTTCTCTGTGTAATGCTCTGTGTCTTCCATCATGACTACACTTCTTTATCTACCTTAATCTTTTTGACTTTTTTGGCATTGCTCTTATTTGGCCAAAAATTTTGTTCTTCGGTAATATAGGTAACCATTTTCTGTAAAGGTTTCCTTCTGGTTTTGGATTGGAGCAAAAAATTTAAAATTTTCTATGATTTCTAATGCTTATAGTTCTTAAAAAAAATTATCATTTACTCTAAACAAAACACTACTAGAGAGACTTTGGAAACCTTCCTCACCCTCATAGACACAAAGACTGGCTTTCTTTAATAAAACAGCAAGTGAAATGAATTCTCCCTGAGATGGGATTTGTTTGAGTATTTTGCAATAACTCTAATTATAGATGTGCTTTCATGAGAGCTACACACAAATGAGGGATCATTTCAGTGCATTGCAACCAAAGTCAACGACTGATGTTGGAATTCAGGAATCTGGTAGAAAGCTGGGTGTAGCTGCAAAAGGACTTTAATTAAAGTAACGGATTCAGCTTTATTTAAGTAATAGATTTTCTTCTGTGTACCAAAAGGTAGCTATGGTGCGGAGAGCATGAATATAATCTTTTCATGTGTGTGTGTGTATATCACTTTCTTAAATTCTTCTGCATAGGTGATTAAAAGATAGGACTATAATCTCAATCTCATGCAAACCTTTGGATGAAAAAAAAGTAACTGCAATGCAGAGCCTAGAAACTGAGAAGGTCAAACACGGAAGGGAAAAAACAGGTGAGTGATGGTGGTGAAATAATCAATTTGCAGTGAAACATATGGAAAATTAAACAAAATGGCCTGACTAAATCTATCAAAAAGATAAATATTGAGTGCTTGGCACTCAATCTATAGTAACTTCAATAAGTCCTTATGGAAAAGACTTGGCTTTTGAAGGAGACGGATGGAGATGAAAAGAAAGTCCATCTCATTATAATGATCTTAATGGTTAATATTCTCTTAAGCTGACAAAATTTCTGCTTTAATGCTTTCCTCAGAGAGTGAATCCAGTCTGTACACAGCAGTCCCCTCGACAGCAATGCCTGTCATATGAAGATACTTCAAAATGTGGGACTTTGGAGATTTACCAACACTATAGTCTAGTCAGGGAACCACAGCTTCATTTCCACCCTAAACCACAAGGTGCAGCATCAAACACCTTGGTTCATGAGCAGGCCATTTGTTTCCAGTTAGTGGACAGGGAGGATGGGTAAAGTTCAGAAACTGAAGGCCATAGGCAGGGTCAGTACCTTAACTGCTGATTTACTGAAGGACTACTTGATCCTGGGAAAGGTCTTAGAATAATAGGAATGATTAAACTTCTTTCCAGCTAACCAAGGGATAAAACAGAAAAGAGAAATCCCCTTGTGTAGAACATCAGGTAAGGTTGTTGTCTGTCATTATTGCCTTTCCTGTTCTTATATTACTTCAGCACAAATGCATGTTCTTGTCAGGGAAATGTTGCTGCTGCACACACTCATTCCATCATATCCCGAGTGAGACTTAATTCGCTTCGATATATGGGGTGGGATTCAACTCACAGACTGAAAAGCTAAATGTAGATATTTAGATGTAAAGGTCTACCTCTAAAATAGGTTTTTAAACTCCTGTTACAGTCAAAGGAAATAAGAGATTTGACTAAGCTGTTTAAGAGACATGTCTAATGCCATTCAATATGCTCTAGATTATTGCTTCTGGCTTCCAAATTCCAGTCCAGAGGGGTATAGGCATTGTGTAGTCCTGCCAGACCCATGTGGATGTTTCATACTCTCTCATCATCTCAAATGACAGTAGATGTTTCATTTTAGACAGCTGAATCAAACCGCTAGTTTAAAAACATAATAAAGCCTACAGAGCTATTCAGCTTAAGGAACTTAGATGCATGTTTTAGGACTACATACATAGCTTTCTGGACTACCCGTATTTAGATCAACATCTGTTGACTACTATGGAAACTTAAATGCCTACTTTCTATGGGGACAGCTTAACACCAATGTCTTCATCATTTCTGTGGTCCTTCACTGAACTTTATCCAGTATGCCCATATCTCTCTTGTACTGCAGAGCCCAGAAACAGACACCATACTTCAGATATCTCACCAGTGCTTAGTGGAGGGGCAGGATCACCTCCCTCGACCTGCTGGCAATGTTCTCCCTAATAGAGTCCAGGATATTATTGGCCCTCTTTACTGCAAGGGCACATTGCTGGCACATATTCAATTACTTGTCCACCAAGACCCCTAGATCCTTCTCTGTCAGAGCTGCTTTCCAGCCAGTTGGCCCCCAAGCATATATTGGTACCTAGGGTTATTTTTCCCCAAGTGCAAGACTTTACCTTTTCCTTTGTTGAACTACTCATGCTGTCTCATGATGCCTTCTGCTTATTCTGGAAATATTTATTTTTCTGAACTTCAAGGTGGCTATCTTCCTAACTCGAATACCTTTGTGAACAGCCTACACATCATCAGGCTCATTTGAGGGATCAGAGTTCTCTTGCTGCTTGTGCCAGGAAATGTACCAGTCTTACAGGCTCTTTACCTTTTTCATACTTCATAGAAGCAATATCCCTTCCATAAGTCCTTTGAAGAGTTTGATGTGTTAAAAGTACTCCTGTAGTCTATTGAATGGAAAAAGAATCAAATATCTCGAAGCGTTCAATTACAGTTACAGAATACCAGTTTTATAGCAGCATAATGACCCAGAGGAATTTCTCAAGATATGGGAGACCTTGATAAAATTTCTTCTTCACCTAAGCTCCCTCTTTCCAGGAAAGTGCTCCAGATGCTTCAGTTCAGGGCTCTGCATTCCACAGGGTGGTCTGATGGGGAAAAGCTGGGTGATGTGGCACCAAGTTACAGAGATTTTCATCCTTTATAAGCTCTAGCCTGTTCATTCTCTCCCTTAGGAATAGCAAAAGTTATTGAATAATGATGTATGCATTTCCTGTGTTCTGAACTGTGCATGTCCTCATCAATTATCTTCTTATGACAATACACAGATGTAGTTGGTAGCCTGTTAAAGCGGGTTTTTTTCTCCCTTTTTCCCCTTTCATTCACTCTCACCTTCTGCTGCTGCCTCTGCACATGCTTGTTTCCTTCTCCTTGTCTCCTCTCAAGGCATTAGAGCCAAGAAAGTCTTAGATTTATAACAACAGTTTGATACCTACTCTACCACCATGTCAATTTAATTTGAACCAATTTGACAACCCTGATACTAACGCAGGATTGGAGACCACAATGATAGTACAACATCCGTCTCTTGTTAAGCTTCCTGCACCTGCTATTGCTTCTCTCTGTAATTGCCCTAGATCAAGAGACCAATTGTAAATGCGTTAAGTTTTGCTGACAACACAAAGCTGGGGAGACGCAAGAACTCAGGCTTAAGAGGCAAGGAAAATTCAACAAGATTTGCTGGGCTCTGAGCTGTTATGCAGCAAATGAAATTCAGTATTGACAAACACACATTAATGTAATTGGCCAAGGGAAGTGTGGGACTAAAAGAGAAAAACTGCTGACTAGGAAAAGGAACGGTTTAAAAGGGACACTAATATAGCGTTTATCTCAAGAGCCCGCACCAAAATCGCTGTGCAAGTGTAGAGAAAGTCTATGAATGTAGAATAGCTCTTTACCAGCCTGAGAGTTCTACATATTCCCCATTTCTGAAGTATTTCACAACATTTCAGTAGGTAAAGCTGTTGCCTAAATGGGAAACTGAGGCCACATCACCTAAATCTTATAAAAACTCACAGAATGTTTGCAACAAATAACTTTGGTCACTTGCAACCTGAGCACCACTGCTTTCTGTGGGATTTATGCTTATCAAATCAGCATCCATAATGGTAATTAATTATTAGATACTCTGTCGAGCAGCAAAACAGTTCAATATATTTCTCTTTTTGATAGAGTAACCCCCATACCCTTGATTGTGCTATTACCTGAATGGGCTGTGTGTGTCCCTTTGAGCTGGATTATTTGAGGACTAGTTTATTACAAATAAGTGGGGATGTGATTCATCTCCCCTAACTTTGGTTGTCTGAAATTTAGAGGCCTAAGTCTGATCTCATTACCTGAGACTTCCTTCATGAGAGTCCAGAATAGAGAGAAAAAGACATTTCCAGAGATTGATTCATATTAATCTAGCTTTGATGTATACCTTAAAGTGAGCCAATCATTCCTAGAAGCATTTATTGATCAGTTCATCTATGTTCGGACAAACGAGTCCCACCTAGTAATCCAAACTGTTCCATCAGAAACATAGCTTTTTAATTATTCATTTTTGCATCCTTTCTCTTTCTTCTTTCCCAGCATTCACTCACATCAAATTGCCATTTTTCTTCTAACATGTATATGTCAGGTGAATTTCAGTGCCATGAATCCATTGGATTGAAAACATGAAGCCATGCATATCACCTAAAATGTAAGAAAAATTACTTATTTTCAATAGTGGGCTGCAGTTCATAAGGATTAGTGACTCTCATTCTCTTTTTGAACTGGCTCACTTTTCTTGCCACTTTGAAAACTTCAGATTTTTGACAGTACTTTGCTATGATATCACAAGCCCTATCATGTAGCTGTTTTTTATTTCTTTTCTAGTCCAGTGCCTGGACTAATCTTCTCCTGCATGCTCACATGAGTGTGTTGAGTTCAGTTTATGTTTTGCTAAGGGTTTGTATGTTCACTGCAATGTTTCATACTTGCTTGCAGGGATGGTCATGCTCTCCTTTACATGTGTGTTTGCAGTATTGGTCCTGAGGTTCATGTATTATTTCATTTCCCTCGTGCCCTTGAACAAGGGCATGTATATGAAATGAAAAGGAGATGATTATTTTAGCCTGAGTGCAGCACAGGGATATGAGAAAATGTTGAAAAGTACAAAATAAGCTGTGATCCTACAGTCTATGAATGAAATCTCTACAAGCAGAGAAAGTTTTTGTTCTTTAAATTCAAATCTAAGGGACTGAATTTGGGCCATCATTAAAAGTTAGCTATGCAAGCCGACTTCTGTTACTCAATCATGTTTGCATGCTCACAGTGCAGCTCTGTTTTTATGCTTTCTTGGTACTCAGGCTCACCCTCTAGACTATACTTATTAGTTATTCACACTGACAATGACTTGATTCACATCTAGAATAAGCTAGGAGGTCAGCCAGATAGGAAAATTCAGGCACAAGAATCAACCCAGATCATGGAATCATAGCATCGTAGAATGGTTTGGGTTGGAAGGGACCTTTAAAGGTCACCTAGTTCCAACCCCCCTGCCCTGGGCAGGCACAACTTCCACTAAACCAGGTTGCTCAAAGCCCCATCCAACCTGGCCTTGAACACTGCCAGGGATGGGGCATCCACAACCTCTCCAGGCAACCTGTTCCAGTGCCTCACCACCCTCACTGTAAGGAAGGACTTCTTGCTTACACCTAATCTAAATCTAGCCAATCTGCCCTCTTTCAGTCTAAAGCCATTACCCCTTGTCCTACCACTACATGCCCTTGTAAAAAGTCCCTCTCCGGCTTTCTTGTAGGCCCCCTTCAGGTACTGGAAGGCTGCTAGAAGGCCTTCCTGGAGCCTTCTCTTCTCCAGGCTGAACAACCCCAACTCTCTCAGTTTGAGATGCTGGGTATCTGGATGCAAACTCTTACCCCTGTTGGAAGTATGGACATGACTGATGAGAGTTGAGTTAGTCTGCAGATCAAGCTCAAGCCTCAGACCAGCATTACAGTTGGGTAAGCATAAAGGAACCTGGTGCATCTCTCCAGTAACATTAACATCATGGCCTTAATCGTCTTGCACTTCAGACCTTTTCTATAAAGCATGGCCAAAGCCCCATGATATGAATGACAGGATGGCTTGATATGGCCTGGCAATTCTTCCCTCATATGAATAATGGAGCACCTAAGGATGATGTTAGTAAAGGGAAAGTAGAGAGAAGTTTCCTCCTTCTCCTGACTGCTCAAAATTACTCCATAATGGTAATACTTGTTTCAGACCTCAATGTTTTATAAGGCCATCTTTAAGGGTGTGCAAAATAAGCTTCTTCCTACTTCATGGAAAAGTTAAAGGTGAAAAAATAAAGTAATTTAATAAGCATGAAACATTCATTGTTCACAAATGGTCATTTTTTGCTGAAAACACTAGCAACTTATCAAGGCTGGAGATTGTCATTTTCTTGGCATTTTAAATGGGAATGATGAAGTTAACAGGGGAAGTGACAAAATATACTTCTATGTGCCTCTAGCAATTAGACTCAAGACTGATGGGTTGGTATAATTTGAAGGTAAACTCTTATATCATAATCTTTTTGAGGACTGTAATCCTAACTCTGACAGGTTTTATTAACCCTATCATGATAGATTGGGAGAATAACTGAAATGCAAACATAAAATTGAGTATTACAGGGATTCTGCATGCCTGCATGGTATCTTCTGTTTCATATTCTCAAAACCTTTTACAGAAATAAACCTCAAAGTCTCCACTCACTCCTAATCCATTAATCAGTACTTTTGCTCCACTTACTAATTTGGTCAGTTTTGGTTTCAGAATAAACAGCAGCAGCACAGGCAAGAGTTTAGGACAGGAAGTGCACTCCTTGGAACACATTAGCAAGCTGTGAAAATCAACTTTTTGGCCTCAAGTAAGAGTTTACTTTTCTAATTCTCATTTTATATCACGGAGGGAGGTGAGGCAGCATTTCCCCCAGAACAGAAGAAGATAATTTATCAGCTGGATTCCTACCGACTCTTCAAACAGCCTATTGTGACCTTTGGTTATTAAACCTTTTGACTGTTAGTTAATTTCAGCAGTGGGGAAGCTATTAGCTGACCGGCTAGATTCCCTGCCCAGCATCTGCTAACCAATGACCTGTGATCTGGGCAATAAAACTGAAATTACATCTGGACAATAAATATATTTTGGCTTCTAACACAATGAGAGGTCTCATCCTGCCTTGATTTCTTGATTTTTTAAAGGTATGCCAGAAGACATTTTGCTGTGTCCTAATGAAATAACCTGATCTTGGCCTTTATCCATCCATGAAATATCTTTTCACACAGGTAATTGATGTCAGGGATTTGTGGTGGTCTTGGGAATAGAAAGGAGGGAGGTGGGAAGAAATAAATAGCAGCAGCAACACAATGTGCAAGCCAAAAGAATAAAAATTATAATTTCAACCTTGTTACTAAAAGAAGAAAACTTAGCTTTGGAAACAACATGTGTTTATCAACAACTATCTTAATGATTATGCCCTGAATGTGCACTTGTGTATAAAAAAGTGGGTGTAACTTGGTCATCAGAAGGGACTCAAACCATCTGTTCAATACTGAAAGAATAGTCCTTGAGCAGTAGAACTAGAAATTATTCCAGTAAACTGCAAGAGACTCATAAACTGTGATATCTCTTCTAGTGATGCTGGTGGCTATCAGGAAGAAGAATAGGGGGCGAGATACAACTACTTCCTAGGACTGGTGCGGGAGCATTCTTGTAGGAAGAACGCCTCAGGTGGTTGCTCACATGGGTTTGATTTTAAGATGCAAATACTTATTCAACAGTCTGACGTGTTCATAGATCTGTAAGGAGAGCTCAGAAATTTAAAGAAATCTACAGAAGTGTAGTGATCTAAATCCTTTTGAAATCCAATGTGATTTAGCAGCCCATTTTCTTAAAACTCTTCCTGCATGCTTAACTACTATAAAATGTGCCCACAATTATCTCTAAGTACTCAAAACTGACAACATTTTCTGGTACCGTCCGGATGACGAAATTACTTCAAGGAAATTTTTGGCAAAATTTACACCCTCAAATGAACACCAAAAGCACCCAAACCAGAAAGACCCAAAGGAGAATCAATGTAGACTGAACTGAAATAGAAAGGCTCTTTTTCTCTTTTTTGCTTTGTAAGAAAAATGAGATATGCACACAAAAGTTATTTAGGCCAACTTGTTATTATCCCTAAACTAAGTATTCCGTTCTTCCTGCAATCATTTGGCCAATTTTCTCCTATCTCTGAATTTAGTATTGTTAATTTTTATTACTACTTCAAAATCAAAACTCAAAACTTGAGTTTTGAGACAGCTAAGAAGCCTACATTAAAAAGAAAAAAAAAACAAAAAAGCCATAAAATTTCAAGGATCTCCTATGACTAACTCTTGACTCTAGATTTATGAATGTTCGAGGTTTTCAAACTGTACCTTTGTTTAAGAAAAGACAAGGTAAAAGCTGGTTTTGAGTATTATAATGTATTTGCTCAACCATCTCAGATAAACCAAACTTTTCTAAGACTTATTCAGAATGCAAATGCCACAGAGGAATTGAGCAGCTCAAGACTTTAAATCAGGGCCCTCCAAAATAAGTCTGACTTTAGAAAAAGAAAAAAGAAAAGTGACTGCAGGTTTCCATTCTACATTTAATAATCAGTGCTTAAAACTCTGCAGTCTGGTTCCTCTTGTCTAATCTGTTTGTCAAAGTTCTCCTGGCATTTACAGGGCACAGAACGAGATAGCCTTCAGTCTAACGAGTTTGTGGTTAAACTTAGAGGTAATGTATTTTCTTTTCATTATAGGAAGTAAGATTGGATTCAAACACAATAGTGACAGGCATGGGCACTGTAGTCCAAAGTTTTTATAACCCTTCACTCTTAAGGTTTTAAGGAGCTGGGGGAAAAAAGCCAACAACAATCTAATCCAAACCAAATCAAACCAAACCAAACCACACCAAACCAAAATAAAACAAAACAAAGAAAGAAAAAAAAAAAGAGAGAGAAAAAAAGATGTTACAATGCTTTCTCTATGCACTTTATGATTCAGCTCTGCCAATACTGTGGTTTAAAGTCAAGAGCTCAGTATAAGTAGCAGGCTCTGAAGATGAATAAGCCTTCACTGCGTTTCAACATTTCAGAGAAATGCCTAAGACCTTGCTATGTGGTTCTTTGTTTGCGGTACGTGCCTAGCTATACATCTTCCACTGAGACCTTCTTGTGGTATGTTTAAAGTGTGTTTATTTAGCTGATTTCATTAGAGTTGACTCCTATGTGTGACAGCAGGATGAAGCTGTAACCTAAATTCAGGCCATGTAAGTTCAGGCTTTTAAAGACATGGTCTAAAGTAAAAGCCCAAACTACTGAAACTCCTTCAATCCATGCTGGAGGAAAGTCGGAAGCTCAACCAGTTCAGCCAACCTAAGATCTCTGTGATGCAGCAAGAGTACAGATTTGTCTTTCTATAACGAGAGCCAAGATTGCTGGCGCTTTTGATTAAAGTGTTTCAGGTAGGCAGATGGATATCTCAAGTTAGAGGACATGATTTTGGGCCCCAGTATAAAACCAAACTAAACCAAACAAACCGAAACAAAACCAAAGAAAGCCTCCGAAACTAGGAGTTGGATTTTATCTATTGTATTTCTCATAGAGAACTTTTCCCCTCCCCATTCTTTCTCTGGTTCATATTTTGCAGACTTTCCCCTAAGTTGAAGGTTGATGATGTAATTGTGACTAAAGGAATTGCAGCATTTAGCTTCTCTTTAGAGGCTTTTTTGGTAACACACCACATTACATTCTTTGCTTGTCATTACGTCCTGCCAGATTTTTGGCACCTTTTTTTTTTTTTCTTCAAATTTACTGGTATGCATTATTCATTGGAGGGGAAAAAAAAAAAAAAAAAGGTAAAAAAAAAAGAGGGAAAAAAAAAGAAAGGGAAGAATAATTTGCATTTCCTGATTGGAAGCCAGGGATTATTCATCATTGCCCTGTACATCTCTTATAAAGATGATAAATGAATGTATATTAACTGAACCCTAAACCAAAATAATGTGTTTTTCTAAAAGTTTTGCAGAGCTGCATTTCCATTGTAATTAGTTTACTTTTTTTAATCAAATGCAGTTAAACCACCATCAAAATGAAAGCTGAATTCTGAACTGCTTAAAGGAGGTGGGAGAAAGTAATGGACTATTCAGTGGGGTTTTCCTTCCTCTTTTAGTACTGCAGAAAATAAATAAATTTAACCTCTATGTTTAAAATGAAAAAAACCCCAACAAACCAAACAAAGAAACCGACCCAAAACCAAACACACAAAACTCCCCCCCAAACCCTCAAACCCGACACACGTAAACCAAAACAAACCAAAGCCAAGAACAATAACAACAAAAGCTTATGGAAGGAAATAAAAGGCTTTGTTGATGAAGAGTTATGAAAAAAATTCCTTACTCTGGGACAACTGGATGACCTCAGTGGCTAGAAACTTGCTACACAGATTTCCTTCACAGGGGGCTTCATCATCATTTATACTCCTCAGAACAGAAGTGAGGACGAGATTGGTCTTATAATTTTTTCGTTGCCTTGATTTACTGAGCCTGGTCAAGGTTCAAACAAGACACTTGGCCTCCAGCACAGGCAGGACCCCACAGTGCTGTTGTTCCCAGCCACCCCTTCTCCTCCACTGTGCCTCCCCTACCATGCTCTTGAAGGTCTTTTCCAACCTAAATGATTCTATGATTCTATGCTGTAGAGCTGATTTTTGCTTTAAGCTAAACAGGTAACTATCCCATAGGAGATGTGATCTTCAGTGAAGTAAAGCCCCTTTGTGGTGCTGAAATTTTGATGGAGAAAATTGGACCAAGTGAGACCCCAGGGGCAAAAAAAAAATAATGATTTTTTTGTGTGTGTAAATGTTTTGAAGAGATATGGCTGGTTTACTCTTCAAAAAAATGTGTTTCCCATATAAAATTTAATGTTTCCTAAATGTTCTCATTTTCAGCAAACCACAACTAAAGAGATCAAAGAAACTAATCAAAACAGGGCCACCGAAATGTCTTCAGTTTATATTTTCTGAAAGTACTCTCTTGTCTGTCTTTGCATTCCCTTTTTTTCAAATCTTTCCTGTTCTTACCTTCCTTTTTCTGTAACACTTCTTTTTTAAAAGGGAGAAAGTAAAGGAGAATATCTAGTTTTTAAATGTCTTAATAATTGATTTTTTTAAAAAATGAAAAATATTTTTATTATAAAAACTACGTCAGAATTTTCATTGATATTTTTTATCAGTCAGTACAGATCCTGAATTACTTCTTCTCAAATCGTTATGGCCAACTGCTGTCATTTATTTTTCTTACCATGATACAGCAATTGCATCCTTGAAAGGAAGAATTGCTGAGAACTTTCAGTGTCATTGACAGAATTTTGCTATTTTCATTGTTTTGCAAAGGATAAAAGGGGACTCAAAAGACTGGGTTCCCAGCACCCAGAGAGAAAAATCTCACTTGCTATAAATGGTTCCTTGAAGAAGCTCAGCTCAGTGCTCTCACAAAGCAGGACACTGGAAGACTATTATTTCCATTAAACACCAAATTAACTGCCTGTAAACTTGTTCAGTTATTTGTTTTTACTGGCCTGTAAAAGCATAAAATATAAATACATAAATAAATATTTATAATGCATGGATAACAGTGCTAACACATGCCATAAGCCACACCAGGAAAAAGGAAATAAATCAAGCTTCGTGGCTGAGAGATGTCATTTGGCTTGATTTGTCATAAACAACTTCACTTATCATTATGCAGCTTATTACAGTGTATTATTTTGTATTACAATTTTACTCAGCCCTTTTCATTGTGCTAGCCACTCTTCAAGGGACAATCACAATCTTTAAAGACTAGATTCATGCCATCCATCCTAATTTAGGCACTTAACCGAAGCCCCTAAATAAGGCTTTCTCTGTGGCCATTGCAAGTCATTTAAAGAAGCCAAAGGCAACTATGCTCCCAGACATCAGTCAAATCTGGAGTTGAAGTCTTAATGTTTAGATGGACAAGATGTCAGCAGGAAGGTAAAACAGGAACCATCCTCTTATCATGATAATGCCAGAACTAGTCACCTCTTCAATTAGTCAGAAACCCAATTAGTTTGGATAGATCATATAGACTGGAAGACCAATGTAAACAGTTGTGTTTCTCAAGATGGGTATGAGCTTATTCTCATATCTTGTGTGGGACAGCTAGACTACATGTTGCCATGACCAAAATATCTTTAACAAAATGAACCTTTTCTAAGTATACAAATGGAACTTTCTAATTATAATTCCACTTTTGAAACTATCTGGACCCTTCTAAAGGAGAGACTTCTAGATTGCTTGAATCTTTCATTTCCCCAGCAACTCAATTTAACATTTTTTCCTCTTTGGTAGGCTCTCCTTCAAATATGAAGCCTTCTCATAAGAAATTGCAGTCACAATCCTGCTAAGGAAATACCTAGCCAAGACAAACCTGGAATAACATGCCATGCTGCTCTCAAGGGGTAACAGGGCTGCAATAAGCAGGGAGTGTCAGCTCAAGAAATGTGGTATCGAGCTTGCCTTTCTGAGAAGACTGTCTCTGGAGAACACCTAAAGGCACTCTGTGGACTAACATTTGAAAAGCCATGGTTCAGAGGAACCCTCAAAAGAAAGCAATTATTAAACCATTGAGCTCTGTTGCCAACTCATTGTATGACCTTCAGTAACTCCTCCTCCACTGTTCGGTTTACTTCATCTCTTCCCTCTTCTCTTCCTAATTCCCTAGGGCTCAGTTTGCAGCATACATCTTCTCTTACATCTGTAATCAAGGAGTGGGCAACGCATTGGAAGGCATTCCTTCTTCCTCGCAACCTTTCAGCCAGGAAAACCTGAGTCCAGCCCTGGATTGTGATCAGTATGGCTGACACTCACGGCAATTTAGCCTTTGTGTGCAGTAATGTTTGCAAGAGGTGGATACACTATTTTCCTGCAGGGGCATTTGCAATGATTCATTCCTTCGTAAGTGTGGCACGTTAGGTAATATAGCCTGAGTACTTTTATTATTACTTCCATGGGAAAACATCAACTGATTTATCTGATTAAAATTTGAGGTGGCAGCCATAAATAAACAAAATACTCAATAAAGTCTCATTAATTTGGACACTTGTTTCTTGTGTTAATTTTAAAGCATTTCTTGACATTGTGTAATGTCATTGCAAGTAACACATGAGAGCTTTGAAACATTTTTTTTTTTACTGCTGCTTAGTTCAGAATAATTTACTTTGTCCCATAGCTAGCAAGTTTCTTCCAGTATTATTCCACACAACTTGCAGAGGTCTCTAAGCATCACCTGTGGTCATTAGGTCATTTCTTCCACAGCTTTTCTGGTAGTTACTCACAAACTGATAATTGCTACCAAATAGATGCACTGCAGTGTTGGGCTGTCATTTGTTTGTACTTCCCTTCGGCTTATAGCCCTGTGGTCCTCTCTTGGGCTCTGTCTACATGCCAGAATGCTGTAATGATAAATAACATTATCGACCTATAGGTATGCATAAAACATTAGATGGATCATATGTTTTCTGGACTGCTCAACTTTCATGAACTGCATTTCAAGTTACTCTGATCAGGTGCCTTAGCTCTGACACCATAGGTTTGGAGTGGGTAGAGGAGTGCCATGGACAGAAGTAACTCAGGAAAAAAAATAATAAATCTCTCCTGTTTCAACACATTATAAACTGAACAGTTATTTCAATTAAATTCTTGGACAGCAGTTAGAAAACTGAATTAAAAACTTGTCTTTAAAAATCAATGTATTTTGACCAGTTTAAAATGTAAAATGCTTTTTTTTTTTTTTCCTCCTCATTTCATTAAACAGGTATAGTCAAAGCATTTAAGTTTAATAATGGAAGAGCTTCATTTTAAATCTTTTCAACTTGTATAAACATATGCACATTTTAAAGGATTGAAGGGTTTTTTGGTTTTCAAAATGCATAAATGATTTAGGAGCCTAAATTTAATTTTCAGTAGTAGCCTAGTAATCAGAAGTATAAATCCCTTGTATTTCAATTAAAATGAGACTTTTAAGCATGAAAGACACAAACGAAAATTAAATTGGTCCCTAAAGCCTTTAAGTACCTGACTTTTTAAACATATAAGTTCTTTGCACCTAAAATGTGTTTGTTTTATCTCAGGCTGGGGGCTTGTATGTATTTCTCTGTGTATGTGTGTGTATATATGTATGTGTATATATATGTAAACCATATATATCTGTAAGGGGGTGTGTGCGTGCATAAAGTTATTAGAGGGATTTTTTTTTATTTTTTTTTTTTTTGAGGGAGAAACAAAATGTTAAGTTATGCTTTAGTTTTACAAAAGGTGGAAAATGCAATATAGAAAAAATGTCCAATTTATTTTTGTCCAGTTGCAACTCAAATCAATTCCTCTCATGCACAATGCAAAAATCATTCAAAATTTAATGATTCAGGATCAGGCCCTTATTTCTTCCCAGAATGCTGCTACTGATGATAATGAAATTAAAGGAAAAGAAGTAATAAAATGAAAGAAAATAGGTGACAAGGCTTTAGATGAAAAATCTGCCAAACAGGTAGAATAATTTATGTTGGAGGGGTGGGAGGTCATCTGGCCCAACCCTTCACTCACAGCAGGACCTTAACATATTATGAGTTCAATATAACATGAGGTCAGTAACATAATTTTGTATTAATTCCTTTTGAAAAATAAATTAGATTGGTCTAGGAAAGAGATCTGCACAGAGCAAGTCTTGCATTTGCAACTGCAGATAGCTAAACTTAGTCCTAAACTGACATAATAACCATTCAGAAATTAACCAAAAATCTTATTTGTGTAGTTTTCTACCTTAAAAAAAAACATTAGATTAAAAACTTATAATCAATTCCTATGGCAAAAATATTGTTAAGAGATAATTAAGGTGGAGAACAGACACACAATTTCTTATTTAAAATTTCAACACCAACCCCAGCAATATCTTCCTTGGGTATGAATTGAAAAGGCTTTGTTCATCACAAATTCATTAAGGAACTCACATTCAGCTACTCATTCTTTGGAGATATATTCCCTGTCCCTCATGCAGTAAAGGAATTAAATCTTCTTACTTTTTTACAACTCTGGAAGTATTTTGTGTGGAATCTGAGCCCTTCTCCTCTAATCAAAGGATTTCTTTTTTAAGTTTTTGTTTCCCTGAAACCAGGAAAATTGTGTAGCTCACGTTGAATTTGGAATTCATTCAAATACCACCTTATTCCCCTCTGTAGCCTCCTTGCTAATCAAAAATACTATATGACTCCTTTTCAACTGAAGAATCCATCAGATTATATATATATTCAAGCCTAAATGAATGAAAAGAGACTTATGCCTCACATTGGTATATTAGGTAAATAGGAACAAATGTTGTTTTTTAGCTTTGTTGTTTTCCTTCTCTTCCTCTCTCTCTTTTACTGCCAAAGCCCCAGTAGAGTATGAACACAGAATATCAGCCCATCTTCTAATATATGCAGCATAATCTTCTTAAAATGAGTTTTCACTTCAAGGAACAGAAGGGCTTAGAGATGAGCAGCATGGCTTTTTTGTATTTGGCATCTCATTATACTTAGTACCATTTTTTTCTTCACAGAACAATTGAATATCATTAGTGAAGGAAAATCCTCCTTATATATTAATATTTTTTTTGTTTGTTTCATTTTGTTTTGGGGAGCATGAAGAAGGAAGTGAGAAGCAGAGTAAGGCTTTTTGTTCATTCATGGGGAAGTTGGTTTTGTATTTCACATTGCTTCCTCCCAACATAATGCTTCCTTATTACTCAGCACCCAACCCCAAATAATTCTATTAAAACATTAACAAATGGACATTTCCATGAATTCAGGGTGTGGAAATAGGGAAGTAAAAATATTTTTGTAGCAAATTTATTTATTTATTTGTTTATTTATTTAAGGCAAATGGCCTGAAATGCACAGACATATGAAGAACTGAGAAAATCCTCAGTATGTTTGAGTATAGATTTAATTCATCATGGCTTCTTGGCCAAACTCAAACACAGCATCAGTTTAAAATCCAACACCTTCCCTTGGGAAACCTCAGCTGAGTTCTTTACTGATTAAAGCCAATGAAGCTGGACCAGCAGACAATTTGCCCAAATAACTATTTGCATGGATAGTTTGTACTACATTAGTGCCTAGTGGAAATTCAGTGATCTAACATGTTTCTTACATGTTTAATTATTTCTTTTAAATAGGTTGGTTGGAGAAGGTAGGAAGTGTACTCATGTCCAGCATGGTATTGTTTGATTGCAACCACTATAAATGTAAGGAGTTGATACTGGTAGAGCAATAATGAATTCTTTCATCCAATGTACAGTGTCATAATCTATATCATGAGTGCTCCAGGCCATTGACCATCAATTAACTTGTGTCGTACCTAAAAGAGATACAAGGAATAAGGAACAAGATATAAGAGGAGAATGCTTAGGAAAAAAGCTAATTCTCAAATCCAAGGCTGTACCTTTGGGTTACAAACTATCATTGTAAGAATGGCCACACAGTTTTTCTCATTTTCTGTTGTGTCTCTGATAAAGATGGCATTAAGACACAACGCTGAAAGACTTTAGCACCGACATATTTTAAAAATAAGATGACACCGGAAAGAATGGGAGCATTGGCATGATTGTAGAGATCAGCACAGAAAGATCTCCTTGCTAACAGATTTAGCTAGCGGAACACTCCATTTTTGTGCTTAATCCCTTCAACCAAATGCATAGCCTTCCTGTACTTTGGAGATCTGCAAGCTGTGTGAGACCTACTGCCATCAACCACCACCAGATGCTAGGTTGTGCTAGATTCCAGTTCAGCTCGGCTTGATTCAAATGGGCAGCTAGCCAAAAATGGCCCCAGCTTCATTTTAGAGCCTGAACTGCATTACTCACTGGTCTTGGCACTTGCTTTACAGTCAGCGAACATGTGCTCAGATGGTAACGGAAACCATCTCTGAACTAACCAGTTTCGGTTTAGTTGTTTTTCCCAGCCACAATCGCCTGTGTTCCTCCCTTCAAAATGCTGACATCTAGCAAGTTTGCTAAGCTAAAACCTGGTTACCTAGGCAGCTTCCTAAAGAACATTACCTCCAGGGAACGATTCTTTAGTCTTAGTTTTGATTCGCCATTGAAAAATGTGTAAATTCCCCAGTGATTATAAACACGGCATGCTTCTTTTATAGGGGTGAGATTCAATTCACAGCTTAAACCAAATTAAGACAGTGCATAAGTGCCTACATGTGAACTAGAGTTTTCAGTGGAGCTCTAAATAGTACATTCAGCGAGTCTTGCTTCGACTTTTAAAACACAGGGCATAGAAACTACCATGGTGCCCTAAGGCACCCTTATCTGGTCTCCAGCTAATGGTCTGGAAAGCCAAGCGTATTCCATAGTCCGACAACATATCTACCAGTCCCATGTGGATAGCTCTGATTCCCTAACACATCTCAAATGCTACTAGATACACATGTGTAGTTAAACAAAATTGATGCCTGTGTTGAACAGACCTTCCAGGGACTGTAACAAACGCATAGACACCTACGTTCCATCTAGACAACTGAGCTTGAATATCTTAGTCTGGAAGCCCAATCTCACTCCAAAGAATAACTGGGGGTTTTTTGTTTGTTTGTTTGTTTTTCCCAATGGAAGATAAATCTTATTTGGGAAATAAATTTTAATTTTTCCTTCCAATTCTTGCACTATTTAGACGTCCAGATCAACAATACACAAGTTTCTCATTTCTTCATCTTGTGTGCTAAATAAGGACCATCAGAAACAAACTGCAGTACTGCAGTCAGAGATTATTGTATCTGATTTAATCCATTCCACTGTTGGAGGCCATTTCCATCACATACCATTCAGTGGGGCATGCCCCATTATCTGTTGCATAGGGCAGAAAGGGAGAGCTCAGCTTCTCCTTCACTGGAGAGTGGGAGAAGGCTGCAGAGGTTGATTTCTGCAGTATAAGGTAAAGAAGATAATGTTTTTAAAATATCCCTCTATCTCCAAGAATTCTCTGCATGCAGCAGAAAGGAGGAAATTACACTCAGGAGCTGACAGTTGGATTGCAGTAAAAACTCCAGTAATGATGCGCTGTCCATGGAGACTTTACCAGCCTTTGCTGTAATTGAATGTTCTGACCTTCTCAAGCCCCATTCTATAAAATAAATAAATAACAAAATAAATAATCCTTCTATTTTGACTTTACGAACATACTGAAAACAATATCAGTTAAAATAAAAAAGGCATAATTTAAAGAATACATTAATTGGAGAATGTTTCTCTCTTGCCAGTCAAAGTAAGCTGCATGAAAATAAGAGATGGAAAAGAACAAAAGAAGTAAAACAAAATGGCAATACAAAACTATCTCTTTTTACTTCATATTTTTCCCCTTTGGTGAAATTCTAGGGGAAAGAGAACTGACTAGTTGTATGTGATTAATTTAGAGAACTGCTTACTAAAAATTAGTGTTTGACAGGTTTCATAAGAGGCTACAAGAGTAGCAAATTACATGGAAGCAGAAGGAGGACTAGAAGGAACAATGAAGAGAGTAAGAGGCACAGTAATTTCTGTATGTAAATCTTCCTGGACTTGTTTCAGTAGTTGCTTTATACAGTCAAGAAACACTGCTTGAAAATACTGGCCTGGAATAACAACAACAAAAAAAGATGCATACATCTGGAAGACAAGACTGAAGTAAGATCAGAATATCTTCTTTGCAAGAAATACCACTATTTTCATATATTTCTACTCGTTCCAGATTGGAAAAAAAAAAAAAAAAAAAAAAAAAAAAAAATTACTTGATGTTTTACTTGAAACATTTTTCCTGCAATTAGTTTCAAAAATATTTAGTTTCCAGCCAAACTGTAAGCTCTGTTTTGATTAAGGCAAAGTGATTCCTTTTTTGTTTAACTTTTCTCTTTCAGTAAATAACACTAAAAACCCTTTAAGAAAACCCTGAACATTCAATGTCATATTCTGAGTTTTTTTAAATACTTCAGCATTGCATCCTTCTGTGTGTTTTGATATCAACAGAAATTTGCAAGAAAAATGCCCAGTATTAATTTTTAATGTATATGAGCATAGATATAAAAACATTCTCTTTTTTAATGAAAGACAAAATCCAACCTATGTTGACATTAGTCGAGATCTACCACTGCTTTCAACAATATCAAGTTACTCCAGGCTAGAGCAAGTCCAGCTGTTAATAGACTTACCTGTAGTGAGCCTGTTGGCAACTTAGTTTCTAGATGTCACATGCAGTTTTAGAGGCCGGGAATGGCATTTTATTCTGGAAAATGAGACCTTCTAGAGGGCTAAATTGCCATCCAGTGATGCCCTTCTCTGCTTGTGTTGAACAGGTAGTCTAGAACAGCTATCTCCTAACATAGGCGCTGCAGGTCCACGTGTAAAAAGGTTTGGTGGAGCGAATGAACGTCTCTAGGATGGGTTTAGATGGTCAAGCCAGTTCATTCCTGCGTTACCCAGGGTCCTCGTTCTGTGTGTATGTCAGCTTGCTCTCAGGCTGGGATCTGCAGAGAATTAGTTTCTCGAGTGCTAAAACTGCTCAGAGGACTAGAAAAGGTGAGTGGTAGAGTCAAGAACATGTGCTCAACGTCACCCACCCCACTTGGTCTGGGAAGTCAGCCACTCTTGTTTAAAAACAAAGAAAATGCTAATGAAGTCTCATTTCTTAATTTATCCTTAAGTACTGAGCTGTGGTCTTAGGCCTGAAGACTGTACCAAGGAAAGTAAACCTCCATTTTCCCCTTGGTGGTTCCAAAGATCTTCTGTGCAGCTGTGAGAATATCAGTTCACTTTTTGTACATTTTTCATTGGTCTTAATTTTTCCTTTTTTTTTTTTTTTCCCCCTTTCCCCCCCCCCCCCCCCCTCCCTATGCACACAGTAAACTTTTCAGGATGAGGACTGACTGTATTTTTATGTGCCCTTCTAGACTATGTAACATAATGGAGCCTCTGGGGCTTACAGTAGAATGAACAATAATTGCTTTAATTCATTGTGCAAATAGAAAAGAGCTTCTCAAAATGGCTGTCAGAATAGGATGAAGTCTATTATGCATATTTATTTCTGCTAAGATTTGTAAATATTTTAATAGGCTTGGGTTTTATGTGGGCAAAATTTAGTTATCAATTACTATAGTTCATGTGCAAAATATTGTCCACAATATGTGTGTAGGGCACTATTAGGCCCTCTTATGAAGAATGTAAGCAAAGCAGTTGGAAAAAAGGATAAACAGGAGTAAGGGTTATTTTTTTATTTTATTTTTCTGTACTATATAGTATATAATTTCTCCAGTTATATCATTTGCAACTAAGACTGTGACCTAAAGTTAATCCTATTTTAGAGTCATTGCTATTGGAAGATGAGCAAATTGGTTTCGCTAATAACAAAAATAATTCCTACTGGTTCTGCTCAGATAAATATGTTTGATAACATTGGTTTTCTTTTTAATTTGTTATTTTCAAAGTGTGTTTATTTTGTTGGGGAACTCCTACATGAAACTGCTCTTTAAAAAAGTTAATTACAAATTGGAAAATAAGATTGAAACCTTATGGTTAAAGAAAAAAAAAAAAGTAACAAAAATATCTTTTCCATCTTTCTAAAAAACCCAGTCCAAACTGCAAGTAGAATTGTAAGGAATTTTAAAAAATACCGATTGTAATGTCATTCAGATTTCAATAGGTACATAAATAAGGTTAATACTAAAATTTACAGCTTCTTTACTTCTAATTCAATCCTAACTATTTACATTTTCTAGTTTATAAGTTATACAAAGAATTCGGTCCATTATAATAATTATACTTATTTAAAAAAGAATTTAAAGGACTTTTTCATAGTGTTTTAGGATCATGTAGACATCTAAGACCCACTTCATCATGATGTGTCTAACTTCTGTAGAAACCTGTCCAATTTATTCAGTGATCATCAAAGGGAAATTACACATTACGTTAGGAATTGTAGTTATATTAAAGTATTTTTTGAACATTCCAAACTTCTCTTCAGAATTTTATAAGAATTTCATTCATTTAATTTTAAGAATAAATTGAATAAGTTAAAATAACATTTCTGTGTATTTGAAAACTCTATTGCAGCTATTTTTTGATACATACACCAGGTTAGAATGATAAAAAACTAAGTTTCAGAAAGAAATTGATACAGAAGTGTGAAGTAGCTTTATTTTTTTCAATTAAAACAAAATATTTTGACAGGTGAAAATGAAACATTGAATAAAAATGTAGATTGAAAAGAAATGTTTCATTTTGAAAAGTTGATGTGAAGCATAAATTCTGTATCAAATTGGCATTATAAATTGAAATGCCACTCAAATTCTACTTTAATTCAAATGCCAATTCAAAAGGAAAGGGTTAGGTCTGAACTGAGATTTTAAAAGAAATATATTATTCTGTTCCAAACTATTGCTTTCCAAAATCAGAAGGATCATGAAAATGGACAGTCCCTACATACAAGTTTGAATATAATGAACACTCATTTTTCAAAGGGAAAACATACAAGCAAGCAAACATTTTTCATCAGAACATTTTATCTCTAGCCTGATTCCTTACATATCCATCTTGGATGTGTCTGAACTAGGCTCTCTGGAGCAGAGATGTATTTTTACCAGAGTTCATATGATAATAACACTCCACAGAGCTCTGTTTCATAAACAGCTGCCTCGTTAAGGAGATTGTTCTTAGAATGTCACGAACAGGATCAGACACCTAAATACCAGGAGGAAAAAAAAAAAAAAAAAAAGATAAAAGAAAAAAAAAAATAAAAGAAAGAAAGAAAAAAGTGGACAATAAGCAATTAAAGAAAAATGCTAGAAATTGTTTGGTGTTGGAAAAAAAAAGGATGGACTCTAATAAAAAATTGCAAGTGTACAAAAGAAGAATTATTAGACCGATCTTAAGTGACTGTAAAGCACTCGTACAGAGGAAGGAATATTTGGGCTGCATTTCAATAATGATTATTTAGGTAGACTAGTTTGAGAAATCTCAGAAACATCATTGCCTATTAAACATTTAATTAAACAAGCACTTGGGTGGCATTTGTAAACTGACTCTTCCTAGTGTGTCAAGAAGGAAAAGGAAATAATGGTAGACTAGATTATATTTGGGAGGTTCTGTATGATGCTATTGTAGGGTGCTTTCACTTGTTCTACACATTTGAACATTTAAGAGCTGTTTCCTGTGGAAATGCTCACAGTCAGCAGTACTGCTACTTTTTTTTAAAGAAGTTACACATATCATCAGAAATATTTGTATTTTCCTAAATCTCTCTCTGATTGAATATCATTCTAAAATCCAAAGCTGTTTTGAATGAAGCTTAAAAAAAAAATTAAAATAAAATAAAATAAAACCAAAATACCAGCCCTCTCTGTCATAACATTACAGATAGTATTTAGTCAATCTTTTCCTTTGCTAAGTACTATGATGGTATGATAAATAGGAAATCTACTATGATGAAGAGGAAAATGTGATCAGTAAAGGCTGGTATATTTGTATATAGCACACACATCCATTTTTCTAATGTGCACTGCTCTGTTTATATATTATCCAGTTATGTCTAAGATTATTAGTTACAAATAAAGAGAGTATTTCTTCAGATAAAAGGAACCTAGTTTCAGAGAGTTCTCTCTTCACATCAACTTAAATCTGTGCTGCTTTCAAATAAAATTACGGCGGGAAATGCAGGAAAAATGACTTGCCTATTGCTAGCTCTGTTACAAAATGAGTCAGGTATGTGGTGGTGGAGATAAATGCCTAAATGGAAGTATAAGGCAGACAATTTAACCTCTTTCACTGACAGCTGAGCAGTTAATGACTATAATAAGTACATTTTCCCAAGTACCCTATAGAAGCAGTGTTAGAAGTAAAAGAAGATTCCTTGATCTTTAGGGATCCACCTGGAAATCAGCACAGAACTTGTAACTTTTAAGTTTATTTTTAAAGTTGTTTTTCCTTTTTCCTAGGGCCATTTTCTGTACATTACTAATGTGTAAATCAAGAATTTGTTTCTTTTCTTTTTCTCTCCACTTTCTTCTTTGGTTTTGTTTTTGTTTTAATTGGAAGATAAGGATTTCCTCTCCAAGCATGTCTATATTGTATTACAATGGGGCATCTCAACCATGCAGATCTACATGAGGTGGGTTTAAACTACATAATTCAGACAGTAACAATAATACAGGCACAAAGCCGTGGAGATGCTTGGCCTAAACACATTTATCTTCACTTGAGTTCCTGGCCACATTTTCACATTCTGCACTGAAACCTTGGCTCCTATGTGTTATTTTTTCAAAGTAATTAATTGAGAAGTACGCTGACTATGTCTATGCAATCTTCCACTGCAACTTAGCTGAGCTGTTGTTGAAGATGAGTGTTTTCAGTGCACTGAATTTGGCCCCTATTTATTTGCAAGAACCCTCTACTCTCCAATGTGAGAGGAGTATAGAAGAAATACCACACTATGAAAGACAGGAATCCATTGATCACCCTAGACTGACAGTTACCAAGAAGAAAATGCATGTAAGGTAGTCCCTTATACATGTTGGAAAAAAAGAATGAGAGCAAGAGAGGCAAAGAGGGAAACAGAACAACTTAGAGTGTTAGTAAAAAGAGACACAAGCAACTTTTAATATATTGTTGGAGAGACACTACTTTTAAATACTAAAATATTAAAATTTATTGAGGTTGTACTAGAAGTGTATGAGTTAGTCCTCTGTGCATTAAAATTAAGTTTTCATCTTCTTATCTAAGCAGCTTCCCTATTGGCTTTTGCTGAGCATTCTTAATATTTTATATGCTTAAGGGAAAAAAGCTGCACTTTGACATCTCAACATTCCTGAGAATGTTTAACTTTATTTTTTCTCCTCTCCCATGCAAACGATTTTCAAATCATGCATGAACAAGGGGAAAGAGAAAAAAAATAAGCATAGTTTTTCTGCACCATTCTGGGCTTTATTTCCCATATGATTGTGTATGCAAGTGCTAAGAGCTCTATTCTTTTCTACATTATTATTTTTCTCTTCTTTGTTTCCCACTATCTCACTCATGTGGCTTGCATCATGCAGTAGCCCCAGCAACGTTGAGAACATCAATGATTTGATTGTAACTGAACAATAATAAATGATGAAGCAACTTCATCTGAGCTGGAAGATCTGGCCTTAACCTTTCTCTATTTACAGCTCTGGAAGGCTTGTATTCAGGAGAATTTAAATCAGCAGAGACATGCCAGTCCTCATGTACTGCAGCACTGACATAAACATAGCAAAACTGCTGCTATTAGGAGATAAGTTCTTATTTTGTACCCCCACAAACAAAAGGTTTTAGTATATCATCATTGGTGCTAAAAGCAGCATAGGCAAATGGCCCTGGATAAGGCAAACAAGTGCTTAAATCACTGCAGCTTGGTCTCTGCCAGGAAATTAAGTATGTAAAACCTTCAATATTATGGTCCTTATATTCACATGCTGAGGCTGTATCATTTGATACAGCAGTGTTCTATGCCCTAAGGGCTACTCTAGCCATGGCTGTTCTTCCAGTGAAGCTATAATTTTGTACCTTTCAGCACAAAGTTATACGCAGATCTGTGTATTCTCCTGAAATTGTACCAGTCCCAGTGCCTTGGTCCTTACCTTAAGACTGACGTGGGTGAATCCTCACATGGATACAGATAACTAGGTATGGACTCAGAGACATATGTGCATAGTCTTTCTTGCAAAGATTAGAGATCTTGAATTGGCTGTCACAACTCTGCTGAAGAAAAATTTTGAAATAATATTGTCTGCTCCCTTCCCAGGGAAATTTAAAAAAAAAAAAAAAAAAAGAAAAGAGAGAGAGAAAAAACCTGAAGATTCATTTTGCCCATTGGATCTTTCATCAGCAGTAATTCCCCCTTGTAAGCACTCAGTTCTGTGTGGGAAACTCAGAGCGGCTGGGAGCTGTGGCAGGGTGAACTGAGGTTAGTAGAGTTAACCTAATTTTAATAGACCAATATTTATATGAATAAAGTTTTGGATTCTTCTCACCTGATTTTAAGTGCAGAACTGAGTCTTTGAGGTAGAAAATGGATATCCTAAGCTCCCTCTGTAACTGATGGAGAGGGACGGGCATCTCCGTATCTTTGGAACCATAGGCCACTGCTTAAAGGGAGGTGAATCCAGCTTAGCTATCGACTGGTTCTTCTCCTTTGTTCTCTAATTACTTCACAAGACTTGCATGTGTCCCCTTGTTCTACTTGCTTCCTTGCCCCCTTCTCCCCATGTCAAAATGTAACTGTCCTGCAGACTGCTGCAGGAACTGACATACAGATGAGTCCTTGGCCATTTTGTCACTTTTTTCTCCTTGGCCAACTGTCAACAGTGGAGAACTTTTTCTACGGGGGTTTTGGTTCACCTGGAGTAATGGGTGTCAGTAGATGGAGTCAATTATATGACACTTACAAGATCTCAGGATTTCTTGGAGGGTTGGGGACTCCTCTGGTCCATTTTTAAATATGCTCAGAAGATGCGTGGACACATTTTGTTGCCATTATTGACTGTTCAAACTTAGATTGCTTGCATACCCTTCTTTATCTGGCAGCAGACAAAGTTGAGATCTTGCTAAAAAAGGTACCATACTATCAATCCATGCTCAAGATTAAGTGCTACTTAAGTTTGCTTTTGAAAACCACAGCTGATATATAGAAAAGGGCTATCATTACAACTTAGGGCAAAGCTGTGCATATATTGTGAAATCTAGTGAAATACTGTAAAATCCACTGAATTACTGTAAAATCTGTTGAAATCATATTGCGCCTAAGATCTCTAAATCTACCCTCACAAGCTCAAACAACTCACAAAAAATTAAACAAACCTACTTTCTTAGCCTAACCAGTAACAGATTCCTACTGTTCTATGTGGCCTATTTAGGTATGAAGAGGAGGAATGGTTTCAATCTGCTCCTAAAATGTGTCTCTGAGTCTGTGGCTCAAGTGCAGTACTTCTCTACAGCTAGAATCTCTTGATTTATCCAGCTAAGTTGCCAAGCTAGAATCCTTATGATCCCTTTATAATGAATGAAAAATTGTCAATTTAGAGACCAGAGATCCAGAAAGGATTTAGACTAAAGTCTGGCTGTAAACTGGTCTCCAAACAAATGTGTCTTTCAACAATGACCACAGAATAGACGAGGGAGATTAGCCTCATTTATGAATGAAGTATAAAAAATCAAGGCTGGTGGAAAATGATGGCTTTTCCTTCCTTATTCTAGTACTCAGAGCTCTGTGAATTCAATAGCCTGCCTCACTCTTGCTTCTGTTTATAATTTGTCTTCCTTTTCTTTCAGTGGCTTTTAAGTTACACATTTTGACCCACTTCTCTTTTTAAGAGCTGTTTCTGAAGGCATTTTTACTCTTTGGGTATCCTCAACCTCTCTTTGTTCCTCTGGAGGAGCAAATAAACGGATGGCACAAAGTAATCCCATTTTCCCTTTCCTCTGCTTTACAACTGTCCCATGCAAATTTAGATCCCTCTCCTAATGCTGAAAAGACTGCTGGATCCCCTAAAACTGAAAGGGACTGTAGAATTGTGTAAGTTATTAAGGTGGTCTCCATATGATCCCAAATAAATCCTGAAATTACAGCATGAAAAATAGAAGGGATAGAAGCCTCAGTGAGCACATCATCCAAAAAACCCTGATACCAGCCACATGCCTCCAACTATGGACACTTGATGGGTAAAGTCATTTTTCCCCAGAGTCTTCCTGGGCTACATTGATTGTATCACTTTCAATATCTCTTCTTTGGTTACAGGCGACTCAAGAGATTTCTCTCTCTAAGTTGCCTAGCTTTGTCAATTCCAATTTATCTAGATATTCTTTTACCTTTTTCCTCGACAACAAAGGTTTGTGATCGATAGTAAGCCTCATAAAAGCCCTGGAAGGTATTGCTAACCCTTCTTTCTTGCATTACCAATTCTCCCCTCGGGTCTACATAGGAGTGCTATCAAACAGCTTGACTTGTTGGCAGGTACCATCTATACCCACCATTTACTTGGCATTCTTATTTCCCTCCTAGCACTGGCTTTGTTTAACGTAGGTTTCCTTTTTTGTTTTTTCCCCTTCTCGTCCTCTTTACGCATTTGGGAAAATTAAAAAGTCTGTCTTGGTGTCTGGGGAACAGGCCAGTGGCATTTTAACCCTTAGACAATACCTTTATTTTTTATTCCCACAGAAATTCATATATGAACCCTGCCTGCTGCACCCATTTGGTTTCAAAAACTGCTTTCTTTTTGTTCCTTTTAGACTGAAATACTCAAAACCCCTATGGATAATCAACAGATAAATTATCCCCTTGAATTCTGTCTGAGTTTGGAATTGCTATGGCTAGCAAATCTTTTCATTAGCCACATTTATGTTCAATGGTCCCCAGTGCATTCAGTTATTCAAGAAGTTCCAATTTTGGATCAGTTGTAATAAGAATAAGCCAGGAAAATCAAAAAGATGAACTCCCTGTGGTATACACTAGCTTTCATGCACACAAATTCAATTGAGCAGCTCAAACACTGTTCTGCAAAATTTGGTGCTCCAGAAGTTATATGCAGGTTAAATGAAGTTTACACTTCTTAAACCTATGATCTGTAGTTGTTATTTTGGCATTAGTGAATGGTTTACTTTACGTGACAACACCAGCATGCCAGAAAATCCCCTTTCTACATTATGGCCTGAGAAAGAGCTAAAAATCTAAGTTTGGAGGAGAGCCAAAAAAATGTTTTGGATTGGTATTCCCCTGGCAGAAAAAAAAACAAATTAAGTTATTTCAGATCAAGAGCTCATAAAACTATTGAGATTTGACCAAAATTTTGTTAATTTAACTTCTTAAAGTGAACTAAATCAAAAAAAGAGAAGTTTGTTTTGAAATGGAGGGAAATGAAACAAATATTACCCTCTTTGTCTTGGGCCAGAAAAAAAAAAAAAACAAAACAAAACATGGAATTTCTACTTCACACCTACTTCCTATGCACATGCACATTATGCTCCTAGTCCTGTCCTCATTTCATATAAGGCAAACATTTAAGGCAACAAAATTTGTTGTGTTTTATTATTATTGCAGAGATATAATTGTGAGGCTAGGGGAGCAGTGGGAAAGAGCAGGGGCTATCACCCACTGTGGTTTGGAGATCCAGTTGCTAGGTTTCCTTTGGGAAATGTATAGTACTCAACCACATATGAGGCAAGAAAGGAAATGCAAGTGAGAGGGAGCTGCTGGCCAGCACTGGTTGTTAGGTTATTTAGTCTTCGCACATTTAAAATGGAAAGTGTAAACCGTTTTCTTTCTGTCGGCCTTAACCACTGATCAATACCGACAGCTTCTTATAAACAATGCAGTTGTCGAAGAAATGCAATCTTCCTTCTCCCAGAGCAGTTACATCTTAGGAAGAAAAAAGAAAAAAGAGTGAAGGTATGTGTGCATGCATGAGTGTGGGTAAGACAGAGAGACATTCATTGTGTTCCAGTCATCCAAGGATTTAGGTTATATAAATTTTCCACCATAAAACTGGGGCTAATAAGCCTGTTTGTTCTTTCTCCAGTCATTGGCAATCAGTGCAATAAGTTGACGTCTTCTCCCACTTTTCTTCCTGTGACCGATAGGTCTGATCCTGTAAGATTCTTGCTCCTCTCCAGTTAGAAATGACAGTCCTTTCAATCTCCAGCGAAGTTCTTAGTGCCTGGTGTACTCAACTTTTGTTTACCAGCTTCTGCTTTATTACTATCTCTGGGAATGGAGACTAAGAGCTGTCAAGTGCTGACACCTTCATCAGCAAGACACAGATAGGCTGAAAGTCATCAGATGACAAGAACATGTACACATATGTACAAGCACTTGTCATGATTTCCAATTATGTTTTTATTCCATGCAAACTGAGACCTTTTGAATTTGTCCTTTAATGAAAAATCTTTGGAAAAGGAGACAGACAAGGGTTCTGTGTAAGGAATGCCCAGTAAGTTCAGCCCCTGAGTTGCTTAGGCTAGCTCTGTGTTAATAAACCCCACTAAGGGTGAGTACAGCCTCATGATTGCCCATTCAGGTCATCTGTCAGCGTGCTCCCTGGTACTTGGCCCCTGAGACATAGTGCTCTTCCAGACAGAGCTCAGGAGCATGTCAGGGAGAGCATGACAGTAACCGGTACTCATAGCAGGCATGAAACTTAGAAGACTGAACCTCTGTTTGTTGTATGCAGCAATTCATCATATGGATATCTTAAAGCTGCATTTTTCTCAATGTTTTTTCCGAGTCTAACCTGACAAAGTGTTTTAGCCAAAGTTCCCAAGTGACTTCAGCGTGTATTCCCAGCAGTCTGAAGGTAAAGCTACCAATTTTGGCCTGTAGTTATCCAGAAAGCATAAAAAGTTAGATGCTTTCAGGAGCTCTGTAGCCATTTTAAGCATTTCTACATGGATGGGAATTTTGGACAAAAGGTGAAAACTCTGAGACATTACTCAACAAACATTCTTGAAAAAAAGGACAGATAGAAAAAAACACATCAGTCTCTGGGACAGCCCTGAGTAAAACAACTGATACATGACTTAAAGCTTTTGTAGCCTTCAGAAAAGCATATTCTGTGGTAAAGGTTGTTGTTTAAGAAGTCTTTCACTGAATTCACAAAGTATGTTAGTGTTCATGCCACTTTGTTGCTGCTGTTTCAGCTGGGATGACTCATGGGTCATTTTGCACAAATGTAATTACACACCTTATAGAAGAGTTAAGAATTAGGAATTCATTTTCAAGTTCTATATGGATTTTCATTCTGTTAATTATACTATTAACTAAGGTTAAAATTATAAACCAAATTAGTATCATTTTTTGCTTTAGGAGTTAAAAGTGGAGCATAGGAATATGATATCTGGAGATGATTATTTCTTTCCACCAACTATAGTAAAAGCCAGAGGGCAAATATGTTGATAATTTAGGTAGCTCAGCTAGCTGCCAAAAGTCAGATGGAAGGAATTGTTATTCAGCTGTGGCTAGAGTCTGCTGGGAAAAGAGCATCTAATACCTTTCAGGGTCACTCTCATAAGTCCTGAGAAGGGAGATGAAGCCAAGGAAGTTGGGTTTCTTCACTCCAAGCCACTTTTGCTGCTCCCCAGTGGGAAAAGAAATAGCCTTTGCATGCCATTGAAGAGCTTGAGGCTAACTTTTTTCTTTTTTTTTTCACCCTCCAGTTAAAGCACAAATAAAATATCCAGGATAACTGGTTGTGTTCTGTTATCAGTGGAAAATTTCAATAACTGGTAAGCTGTCCAGTGAAACATGAATTTGCCACAGGGAAAAGCTGCTGATCACTAACTGGCTATAGCTGTCACTCAACAAAAATCTTCTAGAAGGATCCCAGTGAACTCTGAGCATGCAATAATATTAGAGTTTTGATTTTGTTAGGTTATTTCCCCCCCCCTCAAATTTCACTCAAGACTCAAATCTGAAATATATTCTTCCTCCTCAAACAGAAGATAACCAGAGCAGATGCATTAAGAGGGACAGTATTCTCAAAAGTTAACACTCCATCTTCACTGACTGAACTGTGTATACACATCAGGATGTCTGGTATTCTGAACACTTGTCATGATGCTACAGGTCCCGGTTTTTGGATATGTGAAAGTGCAGTTCCAAACTGAAAGCTCCTGCTTTTCACCAAATAAAATTACATTGGTTCTGATTCAGATGTTCTTCTTTGGCCTTTGAGTGAAGCCAATTTCATTAGCCACTTTTAGACAGACAGTTCTGGCTCCAGATTCAGAGATAAAAGTAGCAAGAAAAAATCCACCTTGGGGGTCATATCGGTGTTTACGCAGGTTCTAAACATCAGGAAGCGTCACAAAATAGATATCTTGAGCTAGGTGTGGCAAAGAAGACTACCTAAAGACATGAGACTCAAACCAGAAAAGACAGCTACTGGTCTTTTAGGATCCCAGCAAAAGCTAAGGACTACTGCATACCTAAATTTCACCTGGGAGATAGCCCTTGGTATTAGTATGCTTTAGATATGCAAATGAATGAAAAATACTTAGTGGCAAATAGTTTGGTAAGGGGAGTGAAAAATGCAACATGAGATTGTGATTTATAGGAAAACAATTTTTTTTTCCCCCCCTGATTGGAGGATGTCTACTTGCCATTTGTGATTTTTTCTTAATTTATTGTGATAGCTAGAAGTGGAGATAACAGAAAAACATTTGGGCTTGTTCACTAACTAATGAAAAATACAATTCAGTATAAAGCTGGTTCATTGTACTTTTGGATAAACCAGGACTCTCGCTCTCTTCCCCCCCTTCCTTCCTTCCTTCCTTCCTTCCTTCCTTCCTTCCTTCCTTCCTTCTTTCCTTCTTTCCCTGATAATTTAAAGAGCAATAATATAGATGTATCAAGTATTCTTCAAAGTTGGAGAGAGTTCTATTGATGGTGAGGTGAAAAAAAGTATGAGCCAAGGGAATCTTCACTGTCGGGTTAGGTTCTCTGGAAAAATGGGGATTCTTGGATCCAAACGTGTATTTATTCATTGAATAAAATTGTCAGTATGTTTTTCCTTCTTGGGAGTCTTCAATTACCATCAGTGGACCCCCCATCTACGTTCCTATTAGTGTTACTTAGTAACAATGAAAGAAAACTTTAGCTTCCTTCAGATTTTTGAATTGAAATGCAAGCCACAGATTTTAACCTTCCACTGTATTGTCATTGGATGAAACTCACTGATAGCACGAGGATTTGGGACCATGGCTGTCCTCCAGAGAAACACTGAGTTGAGTGAAGATGGTGGTATATCTGATAGGTAACCTAAAAGCTTAACAATTTTCTGATTAAATTTCAGAATTGATCAATCATACTTAAGTAGCTCAGGAACAGGAGAAACAGACGGGAAGAGGGTTTGCATACTGCTTTTTTAGACCTAGATGGCTTTCATGTTGCTCTGTTGGAACTAGTTGTCTAATATATGATATAGGTGCCCAAGTGCCTTTATGAGCCAAGTTCTCAACTGAGTACGGAGTATTGAAGTACTTGTGCTACACAGCAAAGGGTACTGAGTTGTGCTGCAGCCATACGCATGGATTTCTTCCCAAATGTGTTACACCATTTCTAAAATTTAAGGATTGCATCTGGAAAAGCACACTCAAGGAACTTATCTAGGGCATCATCCTCTTAAAAGTTAACTTTACTGTGTCCAATGAATGAAATACTGAACAGCAGGTATATTATTTTTAAAAGGGATATAAAACAATAGCGAAGCACTGCCTGATTATATTACAGTGTCTATCTTCTCATGTATCAGCAAAAACTAGCACTGAAGTATACCTAATTATCATATTTACAGTGGTACAGGTAGTAAAACAGTTATGTTTTGCATTGCTCAGGATGTTCAGGGCTGAAATAGATAAACTATGTGGGAGATTAGTAATAGGTAATTATTCTCTACTTACATATTCAGCTTCATATTTCTAAATTAAGGTAAGTGGAAAAAGCTTATAAAATATTCAGGGCTCTTTTATCTTTCCTCCTCCCTCTTATTAGAAACTGTGCATGAATTTGCATAGAATAAACTGAGCCCATAAATCATAGCAGAAACTGCAAGAACGCTCTTTGTAAGTTATAATTTAAGGTTAACTGTAGCACATTTTGCTTACTGTATTATTAATGACTTTAGTTCACTCATGACAAGATTACATATTAAAAACTGTTGGTAGACAAAACTCCAGTTCATAATCAATTTGCTTGCTAACCTTAGAAAGCCACTCACCATGTTTTCATACTTCCAAAGAAGAGACCATCAGGAAGAAATGTTACATTGGCCCTGTTCTTCAGTAGCTCTCATGCATTTGGTCAATATGTTTAGGTGCAAGTCCTTGCATGGAGCTTGAACTGTGGCCACGTGCCACACGGCAGGCTTGGAAATGACATATTCTCTTCTGTGCTTCGGAACTTATAGCTATACCCACAAGGCAAAATATCAGCAGAAACACCTGGAGAACTTGGGAACAGAAACTGTGATACCTGAAGAATACCTGCATGATTCTCTGCTTTGGCTAACGTGAAGCACTGAATGATGACATGCCCATAGTGAATTAGCACCTTTGTATGACGCTAACCCTGTTATACATTTTCAGATGGTCAATGTTAAAGGAAATCCAAATTTGCTGGGCACCAGGACTCCCATGGGAGGCTGGGACTCCTTCCCAGCCTGCTACAGCCAGGCTGCTGCCATCCCCAGACCCTCTGTCCAGCCAAGAGCAAGGCTGAGCGTGCCTGTAGTCAAACAGGAACTAATCAACACAAACACAAGGAGAACACCCTTATGGGCACCACACAGAGACAAACGACGCTCACACAAACATGAATAATACATATGGTTTGATCCTGTTTGTGTTTGCTCAATCAGGCTCAATGTTTGCTATCAGATTTTGCACCCAACGCAAAGAAATCTCTGCCATTGCTGTGGGAGAGACCCGTGGTGCCTCCAGTAGCTGACTCTCAGACCCCTGATCTCTCTGGTAGCTGCTCTGGTAGCAGAACTCCTATTATTCTAGCTACTCCCCCTTGAGATTCACTATCCTCACACACACACAACAGCAAGCACTCTCACCAGGATAAACCAGTAGGAGTAGGGTTAGATAAGAAGATATTAAGACCAGACTGGTTATCAGGTGGAGGGATTAGCTAGGCAAGAACACACTGATCTGTATACCTTCTTTATGTAACATTTTTATCCCCCATCTTGTCCATTTTCCATGTTTTCTCCCTGAGCCACCTTGCTCATTCTCTTTGCCTACCCTTTGCCCTTTCACTAAACATCGCACATTAAGTCTTGCGCAACACCGCAAGCCTTTTCAAATATCCCACAATAAATTTGCTCTTTCCCCTGAAATTCCTGATAATCTTGTTTCCCTCTTCTTATCAGTTGCTGATGGTTCTGACTGAACTTCCTCAGGGCTTCAAGCAGCCCCTTCAACGGTCCATCAGCCAGTGAACTGAGAGCTGTGGTTGTTGGTAGTGCCTCCTTTAACTCCTTTTTTAGGATTTGCATATCTGGGTGTTTAATGTGTTACTTCTCCTTCTCATTCTAATCCTCTGTGCTGAACAGGCATTCTCAGAAACTACGTATATTTACATTCCATATATTCTCACAGTAGGTTCTGTACTATCTGCTAAGGGAAATCACTGGTACCTAGGCAATAATTAGTACCATTAAATGTCCTGCTGAAAGCCAGGAGCTGTTGGGTTCAACACTTCTTATGCTTCAACATTATTAATAACTGTTAGACATTCAAAAGACTTGGACCACCAGCAGCACATATGTCTAAGTTTGAAGCCTACATAACAGCATGTTTTTCCTTTCTGCATATTGTAGAATCATTTTAAAGGAATTCTGTAACATTAATTTGGTAGTTTAGTACATCATCATAGGTTCTTCTTCATGGCTGGTTACTTTGCTTACAACTGATGATTCTGAAGATCTTGGATTTGACTTTCAGGGAGTCAAAGGGGTAGTTTCTAATGTCTAGATCCACGTCCCAGCACATGGTCTTCCAAGACCCACAGTGGAATAGCAGGCTACCAGGTAGACTAAAAGAAACATTCCAATGAGCACGGGCAAAGAGTTTACTACATGTAATCCTGTTAAGCTGATTTAGCACTAACTTTCAGATAACAAGATCTTCGCCATAGTACATTTTGTCTCATTTTTTTTGATTTGTTGTTGTTGTTGTTGTTGTTTTTATTATTTACTATGCCTTCCTAAGCAAACCATTTAGTGACTTAATACTTGAGTCATGAGAATAGTCTAACCAAGCTTTTAGCAATGCAAGAATTTGTTCTTGATACTGTCCAGAACAGCTTCCTGACGTCAATCAAAATACTATTTTCTCCTTTGAATTTTACGGGAACTCTCCAGTTTGTTTGATAAACCTGAAAGGAAAGAAAATATGTGATTTTCCTTTTGGAGATACTTTCATTATCAAATAGATATTAACACTTTATGTCCTTGAACCCAAATTTTTTACTTACCAAATTTATTTTAAATACAATATCAGAAAATTATCTTCTTTGGAAAATACATACTCTAATAATGATTTACTTGATGCTTATCGTACCAAGATGTTTTTTTTTAAAATCCTTTTTTTCCTATAGATACCAGAGATCCAGAAACAGTCTTAAAAAAAAAAAAAATAAAAAAAAAAAAGGAAAGAAAGAAATGAGTGTTTAAACTTTCTTCCCTTCATTTTGTTCTCCTTCTCAATTTTTATAGGGAACAGTCAGGATTCAGATGAAATTTCTTGGTTAAGTACATTTTTGAAAACAAATGTTTCAAATGTACCATTTTGATGTTGCCAAACTGGAAAATTCTTTGTTCCAGATAAGAAATTGCTTTTATTCAAAAATTAAGTGAAATATTACAGAAAAGAACTGAAGGTCAAGACAAAGCATTAATGTTTAAATAGTTTGATAGACACAAGACCTTTTTATCTGCACATTTTAAATTAGGAAAAGAGCTCTCAAAATGATGACTTCTTAGTATTATTCAGGACAGGAAATGTTTCAATATTTTTCATTTTTTATAGAATACAAAAAAATGTTGATCATCTCTTGTTTATCCAGACTAATCTTTCCTTCTAAAAATCTGTATGTATATTTCGATTGTTTTAGTTTCTCAATGCCTTTAATTATACATTCCTGCAATTTTTCTGTATCTTTCTGATGTCAGGAAAGCACAGAGTAACCTATCCAAGTCAGGTGCCTTCAAAAGTCTTATTCCTTTATAGGGAACATAGGATTTTAAGTCATACACTGTGGTCTCAAGAAAATAAATAAATAACTGAAAGCTTTCATCAGTTACACAGAAAAAAATAATATAACCACCCACTAAAATAAAAATCATCACTGACCTGCAGACAAGTTGTTTAATGTTTGTAACACAGAAAACGGACATCAAAGAATCAATTACACTGCAAGTAGATTGGAAATTGTAATATCTTTAATGTCTACATTCCAGACGAAAAAAATGGTCTCGTGAATAAGATAAGTGTCCTTCATACTACACAAACAGAGTTGCAAGACTTTTTTTTTTTTAAGTGCCTTTTTTTTTTTCAGAAAACAGATTTATTTTACAGACGTGTGCTTGCTTACTTAATAAGACAACATATTTTTATATGTATTTTTTTTCACGCCAAAAGGGTGATGAAAGTGGTTATTCAATTGCATTCTGATAGTAAATCATCATTGCTCTTGTAAGGTGACACATTGTTTTACTTGTTCCTGATTAGCCCTTGTTGTATCTCACATTAATGGTAACCTCTTCAGCAATCACTGCTCTGTAGAGTCAAGCCAGGTAAAGAATCTTTCATATTACTAATTAGAATGTGGTAGCTTTTAAAATATTCCAGCTCTAATATACAGGCAATCACCGGTGCATTTTGAACTACACATTAATCCCAGAATGTGGTAGGTTCTTTACAGGCAGATAGTGGTCTTTGAGGGGGCATTTGAACAAAATTAGCATAAAATAAGAATAAGGCAAACCACATTCTTTCATACAAAGTGTTACCCATTACTAAAGAGTAAAGTGAGAAAGGATTGCATTTATAATGGAATGTGTGCATAAGAGTAATGTTGATTTATGTCAAATAAAAACACAGAACATGGTAGAAATTTGATTTCCAGCCCTATTTATTAAATTGCTCCATAAACTGAACTCTCCTGCATCTGTGGCAAGACAACAAGTTTATTACAGAAACAAATACATTGCCAAAGCTTTCTTAGTACTGTGAAGAATGAATGACTTCTTTTTTTCCCCTTTTTTTTTCCCTTAGGGAAATACCCACCTTAGTCAAAATTTTCAATATTTTAATTAGCAATCCAAAAATAATATTATATTGCATTTTCTATGATCTTGCTGTTCTTTCAAATAAAAACAATTGTTGAAGATATTTTTTTACTGAAAAATGTTGATAATAATAAAAAATTGGTTTTAATGTACAAATAATATTTTGAAGCAGGTCTATTCAGAACTTCTTCAGTTCTCTATCTTACTCACTATCGCCACTATGATTAATTGTGTAATAATAATGCATCATAATATAAGCACAAATCATACAGTGAATAATAAAGATGCTATGTTATTGAATAGCTGAAGGCTTACAGTCTGGGGAAAAAGAAAGAGCTGTATTTTCTTTTCTTATTTTAATAAAGCGTTCAATGATTGAGTTTCTGGACAGAGATCTAGATAGACAGACATGTAGAGTGAACTGGCAGAGCTTCAGCAGTCGAAAAAGGCCACATTGTTTTATTCTTGCATTAATAATTAAAAGGTACAAGTGGACCTGAGAGTTAATAAGCTGAGGAAACTTTGGAACTAGGCATTACTAAATGGATTGGTTAATATAAGAAATATTTCAACCTTTCCTCCAGCACTGAATGTAACTTGCGATCAATCTTTCGATTCTGAGGTGTGTCTCCCCACTATTCTCATGAATATGGGCCTCTGCATGTTTTAGTATATCAGGAAAAAGCAATACTGAAATAAGGTAACTAAGTCAGCTGTCAGGAGCCTTACCAAAAAGAATGGCACATTACCAGTCACGGTTTGTGAAAGGTCCATGACGGGACACCAGTAGGCTATACACATATCAGCAGTTTCCCTGTATATGAGGAATATTTATTAAATCTATATTTCATGTACATACACTCGCCTCCTTGTTTGTCATAGTGAATTTATGAGTGATGGTTTATTCAGTCTGGAGAATTTAGGCTTTGGAAAGGAAAATGAGTTGAAAAACCTCTTTAGCATTACAGGAAAATATAAATTTAGGACCCTCAGAGCTATTTCTGTGGTATATATCCTGTCTTTGGTCTTCTTTTCTCAAGTGAATTTACTGTGGCCCATTAGATGACAGTCGTACCAACTAAATTATGGTAGCTCTCCATTAAATAACAAAGATATGATTGGTAGTGTACTTTACATTCTCAAGGCAGTTTTCTAACCCCCTAAGTGGATAATTGCCAGTTATTGCTTTTAAACAGTAAGCCTTGCCTGACTTTATTAAAAGTTTCTGAGATCCAAAACATTAATAAGGTAATAGCAATATATGCAGGAGTGGTATACATACCACTCTGGTACAGGGAGGAACAAAATCCAGAAAATGTTTGGAACATGCGTCAGGCTTTTAATAGGGTCATACACATACCTTCTTTTTCAAGTGTTTCAGCTTTCAGATGTCTGTGGAAGGGGCAGAATTTTAGTTGAAAAATCCTGTTTATATTACTCCTCTCTTTCCTCACTAGATTCCTCCAAAAATGTTGACTACAAGCAAATAATACCATCTATTCTTAAGTAGCTGTTTTAAACTGAACATACATATAGTTGATTGGAACACAAGAGACCTGAAGACAAGAAGCAAAGAGGGCAATTCATAAGATAACTTTATCCTAAGAAGGGAAATTATCAATGGTCCCTTACAAGAGCACAGCTGACACTCTGTTGTAGGTGTTAGCCATTCAGGGACTCAACAAAACCAGAAGGACATAACCTGCTGCTGTAAATTCAGCTACTTAAAGGAGATTTCCTGTTGACTATTCATGTCAAAACTACTCTGAACTATCCCTCTCTGTGTCTTAACTCACTCATTTAAATAAAAAGAGCTGCTCTTCCCTCAATCCCTTCGTTACTTGTTGGACCTCTTTGGAAATCTGTGTTAAAGTCTAATTACCAGTGTTTATACTTTTCTTCTCCCAGATGTAATGAGAGGAGGGGGTCATCTTGATTCCTTTAACTTTTTTTGTAAGAAACAGTCTGTTGTGCATTATAGAAATTATTATTCCTCAACTGTAAGAAACTATCACCACCTGCTGTTACATATGAATATGTGGAACTCATTTAAGGCTCAGCTGTGGGCAGAAGTTGCATCAGGGAGATATGCACAATCATAAAATGACATAACCATAGAGGTTGGAAGTGATCTGAACAGGTCAGCTCAAAGCAAGTCCAATTAAAGCAAGTATACAAGCAATTGTTTGTCAAAGTTTTGAGTGTCGTCAAGTATGAAGCCCTGTGGGCATCTCTTAATAGGGAAGAAAAAAAAATTATCCTTACATCTAGTCAGAATTTCCCATGCTCCTGCTTGTGTCCATTGCCCCTCATCCTTCCACTGTGTACCTCCAAGAAGTGTCTGGCTCCGTTTTCTCTACAGCCGCCCACTAGGTAGTTGTAGAAGGCCTAGTCTACATATCTCTCCTTAAGCCTTCTCTTAAGGCTGGAAAAATGCAGTTCCTTCAGCCTCCCATCCCCATGAGGTTACTATTCATCAGTAAAATCAGAATAGGCACAATAGGAGGAAGCCAGCAAGAAAGGTAGGAGAAAGGCTATTTTTTTTCAGAAATCCAAGTTTTTTTCATGTAAGGTAGTCATAAAAAGAGGTGATGATATATATCATTTGGGTTGTAGAGTTGTAATCAATACCTGACTATGCAAGAATGTGACAAGGGGCAAATGCGATTATTTTGGAGTCCTATATAACAAATTTGAACAGTAAAATGACTGCTTTCACTAATGCAATATCCTCTGTAGCAAAAATTTTTATTCAAGAGAACTGTTTTGGCATGGTGAGATCATATAATTTTAGACATGTATTGAGGAACAGTGGCTTCAGAATACCCAATTACGGAGACTATCCTTAACAGACTTGCAAAGAACATTCTCCATTTAAGAAAACCAGCAGATCTACAGAATTGATAGAGAATTAATTTTTCTCTGAAAATTACTATCTTAATGTGTTAAAAGTCCAGACTTTGCCAATATTTCTCCGGAAAATCTTCTAGAAAAAGATATTTGTGTATAAAAGTATTTTAAAAGTTATTTGTTTGCCAGCCAAAAGAGAGAAAGACAGGATGAAGGGAGGATGTGAATATTATCATGTAGGCAACAATGCAGGGAAACAATGATTCTATATTTCTCACAATGTAAAAATGAACCAATGAAATAATTTTGAAGCCAACTGAAAACAAATAAAAATAAGCATGTCATTAGAGTATGAAAATCATTGCCATATGATGCTGTGGTAGCTAAAGCCAAAAAAAGTATGGAACAAATTTGTAGAGGATGGAGACATTAGGGGCTATTAAGTTAGTCAACTTGTGTAGTTTGTCAGAAGAATGATAGCAGCTGAAGTGTTATGGCAAGAAAATAATAATTCTGAACTTGCCCTGTCTTTTATCTCTTTCCATTTATACTGTTTCTGCTGGTCACTTTCAGAGACCAGATACCAGGCTAGAAGGGATTTCATGCAGGGATCAGAATTATTCCAGAGATATCATTGAAAGATTACCACCTCCAGGCTTGGCTAGGGCAATGTGTCCCTAGTTTGCAGTCTGTGGCTGTGTAGGCCAAAGACTACTATTTGTTCTTCTGAAGACTACTAAGGATGCCAAGGCATGGCTATGAACAGCAGTGCATCCTGGCAGGAGACACTGCACAGCATAAGTATTCTACTAACAATCACTGACAGACTTGGACAAGCATTTGCCTTATTCGCTCCCAGTGGTGTTGTCATCAAATTGAGTGAATTCTTGTTTATATTGCCCGTAGATGATGGTGAAAAAACATTCAACTATATTTTATGCTGTGTCACCTGTGTGTGTGTCCAGGTAAATACAGAAGAAAGAGGACAAAAATGCAGAGCTCACCTTTTGAAGAATGAGCATGTTGACATTAGAAAACCATGGCTTCTTTTACTCCTTTACCTCATACATGCAGCTAACAGATTGGTGTGTATTTTGTACACCCATTCTAAGCCTCATGCATGTATAAAACCCTTACACCTGGTGAGCCTAATGAAAACATGCAGAAAACTCTGGAAAGTCATGATTTGGTCCCTGACAGCCACCACAACCACATGTTGCCTCAGTTCTCTTCGTAGTAGCCAACATCAAGATCTACCTGACTTTGAATGCTACTGGTTTCCTATCTAAAATGTGGATCTTTAAAAAAAAAAGGAAAATTAACCTTGCCAAGCATCATTACATGACAGAGTTACTAAGAAACCCTCCAGAGTCCAACATGCATGATTTATGAATCTAGCTGAGTTCAGACACCTGGAAAATAAAAAGCATCGTGGTTAGGTCTTGTACAGTTTGCTAGTACATTAGTTATAATATTGTTGTCATTGAGAACCACATGTGTAGTTATGCTGTGGAAATGATACTTATTTCTACCAGCCAATTTAATTCAAATCCTAAATATCAATAAAACCTTATGAATTATATTATAGATAAAGGTGGGACAAAATTGTGCTGTAACTCTTTGGCCAGAAAAGATTGCCTATAAACATGTGAAATTTAAGTCGACAGCAAACCAGAAATCTACCAAATCCAGCATGCTGGTTCTTTTCTATTCACTTTAATTTCTCTTATCATTGTCATCACAGCTGTATCCAAGATCCTTCCAGTAAAACATTAAGTACATCTTGTCACCTTCTTTTTCTCATTTTATATCTGTGCAATGTTTATGGTAAATTATATGGCACACTTTGATCTGAGAAGTGGTAGACAACCTAAGATAAAATCATGTCAAGGAGTAGGCTCACAACCAAACAGGCTGGACAAGTGTGTGCAGTGTTCCTGCCTATATCATGACCATGCATTTAGTGAAAACTGCCTCTTGCAAATAATAGCTAAACCCTTAGATTTTGTCTGTACACTACTTACCATATTACAGAAAGCCAGGCTGTATGACAGGTCATGTTTCTGTGCAGACATGCTTCAGATAAATGGGCGATGCAGAGTCTTCTAAGCATTGATGTTGTCATTCCCAGATTCATAGCATTGTTATTTATAATCTGTTTAAGAAAGAGAAGATTTTAAACTTCTAGAACAGGATGGGCTATTTTAAACAAACAGATTAGAGAAAGTTATTCATAAATGCTGGAAAGAAACGAGACTTTTGCGTGTCTGAAGGACCTAGCAGAAATACTGAACTATCGACTTACCTTACATGACTGGCTGCCAAAGGGGACTTTCCTGAGACAATTCTCTCTTCAAAGTATTTTCTTCTAATACCTACATGTGTTCTAGCATTCAGTCATCAGAGTAGCCGCATTTCAAACAGTGACCACAATGAACTCCAGTAGAGAAAAAATGCTCGAGTCAGCTTTTACAGGTCACTTCAGTACTCTAAGTTCTGTGGGAGATCAAAATGGATAATGAGAACACTGTACTATGATAAAAAATGTTTATAAGTTTTTTTCAAATGGAGAAAAATAAGAATAATAATTCTTTGAATAAGAATATGTTCAGGTCTGGATATTATTTGAAACTATTTTTTCAAGTTCTTTGTCCATTTACATTTGGACATAATTAATTCTACCATCTCTTCTGTGAAAATATTTCATAGAAAAATTATTGTGATGCAGTTAAACCTCACTGACATTTTTCATTCTATTTAATTTCAGTTTATATGGATCAGTTCTGTACCAATCTTCATTTTCCCTATAGCTTTTCAACCTTGCTATATGGTGATACTTTCAGTCTTTCCTCAGAGGCTCAACTTGCAACCCTTGGTGACAAAGAAATGTTGCCCTTGATTTCTCTGGTTGAGAAGGGTTTGTGTAAATCTATAAAAGTACCCTTTTTTGCTATGTAGAAATTTTAGAAATTGCACAATATATAAATTTGGGAATTTTACTCATTTACAGGCTAGCACCTGCTGCGTTTTCAATATACAAGTCATGAGTTCCCAGCAAACTCCACAGAATTACTTAGTACTCGAGCTTTTGAATCTCATCAGAGCACACAAGCACCTAAGTGATCATTGATGCTTTAAAGAGTTGATCACAAAACATTGCAAAGATGATTCATATTTTTGCAAAAGCAGTACATTCATTGATTGTCCATCATTTGCATTACAGTCATGGGCAAATTTCACACCTCCATCCACCTTTGACTTTCAGTTTAATATTTTGCACCAGATATTTAAGTTCTGGGAATACTATCTGGGAGATGAATTTGCCCTACAAACAATTACTGTAAAAAAAAAAAAAAAAGTTGGCGATATTCCTTCTGATTTTCTGAAACAATTATTATGCTTTTCTTATATCTGTGCAAGCCAATAGGAGCTGTGAATGTGTATAGTGTGTTAAACCATGCTCCAGCAAAATTCATGCTCAGAGGACTCATAGTACATTCGAGATTGTGTGCTACAGGCCTCCTTGTGTGCTCAATCTGCAGATGTTCTGAGCCTATTCCAGCCCTAACAAAAGAACCCTGGAACTTGTGCTCAAGCTGTAACAGTTTACACTTTCAGCTTGACTATATCTAGTTCAAGCCTTAAATGTCAGCCAAGATGGCAGCTATTATGTAAGTGGGGATTGAAACAAAGACCTTTTACAATCAAAAGCATAGGCTTTACAATTCTGAATAAATCAAGCTTTTTAGGAGAACCTTGAATGTACGTAATTATACAGTGATACATATAATTATTTGGCACCATGCTAGAGGGGAGAATTGCATTCCCATTTGCAAGTTTGTCCCTTTATAACAAGGTGGAGATGAAACTTAAAAAAAAAAATAAATCTCTGCTCTTTCTTTTCTTCATTAAAGCTATCGCTTTTATGATTCACCTTGGCTATATCTCCCCACTTTATCTACAAATAATCCCTCAGAGTTTTCAGTCTTTTCAGAAAATATTCTTCCCATTCAATATGGAAAATTTTGTCCAAATATTTTCCATTCCAAATGCCTTTGTCTAGCACTTAACTAATTTTACTTGAAAAATACAATTCACATCCAGAGGTATAGCCTTAGAAGACTGGAAGCTTGCACTGTGATAGGTTTCTTGTGCAAAAGAGATCAGTTCTCAATAGAACATGGCTCTGGATGAGATGATCCGTTTAAGCCAGTTCATAACAGAGAAACATAAACCTATGCAGACTGATTAATTTCCAGTCAAATTACAAATTTCAGTCAAGGTCTGTAACAAAGGTTCAATTAACTAATTGATTTGGTGTGTGTGAGCACTTCCAAATTGGGTCGCCATACATTTAAGACAGCAAAAGTTGGCATGAATGAGTCCTTCACAGTTTCCTTTCTGAGGTAAAAAATATTTATTTGGGTGGGTTTTTTTAATTATTTTGTTTAGCATCTACCATAGAGAGTCATTGAATTCTAAATGAGCCATTTTGGGTACCATCACAATCCATATATATGGGGGGTTTTTCCTATGTAATATTCTGTTTAGATCTAACTCAAATTTCTGTACATATGTAGACAAATTAAGACAGATCATAGAATCATAGAATAGTTCGGGTTGGAAGGGACCTCAAAGATCACCTAGTTCCAACCCCCCTGCCATGGGCAGGGACACCTTTCACTAAACCAAATTGCTCAAAGCCCCATCCAGCCTGGCCTTGAACACTGCCAGGGATGCGGCATCCCCAACCTCTCTGGGCAACCTGGTCCAGTGCCTCAACACCCTCACAGTGAAGAACTTCTTCCTTACATCTAATCTAAAACTGTTACCCCTCGTCCTGTAACTACACTCCCTGATAAGGAGTCCCTCCTCATCTTTCCTGTTGGCCCCCTTTAAGTACTGGAAGGCTGCTGGAAGGTCTCCGTGGAGCCTTCTCTTCTCCAGGCTGAACAACCCCATATCTCTCAACCTGGCTTCCTATTGGAGGTGCTTCATCCCCCTGATCATCTTTGTGGCCCTCCTCTGGACCCGCTTGAGCAGGTCCATGTCTTTCTTACGCTGGGGGCCCCAGAGCTGAATGCAGTACTCCAGGTGGGGTCTTATGTGAGCAGAGTAGAGGGGGAGAAACACCTCCTTGACCTGCTGGCTACACTTCTTTTGATGCAGCCCAGGACACAGTTGGCTTTCTGAGGTGTTAGCACACTTTATCAGCTCATATTCAGTTTTTCACCCAAGTCCTTCTCCGCAGGGCTGCTCTCAATCCATTCTCTGCCCAGCCTGTATCTGTGCTTGGAGTTGCCCTGACCCGTGTGCAGGACCTTGCACTTGGCCTTGTTGAACTTCATGAGGTTTGCACAGGCCCACCTCTCAAGCTTGTCAAGGTCCCTCTGGATGGCATCCCTTCCCTCCAGAGCACACCACTCAGCTTGGTGTCATTGGCAAACTTGCTGGGAGTGAACTCAATCCGACTGCCCATATCCCTGACGAACTTGTTAAATAATACTGGTCCCAGTACGGACCCCTGAGGGATACCACTCATCACTAGTCTCCACCATCAAGCTGTTGGCTGCAACCCTTTGAGTGCAACCATCCATCCAATTCCTTACCCACCGAGTGGTCAACCCATCAAATCCATATCTCTCCATTTTAGAGACAAGGATGTAGGACATTATCAAATTTTTTGCACAAGTCCAGGTAGATGATGTCAGTTGCTCTTCCCTTATCTACCAACGCTGTAACTCTGTCGTAGAAGGCCACTAAATGTCAGGCACAATTTGTCCTTCATGAAGTCATGTTGGTTGTAATCAGTAACCTGCTTTCCATGTGTCTTAGTGTAGCTTCCAGGAGGATCAAGACTCTGTGAATTGCCTCACAGCTCAGGATTTGATGATTTCCTTAAAAGCCATGAGAGAAGATTGTTCCTGTATTAAAACAAACAAACAAACAAATAAACAAACAAAACCCAAACAAACTATTATTCTCCCCTTTATGGCAGAGAAGATTTTGTTCAGTCCCTGTGCACTCCTTAAACTGAAATGTTCCACCAAAGCTCAACACCAAGTCCTAGTTTGTCTGCTAGTGGTAACAGATTTGTTGACCTTTTAAATTCCAAAATTAGATGACCTAAAACAGTAGATGAAGGAATGAACAAATATCTTTCTTATCCCTTTTTACAGAAGAAACAAGAAAGGTTAGCTGGATAATAGAAGGTCTGCTTTCAGCAGCTTTGAATGTTTTTCAACATCAGCTCCTCACATAAACACCTCTATAAATTCCAAAATGCCTCTCATCACCTGTCCTCATACCTCTATCACATCAGTATCTCTTGAATATCCACTGCAAGGTGGAAGAAGAGATTTCTGAAGAATCACAGCTATTCACAGTTCTTCCAGCTTGATCTCAGTTACTTCGTCATTGCTAGGGAACATCATGAGTTACAAATTGAGAGAAATGTTTACTCAGTCCTAATCATGAGTGTAGGTCAATGACTGAGGTCCTCAGACAAATCAATAGCACTGGAATAGGGCAAGCACCCCCTTCTGGGCTGCACATACTTCAGGACAGTGAAAGCAAGGATGAAGGAGCTCTTATTGGTTATCTTTCCAGCATGAAAAATCAAATGCAATTTGTCCATATTAGTGGGCTTAGTCTCTTTCTGATTATCTGGTGCCACAAAGATGTGACCCATGCCTATGCCTCTGATTTTTAATAAACACATTTGCTGGGTCCAATAGTTCGGCAATTTGTACAGAAAATTAGATGTAATTTGCCCTGAATGCCACTGGTTTCTCATATAGTTCAAAACAATGCCAGGCAGCTGAGCAAATAACTGCAGCATCTCTGCAACTGAATCAGGATGGAGACCTGATTTCCTTGCTGAAGCCCTCTGCTGCCTGCTTAAAATCCAGGCTCTCCACCATCTCCAAATTCCATAGCCTCCTACTCACCCTTTTCAGCCCTCCTCCACATTCCTCTTCCCTTTCCTAATACTCCCTTTCTCCCTTCTCACTAGTCCTTTGAAACGTTTGGTACAAAGGGTTTGATGCAATGATAATTGGGCTTGTTTTTCCCATTGAAGTCAAGGATGTCAGTGCAGACTTTCCAACGAGAAGCCTTGCCATGAAGGCCTACACCTGCTCTCTCAGACCTACACCTATCCTTCCTTGCATCTCCCCTAGCATTTCCAGAGGTGCCAATGGACTTAGGATACCTGTGACTTTTAGTGATCTGTCCTGAAAGCCTAATAAAGAGATGGAAGTTGTGCTTTTTTTGCTGTTTGCCATTTGGCAATCTCCTCCTCCCCCTTGCTGTCCAGCAAAGGACCCAGATGGCTGCTGCCTGTTCCAGTTAGCTTGAATAGCCAGTGCGAGCCTTTGGGGCTCTTAAGTAGCCACCTTCTAGGCTGCACTTCGTCCCATCCCTAAATAAAATTAAATAAAATTTTGAGATATCATAGAGAAAGGTTTCTCTGAGGCATCCCAAGTTCATGCAGGACATTTGTGACCTTGTTCTCCCACTCCTGTCTCTACTCTTTTTCTTCCTCTTTTTCTTCCTCCTCCCTCCTCACCTCCTTTTTACCCCCCTTTCTTTCCTTTCAGTTTCTCTTATTCCTCTGCCATCTGCTCCTGGCTTTCAGTTTTGTGTTACCCCTTCTCTAGCAGCAGGGATATCTCCCCACCCCCTCTGAGAGCAATGCACTGTTGTGTAATATGGGTTTTAGTTCTCTGGGAAGTGTTGTAGCAGCTTTCTGCAGCAGCTTAAAGAGAAATTATGAGAATAATATAAACATTAATATTAAAAAAATAAAAAGAGCATCTCACAGAACAGGCATCTTTTAGGGGTAAAGTTTCGTCGAAGTGGCACTTCATGGTATAGGAGCCCCACAACATTTCCGTAGACCTGAATAGATGGGGAAGAAGTAAAAAAGGCATCCCACCCTTTTTCTAGGTTATTTTTTTTCCTATAATTACCAATAACCCACTATTAGGCTTCAAGGACAAAAATAACTCTTACACTGTCTAGATATCAGATCAGAACTAGTCTTTTTCCCCCTGGCAGCAGTTTGGAAAGATGATTCCTCACAGCACCTGAAGTCTATAATTGTCAGATCACTCATTCCCATGGAGAAGTCCAGGCAGGTGGTATCTGCCCTGTGATTATTTCTTTTCTTTTTTTTACCTGTTTTCTACACCATCCCCAAATGTCAGATGTGGTACAGAGGAATATCTGTATTTTGGGGAGGGAAGAAGAAGAGTATTGGAAGGGGTTAACTCTATCTACGCTGGTGCAAGCAATGCCAACTTCTGTGTTTAAACTCTCATTTCCAAACGGTTGCGGTGTGGTTTTTGTGATGTATAGAGGCCCCAGGTGGGAGAGGGGTCCCCATGTGAGAGGTGCTGTACAAACACATTAAATTCCCTGACTTGAAGATCTTACAGTGTAAGTAGAGAAGACCAGGGAGAGGCTGGAGGGTAGAGGCAGAATGAGCACAATCTTTGTTTTACAGCAAACAGCTAAATTAAATGGTGTCCCCAGTGGGCTGAAAGAAATCTGAGGTAGAAATGGACATTGAACATCGATTACCTGAACCTCAGTGTTTTGCTCATAAAGCAGTTTAGTCTTCAGGCAAAATCTGGCCTCAGGTTTGATCTTTCAATAACATTCTTTACTTTCTTATCATTTTCAGAAGCAATGGGCTTTCACACAGATGCATTGTAAGGTAGACCAGGCACAAAGGAAGAGCAATTCGCTGCCCATTCATATGCAGCCGTCTCTTGTGCAGAGCACAGCAGGTATATAACAGCTACCTAGCCATACTACTGAGAATAAAGAAGACAGTGTTTAGCAGATACCTGGGCAGAATGACTAGCAGGTGGGGTCTAACCTTCATTCTTGAACAGAAGTGTTATCAGATTTTTAATGATCACAGAGTAGGCAAAGGACATACACAGATTCCCTCTCTCTTTTTCTCTGTGTGCATCTGTGTATGGGTATAAGATCACGGCTGCCTCTTGCAGCTGGGCCATGCCTAGGAGAGTAGAATAAGTTATCTGCTAATAGAGGATAGTAAAAAGCTCCTTAAGATCAAAAGATAACAGTCTGTGCCTTTTCTTTCTCTCTCTCTTTTTTTTTTTTTTTTTTTTTTTTTTTTCCCCCAAAAAAAGACCCGGGGTTCTATTCTCAGCTTTACCGTTGAAGATGGGTGATTTGTCTCGTAATTGTGTTCGCTGACTGCAGCAGATGGATTCATTATTAGGGCTGGTCAGAAATCTTTCAACACAATGTGTTTTTTTGTGTGTGTGTGTGAAAATGATGAATCATCAAAACTGAAACTTTTCATGAAGATATGGCAGTGCAGAGGAAACTTTAGTCACTGAAGTTTTCTCAGCTCCCCACTGGGGCTTGTGATTAAAACCAGATAAAGGAAAAGCTGCTCATCTTGGGGTAGCCCAGAAGGTAGAATACATGGGCATTGATGATTTGAGTTTCTTTTCTGCTTATTCTGAACTGTTTCGTTTCTGAAGGAAGTGTGTTAGTTACTTTACTATCAAATTGTTCGGCACATTTCCTTATATATGTATGTGTACATAGAGAAATGTAAACAGAGTAGAAGAGCTTTAACAAGAAGAATTGAGAGAAAGATGATGGTATGCTGAACACTGTTAAGTGAATGCAGGTCATGTCCCCTATTAAAGCCACCATATGCCTTTTTGGAGTGAGAAAAGCATTTGTGATCTCCAGAGGGAACAGCTTGCTCATTACGGACCCTTCCACCCAAATCCACCAGATTCCATTCCTTTTGTTTCAACAGAAATTACCAAAAGAATCCAGAGGGACTAATGCTCAAGGAAAAGTCTTGAAGGCAAAGTCACTTAGCTCATGACCACAGCTGAAGAGTAACATTTTACAAGGAAAGGAGGTCATGAGCCTAGTTATCTGCTCATGTTTATACCCCGTAAAGCCTTTTCCCCTCTGAGTGTTTATTTAACTTGTATATAAACTATTGCTGATTGTACTGCTGCCTTTGGGATCCAATCTTATGCATGACTTACCCTGTGCATAAAGAAGTTTGTCTTGGACCTCCTTAGCAAATGTTCAGTCTAGGCTCTAATCAGCACAGAGAGAGACACTTCCAACAGGAGCTACAGCCAGCAAGAGGCCTATTTAAAAGACAGGCAGGACACCAAACGCCTTTTTTAAATAGGGCAAGGCAGCTTGCTAATGGGCAGGAATTTGGCCCTGAGGTTTCGGCGTATGACAGTCATGTAAATGACAATCTTGCTGTAGCAATGGGAGGAGAAAATCAACAAGACTGTCCCATCAGTGGGAACAATAATAGGGAACAAATAAAGGACCACCGAGCAGTAAAACATTAGACCGGGATTTATGTGGAGCAGAGCAGAAAGGAAGAGAAGGGAATGATGTCAAAACTTCTTTCCTAAAAATAGCATGGGAGTCAGTAAAAAGGCATCTCAGTAATAGAATAAGAGCAAGAACACTTAGACGTAGTTGGCAGCAAAGGTGAGATAAATCTCACCAAAGCAAAAATACAAACAGTCCCAAACTACTGCAAAGGTCCATTCTATCTATTAGCAGCCCTACCTCTTCCTTTGAGTTTTTCTTCCATGCCAGCCCTAGTGCAGGTGAGGATTTTACATTTCTAGAGTCTTTCACTCCTTCTGCAGTGACTTGCTTCTGATTTAGAAATATTTTCTCTTTAAGGAAAGTTAACCCTGAAATACATAGTCAAGAAATCTCCTTGCAGGACATTTGACAAATAAGCATTTCTTTTCTAGACAAATTTATGACGTGCAAATTGTAGTAAGCCTGTTGTCTAAGTCAATTACCATATTGCAGTCCACAAAGGTCCTCATGTCTGTAACATTGTCTAAGGTGAATAAAATTAAACTAATAATTCTTAATTTGAATTGCAAATAATATTTGCCTCCCATCCAGTTAACTTCTGCTCCTTCCTACTGTTTTTTTTGAGACACTGAAGAAAAGTATTATCACTGCATCGTGAAAGTTATAGGTCCACTTTTTAGGTCATTTACACCAGCTTTTTCAACATTTCTTTAATTTAAAGACCATTCATCCTAAAATTGTGAGACAATTTATGCAGAGTTGCTACAATGGTTTTCATCTTACAAATAAAAAATGGGTTAAATTGTGAATGTTTGATTATTGTTCCCTCACAGCACCTTGTTTCTTACTTACATGTGTGTACATGTTTATATGATGCAATGATAAAAAATGTGAGGTTTTCGTGGCCCATCCTTTTGATGTTTTATGAATCAGCTCAGATCACAGACAAACACTGACTTACTGTTGTTCTTTATCTTTTACCATAAAGTCAGTGCAGGATTCCCACCTACACACCCCTTCTCCCCCAAGGTATATTTTTATAGCTATGTCCAAATTTAAGTGTCACAAGGTATTTGGCTTTCATCTATGTTATCTTTGTGCTATCCTCTATACAGTTAAGGGTGCCATCTAAAGCCTGATTCTCTTCCATAATTTTATGTATTTATTTTGGCAGAAACTTATTAGTATACTCTGTCAGGACAAAACTTTGCAGTATTTGATCACTCCTTATTTGCATTTTTAATAGTCCCCATTAGACAGACTCTGAACTAATTAGCCAAGCATCTGTAGTAGAAAACTCCTGTTTCCTATTTTCAAAACTAAGAAACTAATGGCTAAAGCACTACTACAACACTTAAGTAATAAGAAAAATACTGTGTTAAGATTGGCAATAGAGCAGCTGCCATAAATCACTGCAATAATGACTTACAGCTCAAAATGTTGAAGTAGATAAAAAATTAACCTACACACTATTTCTGTGGTCTACAAAATAGAGATGTCCCAGATTAAAAAAAGAAAAGAAGAAAAAAGAAGTATATATAATGTATATGAGTTTATTCCACTTTTGTTGGTTTGGGGCTTTTTTTTAGTATTTAATGGGACAAAAACTGTCCTGAGGACAAATAAACCAAAATTCCAGCCACCAAATTTTCACTGTATTTATATAACTTATAAATGTATGGGTTAAATATCAGTGAAAAATTATGAAATATAGGTTTGTTAGACTGATCTTTAAAATCCTTTAAGTGCTGTGTTCCCTTTGATTTCAACACAGACATTTGGTGCCTAAGTCACTTCAAAGTCCTGCATCTTAGGACTGTGATTCAGTTGCCCAAACACTAATCTATTACTTTTGATATCCTAAATTATCCCTCCTCCATCCACCTACTGATGGAAAATAGATTAAAGGGCATTAGACATCCATATTCAGGCAACTGATTCTTGCCCCAAGTAATTTCCATTACCTCTCAGAACTTTATTCGGCATTTACTTTTAATTCTTCTGTCATCCAGAATGACAGAAGTCAAAAAAGATTGTTTTTTTAAGCATCGATATCACTTTTTTTCTTTGACAAGTTGAATACATGATACATTAATTGGCCAGCACAGTCTTTTGCAAACATATCCATTCTGAGACACTACTTCAGTAAGACTATCATTGGAATGGAGAAATTCCATATAATGGATTGAGTGATTAATGATGGCAAGTAGCCAAATGGAAAGTCAAAGTAATTTTGTTGCAAATTTTCAAATAATTTTTTTCTTTTTCACTGGAACTTCAAAATTCCCAAACAGTGAAAAATTAACAAAAATAAAATCCACACTTTCTATTGAACAATAACAGATGGTCTAAATTCCTAATCAGTTTGCGAAAACATTAATAGTTGAAATGGGTTTTTCTGGCTATAAAGGTTTCTGTAGGAGTAATTTCCATAGCAGAATTAAAGTAACAAGCTAACACTGGCAAATATGAATGAAAAATGGCCTTCTTTGAAAGGCTTCGGAAAGTAAATCATAGAGTCACAGAATATCTCAAGTTGGAAGGGATCCATAAGGATCATCAAGTCCAACTCCCTGCTCCATGCGATTCCTCTAGGGAGGCAGCAGAGGGGGAGGTGCTCATCTCCTCTCTCTGGTGACCAGTGATAGGAGAAGAGGAAAAGGAATGAAGCTGCATCAGGGGAAGTGCAGATTGGATATTAGGAAAAGGTTCTTCACTGAAAGGGTGGTCAGTCACTGGAGCAGGCTCTCCAGGGAAGAGGTCATGGCACCAAGCCTGTCAGAGTTCAAGGAGTGTCTGATTTTTCATTTTTCAATCTAGCCCCCTCAAAAGTGTTGTTGCTATTTTAATGTATTTGCTTTTTCTTGCTATCTTAATGACCTCCAAAATTCATTACCACTACCCAACGAAGTCACATATTTACTTATAATATTAAAATTTAAACCAAAGTTCATACTTTTTGTTTTCAGTTTTTAGAAAATAAATTGAAAAAAAAAAAAAATGTCCTCTACAAAAATAAGTTTAACTACTGAAACAATCTTTCAGTTTTTATTTTTAACTTCTACTAACTGAATTACTAATTTACCCAAGCCATCTAAGATTACTTTTTTGTACAATGAGCATGGGAATTTGGTTCCTAAAAAGATGTAATATCTTGCTTTACTTATGTCCATTACTACTATGAATTTAGTTAACATTGTAATAAAACTAGTAATATGCTTAAAGCTATGGAACTAAATAATGATATATTTATAAAAATAATGGAACTACCTAATTACTTGATGCTAAGAACATGTACAAGTGGTTTAAAAATGTGGTCCTATTATCTATCTAAGTACCAGCAAGAGATATAATATCTTTAAATACCCTTTACTCTAGAAATAGTATCATCATACTAACTACATGTCTATATAACTTCCCACTAAAAGTACTCTAGGACTTATTTTGCACCTAAGTTTTCTTTAAATTGTTTTGTTTTTCTTCCTTGTCTCTTTGTAAATTACAAGATTCTTCAAAAGAAGCATGAAAAATCCTTTAAAGAAATTCAGGTTTCAGGGTACATGATAACATAGCTAATCCCCTGATATTCAAAAACATTCTCTGAAGGACAGACCACAGCTCTGTGCTACAGTAAAAAGAAGAGAGAATAATTGTTTGTTTGTAATTAAGGAAGACTTTTGTTTCTGACCAAGCTGTAAAACATTCTGCCCATTCTGAAAATCATATTGGAGAGATAATACACTTCAGTCCTGATTTATAACTCTCTGCTACGCCAGGACTGCACACTTGCATATATATTGTTTTTTATACTCAAAACTTGCCCGTTGGTCTCTTAGTCTGGCCTTTGCCTCTTCACACACTGTGCTCTTGATACACCTCTGTCCTGGCCTTCAGCACATTGTTATTCTGAGACTCTTTTTGAGTACCTCAGCAGCAACCTGAGGCAAACTTCACCTGCCTGCGCCAGCCACTGTGGCATTGAAATAAGTATAAATGGGGATGTACTGAAGTCATTCTGAAGAGTGACTAGAGCCAGAATTTGAGCTTGGGTTTGGAGATGAAAGGCTGGTGAACTAGCACATTGTGCTTGCCTATTATACCGCCTGCTAGGAGACAATAACTTTCCCCAAAACTTGCCTGATGCAGCCAAAAAAACAATGACACAGAAGCAGTCATGTTTGTTTCTTATCAGCAGGGATCCTATTGCTGCAAGCTCCACAGTGTTTTGGACTCTAGCTCTACTCATCAAACCATTCCTCTTGCTCTACTCGCCAAGCAGCTTACAGAAGGCAATTAACTATTGCATAGGCATTTGACTGTAAACAATTATGGAACTCAATGTCCTGTAGCTTGGAGGGGGAAAAAAGCCTCCTACACTGGCTGAGCTGATAATCAGTGACTTTGACAGTGGAAAACTCTGGCTCTGAAAGACTAATGGAGCTGTTTGAACAATTACCCCATCACCATATTCCACCACAAACCGTCTTCAATTGGGAGATTATTTCTTTTACAGGGTCTGGCAGACAATGAGATCCAAATGCCAGAGAAGAACTGGCACAGACTTTTCACTGTTCAGCTTGACCACTGCAGTCTAAGCAAATGCAAAAAAGCACGTCGTGCTGTGTGCTTTTTTGAAGCTGACGATGAGAGCTGAACCACGGTGGGAGGCGAGCGAATGAGCGATGCGGCATTATTCAGATAGCCCATGTGGTTGCATTGTACTACACAGTGTACCAAAGATGGAGTCCAGGCAGTTAAGCTTTGGGCAACATGGAAGCCTCATATCAAGAAATAGGAGTCTCAAAAAGCAGGCCAACAGTCTGCTGAGTTTTAATAACAGCACAAACTTTATGCTCATAGCTTTGTGGAGGAAAGTGATGATGCATCATTTGATGCAAGAGATTCAGGCAAAACTTAAAAATCTCTCAATTAAATGTCATGATGCCTTTGGAGCTCACATCAGAGGATTCTTTGCTGTGACAAGAAGTGATCTCCTGGGTCAGAGCAGCTGCATTATTTAGTCTTTTTCAAAAACCTAACATTGTTTATAGGTACCAGTTATTAATTTGTATGGGCATTGTTTATTGCATTTCAAAATGTTATTCTTATTACGTGGCCACCAATACCCATCTTTCACTTAAACTAAGTGATCAAGTGTAATCTCTGGGGAGAAAAAGAAGCTCCATCATCACCTTAGTGGTGAAAAATATTATGTTGCTTTTACTTAGAAATCATAAATCAAGCCTTAGTATGGGGTAGATGGTGTTATTCCTTCCTTCAGATGAGTAAAGGAAACTAGAGATGGTATCTCAGACTTTCATTTTGGTCCAGATTTGCCTTTAACCACCTAAATTTCCATGGCTACTATGGTAATATAAATTCTTTCTGTGAAGAAATACTTCCACAGGGTGATCCATTCCATCCTAAGATAGGTATGTACCTAAAACAGAACGAATCACTCTTTTGTCATTTATTCTCATCACCTATAAAGGAATCTAAAAACAAACAAACAAACAAACAAACAGGCTAGATGCCTGAAGCTGGGGGAGACACATATACTCCATAGTGACTAATCCAGTCCAGTGAGATCATTGAACAAATAAATATTAACAACGGGGACCTCTGGATTAGCAGAAAGTTAAGCCAATGCCAGTGCCTGAACAGAAGCTTAGGATGAGATATTGGCTTCTGATGAGATCTGAGCTCTCCAGAAGTCAACAACACTCTGCCATTTACTTCAGCAAGGACATGTTTTCATGCAGACCTCTCATCTTCCAGACCTAATCTGTTAAAAACTAGACAGATATGCACACCAAATCACCAAGGCTAGGGAAGGAGCTCTCCTTGGGGTCAGAATGTGGGGTGTCTGTTGTGAAACATGTCCCTTCAATGCCCCCTTCCTCTCCAGAGACACCAAGTGTCCTTCCCACAGCTCCAGACCAGCCCAGCAAGATGTGAACAAAGCAAGTTCTTTTGGGGAAAATCCCTCAAAAGCACTTTCCCAGGTCTCTGAAATATGCTCAGAGTTTGTGTCATTTTCTCTCCCTTTCCAGTGTGCATGCTGTGTCACCAGGCAGAGCATGACCCGGACATTTACAGGTAGAAAGGACAGGAGGACTGTCTGTGTCCATAAGAATTTCCTGATGAGCTTCCCTGCGGCTGCCTCCAGCTTTACCCTAGAACGCAGCCCAGCAGAGCCTGGTCTCTCCAACCCCAGCCAGGCAGGGTCAGGGTGCAGGGCTACAGTGGGTCCTGTAGGAAATCACATCCCAAGAGCTCCATGGCTGTCAACTCCTTTTCCAAACACCACCAGAACACCCCTTGAAATCCCTCCCCTGAGCTGTGCTTTAGCTCTCCTTGTCTACACCAGCTTGGTGTCTGCTCAGCTCTGCCAGGCTGGCCAGCTCTTTAGAAGCTGCAGATGAAAAAACTGCAAACAGTCAGTAAAAACTGTTCCAGCAGATGCAGAAATGGTCTTGCAGGGTAGTCTTCTGTACATATTTAAGAAAGTTAGGAGAAATGTACATAGTATCAGGAGTGATGGATCTTGAATGGTCACACAGTGACATTGTGGGTGTTAGTCTCTTCTCCCAAGTAACAAGCGAGAGGACCAGAGGAAATGGTCTCAAGTTGCACCAGGGGAGGTTTAGATTGGATATTAGCAAAACTTTTTTCACTGAAATGGTTGCCAAGCCTTAGAACAGGCTGCCTACGGAAGTGGTGGAGTCACCATCCCTGGAGGTATTTAAAAGGAATGTAATGTGACACTTAGGGACATGGTTTAGCAGTAGACTTGGCAGTACTAGGTTAACTGCTGGACTCGATGATGTTAAAGGTCTTTTCCAACATAAACTATTCTATGATTCTAAGGCAGCACAGGTCAGCTGGATATGGGATTTCATCTTAACAGTCTTAAATAATAGTAACAAAATGGTGAACATTATATTGCTTTAACAGCTTATTTAAATGATAGTTTACAAATTCTTTTTTTCCCAGTCAGTCTGTAATATCTGAAGGCATGCACCACCTGCTAAAAATTGTTTTAAAAATCCTAGACATTTCAGAACCTGTTTTGTCTTTTAGAGCAATGGTCTAGGTACACTTGCGTGATGTCTATTGCTTTTAGGATGAACTTACATTGTGTATTTGGAAAACTATTATGCATCCACCAAGTTTGACTGCCATTGTACATCCACCCCTGGTTGAGGGAACACACACAGCATCAGCCTTGGCCACCTTCTAGGACAGATCTGTAGCTCTTAGGCATGTTCCAGCATGTTCATGTCCCGCCTGTCAAATGACTCATCCACACCTCTGTGAACTCCCACCCCAAACATGGCAGGGTTTGTTTAGGAGACTTGCAAACCGGTGGGCCTCAAACCTGCTTTTTACTTTTGATTAATTGTTTTCTATTTACATTTAAACTTTAATTATTAATTTCACTGGCTTTTATTAAAGAAGGTTTTATACGTTATGTTGCTACATTTTTACTGATATATATATATTTAATTTACAAATCTTTATGCATGTATCTACACATATAGGCTATATATACACAAATATAAATATATTAAAAGTATAACTATGTATAAATAAATTATATGCATTTATGTATATTTGCATACACACACACACATATATGTGTGTGTAAAATGTATATGGTTTTATATATGAGCATTTCATGGTCCAAAAGAAGTGGGAGGCTAATCAAATGGTGCTCTGAGAGCATGTGACTATGGCATCTTCAAGAAAGGCCAACCAGCCAATGATGGTGCAGTATGAAAACACATGGGGGTATGATGTAAAAAAATGGCAGCCTCCGTGTATGTAGTGGGCAGGAGCTTCCTGCTTTGATGCACTGCTAGGGAAAGTGGAAAGGAGTGCCTGGTCCTGCCAGCCAATCACAAGGCAGTATGAAAACATGTGTGTCATGACCTTTTCAAAAATGGTGGCTCCTTGCCATAAAATGGCAGCTGAAACAAAATGGTGGAAAGGGGTGGAGTGCAGAGACCATGTGACTAGAGGGTTGGAGGACACTTCTGGGGCAAGTGGGATAAGTGGCTGCTGGAAGGGGCCAAAAGTTGGGGACCAGGTACGTGTTTTTACCTATCTTGAATTAATATTGTTCTCATAGTCCTGAAGTGCTTATGAGAGCTACCACCAAAAGTAGGAGAAGTCTAACGTATTTAGAGACTGGCCACACAGTCTAGGAAAGGAAGAGTGGAGATTACAGGGAAATAAGGCTTTTTTTGAGAGAGATCTGCTGGTAGAGCAGAGACAACAACGTTAAGATGGACTGGAAAAGAGGAGTCCCCTTAGGGGGACTAAGTCTTTGCTGAATAATTATTAGGATTTTCTGAGAATCAGGAATAGGTTAAGGGAGAGACTGGGTTTTCTGGATGACAAGAGAGAAAACTGTTGTGAAGAGGGAAGGTTATACTTTTTCAGCAGTTGGTAGGAAAATACCATTCTGATATTCTTGGTTCTGGATGATTGTGACTTGTTCATGGGCTGAGGGGAGGCTGAAGAAAAAAAAAACTGTGATGCACTGAAAGTCTGACGGAGCAATAATAAAAACAGGAAGAAACATGCTGTCTTCATTAATCCTTTATTAAGATTCACCTAGTACACCTGATAACATTAAGTAGCTGCCAATAAGACGTGAACTAGCATCCACATCCCTGGAAACTGTAGTATCTCCTTCAAGTGCTCTGTGTTCAAAATGGAGGAAGCAGCATGCATACCATTTTCAGAATGCTGTAAATCTGTTAAAGCAGCTGCACAAGGCAAGCCCGGTACTTGGAGATAATTCCTGGTTCAGATCACTGTGAATCCTTAGTCATCCTTTAGCCCTGCAATCACGTTGTGTAATGGGAAGTTATCATTAAAAAACTAAAGCTTAGAGAGATACCATGTAAGTCTACATTGATATACAAAATTAATTCTATGATTGCCTCTAAAGGATTGAAGCTACATGAACTACTCTTCCTAGTCCTGTAGTCAGGACTTACCCTTTCCCAACCAATTTACAGGCAAACCAATCTTACCCACACTGTGGTTCTTATTTGTGAAGGGAAACATTTCTGGAAATTAGTCAATAGCTTTTTGTTAAAATTGTTTTATTAGCTTTTTTTAGATAGACAAATTGGAAAGCAGAGGAGACATAGAGGAGGAAAGGAAATTAGGAGTAGAAAAATATATATTGTTGATGAAGGGCTCTCTGCTTTCTAAGATTGTTGTGAAGAGGAAGGTCACAAGCACAGTTCAGACAGGGAAGAACTAGAAGAAATATGGGAATAGGACCAGCAAAGTAAAGCAGCATTTCCAAGATCATCAAGGACGGTTCCTGAAGATAAAAGTTGAACATACAGTTTAGATGTTCAGGAGGAATGATTTTAGGATCATATTAAGGTTAGCTTTAATTTCTGGTGTAAAATTAAGCAAAGGACCTTATCAAGTTCATCTAACAAGTTCATGAAATAAAATCCTTGCTCAGATCCTGATCTAGCAGAAAATGGCATAGAACAGAATTACACTGACCTCAGTCAGCTACATTTCTGCCCCAAAATCAGAAAATCAAACTTACATTTACTGGATGGAAAATTCTATCTTGAGAAGTTGTGATCTTGTAAAAGACTTGAAGGAGAAAACGAGAATCAGTTGTAGCTCATTAGCAGAAAATAGTATCCAATTAGATGTTATGTTGCAGAGGACCAATATGATCTTTAAACACATAAATGAAAATGTATCAAATAGGAGAAAGGAATCTTTTTATTAGTTTGTACTTGGCATTGATATGGCCATTATGGGAAAACTGTCCAGTCTTGGTACCTGCAGATGAGAAAAGATACTGAAAAAGATTGGAAAGGGTTCAGAAAAGTTCCGTAGGAATGATTACGGGTTTGAAAAAACTGTGCAATGAAGTACTCCATGCTCTATTTAATTTTTCAAAAAGAAGATAAAGGCGTGACTAGACATGGTCTATAAATATCCACTGAAGGAATAAAAATGTGATAACACAAGTTTTTTTTTGTCTCAGAAGGAAAAACTTAACAAAATCCAGTGGTCAGGAATTGAAACTTGGCAAACTGGTTCTGCAAAGAAATATCCATTTTCAGCGAAAATGATAGAGAAGAGTAGAATGACTGGTGAAGAGCTATGGTAGGTTTTTCATCATCTGGCACTTTCAAATAAGGAAATAAAGTTTTTGTTTGTTTATAGAATTTACTGTACAAGCATAGATCCTAGAATTAAAACTGGAATTTCTTCATGGAAGTCATGTCTTTATCCGAAGTGCAGTTAAAGTTCAAACGCAATTAACTTATTTGACTATCAACTGGAAATTCTAAGATGGTTATGTAAAAAGAGTTTTCTGCATATTCAGTAGAGAAACAACTAACACCTTCACGTGGCTATTCACTCCTCCTTTCTTAGACATGGATCCTCTGAATGTACCTATTTCTGTTGATTGTACAGGGAGGTTAAGGGTAAGAGTTTTCTGAACAAACATAGGTATCTACAGTTAGTCTTACCCTTAGTCCGTCTTGTAGTCAAAACCAGAAATTGGTATTTCTAGTGCATAACTTAGCTCATCCTAAGGTGAACTTCTAAATAGGGCCTAAGCAGGAATCTTTCCCTAAAAATGCCTGTTTATTGTACTGAATTGAAAGTGCTATTATCCCAGTTGCCGAAGTTGTAGTCTTTTGAAGCTGTATGAGATTAATCCCATCCTAAATTAATACAATAATTTCTCATGCCTTTAGGGTAACAGGAAATTCTATGAGTAATTAAGAGTTTAGGTATCACAATGACAGTCAATTTTACAATATCCATGAAGATTCCTAGCTGGAACTGAAAGAAAAAGTTGGTCTTTCTGCCTCATTTAAATTTTGCTGAGTAACTGACGTCTTCCTACAGCAGTTCTATTTTGTCATTGAGTGGAGCTTTATTTTAAAGGACCAGGTCGTGACTTTGGGTTATAATACCTTATAGTAGGCAATCTCAGTTCTACCCAGAATGCTTTATGTGTCTGAGGTCAGACTCGTAGACACTTCATTAGCATCTTCTTAATTTAAAGATGCAAAAATCCCATAGGTAAGGTGAGACTCAGCATGGGTGAAAGGTGGGAAATCAGGAAACTTAATAAAGATTTAGCAATCATGTTACTGTCTCACGCCTTGCATTCTATTACCCTAACAGCTGCCTTTGGTACCATAAATTATATACCTATTTTGACTAAAAGGAACTGCATGATGCGTTGTGAGGCTTATAAAAATCTAGTCAACATTAGAGGAAGTGTCTGAATGATAGACAGAGAGACAAAGTATAATCTCCGTGATTCCCTGATGAAACATACACTGAGGCTTAACCTAATCCCTGAAGGAATGACAGCAAAAATAAGGTGAAAGACCAATTAGCCTTCTCCCATACTAATCCTGGTTAGAGCAGCTTATTCTTTTTTATGCTTGTAGAGACATTCCTAGCACTGTGGAAAATCAAAATTGTACTGGCCATACCTTTTCTTCAGAATAATTTCACTGTGATAGCATATCGGTCCGAGCTACCTACAGGTTTGTCACATGCCAGAGTTGAAAGATTTCTGATCCCACTGTAAGATTTGGTAGTGGTAAGTCAGGAAGATAAGACAGGCATGAAAATTAATGTTGGGTACAATGATTTTAAGTCGATTCTATTCAAATTAAATGAAAGGATGAAAGTAGGTCTGTAACTAAGGTTTTCATTGATAAAGGACAAAAGGAAATTAGGCAGAGAAGTCAGCTGGGTAGAACAGATCCAGAACATGAATATAAATAAGGCCTGTATATTTTCTTTTTCCAACATAGGAAAACTACTGAAAAGTTCTATCTATCATCTCAAGCAAAAGTTAAACTTGAATAAAATGTTGCTAGACTATACTGAATGAAAAAGGATAACAAAAATCAGTAAGGGAAGAAGAACCACTACTAAGCAATAGAAGCCAATAAAATCTATAGATATAGTAAAACTGTGTTGGACATCGAAAGGCTGACAAAAGAAGTATTCTTGAAGTTGTTCAAGACTCATTAGCAAGAGAACAATAGGTATGAAGTGAAAGAGATAAAGGTTAAGGCAAAAATTTATCAGGCTTCAGTAGTAAATATATACTTTAGTTTTCAAGGGAAATTAAAATACTCAAGCAGCACTGAGGAAAAGAAGTAGAATAAATATAAACCCAGAATTGTTTTGATATATTTCAGCTATACATTTTACCAATTCAGCCTTACTCTGTGGAGAGAATACTATTTCCTGACTTCAAAAATAGTGAAACGGCAGAGGATAAAAACCAACCAAACAAACACAAAAACTACTTCAATAAATTCCAGCTGATATCAGTACAAAGATTTGGGGAAAAGAGGACAATCAAGTGTATGTATCTGAATCTTCAAAAACTTGTGATGGATTTGATTTATGATTGACATGAAGTCTGACAGAAGTAATTTTGATATGAGTCATTTGCTTATTTGTCAGTGAAAATCTATAAAAGGTGGTGTAATATTTACATCATCTCTTGAAGTCTGACAGCCATCTTTTTTTAACTATATGTTTGCCATACCACCATTTGCTACCACGACAGCGCACCGACGGCAATATCGCACCAACCGAGACTCTCTGATTCCCATCCACAAGTTGATTCACCAACTGGAGAGCCAAGGAGTGATCAGCAAAACTCGCTCACCCTTTAATAGTCCCACATGGCCAGTGCAAAAGTCTAAGGGAGAGTAAAGACTAACAGTTGACTATCGTGGCCTGAATAAAGTTACGCCACCGCTGAGTGCTGCTGTTCCAGATATGCTAGAACTTCAATACGAACTAGAGTCAAAGGCAGCCAAGTGTTATGCCACAATTGACATTGCTAATGCATTTTTCTCAATCCCTCTGGCAGCAGAGTGTCGTCCGCAATTTGCCTTTACTTGGAGGGGTGTCCAGTACACTTGGAATCGATTGCCCCAGGGTGGAAACACAGCCCCACCATTTGCCATGGACTGATCCAGACTGCACTGGAAAAAGGTGAAGCTCCAGAGCACCTGCAATACATTGATGACATCATTGTATGGGACAACACAGCAGAAGAAGTCTTTGAGAAAGGGAAGAAAATAATCCAAATACTTCTGAAAGCCGGTTTTGCCATAAAAGAAAGGTCAAGGGACCTGCACAGGAGATCCAGTTTTTAGGAATAAAATGGCAAGATGGACGTCGTCAGATCCCAATGGATGTGATCAACAAAATAGCAGCTATATCTCCACCAACTAATGAAAACGAAACACAGGCTTTCTTAGGTGTTGTGGGTTTTTGGGTTGTGGGCACCTCCTTGTAATGAAACTTTATCTAAAAAATCTGCTTTAAACAGAAAAGTTCATTAACAATGGATCCTAGGAAGCTTGTTATTCAGAGTTTCAACGTCTACACTGATGAGAAGCAATAGTCTACATAGGACTCTTTAATCTTTTGCATGTGTTGAATACTGTAACAAAGTTGAAACTGCCTTGGTCAAACAATGCAATATATTTCAGTTAATAAATGCATTTAAATTAATTATGTAGTCATAACTCTATAATCCATTATTCCTCACAGGCCAAAATAAACAAGACATATCATAGCATGCCCTTTTTTGTGAGAAGAACCAGTGCATCATGGCATTCATGTGATCACAAGAATGTCTTCAAGCTGGGGACAGAATAGAAAAGACTCAGAGTATGCAGCATCCAAACAATAATGCCTGTAGTAATAAGAATAACATTATGGAATTGGATTGTTTAGAGTTTGGAGTAAAAAATATGTCAATGGCTTGCTGACATTTTTAGCATAAAATATTCACTCCTATGAAAAATTTTGTGTAATCAAGATATTTGCAAGGAAATTTTTCAGCTGGAGCAGTTAATTATTCCGTCTTCAAAGAAGAAATCAATATGATTCTGGAAGTGAAAAAGAAATAGAAAACTCATCCCACCCTAAAGCAGATGCCTAAGACTGATAGAACAAGTCACCTCTCAAAATATATATCACAGTCATTAACTGTACTCAAAGTCTAGAGGACTGGTGTGCACTAGATGTTAAACCTCCAGATGGGTAAAGGCAGTTGAGCTGAATACCCCTCCTATCTTCTGATTTTGAGCAATAAATCTATAAATAATTTTTTTTAAAGTTAAAATGAAAGAATTACAGAAACTGTTAAAGTCACAAGGAAACTAAGCAAGCTGTTTCGTTGTATGTCATTGCTGCTTGAAAGATACTGTTCAGCCCTTGAAAAAGTTCTACATTTATTTGTGATACTAGAGTAGTGTCAAGAGAGTGTCTTTTTGGTGCCCTGTGCTTACTACTGCAGAAAATATAAAGACCTTAAAGATTTCTATAATAAAGAGTATATGCTGGAAAATTCTTCCAGATTTGCTTCTTTAGGTTTCAACAACATACTTAAGCACATACAATTTACTATCCTGCCTGACTAGTACCTTAGGTATCAGTCTCAGAAAGTAAAATTCCATGAAGCAAATTTAGTAGGTGTTAGACTTGTTCAGCACTTCCCAAAGTCCACATGTGAAGACAGCCTTACTGCAAGGCTCACTGCTATCGTTCAATACAACAGCAAAAGTCAGGCATCTGCATGAGTTTTAACACACTTTGCTATTTGCGTCTGTTTTCCCACAGTAATTGCCACTAGATCAGAGTCACAGAATTGAGATGGCAGTGAGAACATCAACACAGACAGGATACCCACTCATTGAGAGTCAGGGTATTTGTGGATAACACAAAATAACATGGATGAAATGGGGATCTAAATGGTGGTAGCTGTGTATAGTATTGCTGGCACTGGTAGAAGTGAACTGGTGTGAAGCCACAGAGCAGAACAATGTGGTATCCGTCGGGAGGGACCTCTGGTAGTCCCTTGCTCCAACCCTCTGCTCAAAGCCAAGCCAATTTAGAATCAGGTTGCTCAGCATCTTGTCTGCAAAGCTTTGAATATCTACAAGGATGGAGATTCTAAAACCTCTTTGAGCTTGCAATGAGAAATGGAAAAAAACCACAAGTTAGAAGAAAATTAATAGAAGAAAAAAACCCAACAACAACAACAACAACAACAAAACAGAGTGAAGAGGAAGGGCATTAGAACCAAATCAGAAAGTGCATGAAGGAAAAAGGCATACCCAGCTTGGTTACAGCACTCTTACTGGCTCTAGGGTGGCTGAATGGCTGTAGCAGATCTTGATCCCAATATGATCTTTGGTTTAATACACCATTTTATTTTATTTGAATTGAAGCATACAAGACCTGCTTCAAATGTCTAGAGATTCACTCCCCAGAGTACACATATCAGTTTTGTCTCACTATATACGTGCTCTTTAGTCAAAATGGGTCACTGTTTTGACACCAGCACGTATAACGGTGTACTGAGTCTGGCAGGAATGGAGTTTAACTTTCTTCATGGGAGTCCATATGATGCTGTGTTAAGGATTTGTGACCAAAACAGTCTTGATTACCCACTAATGATTTGTCTATTGATGAACAGTGCTTGCACAGCATCAAGGCTTTCTGTTTCTCACTCTGCCCCCCTACAGCAAGTAGGCTAGCGGTGAGCAAGTGGGGAGGGTAAAGAAGCAGGACAGTTGACCTGAATTGACCAAAGGGATATTCCATACTATGCAATGTCATGCTCCACAATTAAAAATTGAAGTGGGGAGGGAAGTGTCTTCCAAGGTTGCTGTTGCTCAGAGATGGGCAGGGAATTAGTCTGGTTGTGGGAGGTGGTGACTGATTGCTTTTGCATCACTTGTGGTTGGGTTTTATTGCCCTCTTTTCTTCATTAATTAAAGTGCCTTTATCTTGATCCATGAATTTTCTCACTCTTGCTCTTTCAGTTTTCTCCCTTGTCCTACTACAGGAGTAGGAGAGAGTGAGCTCCTGTGTGGGTACTTATTGCTGTCTGGGTTCAACCCACCACAAATAGCCAGAAAATTGGACAGAACAACAGCATGAAAAATTGTCTTTTTTTTTTTCTTTATCTTCCCCTTCTATATAAATATTTCTGAACAGTCATAGCCCCACTTCTCCAGCTGAGTTTTACCACTCCCTCCGTATAATATTATTTCTTTTCCTTCACTGACACTCAGAGACCTTAATTATAAGATCTCAAAAACAGGCATACTTTATTCTATTGATATGTGTACTGTTTGAGTTTGTACATTTACTTCTTTGTGTCTAAGTCTTGCACAGCAATTTCTTTACAGGAGAAAAAGTGAAGAGCTGGTGTTATATATGAATCAGACAGGTAGTGTTTCACTCAAGGGAACACCTCCTCTAACGATTATAATTTATAAAACAAAATATCCTGAGTATGACACTAGTCAATTTAGTCTGATATAAAACAGGGCCTATGTTTTCTTTCATTTATATTTTTATGATACGTAATGTCTTTATAATTTCCACCACTCACATCAAAGCTGCCAACTGCTGAGTGTCTAAATAAGTAGCATGTGAAGAAAATGAATGAATTGCTAAATGTCCCATTACGTCCATGGAGAATACACTTGCATTTGGAGTCAGGAATCTTAAAATTGAGACAACAAATGAATGGTTTTCACTCCAGTGGAGTGAGGGTTTTGGCAGTGGCAATTCTATTATGCTCTGTTTCTGAATGGAAAGAGAAAAACAGAGACAGAGAGAGGAATGAATAAAATACCAAACCTATGCAAACCTATTGCAATACCTCAGCTCCAGGACTGAATGACAATTACTTCAAGAGAAAGAGAAAAATAAATCTGGTAGAACTTAATGCATCTAGAGGTATGTTATCTCAAAAGGCTGAAATTATGTTGGATATACTGGGGTGCAGATAGGAGTGGGGAGATGGGAAGATGAGAATTTTTACCATTTCTATTGTCTAAACCAGGAATGTTTATCTGTTAATGCCTACACATGGCTGGATTCCTAGGCACTTCAGCTATGACTGTTAAATGAAATAATGCCCAGAAGGACTCTCAGGCATGTCTGACCATATTAGTGAGATATTAGGACTGTCTCTGGTCCAGTTTTAGTTCATAACAGCTGACACACTGCCAACACCTGGGAGCATTTTAGGAGTTAGAACTACCTACTCCCAATAACTACTCCAGGTGCACTCACCCTTTGTGGAAGCTTAGAGAATTCACCAGCAGAGATGCAAATATATTTTGCTGCTTGACCCCAATGACCATAAATGTTCCTGGTCCCATTTAATTTCTCAGTATAGATATATCCTTAATGATTGTCATAAATTACACACTAAGAATAAAGTAAAATTGCCTAGACATAATTATCTAGCGTCATTTGAGATGCCCTTGGGTGTCCCTTTTGGTTGCCACTCCAAAAGAATGGAAGGATTTTACCCAGGTATAGGTTATGTCACATCTGCCAACCCCACACAAATGTTTTAGATACGCTGCAGCATGTCTAATGCCATTACACACTTAAATGTCTAGCCAACTAGATTGAGTAGCAAGCTACACATGGCAGATAGCTCACACATGACACTTGCAATGCAGACACCTACTTTTAAGTAACGGAATTCTATGTGGCTAAGACAACACCATCTTGGCTCACCCTGTAATGCTGTCACTACTAATCAAAGGCCAAACAGGTAGTGGGTGAAATAGTTTGTATAGCAAGAAAACAACACCAGAACTCCACGAAAAGGAAAACCTGACTTAGCGAAGCTCTCAAAACTCTCCCATCTTATGCTCTAGTTCGGAAGACTTTCCTCCTTGTGAGAAGACAACATTAAGCTGTCACACTATGATTGAAATTATTTAGTCCTGTTACACAGTATCACAGTTGTGATGAATGCTACCAAAAAAAGTCAATAGGAAAGAACTGCTTTTTCTCCTAAGACATAGGCAAGTGAGTATCTTGCCAAGAAACCTGGAGAAAATCCCTGAACATACTATGTTATAGTAAGTAACTATCTGATGGCTGAGAAAAGTCAAGTCTTAAATAATAATTCATGAAGTAAAACCAGGATGTCATGTTGTGTTAGGATACTCTGGGTTATTATGTCTTATACAGTGTATCTTAATGTGAATTGACACAAGGAAGCACTCATTGATTTATGTCACTAATTTCAGGACATGATGGTTTTTGGTTTAGCTGCTGCTCTTGTTTTTACTATTATTGTTACTGTTATTGTTATATTATCCTTGATCTATTACTGCTTTTTTTCACACCAAGATTTGACAGGTGGATAATGAATATTGTCTATTGTGCCCTTACTATGATTAGAAGTGGATAGCAATTGTTCTGCTATTGACTCATTTCTGCTATTGACAAGCTAATTCTGATTTTTTTTTTAGCTTATCAAGATCTATTGTCAACTGAAGTGTATGCGTCTTATGGTTAGCAAGCTGATCTTTTACTAAAACTGTAGGATCCGGCCCATTAGTTCATCAGTCAATGCATATGGTACTTTTTATTCTATGCAACTATTTACCTGTACTGTGGTAGCATTCTAAGTCATCAGTTGTGATCAAGGATGAGTGAGGCCCACACAAAGAAAACATCTTGGAATAATCATGTGATCTTCAACTAATCAGTAGCTGGTGTAGTCAAGGTGAAGTGCCTCACCATACCACCATTTTTAGTCATCTGTTAATTACCTAATCCAGGCTAATCTTCTGCGTTCCCTCTATAGTGGCTCCAGAGTGCATTTCTTCCCACTTGTAACTGACATTTATCTTTTACTGATGTAACCTAACTTCTGTAACTGTCTCTGTCTCTCTGAATGCAGAAAGAGCCTGTATAAACTTTTAGAGTGATTGAGTTCATAGGATCATAGGAGAATTCAGGTTGGATCTCAGGTGGCCATCTTGTCCGATTTCTTGCTCAGAGTAGAATCAGACCAGGTTACTTAGGGCTTCCATGAAAATCTTTGAGGATGAGAACTGCACAACCTCTCTGCGCAACCTGTTTGGCTGATTGGAACAGGCAGAGCTAGCCAAGATAAATACCAAGGATCCCAATCCCACACTAAGGATGCATAAATGAGTAGTAGTCAATTTAAGATTTAAAGTCAACCTCAAGACTGCTGGCAATGTCATACAGTATGATAGATATGTAGGTGGTATCCCTTTACATCTATATCCAAATGTGTTATTGACCATTTCTAAAATTAAGAAATTTTACTGAGCCACTCAAGTTTTTTTGTGTTTTTTTTTTAGTATCAGCTATGGTAACATAGGATATACTACTGCTGAAGTTCCAGCTTCTGTTTAAAGCACATTTAGGGCAAAAAAGTCTTATTAAAGTGCATAGTAAAATATATAGTGAGCCTAGAGTTTTCAGTTTACAGGGCAAATTATTGTCCCTGTAAATGAAAAAGTAACCTCCAGTGGGCAATAATGCCTGAAGCTGAATTATATCCACTTTTTCATCCCATAAGTCAATAGCTTTCCACTATAAACATCAGCTCTAGTCAATATGATATGCTGCATACTGATATATTGACTAATGGTACTATTAAAAGCTCACAAAATGTCAGCAGCTGGGAATTTCTCATGCATATACTTCTGCATTTCAGTAAATAAGGGTGCTCTGTGAAACTTATAAATCCATGCCCAGTTGGGAATGGTCTTTGTAATGCTCCCCTTTTTGTTATCCTAAAGGATGCAAAAGTTCCCCAATGCCTCCACTCTCCCAAAGTTTTTTTTTGCTTCTTTTTGTAAAGCAGACTTTCTCATTCTGTAAAAGAAGTCATCCAGAAAATTCCCTGTTGCAAGGTAACCATAAGAGGTAACATGCAATTATTCTTTCTCTTCTTATAAAACATGCCATAGAGTGAGGTTTTTCTTTTTTTCTTTTATAGTGAAGACACTGACTCATATCTCCTTTGCTGACAGAGTGTCTCTGAAGAATGAATTTAGATGGCAGGTAAATGAAAAGTAACCTCCTAAGTTTTCAAGATGTGTTTGTTTAAGCAATAATGATCAAGGCCAAAGGTAACTTCTGGGGATTAGTGAAGAGCTGAGACAAGCTGGTGGCTTGGTGAACACCTAGAGAGCATTATCACCAACCAGTCATTAATTCCAAATAGATGTGCTATGTCAAGGTGATCTCTTCTGTCTAAGGCAGAACAGAAACAAACCAGCTATTCTTTATGGTCAAATAATTTACAATTAGTTTGTTCTGAAAATTTCTAGGGAAGTAAAACGTTTTGGGCATTTTTGGTTGCTTGGTTGGTTGGGGTTTTTAAATGTTTACCCAACTAAGAAAAAATAGGGGTGCGTAGGAGCCCATTGAATTGACAAAAGAATTCACATACGTGTGTGAATCAGGTGTTTCCAGCTCTTAGTACACTTTTGGCGTGCAAGTGTCTCATTTTCACCTACAATTGTATTAACAGCATGTGTAAATTAGGAATGAAAATGTACATGCATTTGTGAACCTGGCCTGAAGTGCCTGACAGTTTGTCAATCACTACTTCAACATCTTGCAGTCTTGTTAGTCAGACAGATCATTTGAATTTTGTTCAGCTATACAGATGTCACTTTCCATCCCACTAGTGGCTGCTCACTATGCATGTCATGTGACATCATTTGTTGATAGTCTGAAAAGTCCTTCAGGATTAAGAACAGCAACCAAAGGAATAGTGATGTAGGTTTTATTATTAACCAGATTTGCTTTTCAGAAATAACTAAAAAGTGTAAACCAAGAATAGCATTCTCATGAAAAAATGAGTTCATTTCTCATTTATTAGAATTGTGTTTTTTTCTCCAGTTATTTCTGTTGCAGATTGGAAAACATCTCTCTGTGTGTTTTTAGCTCTGTCACTTTTCCTACAAGCAGATCATTTTTCCCTTTCATGGAAAACATCTGGGTTTTAATAGCATTTATTTATTAGAGTACAAGATTTTCATGCAAACCTTGGACCTAAGACCATGTACCATTTCAGAAACCTACATACACCATGTCAATTCTGACAAACCTGTGTTAGAAAATCTTTATCCTGTGCTTTTTGTGCATTGACAAATTAACTTTAACAGACACACAAGAGGGAATAGCAGTTCACCACAGAAGTTTTAAATTGGATGATCAGTGTCTTGGAATGTTTAACAGAAATAGCAGCAGTCAGGAAAAAAGTGTTTTATCCCTATGACACATTCAGAATTTTTGACACCCCACTTGCTGAGCATGGTTCTTCATGGGAATGCATAAGTATTGAGGATTTTGGGAAATACCATCCATTTTCAGTACTCAGCTGGCAGAGAATAATGAAAAGGTGAAGAATATGAACTGTAAATCCTACTAGGTGATGCGCAGATTTTTTCTAAATGCAAATTCTTTCAGGTTTAGCTGAACATTTTTTAAGCATTAATTTTTGCTTTTTTTGTTTTGATTTGAAATGTACCCTTTTCACTTCTAAAAGTTAAAATGTTTATGAAAGGAGGATCAGCTCAATTTCTTTCAAAAAAACAGCTTAATTAAAAGTCCAGTTTTCTATCAAAAGGAGATTAGATAGAAATTTTTCAATCTAACCTATAAATAGCCATGATTTATCCTGATGCATTTAACCTCACTTTATTAGTTGAGAAAATATATATAATGATAATTATTGCTATTCTCATAGGAGCTGTGAGCATGAATGGGCATTCTTTAAGTACGCTAAGATGTGAAATGACAGATAATGGATATGTCCAAAGTATGCTTGCTTTGGGTTATACCTGCCAAAGGCAAAGGCAGCTATGGGAATTATTATACACAATATCTCACTTTGGTATCAAACTTTTCTTATCAGCATGGTTTATAAAATAATTATCATAGACTTTAATTTTATTAAGCAAGAAATATATTAAAAATGTAGATCTTTTATAATTTCTTCAATTAACAGTAGACACTTCTTGATTACTTTCTAATTAAATCATTTCACTCCAAGACTTGGTAATTACAACAAGAAGTTATTAAAATTAGAAAACATTTGCTAACTCAGTACTTTTGATTATTAAGCCTTTATCGCTTAATATCGCCAAACAGTCTATGAAGATATATGAGGTTGGAAACTGATTTTAATGTATGCAGCTATGGTAATTAACCACAGGTGTTCCAAACAATGCAATGCCTCTTTTCTGTCACATAGTTTCCTATGAAATCTATTGTTCCTGTCATTGAACGGATTTTTTGTCTTATTAAGGTATCTTTCTATCGACAATATATTATTGTTCCTACTACAGGGAAGAATACTCTTGATACTACTCCATTCATCTGGTAGAAATAGCAATTAATAATATAATCTGTATTAATGGGTCTCTATATAGGAGAAGATACTTTCGATGTATTTACATACAGCATCTAACTATGGTGTGTCCCTGCACGTACATGAAAAGGACTCAGGTAGAGTCAATAAACAATGTGCTTAATAACAATAAGGTCAAGGACAGTATCACAGAAAATGCTGTATTGAAGTAGGAGTACTATCCAGTATTCAGTGTGCTCAGAGAACAGAAGGGTCAGCAGTTTTCCAAAACCTCACAGTAAAAAGAAAGGGAAAGAAAGAAAACCTACAAAATAAACTGCTGGTGTACAATTTAACAATCTCTTCACTTGGGCTGAAGAGCTGAAGAGACCCAGGCCTGTTTGAAATGGGAGTCTCCACTAATAAATGAGGTCAAATCTTGGCTCTACAACAATTGATAAAATTTCCTACTGGAAACAGAGTAGCCACGTTAACATCTTAGGTTTTTAATGCTACTGTCATCTTTCTAGGTAAATTCTACTCAATCAGAGTTTCCATTGAGAGAACTGTTATTTTGACCATCACTCAAGTTGTTTTCAATTAGATACTTACACTTTCAAGCTGGTTTTCTGAAGGAAATTTTATATGAATGAGTCATCCACACATAAAGACTTAGACTTGGATTAATCCTGCTAATTTGTGAAGCATCTGAGGGCTTTTAAGTTGGAATATAGTTGCCTTCAGATCCCTGTCTAGTCAATGAAGAGAGATAAGTCCCTTCACCAGATAACTGAGATCAGAGGGAGGTGGAATTGACCTCTGGATTAATTAAGCTCCTGGTTTTAACATCATGGAGTATTTTGTATAATTGCAACCAGTCAGGTGCTTAGGGAACAATTAATCTAGGCCTTTGTGAGTGTGCTTCTCAGTGTTTCGTTACACAGCCTGGACAGGTACTTCATTTTTACAGCTTTTTTTTTTTTTTTTTTTTTTTTTTTTTTTTTTCATTTTTCCACCCATGGACAATGAAAATTAGAATTTGCTTGTGTTCAAAATGAAGAATCCTGTAGGATCTCAGGTAGCTTATCTTTCCCTTTCTATCATCCATTGTCTGATAAAATAGTCCCAGAAATTAAGGAACAGCAATTTTGGAAACAGTCATTTAACAAAAAAAAAAAAAACCAAAGGGGGGAGGGATAAAATTCATAGATACTTTGTTTGCTAGAAATTTGATACAAACCTCTGGGTGGGTACAATCTAATCAACTCACCTTTTTAAAACTATCTCAGAATCTTAGAGTCATTGATTTAACTTCCTAACATTCAGAGACTGTCAGCAAGTATTATCTGCCTTTTCTTATGGACCTTAACAAAGAGTCGTAAGGCTTAATTAATGTGGATCATTTTAAGAACCTTAGATTAAAAGTCATATGCAAGTGCAAAAGCACTGCCATTAATGTTTATGTCCAATACTCTGCAAGCTTGCCAGATGGCTTTATTTATTTATTTAGTTAGTTATTTTTATAGGAAATTAGTCATAGCAAAGAAAGTAAATAAATGCTACCATCATGGTTCATTTCTATATGTCACAGATTTCACATTGCTTCACCTGGTGATCAGAATACCTAAATGACCTGACTATTATGCACCATCCTTATGATGCCTGTTTTCCAACAATCATCTTTACAGTCCCACCCCTGCAACATGAGTCTGCAAATATAGTTGAGTAGTTTCTCTTGTTTATTGTCCAGTATTAATTCCAGATCATTTATAAGCTGTTCTGCAGCAGAGCTTTGATAACTTCAGCAGAGCTATGTGATACTGTGGCTGAGAAAGTAACTGGTTGTTTCTGACATCTACTCATCAGAACCCACAGAAAATCACGTCCTGCTTTTTGCTTACTTGTGCATTGTCATCAGCAATCTTGTCCTAAGCAATAAAACAATAAAAATCTTTCAAAGTGTGAAAAATGTGAGACAAAACCTTATATGTGAACTTTCTTTAGAAGAAAATCCAGTGTTGCATTTGGGTTTTATCTTTTTTTTCCCTAAAACCATCCATTTTGCCATACATTTTGTGCTTTCTTCATCATGAGGAAATGCAGAGCTTCCCCTGCCCCCCACATTTTAGAGGTTACCCATAACAGCAAGATACTGCCAAACAAAAAATGGCAATTAATAAATTCCTTATTTGCATCTCTCTGACCACAAGACACGTAACTAAATGCTTCTTTTTTGAACAAAAATATTGGTGAATTCACAGGATGAACTTTTCCTGTTCTGACATCATTTAGCTGATAATATTTGTGCACTTGCTACCTGAAAATTCAGAAGGCAATTGGTATTTCTGAAAGAAGCTACAGACTCCTGCTTGATGGTGAACCCTCACTTGCCTACACGTGGGCATCCAGGACTTCCCCTTCCTTTCCTCTTAGCTGAAATTTGTTGTGGAAGAGTTAGATAATCACACTCACTTTTAGTATGATCCAGCAATCTCATTGGGTCCCATAGGTCAGATCTCTACAGCTACTTCAAGAGAACGGCTTCTGGATCACCTAGTAGAGCACCAAATCTTGCCTTCTACCTGCCATCTCTCTGCTTTGACGATCTCACTACTAATAGGCAACCTCTTTGGGAATGGCTTGAGTGGGCCACGACTGTAGTCTTACTGAGATCCACCTTTGTCTTGCAGACAGATGCCCTCATTGATTTCAACATAACCAGACATTTTGGAAGGTCTTGCTGGGCATGCATGTTCATAACACCTGTTTGAATTAAGGCTTTGTAGTTTCACCAGAAGGTTGAGATTTCAGTTCAGGAAACAGTACTAGACACTGATGAGATGCTTTTTATATGTCACTGAACTCGCAGCAGCGCTTAACACTGAATTCAGAAATTCTAGGGGAGGGGTGGGGGAAAGCAAACTGAAACCAGATCTAGAACAGGGGAAAATTAGGGTGCTTATGTGTGTGACATCCATTCTCAACAACCATCTGTATACACAGAAGTACACCATGTTACCCTTGTTTCTAAGATAACATTGCCTTTAAAAATCTTAAGTGTGGACTAAATTTCTCATTTTCTCCCTCCCATAACAGTCTCTTGCTTAAAAAAGTGTCAAAACCCTGCTGAGTTGCACTTGATGCCTCTCACCTGTCTATAAAATACTCTGCCCTGCTCACCAGTTTTTTGCAGCCAGATGCTCCCTTGTGTGATTATTGGAGCTGATAGGAAATTTTCCAGCATTTGTTGTCATTGCTGTCAGAAAAGACTGATTCATTGAAATGAAAACTTTTCACAGGAACTCAGCATATTTAGTGAATCTTACCTACGTCAGGATAGAGTCCCAGCTGCCCCATAAAATTCAATATCCCAGTAATGATGGGAGACTCAGATTCAAATGCCTGGTCTGGTTATTTCCCACAAGAGACTGTTTCTCCCACATCAGAGAAGGACTTCATACACAGTAAGATCCTTATAGTTGAGTGTACTTTAGAAACTGAAAATATGCATCAGCTAGGATGGTTGGTTGCTTTCTATCCAGCTCTTGTCATGAGTGACTCTCAGGACAGAACTTCTACACCTTTTATATTTTGCAGTCAATTTTTCTGATACGACATTCTTGAAAAAAAGGAGCAAGTAAAACCGTGGGCTAGATCCTGACCTCAGGCTATACCTTAAACAATACCAGTAAAATCAATAGAATTTCTCCAAATTTACGCGAATGTAATTGACAACAGAACTCAGCCTGTTATCTCTCCATGTATCATCACTCTCGGCACCCCCCAAGTGCTAGTGCCACCACACTGCTACTGAGGCTAGATCATTGGGGTGAAATGAATTTCCCCGCGACTTATTACATGATCCCAGCTGAAATACAGCTCTCTGGTAGAAGAATGGAGCTTCCTTTCAGAGCCACAGATCTCGGCTGTGGTGCTGTGTCCTCCAGACTTTCATCAGTCTAAATTATTTGATACAATTTAATTAGTCCAATCAAAAGGCCCAGCAGTTCTTATAACTCTGCTCAGGAAAGAGGAGAGGGAAAAAATCAGTGCTTTGTTTACTTACAATGTTGCTCCTGACGCATGAAGACACACCAAAATAACTGCTGTTTATTTTACAAGATGGAAAAAATATTGAACGCCCTCTGGTCATAGAAGCCATTTTCTTTTGGGATTACAAGTGCAGAGATGAATTAGGTACACTTAGGATCAATATCTGTTTCTCTTCTCGGCTCAAGATGGGATTTGTCAAAATTCGAGAGCAGCTTCTATTGAGTGTCAGCTACAAATCCTTCCAGTACTGAGTCATATACTCATTGAAAGTTGAAATATAAATGGCAAAGGGCTTTTTCAGCTACAATATCCGAGGTCAGAATGGTAGATCACCTTTCTTCCTTCTTTTTAATGAGCTTTGGTTTGATGAAGTGACCTTGCAGGTCTGGAATCTAAGGACGTAAAGGGTCTTTACAAGCTCTGGCTATGTAAGGTTCTGTGTAGCACAGCTCCAGGAAGCAAAAAGCACCACGGAGTATAATGGAGGTTTCAGGACCTGGTTATTAGCGTTGATAAGTGAAAGATACAGCACATGCTGAGAAGATTTTAATTGAATTTTGAATGTGGTCTGAATACAAGGGGAGGAATTAACTATGGCTACCAGGTTTCAGCATGGTCAACAAGTGTTAATCAGCTGCATGCCATTCCTAGACATTGCATATGAAAAATGAGGGTGTGTTGCAATGTTGAGAATGTTAATGTCTATGTGAATATCTTCATCTTTGGATGAGGTGGGGTCCTAGTCCACAGTCCAGAAATCCAGGAATCTTGAAAGCAGATCATGCTCCATCACCTATTTGGAAACTGAAACAACCTCTGAAGACAGAATCAGGATGGAGAATCAAAGAGGTTCATCCTTCAAGATTGGATTTTGCTGTGTAGTTTGGAAAAAAAAATAATCTTTTCTAGAAGAACAAACTACTCCCAGATTCCAGCTGACAGTAGAAGCTAGGTCTTGACATTTGACTTCTTGGCCAGGGTAAAAGCAATAAAAACAAGTACATATCATCTAGACCCAAGATTTTAAAAAAAAAAACAAAAACAAAAACAACAGAAGAATTAAAATTACTCAATTCCTTAGGAGTTTGAAAGGTTTCAAATTTATTTTACTTTCTTTGGGATGCATGTTCAGTACTGGCTTTATAAGAATGCCTTCTGGCTTTAAATATCTTAGTTTGAGGGCAATCAGATGCTATAGTGAGGGTGAATATGCAGAAGAATAGGTCATTACATAGAATGATGGACAGACAGACAGTTTTTTAAGGGCACATGTGACCATCAAGTTATGTAGTCTGATGTTCTGTGTAATACCATAAATTCACCCAGTTCTGCCTGCAGATGAAGAGACAGAAAGATACTTCCCTGTAGAGCACTTTGCATGATTGAAGCAAATGCTGAATTGCCTTTTCCATTTAGGAAGATAGGATTCATACCTGGGCTATCTGTGTGTCATGAGGCACTCAATTTTCAGAGGAGACTAAATTTTCAGCAAGTGTTCTAGGTTGGCATACCTCTAATTGGCAAAAACATCGAGTCTGTGTCTTATGTATGCTTTATTACCTTAAAGAAATTAACTAGGGAATTTGGATTGAAGGAGCTGATTCTTTTTGCTAAGTGGAAAAAATACTGTATAATTAATATTGAAGCCAATAACAAAGCAAAACTAGGCTTCTCATCCTTGAAACTTCACTGACTGGAAAAATTAGCCTACTCTCCCTCTCTCTCTCTGTTTCTTCCTCTCTCACTCTTTTTTTTTTTTTTTTTTTTTTTAATTATAACTTGCTGAAGCACTCAATAATACCCTTTAATCTCCTTTAATAACTACCCTATCCTAGATTTTCCTAAGCATCCTTTTGCACAGCATCCACAAATCCAAGAATGAATTGCTCTTAAGATTGACTGACTGGCTGATCTCTGAGTTCTGCCAATTTACTGATCCATGGCTTGTTCCTGCGGTTCCTCAGGTTCCGTGTAGACTGAAGGGTGGGAGGGGAATGGGGAAAGGCAGTTACTCTCTCCTGTAGAGCCGCCACCTGTACTCAGCTTATCTGACTCAGCCTTGTGACTTGACAATAGCACTTTAAGGAGTCCACTGAACTGAAAAGCAGGCTGACCTTGCAATGTCCAGAGGTAGTGGAAGATTTTTGCATCTTCATAAAGGTGTAGAGTAAGATAATGGAGGCAGAATGATGAAATAACTGACTTTATGGCCCTGGAGTCCGCTGACTGCAATTTACCTCCCTACATTTCAAGAGGTGCTTGAAGAAAGAAAGAAAGAATTGATATTTTTCATTATTTTCTGTCTTAACTCATCAGATAATGGTCAGATAACATTACTTAAACAGCCCTCAAAAACATCATTCCTGATGACTTTCATTCTTTCTGATTACTCATATTAGCTAAGGTGTCTCTGCATATGCAATGACTAAGATATGCAGTACTGGTTTTGCTGTATTTTGACTCCACATTGTGTTGATCAGGATGTGTCTATATTTATTGTTGGTCAAAATTTCCTTTTCACTTACATTTCTTGTATCGTTTTCTTGGTGGTTTTGTAAGAGAGACATTTTCTAGCAAGGATCTCACTGAGTTTTCCTCATCCATTTCTAGCTACTATGTTTACTAGGTAGAGCCTGCTTATGAAATGAGCTGAAACAGAACCCTACCAAAAATGATCCATATACAAACTTCTGTCCATAGCTGTACTAGAGTTATTAGTTGCCAGTAAACCTGTAATCTTCAACATTTTTGGATCTGATTCAATACTGAGTTCTGCCGGAAAATGCAGCAGTAAAATGGTAGCATATTGAATGTTAAGTAGTTAATACTTGCCATAAAGTTTTCTTTGCAAAAATGTAGATGACAGGTGGCTCAAGACAGTAGAGAAGCAAGCATGCTAAAATCAAGATATATAGCCAGAAATTACGGTATATGCAGACAGTCCAAATAGGTGGCCTTTTTTCAATTTCTTGCTTATGGTCTCTGATAAAAAGAGCTTTATTTAAAGCATTGAGTGAGTAAGGAAAACACAGCATAAAGAAGTAGGAGGGGATATCTGAGCTGACAAATCCTGTCCTCTGATACTAAATGCAATTACACCTTATAATCCAATCTATACAATTATCAGGTCCCATTTTAAAATTAGTCCATTTTCCACCCCCATTCCTTATATTGTTAACATTCTATTCCAGAATAATTTTTTTTTCTTATTGTTAGAGTATTTTAATAGCCAGATTAAAGGGATCCATGGTCAGTAGATCCATTTTTTTTTTTAAAAATCTTTATTTTTTCCTAAGCAAAGGAAATGTGATGCTTTGTTCAGCTAGGAGTTTCAAATTTTGCTCTTGTCATAACAGTCAGTTGACATTTACCCATGGAAAGGTAAAAAAATAAATAAAAATGTACACAGGACAGAACAACAACAACAACAAAACAAACCAAACAACCTGTTCCCCTATTGTCTTAAAATATTACAATAGTTGTGGGTAGAACATGAGGTTTACAAATCACAACTTTGGTCATGTGTCATTTCATTCTCTGCCAGATTTCTTGTCTGGTTAAGCCAAAGGATATTTGGCACTGGGGTATTCAGTGCCTGTACTTTTGATTATGTTATGAAGTAAAGTTAGTTGCCAGACAATTACAAATTTTTTTTCTGTAGTCCATGAAATATTAAAATCTTGTCCAGAAATTATATCCGGATGCATAGCTGCAAGGTGAAAAGTAAACCTCATGAGAATGTGAACAGTTATCTAGTAAATAGACAAAGTTGCATGCTTGGTAATCAGAACCAAAAATGAAGAAAAAAAAAAAAAATATTGCTCTCAGACCAAATCGAATTGGTATATCATCTCAAGTATTTGACCAACCCCAACACTGCCTCAGGAGTAAGTTAGATAGTGTAGTTCTGGCTTGAGCTGTGTCCAGGTTTTTAAAACAGTAAGTTTAAGCCAGTCACACAGCTGACAAAGAATTATGCTGCCCATTTAGAGATATTTAACAGGGATGCCAAATTAGGAGGTTCCAAATTAGGAACTTCATCAGGTTAGGTTTTCTCTGTAGTTGACGGAAGAAGAAAAGCAGCTTCATAGACTCACTGAGCACACCTGAGATTTGAGGGACCTGCACCTGGTGGTTATTTTTTTCCATTTTGACCAGAACAGGAAACAAAAGCAACTGTTCTTCTAATTTCACCATCTAAAATGAAGTGAGAGGAAACCAAAGCATACAGGGTTTTTTAGTTTACTTTTGGGGTTTTTTTAGGAAATACTATTTTTAAAGCAGTGTGAGATATGGATATGTGCAAATGTTTAAGGGCAAAAAAAACCCACAGAATACAAGCTTATTAATAAATAAAGAAATCCTTTTCCTTTTCAATAACAACTGAAAAACTGGAGTTCTTAATTTAGAAAAAAATTAGTCCATATGTTGCTGAAACTTTGTATTAGAAGTGTACAGGAATAATGATGATTTCAATCACCAAATCTGTTTCTGATCATGGACTGAAAGTAAAAAAAAAAACAACAAACATTAAAAAATCAAAGAATTTCAGGGCCTTTTCAGAAGTTTACAAAGGGTTGGGTCAAACTGACATTAATTTCCAGACATAGTCTGAAAATTCAGGGAACCAGGCAAAGAGGAATGGTATTTTCAGAGGAAGAGATAAATAAACTTAATCAAACAACAAAAAAAAAAAAAACAAAAAACACCGTCTTAATGTATTAAACAAAATCCTGAGCATTAATTAAAGAACAATGCAGTACAACTAAGAGATGACGAATTTGTATGCAACTGCTTCAAGACTTTTGTGATTGATTATATGGATAATTAATGACAAAGAAAATTGATGTTCAGTTTATATATACTTGAGAAGTACATTTCAAGGGAGGTTTTTGGGACATCTACACGTGTAAACCACAGTGCGAACAGAGGTTCAGTGTTAAAGAAACACCATTTCAAAGCAGAAAACTTAAAGAAACCCTACAAAATTTTTAGCATGAAGAAAAATAATTTATTTTTTTTACTAATTCTAAACTATCTTAATGAAAATGTCTAACAAACTATCTTAAAATGTGTGTAACTGTTGCTAGTACAAGATTGTCTTATTAAACAGAAGGCAAAATATGGTTTGTCTTTAAGCACACTTTCTGGTCACAGCCCACGGAAATTTTCTAGTCCATTTCTCAGTTCTGAGAAATTTCTCTGCTGAATTTTCTTATCTTAAAAAGCAGTCTTCTTATTTTACATTACTATGACTAAAACCAAGCAGGCCATATGCTGCCTGTAGTTTTACTCTCACTTTGCTAATCTATCGTCTATATTGTTGGCTTCAAATAGTTTTAATATTTTCTAATATTGGATAATTGAATATCACCACTACAGTAAGTGGCTTAAAACAAAAGAGTAGATCAATAATAAAGGTGGGGATTTCTTTAAAAAGTGTTAAGTCTAGCATAAAACAATAACATTTGAGAAATAGTGGAATTACGTGAGTCAAAAAAAACTGAATTAAAGTTTTACATAGGTGGAGGGCATGGGATCCATTGACTTGCATCCTAGACTAAAAGAAAGGAGACAGATTTATTTCCTTACTTTTATTGTTGGGTGTTAATGGACAAGCTGCTTCACTGGCTCAGTTGTCTCTCTGTTTGACTATATTCAGACTGGCATTCTTCAAGGACATGCATCAATTCTGTATCTCTATAATGGCACCCTGAAACCAGTCAGGGGCTTTTAGAAATGACTGAAATACAGATAATAAGAAAAAAAGGAGACTTACATCTGAGCTGTAGTGGAGTGGGTTTAGTGTTCTGCAATGCTTGGCTGCCTTATTATTAATTAACAAACAGCAGCACTATGTTCCTTCTTTCTTTTCCCCTCCTTGATATGAGCTGCAGCATGAAGGCAGCTCCTACCAATACCACTTTTTAATTTCATGGTATAAATTGGGGTTTTTACGCTAGTTAGCAATAAATAAACAAAGACTTTCTGAATGATTGAAATGGAATTTCTGAAGGAAAGAGCAACAAATAATTAGACTTCTATATCACTAATTATTATTGGAGGCTTGAACAAAATTATGTTTCTGGCCTATAGAATTTCTAATCAGTAAAGTCAGAGCATCATAATATGATCTCTTCAAACAGATTTATTTTTCAGATGACTGGTTCCTAATGCCATTTTGACATTGCACAATTCTGCTATTGGTTATATTTGTCTCCTGCCTTTAAATATATTGTTTACTACTACTACAAATTATTATTTGGAGCATGGTAATGACTAGAAACTATAGTCGTGGGTTAAGGCTGCACTGTGCCCAGAATTGTACTAAAGTGGAGTCAAAGCCTGTCCCAGAGAAAATTTCATAACATTTAGATATATTACAAGCCCTCATGTCTAGCTATCCTCACCTATTGCACTGATTCCATTTATTTGTAAATGTTTATGGAAAACAATCAAAGCAAGAAGCTTGTTCTTGGGGGCATTTTTCCACTCAACAACAAAGTAAAGAAATTGCATCTGGGGGGTCACTAGTATAATTAATGATATAAGCCTGGTTTCATCACAGTTAGCTTTAGACAGTTAAGACATCTAATTTAAAAGCCTCGTTACCACAGGTCATGAATCAACCTTAAGGAGTGTCCATGGACTGTTAGGTCTTTTCTAAACATGAGTGATTCAACATTAAAGGTTTCACTTAGATGTAAACATGGAAAAGCTTCAGGGATTCATATCAAAATCATCCTTCATATTAAAGATTAATGGAATTTAGAAAGGTCAGTCAAAAAGCTAAATGTGGTTTGTCTCCCTTGATAATGTGGTTCAGCCCATTTTAGTTGCAACTGGAAACTCAAGAGTTTTTCCTTGATTCTACTGAAACAAAAAGCTGTGTATCTTGAGTCTGGGCCTCTTATGAATGTGGAGATCAGTGCAACCAGAGACCATTGAAGCAAATAAATAAGAAAACAGATTTTGAGATGGTGAATGATGATATGTCTTGGGATGAAAAAACCCAAATATTTTAAATGTAAAGCTTGTGTGCTTAGACATTTATAGAAATTACAAGGGACCCTTTTATTCACCTTCATCCAGGACTGTTCAAGAAAGGGACATCAAACACTAAATTAGGGTGAAGTGATGAGTGACAGATAGGTGGCAAGACACGGGCATATTAGCAGGTTGTGTCCTTTCAAAAGCATGTAATGAAGCTATGGTATTCCTCACTGAAAGATGATACAAAGGCAAAAAGATGACACAGATTGAAAGACTCATTAGACCAATTATAGAAAATATTCATTAAAGTCTATCAACTAAAGGCCATATCTGTGGATGAGGAATTCCCTCAAAATGTTGGCGAGTAGGAGACTTTTGCACAAGTTTTGCTACATGCTCGGAGAATACTTGAGAGAGTATCAAATGTAGTTGTCCTGTTGCTGTGTTCTTCCCTAGGCATTTGCTTTTGGTAACTCTCAGAGAAAACGTACTGGCCAAGCTGGATACTGGTTGAATCCAGTCCTGTTATTTCACGTTTCTGTGGTCTGGGGATGCATGGGGTGGAAGAGTAGAGCCGAAGAAAGCTGAATGCACATGGGGTCATGAATAAACCCTTTTACTCAGAGGTCCTACTAAGGAGGTGGAGATGGGGCCACATGGGAGTGCACTGCTATGCTGTCCTGGTTTCAGCTGGGACAGAGTTAATTTTCTTCCTAGTAGCTGGTACAGTGCTGTAGTTTTGATTTAGTATGAGAATAATGTTGATATTGCACTGATGTTTTAGTTGTTGTTAAGTAGTGCTTAAGTCAAGGCTTTTTCAGTTTCCCATGCTCTGCCAGCAAGCAGCTGCACAAGAAGCTGCGAGGGAGCATGGCCGGGACAGCTGACCAGAACTAGCCAAAGGGATATTCCATACCATAGGATGTCACGCTCAGTGTGTAAACTGGGGGGAGCTGGCCGGGGGGTACCAATCACTGCTCAGGGACTGGCTGGGCGTCGGTCAGTGAGTGGTGAGCAATTGCACTGTGCATCACTTGTTTTTTTCTCGGGTTTTATTTCTCTTTTTGTTATCCTTATTATTATTGTTATTATTACAATACTCCATTTTATTTCAATTATTAAACTATTCTAATCTCAGCCCACAAATTTTACTTTTTTTTGATTCTCTTCCCTATCCCACTGGGGCAGCAGGGGAGGAGTGAGCGAGCAGCTGCGTAGTGCTTAGTTGCTGGCCAGGGTTAAACCATGACATATGCCCAACATGGAAGGAACAGCACAGAGGGCTTCATGTCTCAAAACGTGTGGTACGGAGGTCCCACCAGGTGGAAAAGCCAGCACTTGCACCAGTGCAGTGGGTGCTATAAATACAGATTGCAAACTCAGAATCCTTTCTGAAGAGCCTCCTCGGAAAGGAAGCAAATGCTTCCAGCCATTCCCATACAAATGACTGTACCTGGCTGGGCTACAGTATACTAAACAACTGCAGAAAGCAACAAATCACCAGTCTGTTTATGACAGGCCATCCCAGCTAAATCAAGTTGTCATTTATTTTTGACTTGCTCTTGCCCCAGGATCAGTAGCTGTTTCTTTCAGGTTGAGAATGGAGCAATCTGAAAGTGCAAAAGCCTATTAGAAAAAATGGCATGAAGGGTTAGTTATAGCAGTGACGGTTGCACTTTGTCATCTGTAGTTAACCCTTTTGCCCCAGGGCTTCAGAGACTTTCTGTATAGTTCACAGGTCACTCAGAATCTATGCTGCAAGTAAGCATTTAAAGGTGAAGCCTGGGAGCAAAAGTGCCATGAAGGCTTGTGTGTGCATGTGTGTGGCAAAAGGGAGTTGCTAATCCAGCTAATATTTTAAATGCAAAGCAGCTACCTAGAAAAAAACCCCAACAAAACCCAGAGCAAATTTGCTTCTTGTGTTTGGTAGTAACGAAATACCAATCAGTTAGGGAAACTAGATGCTTTCAAACAGTAAGTTTCAGATTCCCTGCATCATTGCTGCCCTTTGTAGTCTTATACAAACCAGAGACCTCTGCTGAATCCTGAACTCAGTTGTATCAGGGTCTATGATTAAAAAAAAGCCACAAAAATTATTTGTATGAACTTCTCCCCATTTCTTCAGAAACAAGAGGAGGCAAGAGGAAGTGAAAATAATTGCTCTGTAAGGAAACCCAACAACTCTTCTATTCATCCAGACTCGTATCCAGAAAACCAGTATCTGATGTCTGTGTATAGAGCCAAGTGTTTAAGGGAAAGGTTACTGAAACTATGGCTGAACTGTTTTGATTCAAACTAGGCTTTCTGCAGAAGATGCTGTTATCTGTTATGTTTCTTGTTCTGCTAACTGCTTGTCTCAATACTTTGTAGCTTGACTATATTTGCCTCATACCAATGGCAATATTAGGAGAAAGATTTTCATCAATTTCTCATTATTCTACTGAAGAATGGCCAGCCAGACATAGTTGTGCATTTGGATGGGTGTGGGTGAAAAGCAGTATTTAGGAAGGAATGAGGTCTTTCCTTCATGTGATCTGTTAGCCACTGAGCTGGCATAGATATATACAACTGTAATGCCAGCCTCAAGAAAAAAAAAAAAAAGGGGGGGGGGGGGGGGGGGGGAAGGCTTTTCTGCATTTGCTCAGACCTGTCAAGATGGTATGTGTATCTGAGATGCATATTAAGACTGAATAAAGCAGTTCCAACTATTACACTATTTGTTTATTCAAACATTTCTGCAAAAGCACATGTCAGAAGGGCTTACCTTAACAGTGCTAGTATGCTATTCCCTGTTAAGGGATGCAGCTATTCCAAAAGACTGCATGGCAGTAATCACTAAGAGTGTCAGAATAATTACAAATTTGCCCATGATCAGTGTTGTGGGCTTTTTTGCTTTTTTTTTCTTTTCCCCCAGGCTTCTTTGGTCTGCATAAGCGTGCAATTCTGCCTCTTACTCTGCTAGCCTGGGATACTGGTAATGTCTTGGATATCCTAATCTGAAGAACTAAAACAGTTCCTTTTCTCTCTCCTACTATTCCCATGAGAACATGAATGCCTACACTGTGACAGTCCAAGTGTCTATACTGTCCATTTATGGTCTCCATACAAGTTTGCTGTAGCTTTTCTCATCCCTTTAAACTTGGCTTTTCTAAAATTCCTTAGGCATCTTGAATTTACTTTCAAAATAAAACAAGGCTGACAGATTTGGACTTATCTCTGATATTGTGAGGAAGCAATAGGAGATAGAAAAGAACCTCTGACAATTCAGAACAAAGACATTTTTTGTTGCAAGCTTGGTAATGGTGTGAGCTCAACTTTAGTCTCTGCTGAATTGTTAAAATGTAAAAAGCAACTTACCTAAATGGGCAGTGAATGAGGGGAGCTGGATGCACCGTGCAAGCAAAGTGAAAACTATCAATCACCATCTATTACTCCGCTCTTGGTATTTGAGCAGTGTTTCAGATGTTCTGGAGAGATTAGCTCAGAATGAGTAAATGCCAAAATGGAAGCTGTCTACACATATCCATCCAGTGTGTCAGCCAAGCTAATCACACTGTGCTTTATAGACTGACCAGTTCAGTCCCAGCTCTATCAGGGATCTCTCAGACATAAATTTAGCAAGGTAGATGAATCTGATGTGTCTATGTAGAAAGTTCCATATCCTTCAAGCAAGTTGTCATGCAGATACAGAATGAAGATATCTGACTTGGAGATTTGACCTTCTAAATAGGCAAAGTAAATGAGAAGCTATGATGATTTCCTGTAATCATTCCACAGATTGTGTTTTGATTTCTAATTCTTCATGGATCACAGGTTGAGAAGGACTGAGCTAGCTTAACATGATAGCTATCATCTGTAAGCAAAACATGGGCCATGAGCCCATTCTCTGGATTTCACACATGATTAGAGGGGATATCCTCAGGCCATAAAGTCAATTCCCAGTCATTTTACAGAACCCCTTTAGTAAACAATTCCGGATTCCTCATATTATATTATAGCTTTGAAGCAAATGGGACCTCCCTTCAGGACAAATCATTGCAATGTTCCAGCTTGACTCAAAAGGTTCTCACCCCACCCAGTTCCCAAGGATTGAAATGATACCTGGTTGCTCTGAGCTCTTCCAAAGCAATGCTCCTTTGGATATCTCATTCAATGAGGAAAGCTTGGTCACTGTAATCACCCAAATGTAAAACAGAAGCAGCATGAAAACTATGAGTTCTCCGATCTTGACAAAGGTGCAACTGGCACATAGTAGGCGGAGGAGTCACAAAAGGTCAAAGGCAAATGTCACTTGCTAGGGCATGTTTTCTCATGCTGAAGAGATGCCACGTACAAGCAATCACAGTGACAACTCTTAGCAGGGAAAATGTCAGTGACTAAACAGCATCCCCGGGAGTGCAGAAGAGACCCTCAGGGCTCAGGTGAGATTCACTTCCCATTCTGAAACAGAAGAGAAAACAGCAGCAGTAGAAGAGAGACCATCAATTGAAGCAGATGTTGCAAAAATAGTCCTGGAGGCAGAAAGCAGGAGCAATGGTGGTGGAAGCTAAGACCTGAGAGGGTACCAGGGTTAGAGGAGTCATAACGTGATAGCAGAAGTGGTAAAGGGTAGGCAATATCCACTTACTAGGAGAAGAATGACACAGTTTTATAGGGAGAGGTGTAAGAGAAGCTGAAGTGAGGTAGTACTTTTAGCTGTAAGTACTCAAAAGAAAGAAAAGAGAAAAAAAAATCATAGAAAGCAGCAAGCTACAGCCATGAAAAGGGGGGAGATTTTCTTCCTCAGAAAGGATAAAAGTATTCTGAGGTGTGCAAGATGGAGGAACTGAACTAGAAGAGGAGCAAAAGAAAAAGGCAGTGAAAAAGCAGGACCAAACCTGCACAGGCATCCACTTCAGGGAATTGTTCATGTTCTTCTTTTTCTCCAAATTATCATAACAACCACATTTATGATGTGAAGCATGAGTTCATAATTACTATCCAGCAACTTCTATAAAGTAATATGTGACAGCTAGGAGAACCCCAAGCTGTATTTTAGCAACACATGTACTTGAGTCTTCCAGCCTTTATCAAACTTCCTTTGCAAATGACTCTGACATCACTCATTCCTTTAAAAGATGGGGAAGTGGAAGAATGAGAAGCAGGAATATACCTTGCTCAAAATCAGAAGTTTTAGAGTAAAGACAAGAAAAAAAAAGATTATGTAAACCCAAAATCTACAGAAAACCTATATGCATCTCACAAGAGAAGCAGCAAAGAACAGAATGCAAAGAGGAAAAAATGTGTTCTTTAAAATATTGCTCACAGCCTATCTTTGGTTATGGGTTAATAGTTTGTCAGTATTTCCCCACAATGGGTTTTGTTGTCTGAGCCTTTAAAATATAGAACTTTGAAAAGCTAAGGGCAAGCAATGGTGACACAAGCATAGCTGTGAAATGTAACTGGAGATCTGAGGCCATGATGAGGCCAGTCTCTGGATATTCGGTGCACTGCAAAAATAATTTAGTGACTTCGTTTTCCATTTCAAGTTGGTCTTATTCACTGAATGTTGACACTTGACAATCACTCTGCATGATTTCTGCACTGCACCGTTATGTGAAATATCACATTTCATTACCTTCCTCCCAGCCAGTCACTCTCCATAAATGTAAGCATTTTTACCAGGTGAATACCACTCTGGAGCAGTGTCCTTACCTGCAGGAGGATTTTGGAGAGTCAGTGGGGGGGAGATTCAAGGGTGGGTGACTCAGTCCTGATGCAGCCAGAGCTTCCCTTTGTGTCTTTTCTGCTTTTTCTATTCTGTGCCGCTCTGATCCCAAAGATTCCAAACTGGTAGTTACATCACATTACATACATGTATAGCACATGCATGCATTCTCATATGCGTGTACAGGCACACACAGACACACGCACATGTTCACATACAGGGTTAAAAAGCATCTGAATTAGCAAGGTGATGAACTGGAATGCGTAACATGAGGCAACAAGAAATGAGAGGCTATGCTTGCATTAGTCTTGCACTACTGAGCCAGCTGCCTTTTGTACTACACTGGTTTTTAGATTTTTAAATACTATTGCTCACAATGTAGTCATGCTTATTATAGCTGACTAGTCAAAATTAGTGGGGAACTAGGCACATCAGCATTAGAGATGTTTAAAAAAATATAAGGTAATAATTTTTTGAAAGAAAGTTGAAGTTTTAATAATGTAGAGATTTATACTTATTTTTTCCCCCGTTGGTTTTTAATATCTTTTCCTTTTCAGTTTTCTAATATATTTTTTCTTTAGTGTTGTTTACACTTCCTGGAAACTGTTTTTCTCACTGGTGTCATTTGTTTGTTGACTTCTCAGTAAGAAACCTAAAACCTATTGAGTGGTAAAGACAACCCTGTGTTGTCAGCTTGCAGTGTCCTGTGGCTCAAATCCTTTTAAAAGAAGAGGACTACATAATAGGGAGCAAAGCTGCCATTTGCCTAGTTTCATCTCTTATGGTGGAACATAGTGAAGAAATAACTCATTCCTGAAATCTAATTGATTATGTTAATCTGGAGAAGCTTCTAAAGCACAGGCTAGCCATTTAGAAGAAGCCTTGAGACAGGCAGCTCTGGAGATTAAGAGGGTATATAGACACAGCCAGGCCTAAGAAGAAACAGAAGGATACTTTCCTGAGGATCCTGATACAACTACATAGAGATTGTTGAAATCCAAGAAACCACAAACAATTGAAGAACTGGAAAGGTTTCCATCCTTCTTGAGAAAAAAACACTCATCCTACAAAGAAACAGGTTTGCTTGCACACTGTTTGGTTTTTAAGCAGCCTCACATTGAGATTTCTTTTTTTAAATGACATATAACTCTAGTATGTGCCCAGCTAAGGCTTAAATCAGAACTGAAAAGCTTTTGTGTGTTTCTCTGCCCACTTTAAGAGCCCCCCTTCCCACAATTTAGATGAGGGATACAGGGAGATGGGAACTTCTTGCTCAATCTTGTGCTTCAGGACTCTTTTCTCATGTTTAGATGATATATTTTTTGCCTATTATTTGGACAAACTATATTATTTCTCCACCTCTAATCTGTGTGAGGCAAATCTGGGAGTCAATAGAAACATCCTGCATTTCTCAAGAAATCATGTGCACATGAAATCTCTTGGTCAGTTTTACAGAGCAGTGATGTTTGAAAGAGAGATTTCACTTGTGCATTCAGATCTTTACAGATTTGTGTTTAAGTCAAAGTTAGATTGGTTTTGAGTCCTACACACATACAAATCCCTACATAGCCTCTTTCCCTCTCTCAGGCACATGTGAGTGTATGCATGGTGTTTGTATGCCTAACTGTGGGCACAAACAGACACAGATTCATATGTCATTTCTTTGGCAAACGCATAGACTTTATATACAAATGTCGTAGCATACAGGATGTGACAATAGTTCTAGCTGGAACCAAGCCAGATTTTTTTTTTTTTTTTTTTTTTTTAATCTGTGTCAGCTGTGAATATATGAAAAGGCAATCTTATCCCAGATAAGGAAAACGGGATTTTTAAAAATTGATGCTCAAAAAATTGATTGAATCCCAGTTTGTCCTTTTAGTTCCAATTCTTTTTCAGTTCATATTTAAAATATGTTCTAATGCATTAACTTATGTCCTGAAAAGCAAACCACTTAAACCAGCTCCCCCAACTTGGGGTTTTTCTTTTGTTTTGGTTTTGCTTGTTTGCTTATTTGTTTGGTTTGAAAATCAACATGTTTTGGCAGTTATGCATTTTTCTCCACTTTGGCTTTCAAGCTGATAGGCTTCTATGTTTGGAATGAACTCTTTTTTATGGACAACTTTAGTTATGACAAACTGGTATTTGCAGAAAACAACTTTTTAAAATTGACCGTTCTCTGAGCCTTACTTCTAACTGACAACTTTCAGGACTCTATGAATAAAGTTAAATAACTTTTGTTATTATATTTATAGCTAAGAATATCAGAATATTTGTTTTCTAATATGCAGCTGCTCTAGGAAAACACACTATTTTGTGACCATATTTCCAAATCTAAGCAATGCAAATGTTTGCAAGATTGTTTTCAAAACTGATAGAAGATGAGTAAAGATCTTCAGGGCACAATTAACCGGTTGAAACAGTTGGCATTTCTTTCAGTAAATTTCTCTGAAATGGAAAACACTGATTTGTCCAAAACAAAACTTACTGTGCAAACATATCACTACAAGAGAACTTCAGCCCGGTCCAGGATGAAGTCTGCAACACTGAGTGACAGCTCTTTGCATAGATGGTTCAGTGCATCACCTTTCTGGAATTAATAAAATCAATTTCAAGTCCCTGATCATATACCAAGACAGACTGGAATATGGGTCCCTTTCTTCTCAGGCAGATACGCTACCTGTTATGACATAGAGTCTCATTGCCATAATAAGTTAAAATGTATTCTGAATTCTCAAAGGATCGGAGATACAGCTGGGATGTAGAATGTCTTTCTTTCAGGCAGTGAGCGGGGTGCCCCACTGCCAACCTACTGGCTGCAAGAGGTAGGCATCTAGTCTGTGCTAGTTCCCTGGGCTCCCTTGGGCATCAAGGGGGAGAGCACCTGTAGCACAAGTGGGCACCTCTCAGGGTTCAAAAATCCCACCTAACAGAGGTGACTAAAAGTACTAGCCTACTTGAGAAAAGATGCCTCATTTAGCTAATGATAGCTGAGTTTAATCCCATGCTATGTTTTCTCTATTCTGAAGACAGTCCCCCCAAATCCTTGGTTGGAGGTTCAGAAGGTTAAGGGTTTTTCTTCCTCATCTTAAACTGAAAGAGGGTGGATTTCTTTCTTAAACTGAAAGAGGGTAGGTCAAACTGACAGACATGTTTGGGGTTTCCCTTCTGGAGCCCTAGTAGATACTACAAAAAAATTCTTCAGTGAGGGTGGTGAGGCACTGGAAGAGGTTGCCCAGAGAAGCTGTGGATGCCCCATCCCTGGCAGTGTTCAAGGCCAGGCTGGATGGGGCTTTGAGCAACACGGTCTAGTAGAAGGTGTCCCTGCCCATAGCAGGGGGGTTGGAACTAGAGGATCTTTGAGGTCCCTTCCTACCCAAACCATTCTATGATTCTATGATCTTCTTCATGTATCACCTCATTTTCCAGCAGTAGTGAATATACAGAAAGGCTTAGCACACTAGAAAGTACAACTCCGTGCCTCTTGCTCCTCAGCAACCATCATGTTGCCCTATGAGATATAAATATGTGACCTTATTTTGAAAGGAAAAACCTTCCTAGCTGCTTTGCAGCTCCATCACTTATGCATTATAGACTTTCTACTCAATTGCAGCATAATCTCATAGGAATTTATTATGCATCCTGTATATAAAACAGTATGTACCCTCTACAGAGAACATCAAAAGGTAGTTAATAGAGATGTTAAATTATTATTGGTTGAAAGGAGCCGATGCCCTAGAGTAATCAGATTCTCTCTTTCTCTCTCTCGCTTCATATACTATATATAATATATACAATTAATAGTGCACATATATCAGTCTCTGAATAGATCTCTATAAAGTCTGCTTGAATGTTAGAGGAACTGATGTATAAAACATGTGGAACCAAGCAAAGATGTCACAATAGGGCACATTACAAATACTAGCAAAAGAGTTGATGGATAAGGCAAAGGAGACACTGCGAGTCCCAAGGAAAAAAAAAAAAAAAAAGCTTTATGTTATTTCCTGCTCTCACCATTTATTTGTGGGGGAAGACAGTCAAGGTGCTACTGACTGGAATGAATGGCTGCGCTGTTTTTTATTAATGGTCAGGAGAAAATGTCAGATGCTTATACTAAACTAATTACTTATTGCTAAGGATCAGGAAAAGGTGTAATATGGAACTTACTACCCAATGATTAGATTAATTGAGATGAGATTGAATTAGAATTGTGGACTCTCCAATAAAGCTCTGAACTAGGAACCAGGAAATTTGTTCCCTGCTATGGGTATATTATGAATTGTTGCTTAAATCCATTCATCCCAGTTTATGATATTCTCCACAAAGTCTAGTCTCACCTTTTAGAGAGATGACTCTTTCCATGTGTTTATTCAAAACACAGTGACATCTCAAACAAGGCTAGTACCCTAAAATAATATTTGCATTAGTAGTAAATATCACTAATAACAATAATAAAACTCAGAGCAACTGGTGAAATCTAAATACTTAATACAGATTTTTAAGTGTTTCTCTAGGAGGTAATTTAAAATTTGAGAATGAGATTAGCTTAATCCAAAATGTAAGATGTGTGACAGTGGGAAATGGAAGATAATATGTTAAATATGTATATTCCTATATACACTTAATGTAGAGAAAATACTGCAACCCAGTATTTGGATCCCGGTATTTTGGAGCCATCTGGCTCCCCTAATCGTGCACTGGTCTATAGGAAGATGTACATTTGCCTGGGGTGTTGCACTGTTCCCTTCTAAATCAGCTGGGGATATCTCATACCTGAAGGCTCATTCCCATGTAAATCACATTGCTGTAGTGAAGAAACATGCCCACAAGAAGGAAGACAATCTTGCAAAAGATTTCCTGCCTGCTTTACTCATGTCCGAACACAAACATCAGGCTTGGACTCAAATGACATCTCTCTGTTAACAAGGCCTGCCACAATATATCATGATAAATGACCAGAAGCTATGTCCTACATCGAGACTTGAAGTGGAAAAGGTGTATTTGAACTACCATCTTAGATGACAGTGATCGACTGTCAGTGAGTCTCTAAAGCAGGAGACATTGAATATTAGAAGATGAGCTGGCAATGACTCACAATACACACAATGCCTCTTCTTACTAAGAGAGTCCAGCAATACAATTTCACCTTTGATTTGGACTGAAGGTCCCAGTTCAAACCCTATTAATAATCCATGTTGAAGACTGATGGAAGGTGGGTTGATCTCATCTAGCTTAAGACTTACACAATGCAGATGTCTATATTTGACTGCATATAAAGAAGTAGGCATTGGCTTATCTGTTCACTTTTTTTGAAATCTGGGTTAGAATAAAATGAAACACAGTCAGTAGAAGCTTATCTCCAGCTACTAAGATGGACAATAAGGTTAGACAATAAATTCAGCTGCAGATGTCTACCTTGCAAACTTCTAAATGATTCTTGTCTTCTGTATCAAATAAGAGCGTGTTCAAATGACTTTGTCCAAAAGCAGCTGAAGTATGTTTAATTGGTGTTAGTTCCACCGACCTTCATTTTGTGTTATATTAATTAAAAAAGCAAAATAAAATCAACTCTTGAAGATCTGAGAATTGCTAAAACTTCTGAATCATATTGGAGTTCTGTTTTGTTGTGGTTTTTCTCTTGTATATGTAACATATGTTTGGTGTCTTTAAACACAATTACTTTTGTATAATAAAAGTGTTGATTTGATGATGCAACATTTTCTGCAAGTGTGTTTAAGACAGTTTATGTTTTCATAAGTTGCAATGAAACTCAATTATGTATGTGTAATAAGGCTCTTGATTGTTACACTTCTACTTTTCTGTATAATGAAGCCAGCAATTAGAATTTGGTTGCTCTATGGCATAGGAAAACATACTTGTTTTGTAGACAAAAGATCTTAATGAGCATCTTAAAAAAAAAATAAAAAAAGTGTTCCAAAAAAAAAAAAAAAGGTCAATAACTCAAACATGTAATCAGATTTCTTAACAAAAAGGATTTGTTTCCTGACAATACAGTAACATAACTTCAAGGGACAAATGGTCCAGATTACATAAATGTACTTTTTACTATGGACAGAGAAATGAGTAAGAAAATATTTCACCATTAAGGTTATGAGGTTATGGCCTTTACATTGTTAAATTACATCTGTAAAATATGTCTTCTTGACTGCAGGTAACTGCACACAGCTTGTATAATAATAAGCCCTAATCACACTTATTAGCGGATGCATCTACATCAGTGTTTTACTTTGGACCAGAAGTGTGCTTCTGAAGCAAATTTTCCAATTGTCTTCATTTACCATGCCTTGGTTTGCGTTACATGGCAGTCTCAGAGCATGCAAACTGTATTCCTTTTAGATTAAGTTAAACCAGAAGATATATTCCAGGAGTTCTTCAGATGCATTACATCTGCTAATGGGACTGCAGTCTGTGGGTTCAGACTATGGCTAGTCCCAAGCAAATACTCTTGAAGTGTCTATAGTGTGGCCATCAAGTGCTTAGCACCAGCTGTTTTGCTTATACAGTTACATTTCTTTCATACAGCCCTATTAGACAGTATAGATAAAGATAATGCCTCATCAGGGAGCCGATTTACAATTTACCAGCAGCTCTCCCCAAGAGAGGTTTATTTTTAATTCTTAGCCTTTTAGGTGCAGGGCTATGGAGTCAAACTGAGTCCAAACCAATCTGCTGAAATCATTCGGGTTTCTTGTACTGTAAGCCATACCTGTGCCCATTTATTGACTCTGTGTTAGACATGAACAACCAAAGCAAAGCAAGTTTCAATCACTTCTGAAGACTGGCACAGATGAAACAGGTCTGGGAAAAGAGACTAGTCATCTTGGAGTGAGGTGGCTGAGACAACAGAAGAGTAGGGCTCACTGAATGTAATTATAGTTTTCTGAAACTGGTAAACAAACACTGTTCCAATTCTCCTAGGGTCTTGTACAGTCAAGTAGAGAAATGAGCAATTTTAGGGTATGGTTCATCTGAGAAATTTTAGACAGCTACTTCAGGATGAGACGGACTGTGGCCAAAGAGTTTTTCTTTCTGTCCATTGACTGCAAGGGAGCGTAGATGACTAGCTCACATGGAGATGTATACATTTAGTCCTATGAACGATATCCAAATGTTCTCATCCTTAGCAAACTAGAAAAAGCCACGAAGATTTCCACCCTCCGGTGATTGAAAGGGAACCTTAAATTGAGAAGTCTGACAGGTAAGCATCCACTCGAAAGACTGAAGGCAGAAAGAGTCAATGGCAAATCTTCCTTTGGTTTTAAAGGAACTGATGTTTTACTATTAAAATTAACACAGAAAGTACAGATAAAATGCTGGCAATGCACATCGTTGCAGTATCACAGTCACACACAGCAGCCAATGTGAATTCAGATGAACCTACAACAACAGGGTCTCAAGGGCTATACCCAGGCGTTTGGATCCATTCATAGCAGTTAGAAATTACCAGGCATTTTACAGGTGGAATACTTATGTCAAAAATCTGCTTTAAAATGTTTTTATTTCTTCAAATACTAAAAATAAATAAATAAATAAATAATAATAAAAAAAAATCAGTGCTGCTGATATCATAAGGCTTTTTGTTTGATAGTTTTGACATCCATACAACTTTTTTTTAGAACTTAGTAAAAATACCAACAAAAATATACCCCAGCTTAGGGTTGTCTTTGGGGCTTTTTTTCAGTCTGTGAAATGCAAAGTACTTCCAAATCCTGAATTAACTGGTTTTAAGTAATTTTCCCTATTTTTAAGTAGTTTTATAATTGTGCTTGCATTTAATTATGGTCCAAGAGGAACAAGCTTTTTTAATTATCTTATTTTTCTTAAAAACATTGCTGAACCCACTCTTTTTCTGTAAAGGCCAAGTGCTTTGATCTTTTTTTTTTTTTTCTTTTCATATCACGCTACAGTGCCTGACATAACCATCCAGGGTGGGAGTGTGTCATCACACTCTGGTTCCTTTGTGCTTGGTAAAACACCCAAAACAGTGCAAAGGAAACCCCAAACCCTGTCAATTGTGATGTGCTTCTTCTACCTGTTCGGGTTTTATGAACTTGCGTCTGAGATTACACCAAGTAGCACCCTGCAAGTATTGGTGGAGTTGTGCATTGGGATGGAGGGAGAGGTGAGGCTGGAGGAGTGGAAGGTGAGTTTTTTGCCCCCCTTCTTGCTGAGATTTGTGGCAGCACGAGGCAGCTCTCAGGTATTTCCACAAAGCAAGGTGTTACTGTATCATGGGCAGATAGCCCAAGATAGCTGTAGGCTAGCTACCTCAGGGAAGCATCGCTGTGAAACTTATGCATCTCATGCACCCAAAACATGCTCTGGGTCCCGGATAGGTGTCTGGGTTATTATTGCTTGAACTGACCAAATAAACCTGATCATGTCTGCATGTGTGCAGCAACTGACCCACCATATGGCAGTGTCATCTCAGTCTTAAACAGGTGTTTGGGCCTGACTAAATTTAATTTGGGTCCAATCCAAAAGATATTTTGGAAGCATAAGCATGTGTTAAACTGCTTAGTCCCTTTACACACATCCACACACATGAAGAACGTTGTTTTCTTCGCTGTGGCTTTTACATGATGAGCGCGGAACTTTACACGCTGGTTTTAAATACAGTGTCTGCCTGCTCTTTCTCGAAGAAACACAAGAAACATATTTTAGGTGGTGTTGTTGTTTTGTTTCTCTTGTTTCATCTTCTTTTTTTTTTCTTTTTTTTTTTCCTCCCCTGCCATCTGGGTTTCCACAATTAGAGATAGGATTCATCTCAACTAACCTTCGCTGTCTGAAAGGTGAATGGCCTAAAATAATCACCTAGGGTCTCTCTGCAGTCAGCAGAGAAAAACAGACAACTCCAAATAGTGATTTGTCCCAACTTAAGCCAGATGTCTGACACAGGCAGGACAAATCAGTCTCTGAGGGTGCCCATTTCTCTCCACTGAATATAAAGAGTGTCCAGCTATCTAGCTTAGAACAAGTACCTATTTTTTAGGCAACTAAAGGTAGGTGAGATAAATCCTGTCCTTAGCATCTTATGATACTATAGCATGTTATTCTTTATACACCAGAGTAAAGTACTTACGTGAAAAGCACTACTTATAAAGGGACTGTTCTAAGAATGAAATACAACATTCAGTAATAGAGAAAATGGAACAGTAAATGCAGAGATTTAGAATGAAATTGCAAGATTAATTATCAATGACTGTAAGACTGCCTGTTTGGCTCGGCAATACAATTACACAGCTGCAGATTAATACAGTTAAATACTTTACACCTGGAAACATACACGGTTTTTGTCAGCTTACAGAAAAATTCCATTTTCCATTTCTGTGCACTTGTCCAATTAGATATATAATGATAGTAACATACAGTATAAATTTTGCACGCAGATTCTCATTAAAGAAACATCTTAACAATATATTTTAAAGAAATTGCATACATACTTTGTAAAAGTAATATTTTCTAAAGACAGTTTGAGGTTAGGTCACATGAAAAAATAAAGTAATTATGCTTTTCCATACTGGAAGGGACATGGTCAAACAAGAATTAATATGAAAAATTATTCCTTTTTAAAATTGCTCTGTATTTCTGAGAAACAGCTTCTGAGGTACTGTAATAATAAATTACTGTTCAGAGCAGTATCTGTTTTAAAAAAGGCCTTCTAAATGTACAATAAGTGAACACAGAGGACATCATTGAAATTGCATACATATTACGCTAAGAGAATATTATCAACCTGCAAACTCAAGTACTCAAAAGTTAGTACTCTGGAAAGTATCTGAACAACAAGGATTCAGCCCCCTTGTGGGGACTCAGAAAGCTAATGTTTAATTAGGCGGTCAGCTAAAATTATTTTTTACAAAATCAACACTTTTACATACCTAAGTAGCAGAAACTCACATTCAGAGGAATGCTGAAAACAAAGGCTTACCTTTAGGAACATGCTTAAATATCAGTAAGTTCAGTGGATTTTTACGACATGCAGAAAAAAGTTTAATATAGCCTAACCCATTTTCTAATAAGAAATGCTCAGTCAGTCCTGAAACAATGGCAGAGCTTGTCCCTCTTGTATCAATATATAAACTGATCAATCATGTGATAAGCAACACAGTTGCTCAAAATGTTCATCACAATCTTCCCTTAATATAAGAAATTTTCCCTTATAGTAAGAAGAATTTTGGGTGTGTAAAGGGATAGGGTAGGAGGGAAAGGAGGCTTAAGGGAAACATAATTAATTTGTATTCCTCCCAACAAGTTTTCATTGAAAAATTAACTCTGGCCCTTTCCTTCCAAAGTGTCTGTCATCTTTCTGGTTTGGGTTTTGGGTTTTTTTTTGTTTGTTTGGTTTGGTTTGGTTTTTTTTGCATTAGTTTAAAGAAATCAGGTTTTAAAAAAGCACATTTCTACTACACCATTTTATACATCTACATGATCTAAATGTGTTTCCGTTCATTGCCTGTAAGGAAATCCTGAACTGACCACCTCATGTATAAACATCTACATTTTGTGAAATGAATTACACCCTCTCTCCTGGCACTAATGATATTGTGATGTGGCTATTTGATTAATTAATGGTTGCAAAGGACTAAGTCACTGCAGTGAGCTGGAAGTTACAAAAGTCTGCAGGTATTTCCAGTGCTGAGAGCCAGCCTGAGGAGGATTTAGGAACTCTGCCCAATACATGGACATGTATGATCGTCCATTCGCAACAACCTCAAATAAGACACCAGCTGCCTTGAACAGCTATCAGCAGCAGCTTCCTTTCTATAAGGTATAAAAATGAAATGAACAGCTGGGGTAAGTTTCTGTTTAATGAAACATTTTACATTTTTTCAGTATCCTTCCCCAAACGTACGTATAAATTGCCCTCTTATTGCATCTAGAAAAAGGGCAAATGCTCCTCAATCCTCTGCGTCCCTAGTGCGACACTTCAGAAATTAAATAATAATACCCTCCAATAAGTAAGTGAATGAATAAACAAGCTTCCAAATCTTATTCTAACAAGCAGTTGCACCATTAAGTGAAGGCCAAATGCTCCTTAAGGAATAATTTCAGGTAAAACAGTGTCATATCGTATGTATTTTACCTTTTCATTCGTTATCCGATGTTACAGAGAAGCTGTTTTGTTTCCTGATGCCTTGATTTTTCAAGGCACGATAAAGTGGTGAAATGTTTTGTGGGATTTTTAGGTCAGTTAAAGGGGTCTATGTGCTTGTATCTGAATCAGCCTCAGAACACGACAGATCCTCAGGTTTTATCTCCGCAGAGCACGCAGGCATGTGCTTCAGAGCCATTGGCTTCAATAAGAGCCGAGAACAAGTGGGCAGTTCTTATTGAAGTCGGTGGCTCTGAAGCACATGCCTGCGTGTTTGGGGAATCAATGTCTCCCGGGCACCCAGCCCTGCCCCCGAGCTGCTGGATATTTCACCTCCTATGGACTCTAGTGGGAGCAGAATGGTAATTTACCATGGGAAACATGTGGAAGATGAAAGGACATTTTTACCTCTCCAGACCCTGTTAAGCAACTTGAATTGTATCTCTGGAAACTATGGTTCCTTCAGACATCTGCCAGTTTGCGGCAACTGAATTTAGACTGTGCATGCATTTCCCTTATGGCCCCATGACCTGTAAAATATGACATGCGATGAAACCATCAAGAATACAAAACCTCCGGAGAGCTTCTGCATGCTTGTGTGTACGGACGTTTATTTTGTATGTATATATGCGTGTGTACGTGTGTGTGCACATTTTTATTCATGTCTGTGGTTTAGTGTTCTCTAGCACCTGCCTTCTTGGGCTGTTTTAATTAGTATCTGATTTTCAAGAGCACTGAATTTATTGAAAAGAACTGTTAAAGAAGAAAGCTGGAAAAATAGTGCTGAGAACACTAACAGCAGAAATTACCTAGTCTCGCTTAAGGATATAATGGCCGCAGGGAGCATTATTTTATAATTATTTCAGACTAATGTTAATGTTTAAAAGTTAGTATTTTAATGAAAATGTTTGATCCTGATGAAGCACAGAAATTGGCTGTGGCTTTTAAGTTGCCTTGCTCATACACCTCACATACAGACAGTAGACAGGCAGCATAATCCTCTCTGGGGCTTCAGGTACAAAACAAATCATTATAGTTTTCCCATGTATGCCAAGGTTAAATAAACACCTGTAATGCTCAGTAACTTCAGCTCCTCCATACACTGTATTAGTGGCAGCTTTCCTTAAGGATTTGACTAAGCATATGTCTACCCAACAAAACGGAGACATGATTTCAGAACAGATTGCCTTTAGCCTACTTGATACAGGTAAAGATAATAGCAAAGACATGTTGACACAGGCTAGAAAAACTCAGATGCACCCACCAAAGGCCCTGGGTAAATATTCAGGTTCCTAGTCCTCACTTAGGGACAGGATCAGCGACGACTGACAGTGAACAATTGACACAGGTTAATGAAAGGCAATCTAGCGAGTCCTGCGTTACAGGACTATGAAGGTTTGTGACCAAGTAAGGACAGCGTGATTCAATGGCTTTGATACTGTCTTCCACTCGTGCCTCGATTTGGCCACATAATCCCTTTGTATCTTTTCATCCTTTCACCTGAGCTGTCTAGCAGACTGCAAACTCTCCGGGGCAGCGGCTGCCTCTTATGGTGCGGGGTCATGTTCACTTTGCAGCCATTGTTAACAGGTCGGATCTATCTTTGAAATTAGCAGTAAAGGTTGATATATTTACTAACAATACTACCTGTAAGCCTTTCCTGCTATACAAGGCCTGATATCTTCTTATCTATATTTATGATTTTCTCTTCATTGCAATATCCAAGGACCTTCTAATCGCCATCCAGACACTCCACCCTACAACAGGTTGTCTGATTAGACAGGCTAAAATTTATCAGCCAGGCCTGCCTGGACTGTCCCTTCTCCTGTTCAAATCAATAGCAAACTTTCTGTACATTTCCAGGAATCACCACCTCAGGGTTACTGCCTTTTTCTTCATATTCAGTTCTTTCTTTCCCCTTATACCTTTTAGCCCTTTGTACCCATCTGTAGCAGCTACACCGAACCGCCCTGCAGACTCACCTGGTTCAAAGTTGGCAGAAAACATTTGAGTGTGAAGGCTGATCTTTTGCATAGCTCTGGTGGAAGATTTTTACATTGAATTTTGTACATCCACCGCTTTTTACTTTTTTTTTTTTTTTAACAGAAAATTATTTGGGGAAAGGCACAAAAGAGCACTACTACACAAGTAAGAACTAAACTTCAACTCCTTGCTTACCTTCATAGTGCCTATCACAGTAGGCTCCTGATGGGGGTTGGTAGCAGTATCAGTGATAATCAGCGTACAAAGGAACTAACGTTCTATAAAGAAAGAGTCATGCCACAATTGTTGTACCAGGTATTTACTTTAGAAGAACAGCTCCAGCTCCAGTGACTTCATTAAAGCAATAATCGTTTACATCACCTAAAGGTCTGGTCCCCTGGCAGACTGACCTATTTATTATCCAATGGTGTCTTTCAGTCTCGCTCTCACTGTTCTAGCCTGAAAAGATCAGCCCGCACAGTTTATCTCCTTTTTATTTACCTTGGTTCTGGTAGTGTTGTCTAATTTAATGATCGAGTTGTTAAATTTTCCTGATTGGGCTGTATCTTCCCCTGATTTAGTGACGCCCTTCTTGAGTACAGTTGTTGCACACTTTGCTGATTGAGATGCATAATTTAATTTAATAAATGGAGAGAGTTTACTATCATTTTTGCATATTTTATTATTAGGGAAGATTCATATTTTTCAGTGCTGGTTTATTCATTCCCCTTATTTATTTATTTTTGGCAAAGCCAGCTGCACAGACAACGCTTGTTCAGCTGCAAAACTCCGCTGACCAAGCTGTACAATTCAGGCATTGAACTTTTGAATCTTTTCCTTATTAAGGTGCATATTCTAGCAGTAGAAATTCCAGATGCTTTTTGCTTCAGCAGCCTGGGCTTATGTGCTAAGCTGTTGACAAATCTGTTTGGGATATCATTTGTTTTAAGACCACTAAAGTGCATTTTCTATAGTTTCAGCTATGGTTTTAGATTCTTTGATAAAGCAAATAAAGATGCAATCAGTTTCTTTGTAAATCTCCCTATTTTGCATATAGTAAGTGGCACAAGCTTTCCATAACCAGCAGCTTCAATCTTTGGAGAAGCATTTATCCCACTATTTGAAAGAAAACCTAAGCATTTTGCTATCTTAGATTCTGAAGACACAGCAGGTTGGAAATACTGTAATTCCTGTTCAGTTTATTTTGCATAATATATTGGGGGAAAAACAAGCTTGAAACTGGACTGGCAAACGCAGAATGTAATAGCTATATAAACAGTGATAATAGGCGGCTCAATCAGCAAAGAATGCAGCGTGATTATGTATAAAATTTCATCCACTAAAGTTCACAGCGTGATCAGGAAAGGAGGCAGCCAATCAACAGAGCATAGAGCTCTACTGGGAATGAATATGTTTTGAAAACTCAGCTACCCAGAATATTCAACGGGATCAGCAAAGTTCTAAAAGGGGCATTTGAAGATAATAATGGATATGGCATTATTAGTGAGTAGAATGACAACCCCTTAGCATGTCCTGTTTCCAGTAGTGTGTTCAAAAGAATTTAAGTATTAGGTTCCTGGGAATACGAGTTAATGTTGTGCACGTCATTCATGGTGAGAGCCCTTGGCAGGACGTGTATAAAAATCTGTTACTGTTACATGCCGAAGAATTCGCTTCATTACATCCCTACTGTGTTTTTCCTCTGTTCATATTCGCAAAAGCTGCCATCTTGACCAGCACCCTGAGAATCAAGTGAAGAACTAAAAAAGGAGTATATGAGACCTAAATTTTTCTCTGTGAAGCAATAACAAGTTCATCGTCCTTGAGGAAAGGGCACTCAGAAAAATTGCTGGCAGTTATCTGTATGTTACACAAGGTACATCAGTCCCACTGAATGCTTAAAGCCTTGGCTGTCTCACAAAGCGCATTTCTCACAGCATCAAAATTTCCATCTATGTCTTCCTAGCCTCTAGTGTATGTAGTTTGTTCAGTATACACGCCCAGATGATCTGGAGATGAACTGATGGGACCACCAACCAGGATATCAGCTTGGATGCATATCCCAATATCCTAAAAAATAGAGTCAAGAAGCACACTCCCTATCGACCACTCACTGACCACTGAAATCATGGCTTTAAGATACCATGAGATTGAAAATCTCATTCTTTTCTGGGTTTCTAAGACACCTAACCTTTCATCTTTCACTTTTTTAATGTAAAAAGCAGATATTAGAAACAAATTTCTGAGTACCCCAGGACACTGCTAGTCAGTGCCATCAGGTTTTAATCTGGAAAAACAACTTCACACCCTCTAGATGTGTGTCTTCATGCACAAGATAAGTGGAAGTACCTAGCTTCCAGTCTGTGACACAGCAATGGTGAAGACATCGAAAAGCTGAGGGTAGAAAGGTACCACAGCAAAAAATTCAGCTTTCATTTACTGATGAGATAATTATTCAGACTGTAGATAAACCATGCCCTGTGGCTGACTTCAAAGCACGTTCCTCCCAGTGCAGGCTGAGACCAACAAAGCCTACTGGCTTATAGATAAAGTTAAAGGAGCAATTCTGGATCGGGGCTGACTCTCACTGTTTGCAAAGCAGTATGCTTAGCCTTAGAGCCGTTGCACAGGGTGGGGTGATGTGGAGATATCTGAGGATGCATATACATTGGCAAGCACAGTGATGCGACTTCAGTAGACATACAGAATCAGCTGCTGCTGAGGGCCCGGTGTCCACACTGTACATCTTTTAGTTTTTTGGGGTTTTTTATTCAGACTAGCCCTAGGCTGGTCCCAGAAATACAAGCTACAGGAGCACATCAGCTGTTCTATTAAAGCTCATCACTGGAATCAGTTCTGTCCCAAAAGGATCCCGTTCACACTCCAAACTCACTCTGTGCAAAGTGCAATAATTGGGGAAGATCCAGAAGGTCATTTCAGAAATATACTCCTGATCCAAACTGAATTGTCAAGGTAGACATACACTGAGCCATGCCAAGTCCTCAGGCTTTTCAGTCAGCTAGAGCATGGAGCACACTATCTCTCCAGAACACAGGAATTGTAATGTAGAAGATAAGAAAAAAAAAAGAAATACAAAACAAATGTAAGACTTAAAAACCATAAGTGTCCTGGGATGACATAACCAAAGAGCCGAGTACAGGCTAGGATTTGTGTGGCTGGGGAACAACGTTGCTGAAAGGGGTCTGGGGGTTCTGGTGGACAACAAGCTGAACGTGAGTCAGCGGTGTGCTGCTGCAGCAACAAAGGCAAATCTAATCCTGGGTTTCATCTGCAGGTCCATTACTAGCAGAGATAAAGATGTGATCATCCCACTTTACTCAGCTCTTGTAAGGTTGCACCTGGTCCAGTTTTGGTCCCCACAGTTCAAAAAAGATATGGACAGATTGGAAAGGGTCCAAAGGAGGGCCACGAAGATGACCGAAAGGAATGGAGAAGCTACTCTATGAGGAAGGACTGAAAGATGTCTGTTCACCTTGGAGAAGAGAAGACTCAGAGGGGACCTCATCACCATATTCCTGTACTTAAAGGGTAGCTACAAGAGGACAGAGGCTCTCTTTTCACAAGGAGCCACATGGAGAAGACAAGGGACAATGGGAACAAGTTGCACCAGGAGTAAATTCATCTTGAGATAAATTTTTTACAGTGAGAGCAACCATTCACTGGAACAACCTCCCCAGGGACATGGTAGAGTCCCCATTGCTGGAGGTTTTCAAGATGCAGTTGGACAGGGTGCTAGATAATCTTGTCTAGGCTCCCTTTCCCACAAAAGGTGGAACCAGATGATCTTTGGAGGTCCCTTCAAACCTGGCCTGTTCTATGATTCTATGTAATATATATATATATAAGGAATATGAAATATTTGACCTTCCCTTAAAAAAGAAATGCTAAAATATATGTTATTTCACAGCCATTTCGATAACCACTCCCAAGTTACCCCCAAACTGATACTGAAAACAGTTGACTCATGTAGGCAGCACCAAAGAAGTCTAGCACTTTTAGTAATGGGCTGTTATGCATCTCAAGATATTGAGCCCCAGGCAAGAATTACTGGCTAAAATTCCATGACTGGCGCTATGCAAGAGTTCAGAGCACATAATCATAATATTTCCTTCCAGCCTTAAAATCTATTAATCTAAGGATTTTGTTCTACTGGGCATTGAACACAATTTGCTACAACAAATACTGAATTCAATTCACCCAGGTCACACAGAAAAACAGTTGGTTTTAAGATCACACTTAGAAAATTTCGCTCATGGTATCAGATGAGTTCATGTACCAAAGGAAGGACAACAGCAATCTTCTCTTACCTTTTGGTTGGATCAGCCTACTTTCCAAAATCTCTGACAAGTTCCAGTGACTTCAAAAGCTTGATGTTTTAGAAGGAAAAGCCACTTGTTAAAGCAAAGAAATGTAGATGGACCCTTTTAGGTTGATTTTTTGTGTTGTTTTTGTTTTTTTTTCTGGATGGCTGAAAGGGCCAGTAAAACGTAAGACTCATTTCATCCCATCTTTTTTTAAAATATGTTTGGATGTATCTAACTTAGTACTGAAAAACAGCCTAATTTTAAAATTATCACCATACAATATGAATAAAACATATGCTAAATGGATTAACAACTGGCTAACTGTCAGATCTCAAAATGCAGTACTTAATGTTGTATGATCCCAGGATTTAGAAGGGAGCCCTTTCTAATGTGGCCTGGTAATTGGTGCAGCATTATTCAATCTTTTCATCAATAAGTAAATAAGAAATCACTACATCTAAAATCTGCAGATGGCGCAGAGATTGACAGGCTGGTAAGTAATGCTGGGGACAGGAAAATCATCTGGCTGTCTCAAAAAATGGCAGGCGTATAAAAATAAATTTAATTGCAACACATGCCAAGGTCATACCTTGAAAAGGAAGGTCCAAAACCTCTTTGCCTCCTTTAGAAAGAAGACCCTGAACACTTTTGAAAACCAGAAACTCATCATGGATTCCCATGTTGATTTTTTTAAACACAACTGTTAATATGTCTACCTAAACTTTCATTCAGTGTCTAAACTGCAGAATGAGGAGTAGGGATTGGGAAATGATGATATTTTCCGTAAATGGTACCGATGAGATTAGAGTCATGACAGTCCTGGAAATGAAGGTTGCTGACATAAAGCAATGGATAAAGAAGTCTTAAAAGTTGTCGTAAGTATTAAAAAAATGTTCTTAATGAAGGATTAAAAGAACTCAACTCACTTAATTTTCTGAAATGAAAGCCAGGAGGTGACTTGATTACAACATACGTGGGACAAGGTAGGATAGGTACTTTAATCTAATGCAATATGACAGAACAAGCACAAGTGATTGGACACATTGAATCTGGCAGACAATCAAATTTGGAGCAAGGCACAACTTTTTAATAGTAAGGGTCATAAACTATTGGAACAAATTACCCAAGTAAGTAATAGATACGGTGTGTTTTGAGGTCTTCAGAAGTAGTAGGGGTGCCTTTTGGGAAGGTATGTATTCAAATAGGTTGAATCAAATGCTGAGTAACTCAGTGACATTTAATAAATTGTGATATGGAACTATCCACAGTAAGAGTAAATGTGAGTGTCCCTTCTGGCTTTGTCATCTCTGCATGTATTATTTCAGATTATAATGGACTTCCCACAGGATTATTGGCTGGAATCCGACCCTCCTTTTAATGACAGAAGGACATGCTGCAGACTAACTTAAAATAATAATGACAATAAAAGGAATCTAAGTTCAAGGATTCCTTTTATTTCCATTTCCTCCATCCCTATCCTTCACAGCCAAAATGGGACACATCTAGGTGTGTGTTACCACAAGATAACTCTCATCTTGGGTCATTGAAGGTGCTCCTCTTTGCCTTGTGTTTCACACTTCCCCAAAGGTATGTGTTATCTCAGCATAACACACGCCTTGTCGTGTCTTATTTCTCAGCTCCAGGAGAAACCTTGAAAATAAATAAATAAGTCACCAAAGAGTACGGGAGGAATTGAAGGGTATTTTTCCCCCAGTGTTTCTTTGTGTTTGTGTGTGCATGTGTGTGTGCGTGCACATGTGTGTATGTGGTGTATGCCTTTTGGGCTTCTTCAGGGGAGAGGAAGGAAGAGAGGAATGTTTTGGAGAAAAAGAGAGAGAATTAAGAACTGAAAGAAGAACAGAGATAAAGAAAAAAAAAAAGCCGTTGAAACAACAGCACGGCTTCGTTACATAGCAACAACATAGGTTTGGGATAATAGGTTCTGATGAAAGAGTCCGAAGGAAATTATAGACACGTTTGCACATGCACACAAACTAACAAAAAATATTCTAAGATAACAAAACATACACAAAGAAGAAAAAAAGAACAAGAAAGCAAAGTGAGAACAACCAACACCTACATAGAAAAAGAGTGCATATAAAACCCGGAAGCAGAAGAAAATAGAGATTTTGGAAAAAGCATGATTAGAAACCGCAAGCAGAGAACACTGGCATCACATATTCAAGGAATGCCCTCTTTTTCCCTCTTTTCATATGCTGTGTTTCAGTTGTGACAATGAGGCAGACTGGATCATACAGGTGAGCGAGAACAGGAGTAGGAGGGAGGTACTGCAGTGACAGATTAATTTACATGGCTAAAATAATGAAGGCCAGAAGTGTACCTGCAGTTCATTTCTTAACAGGCCTTATTTCTTAAGCTGGTTAGAGATGCCTTGAAAGGTCCCGATTAGCAAAGAATAGTTGGCAGAAGCAAATGCTATCTAGGAAGAAACTGTCTATCAAAATCATTAATTGGTTTTGAAAATACCAGTACTGTTTTCACAGTTGGTTTTTGTGGGGTTTTTTTCATCTTTGACTCAGCCACTAACACTCTCCATGTCAGTAAATCAAGCTCTCTGTATCAGAGGGCTCATCAGCACTCACCAATAGGGCATGATGAGGAGAGCCTTGGGCTACTGGTGGCCACATCAGCTCCAGATCTGGGACTAATCTGGCTGTATGAACACATGTCTGCCTTCAAACTGCAAAGCTGAGCAGCAGAACATGTTGATTGGGATACAAAGCCATGCTGACACAGTGAGCCTGTTTCTGGATCCACTTGAGCATCTGCACGTGTTCCTAGGATGCACAATGTAAAGAAATCAGTTTGGGGGTGAATGCTGGTTTTGCTCTGAATAGATAGTTGCTCCAGCTACTAAAACCTTGTGAACTACAAAAGACAGAGTTTTTCTGGAGGAGTTGAAGCTACCATTTGTGTCCTAACAAGAAGTGCAAGCAGATTTGAAAGATCACCGAGTTGGACCTTTGAGTGCACAGTCCTGTTCTTCTCTTCAGACTGGCAAACACAGGAGCCAGTCCCATGTTTACAATGCATCTTAGCTGACCCTAGAATACCAGTTTGGAGCAAAGCCCATTGCTTCGTTCAATGCTTGCAAAATGCCTAGAACAAAGCAGTCCTGGCCCATAAGTATTATTTCTTGAGAATTGGTGATAGCTTACATACATCTCTTTAAAACTAGTCCACTCAGAAACCATTTCTTCCCTTTTAGAAGCATAAACAGGAGAGCATGATGAAGAAAAAAGGGCTATTCTCTTGCTTGAAAGGCTGATCCCCATTTCAGACTGGTGGCAATGACGAAGCCCTTTCTCCCCTGTTTCATCTGAGAGCAAATGACAAGTTGGTGTCAGGGTCCTGAGGCACCCACAGGCCTTAATGTCCTTGACTAGCCTCCCCTGGGTGTCCCAGAGAGAGTGACCTAGGTCACTTCCAAAAGGTAAATGCATGGCAAAACTTATGAGCAACCATTTGTCTGCAGGACTTCCAAGCCTTTTGCTTACATCACTCAGTGTGACTTGCTCCAGCATTAATTTCATGCATGATTTAAGTCAACATAAGCTACTGCTTTCACAAAGAAGCCCCATGGCATGCTCACCCAGCCCCTCCTTCCACCTCCTGTAGCATATCGTCCCCATCCTATACTGAAACAAACCTTGGTGTGGCCACACTGGGAATCAATTCAAGCAGCTGTTTTGGTTTAAGATAAGAAATGCATATACTTTATCGAGTAGATCTATCTCTCTATAGCACTATAGGAATATTTTCTCCAGAGCTAAAGAGGGGAAGACAAGGGAGCGGGAAAGAAAGGCTTAGAAGAGTGTGTCTTCTTTTTTCCACATTAATGTTGTCCTGACAGCATCTTAAATTATAAATGAATCTGCAGCTTAAGTCAGCCCTGGCGTCCACATACAGCTAACAGCAGCTTCATGTGTGACCAAACATACAATCACGTTCCTATAGACCAGCTGTATGTCTGTCAAAGCTGTGGTCAACAAGAATTTGCTGAAGCCACAGGGGAAAACATAATCGTATTTGTCAGCTAGATCCACCAGAAAAACAGGATAGCAAATGGCTGTGCTCGATGCAATATTTGGAAGTAGAAAGTGATAATGGATAATGAGATCCAATGCAAAGCTTACTAGAGATAATAAGGTGTCTTTCCACATGTCTCTGTTGGCTTTTGATTGTGAGCAAGCATATCCCCTGCGTATTAACTGTTCTTTTCTAACTAGCACATAGCCGCACAGATCAGCTCACAGATGAGTTCATTTTCTGGGTCTTGGCAGCAGGTATAGTACTTCTGGGTACGAATCACCTGGTTTCTGCAGACAAAGAGTTCAGATGTTAAGGCTGTAGAGGAAAATGTCATCCGTTTCAGGCTCCTCACAAGTTTCCATAAGTGCAAGAACTGGAGGCTCAGAAAAAAAAAATAAAAAATTACTTGCAGTCTGGGAGATTTCCTAGCACTGGTGGAAAAGCGCTCGCTTCGGGCCATTGTAGACCAATAAACAGTTCATTTTTTCATTGTTCTAATTAATTTAATTAAGTTAACTTCCAAGGTGTGTTAAGAAGCAATGCCTTGGGTGATTAACTGTTCCCATATCAAGGTGTTTTCACAAACACATTTACCTTGATTAGTGTACACATTATTATGTAATTAAATACCTCACACAGAGGAATTTATTAGTGCCTCCTTGTCTCCTAACAAATAAAGCAGCCCTTGAAATTCTCTCTGAAAAGAGCTCTCCTAAGCTAGGTGAGAAGGACAAGCAGAAATGTGTGGAGAGAAAGATAATCATGGATTCATCATGCAAGCAGGTCCCTCATTGTCTCAGCAAGACTCTGCATCTCTGTTATTGCAAGGACTGTGAATGTCTGCCTGGGTCTCCAGGAAACTTTCTGGCTAATTAAACCACTTTTTATAGATCTAATGTACATTTCTTTGGCCAGCAGAACCTCCTGTTCACTTGCCTATCATCGCTGTCCCAGTCCTGTGGGTCAAATTTTCTATTCAAAACTTAATTCAGCTAAATGAAAAACCTTAATTTAAAACATATACTTAAGAACATTTCAAATCTGAAAAAAAATTCTTATGAAGGAGACTTAAACAGTGTTTAAGAGCACTTGCTATGGGCTTTAGTAAAAGGAGTGAAATGGGCCATCTTGTCCAGTTTCACTGAGAGTTTGCTCCTACTTTCTTTCATTTGTAGCCTGTAGTCACTCTAACCACAGTTCTGGACTTAAGCATGTGCTTAAATATTTTGTTGAACTGAGGCCAAGGTTACTCCCATTGGCTTCAGTAAAGATTAGTGCATGAAGCTGAGATTAGTCTTTGCCCTATCTGCAGACTGTACCTGCTATTTTATTAGGCGTGACCACAATATTTCAGCATTCTCTGCTGGGTTTGTCAGTAGATCATAAATTGCACTCACCATCTGATGAAGCAATAAGATTTGCTTTATGCCTCATTGGTCACTTTCCCAAGCATTAAAGCTTAGAATGAACAAAACTCGGATGGTTCAGAGGTTTGGTTTAGAGACTTGCCCAAACTTTATATAAATGTATTTTGAAACTCTTGTGTCCATAAAGATAAACCTGAATTTTTCATTAAATTCTGGTATTACTAATTATTTATTCCAGATCAGCAAAACAATTGGAACCAAAATTCTTCTAGGCAAGTGAAATGTGATTATCAAGTTCCCTGTAGACCAGAAATTTAGTGCCGGAGTAACAAGGTGCAAATTCACCATCATTACTCCAGTTTATCTGTGAGAAGGGAATTTCAGACCTATATGAACAGCGCACACAATTTTCCCATGCTGTGAAAGTCCCACTTAGGCTAAATTTTGAAGGCTAAGTTGCTGCCATTATATTCCTTGGGTGAATTTCATCTAGATTGAATATGACCTCTTTAATACTGCCCCCCCCCCCCCAAAAAAAAAAAAAAAAAAAAAAAAAAAAGAGATATTCTAGCTCCACTTCAGTATATCTTACCTTGAGAAATGACAGCAATGGAATCTGGGTTCTTTCCAGTGCTTAAATGCTCAAACTTATTATTATTTATTTGGCTTATTCCCCATCATTCCTTTAAATAGTAAAAATAAATAAATAAATAAATAAATAAAAAGATTTTCCACAAAGTGGAAAATGGAAGAAATGGGCAGCAGGGTTAGACATCTGGCCAACTGTCCAGTAAAGAACAGTTTGGAGAACTGTCTAAAAAAACTTTACATTGCTTTGTACTTCCAGCAGTGTTTGAAGTTGTCAAGACCTCTGATCATTCCCACATCCTCTTACACAACCCACTTCTAAACGCATGACTTTGCCAGTCTTGGTTAGACAGTAACTCAAGTGTGGGCACTGTCATTTCATGATCTAAGGCAGGCTGTGCCCGAAAGAAGTCAGCCATCCTTCCCCTCCATCCCCATTCCTGACCTCATGTCAGATTTAGCAGGTTGGTGACTACAAAGTGAGTCTCACCAGTTTGCTTCTCTGACTGAAAATCAAACATTTAGAGGGTTTTTTTTCCCCTGAATTCATTTTCAGCCAGAGCATTGAACTGCATCATCTCACTCCATGGTTGCATGGTTTCTGGAACTCATGTAAGGTAGCAGCAGGAGATCAGAGTCAGGAGACGAGGATGGCTGAGATAACCCTTTCAGCCTGTAGCACAATGTTAGATCAGTTCAGGCCAAGTGGAAAGGCACATTTGAGGAGAGGAATGTAAGCTCCTGAAGGACTGTGTGCACTGGTGATTGAGACCGGTTTTCATAGTGGAGGAGATGTGAGTCCCTACAGCCCCTAGCGTGGCAGGAACATTGAGAAAATCTTCCGTTTTCTAGAAAAGTGCTCTCCCTAGCAGGTTTTGAGTACCAGCTCCGCTTCTAATGAGAAAAATGTGATGCAGATTCCTAATTACTAGTGCATTTCTAAGCTCCAAACACCAGCTTTTAAAGAGGTCCTAAATTATAATAAGAACTTATGCAGAAGAGAGCACTGTAAATGCACTCCTTTCTTTCACATATAATTAGCTAGTTACATATTCTGGTGCTTGGAGCTGGCTATTCTGTCACCTTGTCTAGGACTAAGAACAATTTAAGGGGAAAAAAAAGAAGAAGAAGAAGAAAAAAAGATGTTTTTTTCCTTTGTCCAACAAGTACAGCAACTATGCTCCTGAGTCAGCACTCCAAATTCCTGGAACTCAGTGGGCTTACTTACCTTGATGTTTTTCAGAACATTTTGGGCCATTAAAAAAAAAAAAAAAAAAAAAGGGAAAATAAAAAAGAAATTATTGAATCTAAAAGTTAGGGTATAAGCTTTAAGTATGTATGGCCCAGCCTTCATTCTGTGGTTAGTATTCATCCTGGCTCCAATGGTGTCATGGTCCAGAATGATGCTTTTGAGTTACTATTGGAATACAAGTAATAAGGCTCACTGATTAACCTACCTGCTGACAGACACAAAAAGCTTGACTGAGTTAAAAGCACTCAAAAGCTTTTAACAGCCCTCCTTGTGTGTCCACCGTTCCCCTTTCTCAAATCACATGCACAAAAGGCAATACGGGAACCAACAGGATCTTGTTTTCCATTCTGCTCTTAGAGTGTAATATACTACTGGGAAAACAGGTATTAGGATACTCTAATATACAAGCATCACCACCCCTTTTAGAGACGATGAATTAGGTGACATTTTCTGGGAATCTGGAAAATACTCCTGAATGCCAAGTGAATCAATGTTGAAATAAGAACAAATACACTCCCTACAAATGGGACAAGAGCTATCAGGTCTGTGGCAGTGAGAGAGAATTATGTTTGCCTGGGGCCAGCTCCTCAGGGAGTGAAGATTGATTCTTTATGATTGATGACTCGGCACTTGAATGCCAAGTCATCAATTCCCTGTGTTCATGGCATTGACTGCATCAAGATAACTTTTCCCTTGTGCCTAAGCATGGATATGGTCCTTGCCTGGAGTGCAGCCTCGGAGGACTCAGGTACAGAACCTGAGTCAGTTGCTTTAAATAAGAGCCAGACACGACGTCCACGTGTCTGGATGCAAAGAATAGGCAATACTGAAAAATGAAGTGGGAATGGTGTATGGAGGGCTTGGTTTCCTTTTTGCTGTAACAGGTTCAGATTGCATTTCCTAAAATGAATGGGCTTACATTATGAGGTTATGTACTCGGAAACACAAACCAAGTTTTGGGGGGTTTGTTGACTATATATCACCAAGGTTTTGTCTGGGAGAACTGTGTGACAACTCAACACTCATGTCACTGTGACACTGTAAGCTGTGCAGCTCAAACTATAGGTGAGAGTGGCAACCAGAAATATGTACCTTTATCTGTATGTCTGATGGGGCATTGTTAAAATGCACTTTTCCTATGGGTCTTGACACCTACTGACAAGCTTTGAAAAGCATGCGCAAAATAACCTGCCACTGTTAAAGGAGGGACTCTAAATTCATTGTCAAAAAGAATCTAAAAGGAACAGCATCAAAACGACACTTCATGTTTGAATGGAAGTCCGTTCATTGTCCCATTTGCTCTGTCCGTAAAGTCCAAGCAAACAAGCTAAGTTTTCCAAGTAAAATTTAGGACAGCCTTGATTAACCCCCCCTTTCCAACTGCTGTAGTGTTTTAAAGGATATCTCCAGCTGCTTTAAACTGGCCACAAAGGATTTCCCCATAAGGGAAGGCTCCCCAGCTGACATAAAGTCCCCTCAGGCTGGGGGACATGTCAGCGGTGTAGAAAGGAGGAGGAAGTAGAACAGGACTGCGATGCTTCTTAGTTGAATCCAGGCTGACAGAAATGTTCAATCAATCAGTGTACGTTAGAGGAACTGTGTGGCTGTTCTTTCACAGGCTGCAAAATGTTAAAGCCTGGATAAGCCACCACCGGTGGCAGGGGAAAGAACTCCTCTGCTATAAAGTCACTGTTCGGTCTCTCTTCAGGAGGAACCATCCCACTTTTTTTTTCTTTTTTCTTTCTTTTTTTTTGACTTGCTTACCTTTAATCCTGAAGAAACATAATGTATTTTTACTAGGTGCATGGAAAGTGTTGTGGGGTTTTTTTAAGTAACTTAGAGAGTTTGCTGAACTCAAACTTTGAAACCACTTATTCCAAGTTCAGATGGAGTTTTGCAAATGTTAACATGAAAAAATAGAAAAAAATTCTTATTCAGAACATTTTTCCATCCCTTTTCATTCTTTACTTCTAGCACGACTAATATGTGATGCCTTTAAAGAAGGTGTTAAAAATTTTGCAAGAAATAATTACGAACTTCTAAACCTCACAAATCTTACTAGTAACGTTTTCATTTTGCTCTAATACAAAGCAAAATTTAAGCAGAAAACCCAATTCTGTCTTCCACTTCCCCCAATCAAAATTAGAAAAAAAAGCTCCCAGAATGCCCGGTGATGCAAGCCAGTCAGAGAGGCAGAGAAGTAATAACAATAATAAAGAAATATGATGCAGATTCCAGCTCTAGCCACGTGTGAGAACACGCTGTTCTCTCCCATGTTTACTAACACTCCATGATCACTATTGCTTAATGTTTATCTAGTGATTCCTCTTCCTTGATTAACATTTAATAATGCTGATGTCAAAACCGGTTACCAGGGAGCATTTGTAATGCCAGCTTATTAATGTTTTGGGACATACAATATTACAATCATCCTTTTAATCACATCACGTTGCATTTGTCCTATTCAAAAGCACGAGTTATTTCACACCTCGTGCTAGAATCTTTTTGACTCAGAGGTTATGTGCCATATGCAAAAGGGTCTAGCTATAGAAATAGATGTGGGCTATTTCCAGCCTTCCCTCAAGCCTAGGCTGTTTGATTTCTGCTCCTGGCTTATAAATATATGATGTGTTGTACGTTTAAGTTGCTTTCAAACTTGTTTTTAAGTGGTAAATACTTGAGGATGAAAGGCTGAGAGTTACACAGTGTGTTTTGCTCTACAGTGGAATGAAAGGGGTGATACCTTTTGAAGGTTGTGAAACTGCTGCTAATGATTTTCCATGAACTTTTGATGTAACGATAGAAGGAAAAATATATAACATTATACTAAGAAGAGATGACCTGGTTCAGAAAAACTGCAGCCAGGCAACCGAATCTCCTCTATAGTCATCCAAAGCCTGGCCTTGCATACTAGCCAAACCCAGTCCAATTCCTTGTGAAATGTACTAATTCCATAGTTTCCCTGGGTTGGACTCTTGCTGCAAATAAATCACCATAGATTTTTTTTTTTATTGGATTACACTTTTTTACAGAGCCTTTAAAAGACTTTGAGATCCCTTCCGCTCCCATTGCGTGAATGTAATTTTTATCTTATATATACACAACATTGATGTTACACATCAGAACTTGTGTTTGCTAAAGCGAGACATGTACATAATGAGCTTTGTATTGGTAGACTGAGATATGGAGGTGCTTAGGTATCTATACAAACATACACAGTGGTGTTTCAGCCCAGAGAAAGTTCAGTTCCTTTGTAGGTCAAAAAGTATCCAGAAGTTTTAAAAGCTCGGACACTTGCACAAAGTCTTGATCAGCAAGTCCTGAAGCTGTGTATTGCCAGGGGAAGCAAAGAGGCAACGCATCACTCTGTGCTTGCCTAACTTCTTATATGCTTTCACAAAACAGATGCAGTTGGCCTGAGGTAGACTTAATGCTTTAGGCTAGCAGGACCTTTAGCTTGACCCTGTATATGGGAAATATCCTAAGGGAAAGGTCATCCTGAAAGGAGGCAATGCTTCTGCTAGTGGCCTTGGTGTACACACAGACGCTCCCAGCTCCAGTTTCCTAGCAGTCGTAGTACAAGTCACTCAGAGTCTTTGTCAATTTGTTGACAATTTTAATTACAACAAGACCTGATTATAACTACTTTGCAGACTCTATTCAGCACTTTTCTTCATTAACATCTTATCAGCAGCATAATTGCAGTCTGGAGTGAACTCACATTGTTTTTTACCTCCTTCAAAGCTTCATTCAAAATGTGGAGATGACTTCCAATTCAGCTTTGTGAGGCTCAAGCAGGTACGTTTCTTCAAACATTTCTTCAAGCTGTTGTCAAAGCAACAAAACCAGAGCAAGCACCCTTTGAAATGCCAGGTTCATTTAAGAATTGTACTGGTGAAAGCACTGCACTGATTTAGAGAATGAGAATTTTTCCAGCACTTTAGCAACTGTTTTTGCAATGGGAAATGGGACTGAGTTTTGTTTCCTAGAAGAGGACACAGTTCAAAATTTTACTGTTCCAATTGGAGTGGAGACCAAATAGAGCAAAAGATTACAAATCAAAAAGTTCATTTTCTTTTCTGAAAATGAATAGTAATGATTTTTTAAAAATCCTTGAACCAGTCAGCTCCTTTTTTTTCCCTCCATTTAAAGCAAATTGCTTCACTCTTAATGGCAATACATATTACCCTGGTGTCCTTGGAGCAAACACATAATGTTCTTCAAAATTACATTGGAGGATACCAAGCCTAGCTTGTTCTGAGTGCATAGAACAGGACTGAGTCTCACAAGCACACTTTCTCTCTGAATCCCATGATGGTTAGTGACAGCATAATCTGTAGCCCTTGTATGTTACCTTCATGGTGGAAACATCTCTCATCGTGTCTGGAGGTGTGTGCCATCCTGAAGGATGTGGAAGAAGACATTCCCTTTAGTTTCTATCAGCCACAGGGAAGGTCCCAGGAAAAGAAGAAAATAAGTGGATGTCCCCTGCTACAGCTTCCCTGAGAAGACATACAGACCCACCCTGATGAGTATCCAGATGCTGTCTCAGTACAGTTCACCCTACTTGACTAAGCAGGGAGATGCTGTGATGATGACAATTTAACAACAAATAGTCAAGTTATAACCTGGGATTTTTCTATTCGAATGCAAAGAGCTCTAGTTAGAGCAAAGGAGCCAAGCCACACTCTTCCATCTCCTTCTACCACTTTGTCTACCTAGGTCTGCTATTCCTCTACCAAGAAGTCAGATTCTGATTCAGGATATTTATTTATAATATAGTAATTAAGTATATGCCTAGCTAACTGCACTTTAGGTCACTTCTTAGCAATTTAATTACAAAAGGAAGTTAATCAGATTTAGGCAGGCTCTCCCAAGCTTTTTTTTTACTTTTTTTTTTTTTACGTAAATCATTTTTCATCTGTGTTCAAAATTAATTAGTGCTAGTAAAAAAAAAAAAAAAGGTACTAGATTGACACCACAGTTTGTTATTCTTCCTCTATTCATTGAACAGGCACAGTGTGTGCAAGGCAAACTTTTTCACCCAGGCATTCATTGTTATTGACATTCTTTTTGGAAGTTTATTTGTGAAGATGTATTTTATGTGTACAGATTTTGAGGCCATTAGATATTGTTGTGCTTATCGACACTGCTCCCAGATTCAGGAATATGAATACCAAAACTCAGCCCTTCCTCCTAGCAAATCATGAAACACATGGATAATAGTGAGGGTGTGCTGACAAACACTTTCCTGGTTCTCTCTGGTTGACTCAGGGTGTTTTTAGGATTCTTCTCATGTCATGTCCATGAACTTCATTTTGCGGCCACAGGGACTACAAATTACTTAAGAAAAGACAGGCATAAAACCAGATATTTTCCAAAACACATACCTCTAGAAAGTAGGTGTTTGAAGAAAAATGAAATAATTAAATAATTTAAAAATTATCATGGGAAACAAATGGAAATTTTGCGAGTTAGCAATCGGTTTGCAGAGTACAGCCAGGGGAACTTCACCCAGTAATTCATGTACAACACCCAATAACCTGTGGTAAACATGTCTTCTAAGACAAATGCCTTATTCTGACTGAACAGCGGGTTTGCCCGCAGATAAATCCCCTGGAATCCGTAGCCCTGATTCACGCCAGTGGGAGACAGGGGGATCAGACCTTTCAGATCACTGCCATTTTTCACAGCTTCTGGGATTGTTACTGAGGGTGCCAGTCAGAAAGGTTTTGTTTCTTGTTTCTGCTTCAGATGCCTTCCCCTCTAGAAGGACAGGCACTTGCAATCTGTTTTCATGCAGGTGCCCCTTTTAAAGAGGAAATTTCCCAGCAAGGTACCTCTGTTTTCTGTTTCTTACAGGGATTTTTATTTATTTATTTATTTTTATCACCTATCTTAAATTCCTGCCAGATTTCTCATGTTAATTCAAAGATGTTTGAATCAAACCTTTTTTCTTTTTTTTTTTTCTGCATAAGAAGGATGTAAAAATATTGCTGAAAATATACTTAGAAAGTCTTCCTCCCCTTCTCCTCCGAAAGCTGCTCTAAGTCTTTTCCTCCGCTACAGAGCATTGTGTGTGAAGGTGAGAAAACACCACTTTTAAGTCTTCCCTCCAGGGTCCTTTTGTCCTTTGTGTTCAAACAATAAACACATAGAAGAAAAAAAAAAAAATAAAGGAAAAGAAAAGATGAACAAGAAAAAAACCAAAACAGTACACTTATTTAGAAAACACTCTCTAAAAAGCCTTTAAATTGTATAAGGAAATTCTGTTTCATATAAGCTGTTTTGACACAAATGCACTGCAAAGTCACTGATACCTTTTAAACACCCTGCCTTTCTTTAGTAGATAAATGGTTCTGGTTAAAATTGTAACACTTGTCAATTATTTGGGTAAGAAAATAACTCACCAATATTCACCTTTATATTTTTCATTAGTACAGTAACTTGACCAGTTGTTAGTTCCCTATTAGTCAGATAATAACAAGATTATGAATATCCTTAATAAATGTTCTACTCAGTTATGGCAATTCTGACTAAAATATCTAAGGAAAAAAAATCCAGTGAAAGGAAAGACAAAAAAAACCTAGTTGCTATGAGTGTGTGCTGTGCATCTGAAACTTCATCAAAAAGCAACAGGCACAGATCCAGAAAAAAAAAAAAAAAAAAAAAAAAAGTTATAAAAGCTATAAGAAATATCAAAGGACACCTTTGTTGGTGGAAGATTTTTCATTATATCTTGACATTACAGAAGGCAGGACGATGATCAGTAAAAATGAGTACAAGTATGAAACAAATAGAAAAGTCAATGAACACATAGAATGCATCAGGTATATTCAATAGATCATCAGCAAAGGAAATCAAAATGCATTCCAGAGTATTTCAAACTCTCTGTCAGTCCATTTATGTATATATTTATCCAAACATTATTCAACCAGAACAGGAAGGTCAAGAAGCCCAACGGATTTAAAAGGAAACCCGTTGGATGTACAGGGGTGCGTTAGTGATATGTATGCCAGCAGTGGCAGACAGATAGATTCAGTGAATCAGTTGGTCCCTTCACTTCCTTTTGTCTCTGTTTCCCCAGGTACATATAAGATCCTGAGAAATGCCTGGTAACACTAAACTCATTTTGCTCAAGAGATCCAAACGCATTAGTCCATATCAGGATGTAACATCCAATCACTACTAGCAATAATGAGTTTCTTAGACTGTAGGCTCTTAAATGATCAAACACACCACTGATTATAGAATTAACCAAAGGGATAAAATCCCAATGAAATCCCAAATGTCTCAAAAAAAAAAAAAAAGTTTTAAAAAGTAGAATAAAAAAATTAAATTTGTAAATTGTGGGAAAGCAAATGGAAAAACAGGTCTGTACTCTAAAAAAATGTCCTCAGATCCCCACAATGAATGTTGATTTTTGGCAGACTAACTATTTCAAATTGGGAAATATTTCATGAGAAATCTTCGGGTTTACTCTGCTCTTTTGTATTTGTGCCACAGACAGCATAACAAATGGAGTAGGGTCTTAACCAATGAACAAAGGGTGAATAAAGTCTCCTGAGATAACCATTCATTTCTGAAAGCCATTCATAATGGTGAATGTCTGTGAAGTGCACTGTAAGGGGAAAATTTCTCATTTAATCTCCACCCCTGCTTTAGACAACATTCTTGTTGATGGCAACAATAAAGAGATAGTAGGGAAAATTGAAACGCATGGAGAACTTGAAAGTCTTTTTCAAGGTTCCTCAAATGTTTGCTACATTGTTTTGGGTTAGTCTTTGCCTATTACTATGCAACTGGTAAAAAGAGAAAAGAAAGGTGGTTACTTTCTCCTTTTCTAAAGAGTAAGAAAATGTCCTGTCCTTATGATGGAAGAGAGAACATGTAAATATAATCTGCAGTCATAACTATATAAATTCAGATCAGTGATGAGGTGGAGCCTATCCCTCACTGAAGAAGTGTCTTTGCCTGTTTCTCTGATGCCGTTGTTAACCACTCCTTAGTGTGGGCTTGAATTTTCTGTTACAGGTTTCCTGGGTCAGTTAAATCCATCTTGCCTGCATGGGAGTTAAGAGTTCAAACCATTCTCCGTGTCCTCTTCTTTTCCTGTGCTTGATGTCTCTTGCCTGGAAAGCCTTCATTTACTGATTCCCAGTTGGTATCAGAGCTGGAGCAGAACAATGTGACCTCAGGGACCATCAGTCAGCCCTGGTTAATGCTGAAGCCCTGACATGATAGGCCTTGAGGTTTTTTCTCATTTTCCTTTTAGTTTATCATGCTGAGTATGGCTTAATCTTTGCTGCTGCTGGTTCCTTCTTGTCCTTCTGCCACATCAGGGAGATTTTCCTATCCATCTATCTCTAAAAACAAACACCTGTTTAACACCTTTGTCAGCGACAGTGGGAGCAAGGGCACCCTCAGCAAGTTTGCCGATGACACCAAGCTGCGTGGTGTGGTCGACACACTGGAGGGAAGAGATGCCATCCAGAAGGACCTTGACAGGCTTGAGAAGTGGGCTCGTGCCAGCCTCGTGAAGTTCAACAAGGCCAAGTGCAAGGTCCTGCACATGGGTTGGGGCAATCCCAAGCACAAATACAGGCTGGGCAGAGAATGGATTGAGAGCAGCCCCGAGGAGAAGCACTTGGGGGTGTTGGTTGATGAGAAGCTCAACATGACCCGACAATGTGAATTTGCAGCCCAGAAAGCCAAGCCAAGCCATGGCAGGGGGTTTGGAACTAGATGATCTTCAAGGTGCCTTCCAACCCAAACCACTCTATGATAAAGAGAAAAGCATCAGGATGCACATGATCCACACATTCAAGCCATTCAGCACCCCAGCCAGAGATACTTGTGAGGGGTTGGCTGTGCTAATTATTGTTGTTTCCAGCACCAAGGAATGAACCAGGTACCATCCAACCTGTGATGGAGGTGTCTTCAACAGCTAGAGCAAAAGAAACAGTCACTTGACATAACCAGGGATACATAATACCTGCTGCATGATGGGAAATCCTAGTAAATGTCACAGTACAATGCTAGTGCATGAGAAAACAAACAGGTTAAACAAACCAACTTGTCTGATTTGATAAATAATGAAAAAATTGTTTTCTTTCCAAAGCTTTCCAAGTATATTTATCTAAGAGATTATTAATAATTTAATGGACTCTCATCTCCCTCCTGTCTCAGATCAAAATTTCAGGTTTTATAATCAGGGCAGTTCTAGTCACCTTAAAACTACCCATCAGTTGGAGAGTCTGACACCTCCAGACAAAAACCAGCATGACTTTATCTTTAAAAAAAACAACCCACATACGTACATATCAAGCTTTCCTCTTTCACTTTCCTGTGAATTAGTAGTGGCAAATTAATAATCTTTTTTAAATTCTAGATTACTCCAGCTTTAATCTAGTGCTTTGTACCATTTTGTCCCAATATACCAAGACCTCCTTAGGAGACTCAGTAGTGATGGCTGTAACAAGAAGCTTCATTGATCATACCTGGACTGTGTGAGAATTCACGAAACATGAAACAAACTACTCTAGACCTTTGCCAACACACACTAGTCAATGAAAAGTCTTGACTAGCTCATGAAAAGTAGTCTTCTGGGAGGTTATTTCCTTCCCATTTTTGGCCAGATATTTAGGAGAGTTATTTCTGTGATATTGTTTTGATAGTGTTTGGTACAGACATCTAAGATTACCATTCTCCTATATGTTTTATTAGTAGATGTTGTATTCAGTTAGTTGAAGTGTTAGAGAAAAATATATCATGCTGGATCCAACAGCCCGAGAGACGTGAGACTGCTACAGCTCCTCATCCCCTAGTCCAGCCAGTAGCAAGGATGGGGATGTATTCCCAGTGGGCAGCACACACACACAGCACACACATACACCACATATATATACATATATAAAAATATGTGTGTGTGTGTATATATATATCTGTCTGGCCACACAGATCACAGGCAGGGACTCAGAGCACTCACTCAAACACAGACAGCACCAACAGCCTCGTGCTGCTCCCCTCTCTGCCTGAGAAGAATGGAGGTTCACTAGTGAGAAGAAACGTTTGTGTATACGTACATATATGTACAGGGTAGATCTCTCCAGCAACTGGCCTCAGACACTCAATCTGCCCAGTAGCTGTCCCTGGATCCCAGTCTTCCCAACTGCTGGCACCTGGACATATGAGCCCCCGAGGCCACAGCCCTACTCCAGGTACTGATACAAACCATCTCACACACAGAGCTGGCTGGGATTCCCCTGGTCCCATAGCTGACCCCCCTGTGCAACTTCACCTACTCACCGTCCCATCCAGGTTGATCGTTCGGCATTCACCACCTCAACCGCACACCCACACTTGCTCCAGTTGCTGTCCAACTGGCAGAGGGGGCCACCAGTGGTCTGACTCCAGTTGCTGGGCTCAGAGCCCATACACACATGCACACACAGTACAGACGGCCTTCACCCAGGAAAGAGAAAGGAATTTAACCAGACAACAGGACACATTGTGCTGTAAGTGCCGGGCACAGCCAGACAAGTGTACCGGCCAGCAAATTAGTTACATCTGACCAGCCATTTGTAGCCTTTTATCCCTCTATTTTCCTGCACTTGTTCCTTCCCAGATCACCTAAAACCTTCCTTTTTCCTTCCTTTGGTTCCTCCCCTAAATATCTCATAATAAGCCCAGTGCAGTACCAAAATATTTTTCGTCTGCATTCTGTACCATGTCCCACGCTGCTGGGCAAGAACTCCACCTTCATCCGAAAGGTGATCTCAGGAGCTGCTCCTGATGGTTTGTGGTGATGGGTGTTACACTTGTAGAGTGGGGTGAAGCCTTTGCTGGACAGCTTGGGGTTGGAGGGGGGGATTGGTGTTTCTTTCTTAGGAGTCCTTGACTTGTGTCCCTGTCTGGCATTGTATCCCTGTGCTCCTCTGGGCTTCTGGACTTGGGCCTTTGATGGGTTGATGGCCCCTGTGGTGGGCATGGAAGTAACCTGGCAGTGTATTATTTGGGTTCCCCCACCTGCTATTTTCTCTCCATGCTCCTGTGTGGGTGTGCAAATGAGCTTTTGTCATATAAAATAACAATAAGTGCTAAACTTAAGCCTCTGTAACTGTAATTGTCCCAGCAGTGTGTGTGCCTCCAGTTGTGGGTGAGATCTGTTTGGTTTTTCTTCTCCTTTTTTGAACTCAGCCAACATGGTTCATTATTCCATGAATGAAGATAGGAAACAAAAATACAGCATGCCTTTTTTTTTTTTTTTTTTTTTTTTCCCTGAATGATCAGTTGATCTGTTTTAGAAAAGATTAAATGCCCCCCTGCTTTGGTAAAAGCATGGCCAAAGCATCCCCATAACAGTGATAGATCTTCTTCTGGACAGCAAAAAAATTCCCCAATGTGGCAAATTCACATGCTTTTGAAAACATCAGGTTTTATGTATTACATGGGAACAGGAACATGATATGTTTTGGCAAACAGAATGAATGGGATAAACCTGAACCAACTTTCGAATACCAAGTGGACGGGGATTTGGAACTGATAGGGCACGGCATCCCTTTGTATGGACTGGGACCAGGAATGAGGCAGACAAACATCACTAAAGCTTTAACATGACTGAAGAAAACAAATGAAACAAATGATTGGGGATGTGAGTTGTAAAAGATACTGTGAGAATGCAGAAGAAACAGAAGACAGGGATAGACACACACACACAAAAAAAAAAAAAAAAAAAGCTGCCAGGACATGGAGGATACAACTATATTGTCATTTCTACTTGTGTCTGAGTTTGTGCTGCATTCAACTTACGTCCATTCTTCTCAGACACTTGCTCACCCTCAGCTGTAAGCTTCAGACTGGGACAGTCTGAGCCTGTGGGCAAAAGAGAAAACCAACAGGTTGACAGCATTACAGGGGCCACAGATCTGCTTATGCTATACCCGACAGAATAAGAAGGGAAGTTGGCATTCTTTTTATCAGTTTTTTTTAGCTTAAAAAGTCTGCATGGATGTCATAAGAAGGCCAAGGGAGAGAATTTCTCTTTGGTTTGAGGCCTTAAACATCTCTGCTTCATTCTGTTCAAAAGGATGGATATATCCTGATGGTTAGACAAGATTGTGAAATAAAAAAAAAAAATCTCATCCTCATCTGTTGTAAAAGGACATATGGAGTTAAAAGACAAGACGCTGACCTGTTTTAGAGATCAGGATTATACTTTGTGTGTGCTGCAAATGAAGATCTGAACTTCTCAGCTGTGGTCACTAATGGCTTCTTCCTCATCTTCTGGTGCCTGACTTCAGGCTCTGGGCTCTGATTTGTGAAGGTGTGTGCTGGGCCACAGCCATAATGAAAGGGAAGAGGGACTGTGCACTCAGCATGTAAAAAGTTACGTGAAGTAGTCTAACAAAGGAAGTCCTGGGTGAAAGACTTATTCAGTTCACTCAACTTTAAGCACAGAATACATCCCCGTACCCTCTCTCATGAGCCGATGGAGATTTTTTCTCTGGAGAGGACTCTCTCCTTCCTTCCATTGATTATCGATGGCATGAGGTTAGATGGTCTCGATAGCTCTGCTAAGCAAACACTAGTGCTGGAAGCTGGGTGACTGGACCCCTTTCGCCTACAGTGTGAATGTGTTACAGGAATCATTCGGGTGGTGTTACAGGGACCACCAGATTACCCATAAGGCTGATAATATCTCTTCGTTTGGAACAGGGTTTAAAGACTACGTGCTAGATAACAGCTGGGGTCACATGCATTGGGATGCATCAACAGTGCAGAGGGCTCTATCTGAGGTAGTCAAAGTCTCTTTATAGTCAAGGGAGAGAAGTGCTTCTCCTTAGGGGGTGATTCATTTCACTCTAAAACACACATTTAAAATGGGTCAGCTCTTAAAATGCCTCTTTCTTCCTCCTGTTTAGAGGGGGAGCCTGGAGCAGCTGGCTTAGATATAAACATCTACTTGTGGGATCTCTGTAAGGAGGTGAGGTGAATCCCATGGTTGGTAATCAACGGTGGGAAAGCACGTACAGGATCATTATGTACAAAATGAGGCCTATTCAACCTGAGTGTTGAATGAGGTAGGACACCCATGGAGTGAACAACATGTCTTCATGTAATTAAAAGTGGCTTCATAATCAACAGCCACAATGAGAGAAAAGGCAAATAGCACTGGCAACCTTATTTCTGATGTTTACTAATGCCTGAGTGCTCGACTTTATAAACTCAATAAGCAATGTCTAGGTGTACATGTATATATATGTAAATAGATGCAAATATCTGAGATTTTTGTTCAGCTTTTTCTCTGCATTTATCATTAGCCAGGCCTTTCACTGATGTAAACAAGGGTAGTTCTATTTTCTTCCATACATCTGTGACAGTTTCCCCTAACTGAAGATCTGGCCTAGTTTATGCTGTATGTCTTCTTTTTTTAAGTACCACAGACAGAAAAAGTGAATCAATATTTGTGCAGTTATGCTGATGCACCTCCACTTATAATTGCTGACAAGATCCAAAACTAAGTGGCAATCTCCTGGTGAATTAGATTATTTATTTTTTTTTTTCTGTTTTGCCTAAGCCTGTGTGGCTCAAAAATAAGTTCAGACTGAATATAGTAAAACCAACTCTCACTTGTATTGGAGAGCTGACTGACTATAAGCGGTGCAACTTCTGCATAGGAGATATTGTAGTTAATACTATTTTGAGAGGAAGGAAGGAATTTTCTTGCCAAAGGACTAAGAGAGTTGGATACCATCATGAAACAACTGTTTGGTACATCTGTCTTGCTGAGTTTCAGAAAGTAAAACCTGGAAGTTCTTTAAAGCCCCCAAAACTGAAGGAATGTTATTTAATGCTTCCAAGCAGCCCTAGGCAGAAAATAGAGTTGGACACTTAAATGTTTCCCTGGAGGACATTATGTGATGTATTTTACATGCTGTTTCTCAAAGTCATGAATCTCATGGACCTAGAGACAGACTGCTTGGTTCCCGGCTTTCATCGGACTTCTGTACAGAGAGGACTACACAGTGCCAATTTACTTTTTGGTGGCTTTATTTAGTATATTCTTGTACTCTTAAATGTGACAGAGCCTTAGTTTAAAAGAGGAGCACTAACCTGCCCTGTAGCTACACGCTTTATGTGGCTTTATGGTTCTATTCCTAATTTTGTCTCTAATTTTTTTTTTTTTTTTTAAAAGGGATTTGCTCATTTCAGCCCAAGGTCCAAATACTGTCATTGCTCAAGGGTCTAACACAAACAAATTAATGCTAGAGATTTCTTTGAAAGCTTCTGGCTGCAGAAAAATCAAACCTCTAGCAGAACCAGGTCATGCCACTGCTAATAGACGCATCCTGAGTTTGTACGGGTGAATATCTAATAGTGGGTGGGAGAGACAGGGAATACTGTCTGTCTTACATGTCCTAAAGGTTGTTCCCAGCAAAGGGATAATGACGGGCAGTGTTGCTAGTGACTAGAATCAAGTGCAAACCTGATTCCCAGTGAAGCTTCAGTCTTCCATTTCTAATCACAAGGTAATAACCACAAAGGATATGGTAGGAAGAATATTTACTCAACTTGGAGAAGGAGGAGGGAATAGTAGCAGTATGGTGGTCAGGGGAGTACTTTGCTTTCTCCAGTTCACATAGGGAAGGGAAGTCAAATCTTTAATAATACTTGAAATACATTGTCATCCTTCATGAGCAATGCTTGTAGAAAACAGCAACAAGATCCTGTTGGAAATATCTAGCCTCACTCTGCCTTCTCCACATGTGAGACAGATCCTTGGAAGACAAACCCCCTTATAACTCAGCCTGGACATGCTGGTTTTAATCACTGAAGTATTCCAATGAGTTCAGTCTAGAGAGCTTCCGTCTTGAAGAATCAGTGTGATTTTGTCCACTGGCATCACATCTGCTCCAGTATGGAACTGCACTCCTCCAAGTATGGCCTTTAAAGGCAACTCACAGTACTACTCCTGCTCAGAGAGTGTGCTAGTGCTATATAAGACAAAAACTCTCCTAGCTTCTTGGTCCAGTGCCAATCTACTTCAAAGTGCCACTTTATTTCTTGCACTCATAATGTACATTCAGCAGGTCTTTGCATTTTGTTCCAAATAATTTCTCCAAATCCTCTATTATGATTTATTTTCCCTTTAAAAAAACCCTAAAAAGCAGAAAAAGAAAATACCAAAGCCCAACTGTTTTCTTTCCCAGGGGCTCCATTGAAGTTATATTTTCAAATGCACTTTTCCTTCCCCCCCCCCCCCCCCCCCCCAACAAAAACAGGTTTTTTTGCCTTTGATCTGAAGCTTTAGCCCTCTTCAGCTTCTCCTGGGAAACTTTCTGCTGTGCTGGGAAACTTTCTGCTCTGCTGGGAAAGTGCTGAAAATTAATGAAGATTTATAGGTTCAGTTTTGTTAAATATGGTCACACCTAGGTCTGTCTTATTCTGTACAAGAAAGAATTGGAAAACAAGAAGTTTGGGGGCTTTTGTAAAGGGTGCCATAATAATCTGTGTTTCTTCATATGGAGTCTTCCTTCTCTGATGAATGGTGGAATATTTTGAGAAAGGAGCAAGAAAATCTGCAGTAGTAAGACAGGAAAAGAAAAGTTCCCTAACAGCCTTCAGAGTTTAAGTTTAAAAAGAATAGTCTGACCATTTGCTCTTCTTTCCACTTTCATTCTTGCTGGAATTGGTGCCACTGTATATCTGTGGTATCTCATTAATGGAAATGAAAAATGACAAGTTTTGATCCCAGTAAGGTCCAGGGAAAAATCATTCATCTAATTCAATTAGCTCAGGAATTCAAGTTACACCTTTTGAGTATGAGATCCAAAACTATCTTTTGCTCTGAATATAGCGTTCTTAACAAAGCACACTCTGGGTGATTGAGGACAGGAGAAAATAAGCTTCACGCTGCCTGTTTTGAAAGTGATAGGTTAAATACTCAAAGATGCTGCACACCTACAACTCCCATTGAGGTCTCCATAGCAAAAAGTTTTTTCTACTAAATGCTTAGCTTCTTCTAGTTTCCGGGGTTTGGACCTTTCCTTCTATTTTAGAGAATCCATGCTGGTAATGCTAGCTTTAATTCTACTGAAAGGAAGGCAGGCACTGTTTAAGCCTGGAGGCCTGAATACAGGATGTTTTTCTGTGTTTCGGTGTATGCAAAATAAGGATGATAATACCTGTGAGATTTTGTGAGGATGGGTGCCTGAGATTGAGGTGTAAAAATGTTATGAACAATGGGTTCAGTATACACTCAGATCCCATTCATTTTGTGTAATTTGTTTATCATATCCATCTATGTAGGTTTTTAGCTACATCCAGTCTATTATACATTTACCAATGGGTTGGGTTTTTTTTCCCTTTCCACTAGCAGATTTAACATCAACTGCTGTGTTGGATACATCTTGGTGTTATGGTTTTCATTGAAGTTCTCTTAGTGTGAATTCTTATTCCCTTATCTGGGATAGGATTTGCCCAAGAAGGACTTCTCTGAAGCACTTTTCAGTGATTTGCTCTCACATTCTATATCGGCAGTTTATCCAGTTTCCAGAAATGTTGGGCGGAGAAGTGGAACCATGAAAATTCACTAGTGGACAATTTGTTGCTGTTGCTGTTGTTATTTTTGCCTAAGATCCTATTAGAGTTAAATTTGCTATGACAGCTGGAGGTCTAATCTTTTGGCTAGAAACTGCCAGATTTGAATATAACTACTGTAAAGAGGGAGACGAAAATACAAATCTGAGGGTTAAATCTCTGATGCTGTATCTTATCAGTGGCTGAAGGTGTCCATAGTAGCCTTGTGAAAATTGCTTCACTTTTCTTGTTAATCAAAAAACAAACAAACGAAAAACAGTGATGACGGGGAATTGAATGCTGAAATGATTGCCTTATAATAATAAAAAAGTAAGGAAAAAAGCTCCAAGCTCCTATTAAAATCACAGGTTTAAAACAAGGCTAGGATTTCATGAGGGCAATCAGATCTGAAACTCCAGTTTGTGACTGGTATGCCAATATGACAAGCTCACTGTTGAATGGACCTTCCTATTGTTAAGTTCTACATGCTTAATTAGAAAGGTCTATTATGGTACCTAAAGCCTCTTGTTAATTTGTAAATTAATTTCACTGATGAAAGTCCAGTAGAATTATTCAGTTCTTTACAAGGAACAGAGAATACAGCATCAGCATCCCATGCTTTTCAAGGAATCTGAGTGGCTGTTTTTAAATAGCCATGCCAGCTCAACACTGGCATTAAGTGTGATTAGAGGAAAAAAGAAAGAAAAAAATATATTTTTTCCCTCCGTCCTTTTCCTTAAGGGTCTGGATAGATCACAGCAGCAGCTTTCCCCTTGTACTTCTTCATGACAGGGCAAGGATGGAGGGCTCTTTAAATCCTCCAACTGCTGGAAGAAAAGAAGATAGTCAAACAATAAGATAAATAGAAGCCACCTAAGCTAAAATATCCAAAAAATGAAAGAAATAATTTTTTTATATTTATTACACTTAACAAAGATCAAATTAGAAGAGTAATTGATGGATTGAAATTACCAGTATTTTATACCATGATGCATCAAACTATTTAGGATGTGTGAGATCATTAAACATAGCTAGTTTTAGTGAAGTCAATGGAACTATTCAGATAGTCCTGCTAGTTCAGATAGTTGAAAATATGTGGCACAGTGGTTTGCTAGACTGAGTGGTGCATGTTATGATAAATGGAAGAAAATGTCTAGTGAGTGGAAGATATCAATAAGGCATAAAATGCAGATATAAACCCAATAAAATATATATACATATTGGAATTTTATCTGAGCCCAAATCTTCCCCTGTGGTTTTAGGCAGTCATTTCAATTACCCAGCCTCTCATGTGAAAACAGGGATAATAATTTTCCCATAATCTTACAATGTTCTCAGGATAAAATCCCTTGATGTCCAGATGCCATGTCGATAAGAGACCATGTGTCTATTGTATTTGTGATTTTCTTTTCACCTGACAATGTTCTCTTTCATTATGTTTTTCCTTTTAAAGTGAAACATTCCCAAAACAGTCAGCATTACCTCATATATGTTTCTTTTTGACATTTTTAAAGTTCTTCAAATTCTGAGTTTTGTGTGACTATAAAATAAAAGTGATCCATTTAATTTTCTTTGTAAACCCCTTTCTTTTGTATCATGTTCCAAATATAATGAATGGTGCATTCTGAGTTTCAAAGGTTCTGCTTTTAAATGTAGTACTTTAGGTTAGTAATCAGAGTCTATTTTGAATATGTGGTGCCTACAGTACATATGAATATGCTAATCAGCTAAACTTAATAGTTCTCATTTGTATTAATGCAAATTAGGTGGCTGTACTTTCCACCAAATATTTTCCTCGGTATTTATTAGAGAAATCAAAATCTCTTTCCGCCCATAATAAGTTCTAATATTTCATCTTAACACTTTAAAGGGCGTGTTTTATTTTAGCTTAATCTAATTTCATTGAACAAAATTGCATCTAAAGGCAATATAAAGTTACAATTTGTTCCATGTCAAATAATAAAAATGGCCTTTAAATTTTACATGAATTTGACCTTTTGGTTTGTGCGTTTCAATTAAACCTCCCTTGTAATCCAAACGATATAACGTACTTTGTGTGCATTTGGCCTTGTATAGAGGTATCCAGCTGTATTCCCGTTGCCTTCTTCCATGTAGCGGTTGGCCTTTCTTGACGCTCAGTCTCATCCTACTGTCATTAGTTGGGAATTTTTTCTGTTTACTACAAACAAGTCTGCTGTGCATCTTGCCCTAGCTGGAGTCAGAAATGAAACCATGTGCGATCAGATATGTCCATCTTTTCAAAAGAAGTAAGGAATAGTAAACGCTCCAAAAAATCTGGGCTTTTTCTTTGCAAGGTGGCCTGTGGACCCTGAATCAGTAGCTGTTAATCCTTCAAGTTACCTTATTGAACTCCAGGAGGGCCCTAGAGTTGAGGTGAAGCCCAAAAAGGCAAATTATAACAACTGTGCAAGCGCAACCATCTCTGTTGTTCTGAGCACAGAAGCATGTCAGACCATGCCAAGGTCTCTTATCATCTTTGGCCATATAAATAATGTTTATTATTAATAGCAAAAATATTTTTGGTGTTAGTAACTTTCATTTCTTCATGGAAGAACTATAGGAAGGCACCTTACTATATCATCCTTCAGAATTAGACTAATTTTATTTCAGGGTCACACCCCAGCCATTCTTTTCCGAAGGAGAAAAGTAAAAGGAACTTCACCATCCAATATGCAGAATGTTTCCAGCATACTAATGCCCTGTATGATGAAAGGAAGGATCTGAGTTGAGGGTAGCTACCTCCATCCTCAACACAGATGAGATACAACTTGCTGGGGACGCCACCGCTGCCACATCCAACTCCGCGTTTTCCAACCTCTCCCCATCCTCATATGTGACCTGTCTGATAAGACTAAGAAGATCTCCAGGGCTAGGACCAGCTACTATTCAGTGTTTATTCAGTGTCTAATTGCACAGTGGAGCCCCATACCTGATTGGCCCACAGGCACTGATGTAATTAACATGATTAATAATATGCATTCTGTAAAGAAATAGCTGAGAGTAGTTTCCAAGGCTTGAAGCCTTCAACTTCTGTTGCAGCTTTAAATGTACTTTGAGACTCAATGGCTTAAAACCAACTCATTCTGTGCTCAGTGGAACTAATGAAGCCTGGGTTTCGCTGGCTTTGTGTCTCGTGGCTAGACTGTCCATGTCAGGGAAGGTGCAAACCCAGATCCTGTGGCTGAGATGTTCAAAACCGCTGCCTTCTCTGTGGGCTCTTTTCTGTCAGAGTGGGCTTACACTGCAGCCTGCCTTTAACGGCCATGCTCATAGAGCGTTTCTCTGCTCCTCAGATGCCTCTTCTCTGAAGCTTGTAGTAATTTAATATCCTTGACATCTCCAACCCTCAGCTAAATTTGATTGAAATGAGCTAATCAGTCTGTAAAGTGAGATAGACAGACAAATAGGCAGAGGCACGTGCGCTCTTTGACCATAAGCCTCATTTCCTTCAGAAACCAGGGTGAAAAGGAATAAAAGCCATGATGCTTTTGGTTTAATTTTCCTTTGTTGTTTTTTTTTTTTTTTTTTTCCAGGGCAAACTAACCCAGCATTAAAAGCAGTGCAACCCCCAAGTCAGAGTTCGGGGGAAAGAAAGGGGCAAGTTATTCCAGGGGAAAAAAAAAAAAAAAGAAAGGAGATTTTGTTCTAGTTTTTGTTTTGGTTTGTTTTTTTGTGTTTTTTTTTTAACTGCAGTAGAAATCAAACTCCAGAGCTTTAATGGAAAAATGTTATATTTTTCTGGGAAGAAGGAGAAGATGGGAGAGAGGAGGGAGGGGGAAAAAAGCTAAGTGACTGTCAGATCAGCTCAGGATCTCCATTAGAATGCAGAGTGCTCCAGAGTAATTACAAAACAGCTGTAATGGAAAATTGGTAGTCAAACCCATTTTCCACCAACTAGAACGGTGAATGGGCTCCATTATGTTCCTAATTCTCATTAACTTAATTTGCATAGGAAACAATGAAGGAATACCTAATGAGTTAGACTCAGCTAGCAGCAGATCGATACCCCTGTGAACAGGGGTTCGACCCATAATTACAGGACATGTGGCAAAGCCAGAATGTTTCTCCTCTTGCATAGGGGAGATAGAAAGGTTGGCCTTGCTGTTGTTATTTATTTAAAGGCTGAAAATGTGGCGCCTACAGAGGTGGGAGTTTGTTGCTATTTGGAGGTGGTGGGGAGGGAGGTTTAGTTTTTTTCTTTGTCACTTTGTTCTGTGGCTTTTAGGAAGAAATGCATTCTTCCACTTTCTCTTCTACGGTAAAGAAGCAAATTCTTAAAAGCTGTTCTTGTGGCCAAAGTTTAAGAGTTGGGATGGGCTGATCCTGTACGCTGAGGGCTGCGGCAAGTGCTCTTGCTGCATATATTCCGGGCCAACTAAAACCTGTATAAATACACGTCGTGTGTCAGCATGCCTGAGCCTCCGAGCCCAGCCAAGAGGCACAGCCTATTCACCTGGGCTCAGCTCTGTGCAAACACAATCACATGGTATTAGAGGACCAACAGATGTAAATACCGCTGGCTCAGAGCGCGTGTGTGTCCTTTTGCAGTGTAATCCGGGGAAGGTCTGGGTTCAATTCCCATTCTTGGCAGCATGACTGTATTTGCGCTCTTGGGCATGTGCTTTCAATTCTCTGGCCTTTACCTTCTGTCTGTGGAACAAGGCTAGCAAACCCCTGCTCTGGTTTAGACACTAAGCTTTCTGGGGAAGGTTTTGGATGATCCAAAAATTAAGGTAATCTGAACGAGGAATATTTTCTCCGACAAGTAAAGACTGTGAGCAAGGTCAGATGCTACTGCTTCTGTAAGTTAGGACAATTTTTCTGTTTTTCCTGATTTGCCAATCCTGTACCACTGTAGCTAGATCATGCATATAGATATCAATACTGTTACTCGAAATGGTTGAATCTCTCCCAATGGTCTTGCAGTTTAATTTAGTCTCTATTGTTCTTTCTGAGTGAAATTTCCCCTGTGAAGATGACTTCCAAAAAAAAAAAGAAAAAATCCAAAACCAGCATTATGCAAGTCCTCAAAAGAGTTTTAAATTAATGTTACCGTATTTTTGTACGTACTGCGGTTGTGCAGTCCTCACAATGCCAGAAGGAACATGCTGTGGCAGATTCTGTAAGAAATGCATGAAAAGAAATAGTGCTTGCCTTAATGAGTTCACAATCCTCCCAGATCAGGCAAATAGAGGAAATATTCTTATCCCCCTTCTACAGACAGTGACCTGAGTTACTGGGTGATTCAGTGACAAGCCCAATGTCACACAAGCAACCTGTGGCAAAGCTAGGACATACAGAGCATGTAGTTCAATCCCAGGTTGAAGCATTTATTACTGTAACATCATTCATATATTATATAAGCAAAATTTAAAAGATGCATAGATTTTGGTGCCCCACCGTGCCAAATTTTTTTCCAAATTGACAAAGAGAAGAGGTGGTACTAGGAAGGTATACCCTAGCTGCAGGAAGCTCTAGGAGACATTGTGTTCATAGGAGCTAAAGAAATCTTCAGGCTCATGTCAAGACAGTAAGAAAAGCTTGGGTGTTGGAATAGACTTTTAGATTAAAAAACAATTGCAGCATAGAGTGGGTGCATGATTGTATAGTTGTGAGGTCTTAATAGGTGGGAATAACTGGGAAAGCAGCTGCCTTAGAAAACGTATCACATTATGGGGAAGGGTAACAGGTTTGCTCTCAACGTGGTGGAGAGCATTTGCAGACCCAAAGGAACAGTGAGGAGACCAGTGGGGTTTTGCTTTGTTTTCCCATGGCAGGGGTCAGCAGATGGCACTCACACACAGCCTCAGGAGTTGCCAACACCACTGGAGTAGTGGCAAGTTTCTCTTTTTAGAAATGCTGCATCATCCTTAGATCTTTGCTGCAGTTCCTTTGTGGGGAGCTGTGGCAAACAGCTCAGGAAGGGTTTTCTCCGGCATAGCTTTTCTAACTTAACACAGAACTGCATACAGGGAAGAGGGTTGAAGTTTCTGAAAGTGCGATAGTCCAAATTCTGATTTGATCAGTTCTGTTAAACAATTAACATATATAATATCAATGCATTACACAAGCTGAATCCTTATATGGAGTCATTGATTTCTCCTTCAGCAGAAGACTACCTAGAAGACTACCTAGAAGACCAAGATATCAGCCTGCAAGGGGAAAAGAAGTGGCACTGTTTAATCAATAACTTCAAAAAACTTTATATTTTTTCTTTGCAAATACATATTATTGTCCAATTTCTCAGCTGTTTTGAAACAGAGAATCCTCCTGGAAGTCAACAGTATTTTTCTTCCCCCCCCCCCCCCCAGTTGATGAGCTGGTCCTACGTGATTATTGTAAGTTTATAGCTTGGTCAAGAGGGTAAAACACTACTCCGGGCCTCTAGAGAACTGAGGTCCACCTCCAATGTAACTGACTTAGTGAAGGTCCTTGAGCAACCAATTTTGTCATTCTTTGCTCCTTTTCTCCTTTCCAATTGTTTTTCATCTTCTCAGTTCGGATGTCCCTGCTTTGTGTTTTTATTCATCCTTACTTCATCTATTTTCACCACTGCAAATAGAAAAATAATAATGATAATTTTAAATACATTATTCTAGACTTTACCTCGGGGCAAAAATTTTTTATCTGGCTTTAGACTGTTGGCTTTGATTTGAAGAAACTCCAAGCAATCACCGCTGCTAAAAAGTTTATGAAAACTGAAAGACCAATTTTTTCTGTAAAACTAAGCCTTGAATTCACCCTTCACTCATTAAACTCAAGTCAGGATCAATGGCCAGTGCTTGAGAATTTTGTTCCAAATAAACATTGCTCTGTATGACTAGCTGCATTTGTTTAATTAAAGTAACACATCTGTACAGTAAATAGCCTGTGATCGGGCAGTAACATAATACTGTACAAGCACAGCAGTAATTGGATAATGTAATGAAATGCATGGTGGGTTTTTTAAAGAAAATATAATGAGATTTCATCATTTTATACACACAGGTAATTAGTTCTTAGAAATACTGGGAGACTAAATTATCTGCAGATTTGAACTATCAGCAAGTATTTTAAATGGCCCAGCTGAAGAGGTAAAAACGTTCTAGTTTAAGTCTCTTTAAATGCAAACCAAAATGAGGCCAGTACAAAACTAAGGTACTAATAAGAACTGAAAGGATTTTGGGAAATTAAGACCACCAGGCCATCTGCTACAATGACTGCCAAGCTTATCAGTGAATCTGTGTAGGAGTAAGCATGTTTCCCACTGCTTGAGTGGCACTGCACATGACTGTAAGCCATCACCCATCCACATCACTGTGTACAAACTTCCTTTGCTTCGGACTTTCCAGGCTATCCTTTTTTTAAGACCATTCACCAAATGTGCCACAGTTTGGAGTAACCTCCCATAACCAGATTTTTCAAAACCTGATGTATGTGGCAATATGTATATGGTGGAGGAGTACAACTACCTAAAGTGCTTGTGTTAGCTGATCATGGGTTTATCTATGCGTTATCTAACACATAACAGCTAAACTAAGCTGCGTAATTAGAACAGTTAAATGGAGGAGCTCCTTGTCACAGGGTGTCATGGAAGTCAGAAGTTCACATGCATTCAAGAAAAAGCAAGTTCATAGAAAATAAATCAATTAAGAGTTACTAAAAACATAGAAAACACTTTACATTCAGAACATAAAAGAACAATAAGTGTGTGTATATATATATGAAAAAATATTTGTAAGAAATAAATAAGTGTGTGTGTGTGTGTATATATATATTCTTTTTTTACACCTACCCCTAGGCATCCATTATTGGCAGCACTCAGAATTTGGGGCTGATGGATCATAACTCTGATCCAGTATGTTATTACTGTAAGTAATAGTAGGTAGAAAAAGTCTTCCAGTTCTGACTGATCAGAGGTTACTTCCTGGCTTTGGCACAGGTTTCCTTTGCCACACAACGAAGGCAGGATCCTCAGCAACTATCAGGTTGTTTAATTTGCACTCATGAAGACTTATTTCGTGTGTCTCTTCTACTTTGTGCAAAACACCTGACAGCTCAGGTGGAGACCCTGTAGAAGAAAGGAGCCAGATTCTGGTCTGGAGCTGCAATCAACTCAAGTCTGCTTCTGGCCTAATGTCGTGGTTTAACCCCAGCCAGTAACTAAGCACCACGCAGCTGCTCACTCACTGCCCACAACCCCCCCCAGTGGGATGGGGGAGAGAATCAGAAGGGTAGAAGTCAGAAAACTTGTGGGCTGGGATAAAAACAGTTTAATAGGACAGAAAGGAAGAAACTAATAATGATAATAATAACAATAATAAAATGACAATAATAATAATAAAAAATGGAATATACAAAACAAGTGATGCACAATGCAATTGCTCCCCACTTGCAGACTCATGTCCAGTTAGTTCCCAAACAGCGATCCCCCCCCAGGCCAACTCCCCTCAGTTTATACACTGGGCACGACACCATATGGTATGGAATACCCCGTTGGCCAGTTTGGGTCAGCTGTCCTGGCTGTGTCCCCTCCAACTTCTTGTGCCCCTCCAGCCTTCTTGCTGGCTGGGCATGAGAAGCTGAAAAATCGTTGACTTAGTCTAAACACTACTCAGCAACAACTGAAAACATCAGTGTTATCAACATTCTTCTCATACTGAACCCAAAACATAGCACTGTTCCAGCTATTAGGAAGAAAGTTAACTCTATCCCAGCCAAAACCAGGACACCTACTATTGAATCGCTATTCCTCACTTTTGGAAAATGAACATTGTTCCCTTTATGTGTCGTAAGCATGTCCTCATAGGGAAGGGTGGGGAGGGAGGGAAGACATGTTAACACAGGTTAACACTCGGAGGGTTAAGCAGCCAGGAACAGAAGCCACGGTACGCGACTGCCTGCATTGTGTCACGAAAACAATCCATCTCCCTGCTCAGACACTCCTGATGTTTAATTGATACATTTCTGCCTCCCCCCTCGTTGTTAATATTTAAGCAGGTGAGCACAGCGGGCAATGGGCTGCTTGCAGTAGCCAGGTGGCCCTGCCAGCAGCCTGCCGCACTAAACACCTCCCCTGAAATTTGCATTGCTTTTGTTCTTCTCCTCTGAATCTGCACAAAGAGCCCCAATTTGAAAATGCAAACAAACAAACATATATCTAAACTTTCTCTGAAGGAAGACTAACTCCCTTGAAGAAAGTTCCCCAGGGCCATCACTATCTTCTTTTCTTTTTCTTTTTTTTTTTTTCCCCTCTGTCTTTTTGTTTGGCTTTTACTCTTATTCTCAGTATTGCTTTCTTTCCTTTGTACTTTGATGTTTCTTTGGGGACTTGAGGAAGAAAAGCAACAACAAAACAAAACAACAACAAAAATGAACAAACTCTAAGGCATTTACAGTTTGTTTTCACATGGACTAGACCTGCCAACAGTCATGGGGGAGTGTGGAAAATGAAAGGAAGAAATAAAACCAAGAAATCTAGAGACAGGAAGACGGGAACAGGGAAGCATTATCCTTCCCTAGGGCCTCCGCCCTGGGAGCACAGCCTTCCAATCTACCCAGAGTGAAAGACACCCTGCCTGACTTAGTGGCTGGATCATTTGCTCTGCCCCATCCCACTCTGGCTCTCTTCCAGAGCAGCAGCCAGGTTGCAGGCAAATGATATATTTGCTCTTGTCTAAGGGACAGCTAGTTCAGGCTAAGAGCCTCCAGCACTCAACGGTCAGCTGCTTGATGCAGAGTTAGATTAATGAAAGGAGTTTGTGATTAGTCTTTGCCCAGTTATCACTTAAGTCACCTGGGTCCAAACTCACTGTCATACAACACTTAGACCCATAAGTTAAGAATACGTCCTATGCTTATCTCCTAGGACTATAGCCCAACCGCAGTGGCTTTGGGCACTCTGAGCAGGCTTGAGCTCAGGTCCTCTGCTAGAAACCGTTTCATTTTGTACATATTTTTTTAAATATTGAAGGGGCTAAGAAGGTACCAAAAAGGGCAGTGGAACTACTGTTTATCCAGGGATTTTCATTAATGTCTCTTCTTTGCCAGCCTACATAAAAATGAAAAGACTGGCCTGAAGCTTTCTCAGATCATTGGACTTTTTCAGTTCATTCATGAACACCTCTGAGAAATTCTGGGCACAAATATAACATTTCCATGCATGAAACAATGTATTGTCTTGAAGCTAGTGCAGTCATCCACAACTGAGAAGGTCTGAATTTAAATCACTATAAACACAGAGGGAAGCTAAACTGTGATCCAACTACTGAAGTGATGGTAAACTTATAGTTACCAACTCAGCTAGACTTGAAAGAGCGTTTGTGGCTATGAATGCCAAATAGAAGGTGGCAATTATTCTGGCAACCCAGAATTAGGCACCTGTCTTCGTGAGAACAACAACTTTAAATCTACCAACTAGTTTATATGCGTCCTGCTCTGAGAACACGAACTCAAATATTCATCTTTCTTCACATATTCATTTAAACTTATTAAACCCTGTACCCTCAATGCATGCTGCAGTTTCATGTAAAAGCTATGTCCTGCTGTGCTCATCGCTCCAGCAATTGTATCCTTTGAAGCTCCAGAGCCCTGCAGAAAGCTAGAATTAGTTTTGAAGAGTCCCAGAGCCTGAGATCTCCTGGTATGAGGGCAAGGATCATCCAAAGACCTGTGCATACCCTGGGTTACAGACAGCTAGGTCTATTTCTTTTTCTGCTGTGATATATCAAGTATCCTGGTGAGTCCTTGTCCTGAATTATCTATTGATGTGAAAGTATTATTCTACTGGTTGGTTTGTTGTGGTTTTTTTGTGATGACATATAGCTTATTATTTAGCAAAACATGTCCCAGATTTCCTGTCCTTGTTTGATATAAGACACAGTTTGTACAATATTGTCCTACCCAGTTCTGGGCACCTACAAGGAGACAAAGACAGTTACACTCACCCATCTGTTCTTGTGGCATGCCAGAGCATGACAAAGATGTTCCCATGGGTGTATGAAAGTATATAAACCTTGATCAACTTAACTGTGGGAGGTTCTCGCTTGAAACAATGTTAGCTGGAAAAATCCCAAGTTTTAATCTTCTAAAATATTTCTTTGCTGTGGGACGCAGAGCTCATACTGTTAAGGAGTTGGGGAGTACTAACAGATTTGCTCTGACCTCTGTGTTTCCCTTGATGGGGCCACACATGGTTGAGAAGCAGATGAGCTTGGGGAATTAACTTTCAGAAAAGGTGATTGATCAATCCCCACACACCCCCCCACACTTTTGAATTTTCATAAGAAAACTAGAAACATTTGGGATGAGAATTTGGAAACATTTTTATGAAAAGCAGACACCATCTAACTAAGAATGTCCACTGAACTGGACATTCCCAACCTTCTTACATATTAGCCAGTGATGACAACTGCCTCTCAAGCCCTTCTATACAACAGTTATGATTTTATGTGTTCACTGATCTTATACCAAAGAGCTCATGATTTTATGTGTTCACTGATCTTATACCAAAGTGCTCCACACCTGAATCTCAAAACATCACTTTCACCGCAGATCCATTTTACAAATCAGGCACTGGACAATCAAAGGTTCTTTTGTATTCACTTTATTGCATCTTTTGTATTCTGTAGTTCTTTGTGTGATGGTAATTTTGCCTGCACTGTGTGCTTTGTCTACAGTGAAGCGTCTTCCCCCATTCTTATGTTGGGCTACAGAAGGCATTTTAGTAGCCCCATTTCATCCACAAACAAAGAAAAGAAATAATAAATGGCAAGTGATTTATTTATATGGACAAAATGATTTGATGTTGTTCCTTGTTGACAGACTGATCTGGCCAGAATTACATTCTATTGATAAAACTGTGAAGGAATGCCATTCATCGACCACATGAAGTTAAGGGGTGGGGGAAAATGAATTTGTCCATAGAATTTTCTTTCCCAAGCTGTCAGTTGTTTCTAGAGATTTGAACAACCTCATGCTCACAGTTGCATTCACATCTATTTTATCTTTCCTTTATTTATTTAACCATTTTGTTGTTGCTGGCACACATTTCTATAAATGTAACAAAATTTGAACAGTCTTTTTTAGCAGCCAAAATCTAATATTTGAGTTTTTTATCTCTGTGGGTCTCCAGAATGTTTTGCACTTTCCCTGTTACTAAATAAGTAAATCCCTGGAGAATATAGTAGTGATTTTTTGAAACTATGCAAGCCGTCCTTTTCCGTGCACCAGAATACACAGTTTAAAGATTTCTGACCAGTTGCTTCTACAATAAATTCTTTCCATGCATACCATCATTCTCCATATCCCGTGTGATTCTTATAGTTACTCTTCACTATTCTCCAAAGCAGACTGAAAGGTAAAAGACATCCTCCCACAGAACAAGAGGGACAGATGCATTTCAAAAGAGTGGGAAACTAAAACAAGACTTAGTATCTGAAACCATCCATTACATCTTTTTGTTACTATTCTCTACTTCTCTCTTGGGCTCAGTTCATGATCCTTCAGTAAAACATTTAGTCTCACAAACACACATACTCAGGAAACTGTCATCTTTAAATAAAGGGTCCACAGGGAAAGGAAAGTAGTTTTAATTTAGATCTGTCTTAACAAGAATTAAACTGAGCTTTAGATCCCATGTGATGATGTAAGCTTGACATTTGCTTCTTGCTTTTTTTTTTCCAAACTAGCAAGCACAAATGTGCTTCCTCTATAAAGTAACAGAAAAACTAAGATTGAATGTAATTAAAATAAAATACAACAATATTAAAATAATATTAAAGGAAGGAAATGTAGTGCATAAACTAGTCATTAACCCCAGCATCCTCAATAGATTTAAATTTGAGTAACTGCTGGTTGATTTGCCTACTCATAATTCCCACTCTAGTTTTAGCTGGATATTATATTCTTTTTCATTCATTAAAGCTTTGCAGCTGCTTCCCACTCCAGTGAGGGGTGCACTGTCATGCCGAAGGGAATGATTCTTAGACAGAAAGAAGTTTTCAGTCCTTTGGGAATTTCTACATTGATTCCAAAGGGGCCTAGGATTTTACCCATAGGCTCATATCTGTGCTATAGATTAACCTGATACATTGCATCTAAATTCCTCTGAATCCTAATGAAGTCAGTTAAGTGAACTGTTAGTGTAAATAAGTGCACAGAGTATCAGAATACCCTGAAGCTGGGTCTTTTACAGATATGACCCAAATTTGGATCGAAACAGTGCATTACTGGCCTTTCTTCTCTCTCTTATTGTGTGTGTATATACATAAATGTATATATGTGTATGTACATATACATACAGCCTAGCAAGACATCCTAAAACGTTTCAGGATGAAAGGTTCTGGATAACATGTAGTCATAAGATCTTATTTATGCAGTTTCCTTGGAGGAAGATTAATTGGGCTGAGATACGTACACTAATGCATGAGTCAGCTGTGGTACCATCACTGCAGATACACGGCTGATTCAGATGATTTAAAACACACAGCAATACTACTACAAAGCAGCTCAGAACGGGAAGTTAAGAATGATATCAAAGCCAGCAGATACTGCAGGAGAAATCTGAGCTGGTAGAATATAATTACACCAGTCAGCATGTTGTCCAGACAAGTGAATGAATATTCTTCTTTCTGTGTGAGAGCCAGAGGCTTCTTTCAAATATCCATAACTTCAAGTTTAGACGCAATTATGAGGATACTTTGGATTTAATATTGATTTAGAGAGCACAAGATACTGGACGGAGTCCTGCAAAGTAAATCTAAGGATCTGACAATCCTGGTGAAAGCTCTAGTCACTTGAATGAGCTCTGAAATCTAGTCCTGGAGCTGCCCTCCTGGTCTATAGGCTGTGCACCTGCAGTCAGGCACTTGTCACAGTTACAGCACTTCCAGAAACACAGCTGTAGCCCAGCAACATCCAGAAGCTCAAGGGCAGAGCTGTATGAAGTGTCTTAATCACTGTTCCTTATCATAAAAACTGTACTCTTTAACGGACAAGGCAGACAAAGAATTTGTAGCCCCACCTTCGAGAATGAAGGTCGTACAAAGGGACCATACAGTACTGTCAGCGATCTGGAAACATGCTTCTGGATTCATCAGCCACTGGTAGAGCAGAGAGAAAACCTGGGGCTCCTGACTCCCTAGTGGTTTAGTCATGAAAACATCCTTCTTCCATGGTTTAACACAGAAGTACATTTAACGAACTCAGGCTGAAAATCCTCTCTCACAAGTTTACAGCCTGAATAGATAGGAGAAACCACCATGGGAGAGGGGGGACAGAGGGACAGGGAGGGAGGACAGTTTGTGCAGGGGTGCAAAGTTCATTAAGGAGATCAAAGCCCAGCCTGAGGATCCAGCCCTCTCAGCTACTTGACCTATCAAGTTGTTGCATCCTTTTTATTTATTCCTTTAGTTAACAGGAAGGCACCCATACTCTTCTCCCCTCCCATCACACACCTTGCTGCCAGCCCCTTCTTGCTTCATTTCATACCCAATCAATATTATTTGACAACATACAGGTCAGCAATGATGGCAGTTATATCAGCAGCATGGAAATTACAAAAGAAACTATTGTTTGTCTTGAAATTAAGGGCTAGTGAAATCAATAGTACATTTGAAAATTGATATCGATCACTCTGCGTGTGTGTGTGTGTGTATGTTTGTATGTGTGTGCGTGTATTTGCATGTTTATGTACAAGAAGAATTTGGGGGGTTAATTCCTCTTTCAGCTACATAATTTCTGTTTCTTTTTGACAAAGCCAATGAAATCAACCTAAAAATTATACACATATGAATCTTTTTGAAGCAATTGAAAGGAGAACAATATTGACATCTCATAATTGGATTTCCCCACCTACAACAGTAACAGCCATTGTTTTTGTGATTATTTTCCAGGGCTTGGATGTTGGTTTATTGTTTTCAAGGTTTGCTCTGGGTTTTGTTTTATTTATTTAAAGGTTTCTGCTCAAGTCATATCAAGGAGAGGGGAGGAATAATGTCTGCAAATGCCATTTGGATCAAACAAGCCAAGAATAGTAATAGTTATTGTTTGGCATGTTTGAGAGCTATTGTGTGACAAATAGATTTGGAGTCATCATTTGTTTAAAAAGGCAGTAAATGAAATTTTATGAGATGGGGACAGAGTAACGACACAAAATTACCCATCCAGAACTCCTGATGGTGATCAGTAAAATGAAATAGATTAACTGTTTGTTTTTCCCCCCCCCTCCAAGACACCAAGAAAATAAGATGCAATCAAAAATATTTGTTATCCTTGACCCACAGTGAACCAAAAAATTGCATGGTAGTGGCTCATGACAGCGGAGTTTGATGGCTAATGACTGGATAACCAGAAGCAGATGAGAATGTAACAAAAGGCCAACCAAGTATTGTCACAGTCAGAACAACAAGGGTTTTTTGATGAGAAAAATGATACTGGCAGAAGGTATGGCAGTTGTCTCCTAGTATATGATAATCCCATGCTTCATGGTTTCTTCTCGCTACCTGAATGAGTAAGGAAGGATTTTTCCCTTCACCTTTTTCTCTACTCTTGCTTGATGAACAATTTAGTTTGCTCACCTTCTTCAAACATCAGCTACAAATCATGAGTGAGAACATTTGTATGAAAACTGTGGGGGGTGCTGAAGTACCTCTTGGCTGGTTTACTCTTCTTACAAGCTGGGTGTCAAACTCAGCACCAGATCTGGAGCCAGGAACCTTTCCCCCGGAAGGTTGCCAGGGGCCACAGAAGTTCTGGGTTTTTTTCTCATCTGTTTCTTGTCTCCATTGGTTTTTGCTTAATTAGGGGAAGAAGATGGAACAAAGGGTGAGTTTTAGAAGTCCTTGGAGAGGAGTTGGCCTGTCTCAATTTCCTCCGTCGATGAAAATTGAAAGATAATATCAGTTGAAACTCACACAACGGCTTGGGGATCAGGTCATTTAAGATGATCAAAGTGTTCCAGAGACAGTGGGCAGAACTTCTGTACTTTCAGCAGTGGGTCAAATATTGCACTGTGTTGTGCAAAGGATCTGCAGACAAATTCATTAAAGGGGAGATTATGGCAAATTAAGATGTTTCCCCTTCTCTTTTCTTAGTCTGTGTTTTTTGTTCATTTCTCTGATTTGCTTGTATTAACTTTCACTGGATGGAATTTCTAGAACTTGGTTATTTCTCCTGGAAATTCCACAAATGCCACTTTCAGACTGTTATCCCTCCCCCCTCACCCTTTCACCCACCGTCCCCACCCACCCCCCCAAAAAAAGAAGCTACATTCAATCATTAATACTGGTGCAACTGATCTGTTAAACCTGACTTAGGAGAAATGTTTCTACTTATATCTTAATTATAAGGCAATTCTTTTCACAGATGTTGTAAATATGGTTATTTATTGATTACATAGCATGTGTCACCAGGCTAGAAGCACTTTTCCCTGAATTATAAACTACCTGGCCAAATTTTGATGTCTCTTACACCTTGATGTTACAAATCCCCAGATGGAAGACACTATAAAAAGAGTGCTAAGTTTGAAGAATATTCGTTTGAACATTGACAGACAGCAAGAAGACTCTTTTCCAGGCCGTGGGCCAAACTGTGCTGTGAGACTCACTGCTCCAAGTCTAGTGTAACTCCCCTGAGTCATCACCACTCGCAATGTTTTGAGTCTTGAGTTTTTCCCTGCAGGTCTATCTGCTGCTTCAGCCTAATGAAACCTTTTCTAGCTTTTCTTTGCCTTCCTTGGTAATCCCAAATCCTCATCCTTTCCCTTCAGGTTAAAAGAAAACCACACAAAATATTCCCTAATCTGAACAAATATCCATCCCCCCAAAAAATGAGATCCTCATTTAATTATATAAATATAATGATTTCAGTTCACTAAAATTTATGTAACTATTCCAGTTTGCACCAATAAGAAATCTGGCCCATAAACAAATCTAATAATGCTGCAGACCTATTTTACTGAAACACCAAGGAAATGCTTTTTCAGTAATCTACTTCAAATATGTTTATGTATCATATGGGCCTGCTTAATTCAGCAATTCAGTATTTGCATCTTTCTGCTCCTCTATGGTTTTTCTACAAAACAACTTGGTTCATCTTGAAGCTACACATTTATTCTAAAATTTCTGCTGAAAGCCATGTGGACATTCCTAAAGTCTACTTTTTAGTTAAACTGTGATTGAAATATGAAGATGTACCGATCATTGCAAATCTGGAATATGAAGTAGGACACATATTCTAAGAAAAACTTTTGTAGCTGTAGGAAATAAAACACGTTTCCCCCCCCCCCCCCCCCCCCCCCCCTTCCCTATTCAGGACCTCTTTTTCCATTCAGGATCTATTGTCCTGTTTGAAGGAAATTGAATCTGTATCTTGGAATATGAGGCCACAATTTTCAAGCTTTCCCCTTTCAAGCCCCTAACCTAACAGATTTAGGAACCTGGCACTCCTGATGTGACTTAGGAATAGATATGTCTGCTCTAACATTTAGAGTCTAAAAGGTGGAGCTCTACCCTGAAGTGGTTGTATAAGTCCTCCTGGTTGTCAGTGAGAAACGGTAAGTTCTTCTTTTTTAGTGTCCTCCCTGTGGAGCATACAATGGAGGCAGGGATCTCCTGAGATAGGAAATCAGCTGAGAATTGGTATCCACATATCACACAGCTGGGCCAGCTGGGTTAAGTAAATCCCACATCTAGGCCTAGTATAGCAAGGAATTCCTGTCTTTTTGATTTGCAATCGTACCTTCTGACAGAGACATTTTCCTGCTGTATCCTGAAGAAATACTTTCCCTAACAGGAGATATAAACTGCTTACATAAATTTCATACATATTGCCTTATGGATTTTAACGTAAGTAAAAAATAATGTTACATTATTGTTCATTATGACACATTTCATTTAATATTGTATCCCAAACAATATTGGCTTGGGAAAGCCTAATCACCTTAAAAAGTATGCCTAAATGACATCTGGAAAAATCAGAAAGAAAGATCAAGCCAGGTAATGGAGGCAGTCTAGGATTTTTTGGTCGATTGTTCTTTTTATCTTTATTATTATTATTTTATTTTTAGCTTGAAGAATTCAAGCTATAGAAAAATAATGGAACATGATCCAACTTCCAAATAATAATAATAATGATAAAAATAAAAATTACGTGGGAGAATTGGAGAACAAAAATGTTCAGCAGAAATGAGCGAGCAGCAGATTGGAAGTATGAACAAACCTGTCCAATGTCATAGCATGCCAATTTCTTGAAGATGACAGATGGTAGAATTTTCTTTTACTGCACTCCACAGAAATACACAATAAAGCAAAACACACCTTCTTCTCCTCCATACTCTAGCAGGTCATTACTAGATTTCTTGAGACATTACACCCATCCTCCCTTAGTTTTCCTTGACTTATTTTATTTTGCATCATTTCTCTTATCAATGATTCTGTATTTCTTTTTTCTCCTCCTTCATTTAATGCCAAAATGTTGATGTTTTGATTTTGTTCCCTGTTATGAGAGGTTATTTAATATATTCAAAAAAATTAGGTTTTTAATGAAAACTTTCATCAAAATGGTAAAGTCAACAGCTAAGGGAAAGTGCTTTAATTTTTAATGTGGTCCATACTAATATTTTCATATTCCAGAGGCTACAGAATCTCTTTGGCAATAACTACCTTAGTCACATCCCCCCACTACCAATCTTTTATTATCTTTCTTCTCAGATGGTCTTACTCATATGCATTTAATAAAACTCACCTGTGTGTTGATGCTTTTTCACTGGCCATCATGCAGCTCCCCTGAGGGGACAGATAGGGAATGGCTATGTTAATGAATAAAACACTGTCTGGGAACATTCACGAGCACTAGAAAATGATTACTGATATTACTAAATAGTTAGAACAGTTCCTGCTATGGTTTTGGCTTATGACAATTATTGGTCTCCAAAGCTATTTGTTGGCATGGTTTGGGTCATGGTTTGGGCACCTTGTATGGGTCAGGGAGCATTCTTAATAGGCAGTTAAAATATTGTTTTAGAAGCTAAGAAAGTGTTATAGTATGGATGAGGGCCATTTCATGACATTCAGACTCAGTACCAAAGAATGCATGAATAAATGTTTAATATACTTGTATTGACATGGCCACAGAGTCTATTAGAAGACAATTGACTAAGAAGCATTCCGGAAGTGTTCCACATAGAAAACTATGGGATATACCCACAAACACACAGGGGTGAGAGCAGAGAATAAGAAAACGGTTGCATGTCTGTTCAGAACCAGTTCATATCCTCCAATGACTATTTTATTGAGTGGAAAACACCCTTTCTTTTTGCTCTTCATGCTGTTTCTCAATTTTGTCTTTTTTTCTGCCTTTGAAAAGTAAGCTGTTCAGGTCAGGGACTATCTTTCACTATGTTTATGACTAACTCTTAACACAAAGCACCATACCTCTACTGCGGTTAATGGAGCTATGACAATTCTCATTAACTTACAGACCTTGATCTTGACCTCTCATTGCCAAAATAATGCAAGTATTAATACAAATAAAATGATCCTTCTGAAGATATTTATGGAAAAGTCTACATTAAGACTCATCTTACAGTTCTTTGTCTTGTTTAGTAAGAAAACACCACCCTTCTCAAAAATATTTGTTAGATTTTACACAATGACTAATTTGAAGAGCTCTATAACTCCTCCTAATAACAAATAGCTCTTCAGGATGGATTGCCAGCTCTTTCTTTCAGTCAAATAACAAAAGCCTAATAAAAAAAATCAGGGAAAAGGGGGAGAGAGAACACTTTTGCTGAAGGATTTCCAAAAATATAATCCTGGTAAACTTGTTTTGGGAGAACGAATGAAGCATAGTGGTACGACAAACACATTAAAAAGTTGCCACATAAACAGAGATATTTTTTATTTGTTTGTTTCTCTCCTTCTTGTGTCATCCGTGGCCTGTCCGGAGGCAAAGAGACTGACACTTGTAATATCCTCCCTCTCAAGCCGTCTGTCGGCTGGGAAATAATGAAGGGAATTGAGCTTGTTTCAGCAGAGATCAAGATTTCTAATGGGAAACTGGTGATGGAGATTGTCTGAGTGCTTGTGCCCTGAGCATGGATGAGTTAGTCAATGTCAAAACATAAACCATCGCTCAGGGAATGTGGATAAGCTTGTTTGGCTCCACAGCTGCATGCTGTGTTGGGAAAACTCCATCATGTGCTATGCTTTTTTTTTGCTATTATTTATTTTTAAAGGCATCATTTTCTTTTGTAAATATGCAGTGAGACAAAACTTTCATGTTAGGCATAGAAATCTTTGTCACCATTTTGAGATGTGAGGTCTGGTTTATATAGGAGTCCCACATGGACTTTTTTTCTTTTCTGCATATTCTTTGTGCAATCTGTGGTGCCTTTTGTTAACTCCAGTTGTGGTCAGCTGGAGGTTTACTATTAGCCTCAAGAAAAGATGGATTGGGCTAACGCTAAAAATTTAGAAATTCCATATAAAATAATGACATATTATTTCTCCTTCCCTTGGCTGCTTTGTCTACTGAGACGGAAAGGTGTTTGGAACTGGAATTGCTGCTTCTTATATGTTTGCACACTGTCAGCAAGTAAGACTTTAATCTGACCTGTACTCTCCAAATTCTGGTGTAATATATATAAGTACCTGGTTTGCAATACATCACTGGTCATTATTGAGAACAAGTGATAGACAATCTTCTCTTGCAAATGGCTTAAGTAGTTGATCCTGCCTTGGAGAAAGAACTGCATGGATTATACACCCTCTTAAGACCCTTTGCAATGCTATTTTCTGTGATTATATCTAACACATACTCCACTGGCATTAAGTCATTTGGAATCTAAAGTAGGACTCCTCCTTCAGCATAGGGGAGTGGGGGTAGGTCCACGTGAAAAAATAAAATAACCCTCTGTTTACGGATTGGTATTATTAAAAAAGAAAGAAAAAGGTTCCTGAGTCACACGTTGTTCAGAAGCAGCCTTTTGGATTGGATCCGTTTCCAATTGTACATCTGTTGTTCTTTATTCCATAGAATATGTTTCAGATAGATATAAAAATTACTTGCTGTGCATTTGGGTCGGAAGGCATGTGTCAGAAAGAAAAGCACAGGGGAAGCACACTTGTCTTTTGAAGGGAGTAATAATACCTAAAATCATCTGTAAGTCACTAACGTCACTGTCATCGTTACAGAGATGATTTTGTCTGTGTTCTGTCTCTGGTCTCCTCACATGCTTTCCTTCAGTGTACTGCATGTGTTCTGTAGTTTCCAAGTGGAATTTTGTCTTTTTCCAGCTTTAGACCAAGCTGAAGACACAATATTTGATTTCTGTCAACTACCTGTTGCTTTCCAGTTCTGTGTGGAGACCAATACATTTTCTTTTAAATTATCTAATCAGAGTTATATAGTGATGAACAGGTATCTTCTGAACAGGTAGAAGGAAGAATTAGAAAAATAAATATAAAAACTTACAGGTATGTCTAGATCTGCTTAAGCTCTTGTGTTACCACTTATCTGTAAGTTACTAACTTATAGATAAGTTAGAGGCCACCACTTTTAAGTTATAGGAAAAAAATAGATGTCCTTCTCTATTCCTTGAAAAAAAACAGGAGCTGTGGTGGACCAGCCTTCCAGAGATCATGCTCCCTCCTTAACATCAGACTCCCTAAAGATAATTTTTCTCAAAGCGCCTTCCTCCATTTTTGAGCTTTCATTATCCTACTTAACAACAAAAGGCTTTGTTGCAAGTCTAAGATGCAAAATTGTCTTTTTGACGAGGACAGTCTGTTGTGCCGGTCAGACTATGCTATGACCTTGCATTGTCTTGGGTCATTATTTTAAGCTGTTTGGTATCTGAACTCAGTCTTCTCCTACTGGCTTGTGAGCTCCGATTCTGCATCTGCAGATATAACGTCTCTCTCTTATCTTTGCTCTAGCTCAGAAAACTTGCATAACAGTGCACACTATGAGCTATGGTTATTCATTCAGTACACCTGCATCTTTGTGACCAGGCATTTCTCTGTCCTCCAGAAGAGATAAAGGACATCTTCTGCAAAAAATTAAAGTGTATCTCATGAAATTATCAGATGTTAATCAACCTCTGTATTCTGGATTATTATACCACCTACTATACTGTTGTTTTTTTTTTATCAGCCCCCCTGGTGTGACCTTTTGTGTAAGACTTCCAGCAAGGTACGAGATCTTTATATTTATTTATTTATTTTCTGTGTCCATTTAGCAGCTGCTCTTGCTAAGTACAATTCCTCTCTGTCAGGGGCTTCTCACTACACAGAGGTCTGAAAGTTCAACCACAACCCCTGCAGGATAAGGCTTACATCGTCTTCTGTGCTTTGTGAATTGCTGGAAACTCTCTCATCCTTCATCTAATAATAAATAATTGCAATAATTAGTGTTATTAATAATGCAAGATCTCAGAGGGCATAAGCACTGGTAAAACAGAGCATCCAAAAGATTTCTGTGAGCATAGAGACACCCCCCCAAGGAAATAAAATAATCAGAAGGAAATATCTTGAAACCAATGTAACTTTGGGAGAAATGTGATGTTTCTAATAGGCTTTTGTTGCTCTATGGAACAACAAAAAAAATCACATTAATTATTATAATTGTTGATTATTTGTTAGGCACTAAAACTACAGTCAGGTTAATTAATGATTTTTAATTTTCAAAGCTTTAGGATACCTAGGTGAAAAGAGTTTGCTGGATTTCAGTCAGTCGCAGACTGGAGAGGTCACAGAGCACAAACCCAGCACAGTGAACACTTCTTTCCACAGTGCTATCTATAAACTGTAGGCGAAATAAGACTGAGCAATTAATTTTCTCTATTTTGTTGCCTGCCAGGAATACTTCAGCGTGGAACTCATTCTGTCCAGACTATCACTGTCCAGACTATTTTGAGCATCTGAGTATAATTGGTAAGCTTTGGGCATCTATTCCTTGAATAGATGTATTTCATCCAATAGAAGCAGGTACAAAATTTTACTTTCAAGGTCAAACCAATCATTTTTAGAAAATATCCCACAGGATGTTTCTCTCCTGAGGGAGACAGCAACCCTCTGGATTTTGGTGAGGAGCACAAGTGTGTTGCTCCTCCTGCTGAGCAAGTCACCATCATGGCTCACGAATCAAGGAAAACTCCACAGCAAATGAAAATCCTATCTTTTGGGGTAAATATCCCAATTTCTTCATGTACTTATCGAGTCACCTCCCAACCTCTTCCAAACAGCACAAGGAGAACATTTTCATACACAAACGTGCATTTTCCATTCAGTGATGAATTGTACCCTTAGTTCCTCAGCCTCTTTATGCTTTGATATCATGCTGCATCCATGAATCCTAACCCCATGCTGCTTCTCCCCTCTTCTGACCTCCTGGGAAGAGGTTTTTTACAGTAGAAACTCCTGTTTCAGCTGGCAAAGTGGTAACACTGGCCCTGATTGTCAGCCTTTCTGGGCTGGTGAGGTTTTTATGAAATTAGACATATTTGTCTTGATGTTTAGTAGAGAGCATGAAATTCAAATCTGTGTGTTTGGCATTCCGCAGGCCAGTGCTTTAATATTCAATGACATAACTTCATTGCGGTTTTGACAACACTATATAGGAGTTGTGCTTACCATTGAAAATTAAAGCCACTGAAAGAGTTGACAACAGCAGAATTGTGAATGCTTCCAGGCTCCTGAAGTGATTGTTATTCCAGTTTGTCTAGAAGTGCTTATTGTGTTTGTAATACCGTCAGTTCCACTTAAGGGCTACTTGAAGTCAATGCAATACAGGTAAGTATTACAGAAATCTTTCTTTCTTCCTGAACATTTATATCTCTGTGGCTCATTTGCATTTTCATTTGCCCATATGTTTATTGATTAGATTATTGCTTTAAATCTTATCCAGGGTTAGTGTTTATATCTGTCTATCCTATCTACCAAGATTCTTATCTGGTCATATTTTTCTCCCTCATATTTTAGCACCTCAGAATCACTCACAGGCTTTTATCTTCAGCTCTGAGGGAGGGAAGTGCTGTCTGTGTTCCAGAAATTGGAGATTTGTATGCAAGCCCACGAATTATGAAAACTCTCTATCCTAATTTCCTGTACATGATAGTTACACAGACTGATCTTGCTATGGTTTCTGGAGTGAAAAGGGATTGTGTACTGAGCATCCAAACTGTGGTCTAAAACTAACAGCAGTTGAAAACATTATAAAAATCAACCTTCAAATCATAATAAATTCAAAATAATGCAACTATAGAGCTACAAAATTGATATACATAGAAGTCAGGCAATTAAGAATTTTGCTTTTCCCAGTGACTTTAACATGCACATCACAAAGCAAAATTGCTCAGCTCTACTCTGCTGATCTCATTTCTTCATATTGCATCATGTAAGATCTCTACACTGATATGTAGAGACCAAGCTTAAATTTATCCTTATCCAATTTGAGGCATGTGAAACACCCCACCTTATCTCCATCACACATGCAGTTCAATGCAAAGCTTTCTTGACAGAGCTTGTTTCTCAAGAGTGGCATTAAGATATAACCCATGATCCTTTGAGTCATACAAGCCTAAAACTTTTTAGAAATGAATCTGCAGCTTGATTTTCTTATTTTCATTAAATCTTCTCCCTGCAGGCCTGGAGACCCTCAAGGGCAATGGTGTGATGGCATATAGTAAGACAGTTATCCAGAGCCTTCTATTAGGAAAGGTGGAGCTTTCAGTTGGCTTGGCAGCCCTGATGGCTTGTACACACTGAGGCTCCTGATTTTGAATGCTAAAGTTCTCACTAACTTAATTTAAACTCTTAAAAAATTTAGTGAAAATTTTTACTTCAGTTAATGTAATATGGTACTCTGCCTGACTTTGTTGCCATTATATAAACATTTAAACAGTGAAATAAAAGCAATATATAGTGAATATTCACTCTAATGAAGAAAAAAAGAATTAATTCCTGTAAGATGTGTGAAACACATAGAAATAAATTTATCTGAACCAAGTTCCACTTGCACTATCAGTGCCACAGGAAAGTAGGGACTTTCTTGTCATAAAGTGCAGGCACTACCTCAGAAAATTGCTTTCATTATATATTGAGTTAAAAAAGAATTAGGTTTCCTTTTCCTGATTCTTGTATTACAAAGCTGGAAGATCCATGTTCTGAACATCATTTAAAAATAATTTTTTTTAGGTTAGGAATTTTCTTTCCTTTTCCTCATTTACTCATTGCCAATTTACCTCCAGATACTCTTGCGTCAATGTTATCCTTTAACCTAGTGATTTTTTATTCCTCCCTGGTGCTTATTTCCCTTTCCTTTCACACCCAGGCATTCCAGAAAGCAGCTAGGTCTCTTATTGCCCTCCAAAATGAAGTCATTCTTGGTTATACACTTATGCAAGTTTTGGGGTGGATTTCATGTCACTAGCAGTTTAGCCTGTGCTAAATTTAGTCTGTGTCACTTAAGCAGTGATGATATCAATGGAAGGAACAGGGCAAAAGCGATAGAGGATTCAACCTAGGTTGACACCACTGCCCACAATTGAAACTGCAGATCACCGCCTACATCCCTGTATTGGGTACTAGCAGAACCTAGGTGAGCCATCTTAGAGATGGAATTTAAATGTGAAAAGGTTAAGTGACCTGAATCCAATTCTGAAAATATGCCCTGTTCCACTTGCAGAGCACAGATGATTGTACATGCTTTTCCATGCATTGACTTTATTTTGATGATCCATATGAGCAAAAATAGATAACGCATAATAGAGGAACACAGGACTCATTCTGCTGGGTCAGAACAAGATTTGATGGGTTCAGTGTCCTGTCTCCCATAACGAGAAGCTTGCCTGCCTCAAAGAAAAAAATATAAGCATCAACACAAGACAGAAAAGAAAAAAAAACACAACAATGAACAAAGAAAAATAAACCTAAATCCAAATAAAAAAGGCTATTGCAGGTTACTGAATAGCCCCCTCCCAAGAAAATATTCTTTCTTAAACCCTCAAAGATGGTAGTTGGCAAATACTTATTATAAGTCCTGGTATTCCTCTTATCTGAGTATGTGTCTCATCTTTTGAGTTATGACATCCTCTAGGAGAAACAGGCTATCCAGCCCTGTGGACTTAATATTTCCATTTTTGTTATTTCTAGTCCTTTTGTTCCTTTCCTGAAGAAGCTGGTCTCTTGCTCCTTGCTGCGGATGATCTCCATGCCAACTTTTTGCTTTCCCAAACATTGAATTATTTGTGCAGAAGCAAAGCATCTGAAATGGTCTTCAGGCATGAAAAGTACTTGCAATTCCCCAGCCACAGAAAACTCAAACCTAGAGATTTTAAAGCATTGGGGGGGGGGGGGGGGGGGGGGGGGGGGGGAAGAAAACAAAAGAAAACAAAACCATTGAGCTCAGAGAGCAAGATACATTTCAGCCTAGAGAAATCTTCCCCATCCCCAAAAGTTTTTTAGACTGCCAAAGGTGCTAAGGCCACCCTGTAAGAGTCTTATTCAGAGTTTACCCAGACAATACTCTCATGAAAGGCACTGGAGCTCTCTGCAGCAAATGATCAAGTTCACAGCAGCTGAACTCTAGGTTTACTGCTCATGAACGTTCCTCTGCAGACTTCAAAAACCTGGAAGCCTCAGATATCTTGTGTTTTCAATCAACTTCTTTCCAAAAACATTTTAACAGAAAGTGGACACTGTTTCCCCTTGTTGATGTAAGAGTTGCTCACATGGCTTTCACTTTCTCTGTCAATCTCTTCCCAGTGGTTCTATTGAATTATTTTAAATCACCCTGATAAAAGCCTATGAAATCTCGCTCCACAGTTTTTTTCCTGTTCAGAGACCTAATGTGGTTCTAGTGCAGAAAAAGGAAGCAGACTCACATCTGGAGTGCTGGGTCCAGTTCTGGGCTTCCCAATGCAGAGACATGGACATAATGGAGCAAGTCCAGCAAAGGGCCACAAAGATGATGATGGCTCTGGAGCATTTGGCATACAAAGAGAAGCTAAGAGACCTGGGACTGCTCAGCCTGGAGAAGGGAAGGCTCAGGGGGATCTTTTATCGTTGTTTGTAAATAGCTTAGGAGGGGTAGCAAAGAAGGCCCAGTGACAGGACAAGAGGCAGTGGACACAAATGGCAACACAGGAAATTCTATTTAAACACAAGAAGAAACTTTTTAACTGTGAGGGTTGTCAAAGACTGCGACAAGTTACCCAGAGAGGTTGTAGACTATCCATCATTGAAGGTGCTTGAATCCCAAACGGACAGGGACCTGAGCAACCTGCTCAAAGTGACCCTGCTCTGAGCTGAGGATTGGACTAGGCGAACTCCAGAGGTGCCTTCCAATCTCACCGATTCTGTGACTTTATGATTATTCCCTGCTTTGAATCCCTAACACACATGCAGAGAGGAAATAGGTTTCAGCCTGCATTTCTTTCTTGGCATCATGCTATTATTCGTCCAGAATGGTTGATCCTGTCCTTGGCCATTCATCCCAGTTGCCATACTGTTCAGAAATATGGTAGCCCCCAGCTGTCAAATCCCAACTAGTCAACTTTTTCCTATGTGACTTTGCTGACAGTTTTTCTTTCTCAAAATCAGTGTCAACACACTTTTCCTGTTGGTTTTGTTGTTTTGTTTTTAATTATTCTTTCAATCAGTTTTAGATCCCACTAATGCTATCAGAATTTTAGTCTTGGTACTTGTGCAGGGCTTGATCCTGTCTGTTGCCTTTAATCCTGTGAGTCATTCTCTCAGCATTAATGATTCCTTCTCATTAGTTCACACAAGGTATGAAGGATTCAACTCAATTTGAAACTCAGAAAGAAATCCTGAATTGTTCAGAAAAGAGTCCTATGAATTAGCAGAATGTATTTCACGAGTAAAGGCTGAGTAAATGCTTAGTGAATATATGAGAAGTCTTCCAGGAATATCTGAGCAGTCTTACTGGTTTCAGACTGTTCTCACAGGAGCTACTTGTCATGAATTCTAGTCAGCAAGATTGCATTTGTATTTCATGTTGGTACATGCATGGTGCTTATGGAAGAAAAAGATCCCTCTTCTGACACCAATCTCCAAGGCTTTGGTTTCCTGTCCAAACACTGACATGTTGACAGATATAAAGCTCCCCATTTCTCAGGCAATATTGTTCTGATCATGATGGTTTTGACGAAATTCCAGCTTTATCCCCAATCCGTTTTATTTTTTATCATGGCGATCGCTTCCTAGTTTCCCTCAGATTACTTAGTAGCTCAGCATCAATAGACAGTGGTACTAAAGGGAATACACTTTAGTGCTTGTACAAAGACCATCCATCATGGGGAGATGGATTTGGGTATTTTTATAGGATTCTCCTCCATGGTTGACTGAGTGCTGTTCTGCTGCTGTCTAACATGGGGGGATTATAGGTGTCTCACTTTTGTACCTGCTGCTTTCATATTGCAAAGCAGGGGGTTATTAATAGCGATTGTTTTCAGCTGGAGCTTTTAAAGCTTGTAATACCAAGACATAGGCTTGAAAGTTATTAAATGAACTGCCAGTTCTGCAGCAGACATGACAATGTCTAGCTCTGGGCACTTTTTTTTTTTTTGCCTCAGTTTCTTCTTTTTCCCTGGGTAAGCAGACTTTATGTTGAAAGCTTTTTCACCATAGTACTCTCCTTTAGCAGACTGCTTTCTAGACATATGATTCCAAATAATGCTCACCTTTCTTTAATTCCTTTTTTAACCTTTCCCCATCATTTATTCTCTGACAATTTATACCCTTGGCATCAGGCTCTTCATCATCTTTCAGCTCACTCAGCCTTTCTTGTAGATAAGAGCTTTCTATGAGGGTCTTCACCCTGAACCTCTTGCCTTGGGTTTTTTCTGGAGGTGTTACTATATCCTAGAACTTCTTGTTCCTTCTTTTCCTTTTTCCTCACATAAAGAACTCAGTCCCAGGTTTCACTGATGAACATGCGAACAGAAATCTTCACTTTATTTGTGCTACGATGGGCTCAGAACTGTTTAGAAATGAGGTCTAGGGATGATAAAAGATAGTGCTAAGAAAATACCAGTTCACCCATAGTTAAATTTAGGAATGCAAGAGAGAGAAAAGCACTGCAAATCTGCAGTGCCCCTGCACACAATGCTGTGTGCAGTTCTACTTTTCCTCATCTCTTAAAGCAAGTAAGAGAACTGGAGAAGGTACAGAAAAAAAAGCAAAAAGAAAGATCACAGGTATAAAATAGCATCCATACATGAAACTCCGAAGCCTAAAAAAAGAGATGACTGAGAGACCATATGATAAGAGTATGAAATCATTGTTCACTGGATCTTTCAAAATATGAACTAAGGCATGAAATGAAACTGGCAGATGGGAATTTAGAAATGAACAAAAGGAAGTACTTCTTGGAACTCCTTGCCACAGAATGTTGTGTATGCTAAAATTCCTATGGGTTTAAAAAAGAGATGGAATGAGATAAAATCCATTGAGAGTTATTATGCCAGAAGATACTGTCTTTGGACCAGGAACAGCCTGAAACAAGAAATCCTTAGGGAATATTCTGGAGAAATAGCAAATAGCACTACATGCTTACCCTCTTCTCATGCAACATTTCTCACCTTCTAGCTCTTCAGAAAAAAATGTTGAAAACTGATTTCCATCAGAAAAGTTATTTCAATAGAAATACTCTTGTGTGTTTCTGTGTATGCGGGCACATCTGGATTAAATACTACTGAAAATTTTTGCTTGAAGTACATTAGGACAAACTTTGAGCACAACATGTAATGTTTGAACATCTTAATGGAATATTTAAATTTAACATTTCAAAATACAGTTGAACAAATAAAATGGCTATATTTCATATGAAATACATGAATGAGTGCATAAACAGAATGATATTTTTTTTTTAAACAAAATGTTTTGACAGACTTGAATAAAGTATGTTTATGGATATTTGTAGTGGGGCATTCCTAAATGTTTTTTTCAGGTCTTGTATTGCTATTATATGGCACCGTTTCTCCACCATGACATTTTGTATAGTAAAGACTTTGCACTTGTTTCTGCATCAGAAAATATTATTACCATATAATCTTAGCAGGCAGAGATCATAAGGACCTCACATGATTAAAATATTCCATTTCTCTCCCGGGGTAGGATTATTATCCACACTTACATTGTCTAGTGATTTTCTTCTATCTCTAGTTTTAAAAATCCAAGCAAATGGGTTTACTGAAAAAAAAAAAAAAAAAAACCAACACAAAACCCCCAAAATGAAATAAGCCATACAACTGCTCAAACTATTTTTATATAACTTTTTGCTGCTTGAAAATGCCATTTAAGCAAAACCAAAATGTTTCTGGAATGTGCTAATTTTGATAAAATTCTCCATAGAAATTTTTCTAAACAGTTCCAGGTGGTAGTGATAGCTGTGTTTACTGAGCTTCTGACATTTTCCTCTGCAAATACTCTCTTTTGCATGAAATTCCAGACTACATTTCATTCTAAATTAAAACTAAAAAAAAAAAAAAAAAAGTGTTTTAAGACTTGGAATCTTTCTGAAAATTCCATTTTCTGGCCAGCTCTATATATCACTTAAAGAATAAAGGATGTTTATTAAAGCTTTCCTTTTCCTTGATTATAAAGCATGGTGGGAAGATGAACTGGTCAACTGGTACAAATATGGGCAACACCTCCACTTGATACCCATGAAAATTCCTTTCCAGAAGGTTTCATCTTCTTATCATTACCAATGCTGTGTAGAAGCCAATTCCTTTCTTATTTCTATTTATGTGTTTGTTCTTATTCTTTTTAAGCAAATCCATTCCACCTTTGCCACTCAAGCAATTTGCCGTGCTGTGCAACAAGTTCACCGGGATTGTGGAGCTGTGCTGAGCCAGACCAGAGACCCAGGTTACAGGACATTGCTCAGTGAGGTTTCAAGACAACAACACTCCAGTATCTCACTGACCTCTGAGCCTTGAATAGAAATATTCCGGTACTGTGAGAGACTGAAGGAGTTAATGTCTCAAACATTGTGGTGGGGCATGTTCTGCTTAACGATGAGCTCTGCATAGCAACAAACTCTGCCTAGCAAGGAACCCCAGGTGAAAAGAAGCCGAAGGGGATCAGCACCCATCAGCAACAGGACTGGAGGGTGCACAGCTCCCTGTTCTGCTATGCTGAGTAGGGCAGCTCACAGTGCATGACAAAAGATCACGTCTGCAGGGAAGGGAAAGTTATTCCCCAAATGACCCCCATTTCCCAAAGGCTCACAAACCACTCATGATACCTAATTGGCCTAATGAGTTTGAGTGCCCACCCAAAGGAGGGAGCAGGGATGATAAAAGGACACAAACTGAAGCCCCAGGTGTGTGTACCCACTGGAACCAGACCCCTCGGCTGACTGGACCAGCGCTGGACCCAGGACCGGTGAAATCGTTCTCTCTTCCTTTTTCTCTCTCTGTCTTGTCTTCTCTTTATTTTTCCATAATCCCTACACCTCATCCCTTTAAGACATAAAACCGTTGACTAAGTCTGGGACTAAGAGTGGAGCCTAGAAAGGAGCGGGTCTGCTCTGACCCTCCTGACCCAACGAGAGGGATCTCCTTATTCCCTGAATTGATGTATATGGTTACCATAGGTTACAATGTTTACAGAGGTAGTCTCATGCTAATTCCTGTTGTGAGAGACCCTGCCACCTGCTGTTATGCCTCCCAAGTTCAGTTGGCTTCTGTCATAAATAAAATGTTTAACTGATTGTTTGGTGTTGTTTCACCTTAATTTAGCCTGAGGGAATTCCTAATTGAACACGACTCCCTGGTCTGTCCAGCCCGGGTCATGACAGGTACTCAGGCAAGATCAAGAAAAAACAACAGGGTGGCACAAATTATATGGGTACAGACTATAGGTTGTGCTAGGAGAGAGGATACAGTCATAGACTCAGATCCCAGAGATCCTGGCCCAATGCCTATAACATGAGGTGGTTCTTCCATGGAAATTAAACCTCTCTCAGAAAACAAAGAAAGAAAGAAGGAAAAAAAAAAAGAAACGAGGGTGTTGAGAGGGGAAGTTAAAGCTTAAACAAAGGTGTACCTGCAGCTACAGAATCACAGGACACAAACCTAGCTGCACCCAAGGGAGGATAAGCAATGCAGTCTGGTGCTGACACTGTCTAATCTCTTCTTAAAAAGTTCCAGAGCAACAAAGTTTCACAACATTACGTCTCCATCACAATAAATAATGACCTGACATTCACTGAATGATTGTATCCCCGTTCCCTTTCCCTTCCGATCCTTCATGTGAGATAGGGAAATGCTGTTAGCCTTGCTTTAGAGGGGGCACTGAAAAAATAAATGTCTTGGCCAACATCACACAGGAAGGTAGAGCAGAAAGCTGAAGCCATTTCACCTGAGTCCTACCCTCTGACGCTCCTGCCCCTTCACAGCTCTCTGCCTCTGAAACAAGACTATTATTATTACATTTTCTTCTTCCCTGCTGTTATCAGTCGCTGCCACAAAAGGAAGCATTCATTTGGGCATCCTCACCACATTCCAGTCCGAGTGCCCAACGCCACAGCCCAGAGGGACCCAGCAGAGCAGGAGTTCAGTCCTGGGATCGGCTGGGAGACACCAGCCGCATACAGCGGCATCGGGTCTCGGGCAACAGCTTCAGAATTAACTCGAATTCCTTTCCAATCTTCAGCTGAGGAATTCAGTGAAAGATGAAGTATCAGGATAGGGGGAGGGGAAAGGTGAGGCATTTTGTCATTAACAATATAGCTTCACTTATCACTTACAACTGGAAGTGCAGATAGCAGTTATTAAAAGATGTACCATTAGTACAAAAGCTCATTACCACGCTGTAATCCTTGTAAGTATTTGTGACTGATACCAATGGGGTTGGCAGTGTGTAGAGGTTTTTCTTTTTCTCCCCCCCCCCCCCCCCCCCCCCTCCCCCTTTTAATTTTTTGTTAAATATGTCTGGGATTGAAAAATGAACCAGAGATTCAGGGATTGAAATATGCTTAAAGAAAATCCTGGTTTCAGCCTAATTAAAAAGAATGTTTATGTGTCTATAAAGGGTCTGAAGAGTAATGTGTGAATATTTTTCCCCATCCTCCAAAAAATGGGACTGAATTCCCCTTTCTAATAAGAGGTAACATCACCTAGAATGGTGCTTCTCAGATTTTTTTGTTTCTATATCTGAGTTAATTTCTCCAACCATTTTTGTCTTTCCCTTGGGTCCAGAGTCTTTTCTCTTCCTGCCTGTTTATATGATACTTCCCCTTCACCCATAGCCCCATATTCTTTCTTTTCACCTGAAACAGAGATTTTTGGTTTAAAGAACAATTCCCAATATAAAATGGGGCACTTTTCCAGACATTTGACAAGCTTGCCCTGGAAACTGCTTTTTTACCATGTTGACCATTGAACTATTCCTCATCTGACCTATGGTTTGTTTCCAGCCACACCACTGATCTCCATTTTAACTGTTGGCGAAGTATTTCATTTTTCTGTGTGTTTCAGTGCCTCAGGAAAGCCAGGATAAGAACATTTCCTTGTTTTATGAAGTTCTTTAAGAAATATACAAGAAAAAAGAGCTATAAAAAGCTAAGTAGTACTACTGGTAGTAATAATAACAATCATAATGGAGCCAAAATGAGCCTGTGTTCCAAACTTGGATGCTTTTTTTTTTCCCTTTAAAATATCATTACAGAAATGGAAGGAGAAATAATGACAGAAAGGAAGATGGAAAAACAGCACGGAATTGTATATTTCCTTCTCTTAACCCAGAAAAGTAGATCACCATGAGACTGGCTGCCCAAAGTAACATTTTGTTCAGTCCAAGAGAGTATAGGTGGCAGTTAGTCTCAGTATTCAGACACCTAGATTTAGGTGTTACAAAATGAACAGAAACATCTTATATGTAAGTTTTATCTGCACATAAGTCACTTAGAAAACAGAGATTTCTTGGTTTCAAGGGTTCCTCTGCACTTCAATTTAAGATCAATGGGTCAATTGAGTAAAATCATCTTGATTCAGGATTAAAAAAAAAAAAAAAAAAAGCTGTTCTTTTTTCCATTCTGAAGCCACAAATAGGACCAAGAAGAGAGATACTGTATGACTGATAACCAACTACTTGCTGCCGGTTGTTTCTCTTGTCTTCAGGAAAAGAAAAAAAAAAAAAAAAAGCATTTTCTTGGTTATATACAAGTGAACTCCAAGGGAATATTTAATTCATGTCACCTTAATGGGTAGAAACACTCTTTACGAGCTTGAATTTCAAACAAACAGTCAAGAGCACAAGGCTGCCAACACCTGACTGAAAGGCTGAAAGGCCACCACGGGTGAATTTTGGATGCAGATATAAATCTCATTAAATGTATTGATGTATTAAAGCTAATGTTTTGGCCAAAAAATATCCTTCAGGCTCAGCAAAAAGAGGAAACAAGCTGTTCTTTGCAGTATAACAGCTGGATTGTGTCAAAGCCCTGAAACTAGATTACTTGACAGGTTAGGAATATGTAAAATGGAGGCTTCCCTGTAAGTAAAAAGAGTACCAAGAGTGGCAATCTGTAGTGCTCTTAAAACAGAAAGGAATAAGCCAAGAGGCTGTGAAAGTGAGTCCAAGAAAAGGCAGAGAGACAGTGCTTCTTGCACAGAGGGCTTCCCAGAGTGCTGGACATACAGTATTGACTAAGGCAACTGACTTTTATTTTTAGCCCTATACTGCTTTAGGAAAAGCCTGTGGGTATTGCATGTAAATAGTCTGCTCCAAGAGTTTACCTGGCTGTGATCGCTGAGGTCTCAGCTCGGTCCTGAAAAACACTGCAAGGCCCCAAAGGCTGTCTAATCCCAGAGGAAGGGTGTGAGAGGTGAGACTCATGCTCTGCTCTGATGTGGCCCTGACTGGCAGTAATGAGAGGTTCACCATGGAGATGGACCCACCATGGGGAAAAGACTCCAGGGCTCCAATGACATCAGCAGTGGTCACTGCTGAAGGAAAATAAATGGCTTCAAAGACACAGCATTGGGCAGGTATTCAAATAGTCCTTGACAGAGAGCAAAGCCCAGGGGCAAGCCACTGGATGCTCCTCATCACCCAGCCTGCTAGGTGTGCTCACAGATCCCCAAGAGCTGTCACGTAGCATCCTACCTTCCCTACACAGATGGCTCAGCAGCTCTTTCTGCCTTATCATCAGATCCTGCAGCTCACACTTCTAATAATTCTTATGAGAGTCCTTCTCTTTCCCTCCCTTCAGTCTTTCCCTTCCTCCCCTCATTCCTCTGAATGATTCATGTTGAAGTTAGAAGGATTAAACAATATGTTATCTCAAATGCTGGTAATAGCTTCAGGTTAAAACCATGCAGTCTGCAAGAGGCACCTTGTTGCTTAAGTTATGCAGAGACCAGAGGCTGCAGAGCAATAGAATCTTTTTGCAGACTTTTATCATGCCCACTCTTATAATGTATTATAAATCATTACCTTCCCACTCAGCATCCTGGAGCCACCAATATTCAACAGCATGCTTTTCTTTTCCTAAAAATAAATTAATATATGTTTAAAAAAAAAAAAAAAAAAAAAAAAAAAAAAAAAAAGCTGAGTGAATTTACTGCTCAGAAAAGTGAGCGTCTGAGAAATGGTGTGAATGGATGTTGTGTGAACTCACACACAGAGCTCTGCAGCCACCTCACAGCCCTGCTGCCTGCTAGAGCCCAACTTCCTTCCTATTATTTCTTGCTATTGGAGTCTACGTCATTCACCCCAGTACTGCTTTATTCTTTATTATTCTGTTCTTTTTCATCCTTTCCCCGCAGCCCTGTCAAAGCACTTGAACTCAAAGCCTAATTCGAAGCCCACTGAAGTTAATAGCAGTTTTTTCATTGACTTCAGTGGACTTTTGATGAGGTCTTTGGGGCTGATTGCCCCAACTCTTTTGCCAGCACCCCCTATAACCTGTTTGCTCCTTATCTCCTAGGAACTACAACAGCTTTTAGAGTGGTAACAAAGTCTGTTCCCCATTGCTGTTTCCAGTTCTCACTTTTTTTTAGTGTTTCATGAATCTATAAGACATGGAATCTTGGCAACATCTATTTATGTTTTTATTATTAACTTAAATACTTAATGATTGTGCAAAAAGCAAAAACTCTATAGATTTCTCTTTTCAAACAAGAAGAAAATAGTTTGTTGGGGTTTTTTTAATTCAATCTCATAATAATTTGAAGAGTACTGTTTGGCATTCCAATATCAATGTTTACTTGTGTTTTTTTGTCTTATAGATCCAATTAGTTTTGAGATTTTTGTGTGGTTCAGATATGTTAGGTCAACTTTTTGTCTTCCCCCCGCCCCTCTTCTGTCAGAACTGAAAAGAGAAATAATGGTTACACACAAGGAAAATAATTCTTAGATCTTACATTACTATAATTTCAAAACGCTTGGGAATCTCATGAGGTAGTGCTGTTATTAAACTGCCAAAATTCAGTCCAGGTAAAGGAAGTTCAGCAAGTTTGGATATAGACTGCTTAATAAATCCAAGCTGTGAAACATTTTAAGCACGCACACACGCACACACAAAATTTTCCATATTTGAAATACTGACTAGCACTTGGTGGTACACAGTCTTAGTCCATGACCAGTTTTTCTACCTGCTATGGTCAGAGATGTAACACATTGATAGTGGACACATTGAATGTGCTGTGCTAAGCATTAGTGAAAGAGTGAGGAATTGGAGGTTTTCTGTCTCAGACAGATTCACTGGTGTGTGGGCTATCACAAAAGTCTTTAGACTGCGGGGGGGGGGGGGGGGGGGGGGTTAGAAGAGCCTATGAGCTAGTCCTGTTTATTCCAGACAAATTCAGCATACAAGGACTGTTTAATGAGCCACACACAGTGGAAGGAGCAGCACTTCTTAACCATTCCTCAGTGAAAATCAATTGTTTCCAATATCTGAGACAGGTGTCTATAGGAGGCATAAACCTAGCTCTATCTGTCTTAAACTGCTTCAGGATTCCTTTACACAAGGCAACTTTCCAGTCACCTTGCTATGTCCCAAGATCCAGTGACATTACTGGGTTTTCTTATTTCTCTGTTACAACACAGAAGAGGAGAAAGACATGAGGAGGCAAGCAGCTGAAACCAAAAAAGAGAATTAAGGTCCACTCCAGAGACTGAGAAATTGTGGCATAACTTGAGGCTCATCATAGTTTTTCTTTTTAATTTTGGGTAATGCCCTTGGGCCTAACTCATCCTGTTTAGTTTTAAATATTTGTCTTCTTTAGTTGATGTACTACCTGTAACTACTATTTCCCCCGAAACCTAACAGAGAGAGACAAACCTCTGGAACATGGTCCAGATCTGGGCTGGACTCTCAAGTCCCACCATTATCTCTAAAGAAAACGAAGGACAATCCCACTCCTCATGTGGGCACATTCTCAGATGAAGTGGATGGCTCCCACCCGCTGCCCCGCAGTGCTTCCATTCCCCTTCTGTGAAAGGGACTGCCGGGCTCCTGCCTGTGCTCAGGCTCCCTGACAGCACTGGGGGTAGGAGGATTATAACACCATTCTGCGGTCCCCCTGTGGTTCTGCCTTGCCCCAGTGTTTTCTACAGTGTTTTCTTATTTTTTTTTAAAGTGCTGTTGCATACAACGCTGAGAAAGGATTATTCCTTGTTATGAATTCATACAGCGCCCTAAGGGTCCCTTGATTTGTACTGTAGAGCGTCTCATGAATAGATCTCAGCTGGGACCTGAGAGCTATGAAGCGAGGCTGAGCAGTTCACTCTCTTCTAGATGAACTGTGAACAGGGGACTCCAGTGTTATACAGAGAGAAAGGCTCACTGCTGAGGGGAAGACTTGCAGGAGTCTCTTCTTAAGAGACCAGCCGAGAAAGTGTTCAAAAAATAATGTGCGTTTCTAACCTTTTCCTTGAGCAAATAACCCCCCCCCCCAAAAAAGACATAATTCTCTGCAAACTAGCCTGTAAAGTTAAGGAAATAGAGACCTACCACAGAGAGCTCAAATGGTGGTCAGCCGTTCCCATTCCATACGTACATGCTCACCAGCATATAACCAAGGACTATGGCTGAGAGGGTGCCCTCAGAGATCAGAGAGAGCTTGTGGCTGGGAAGATGATACAACAGTTGATGGCAGAGGCTTGTATTTGCTTCCTTCCTGTGTGACAAACCAAAAAAGAATAAACCCACTCTGCTGAGCCACAGCCTAACACTGACTGCAAGATAGCAAGCCCTGAAAAGTAAAGCTTATCTATTTGGACTCTTTCACACAAAGTTTAAGTTACACAGCTTCTGAATACAAACTAATGGAAGTTTATTCTCTGAAGACATGCCCTAAGTACTATATACAAAAGCAGTCTTGCAGTGGGAGTCAGGCAAGTGAGTTCTTCTTCCTGAGTCTCCTCTGTGTGTAACATTATGTCCTTATTTACTCTCTGTCTCCACTGTCTAACGGGTCTCTAAACCCTTGAGGACATGGGCTGTCTGCCTTGCAGCTGAGCTTGGTTGTCTTCTTTGGATATTGATTTTCCTGTAGGCATTCCTTGCTAACATCTCACAGACAAATGAAGATGCAGAAGGCCAAAATAGGTATATAATTCCCTGAAAAATTACTGTTTGGTGAGACTAAAGTCATGCTCTCTTCCACAGCTGTTAGGTAGCATAGGAAAGGTGGTGGCACCTCTCAGCAAAGTGTTCCCGGTTATGGATTTTGTTACTTTGAAAAGCTGAGACTTAGATTCACATATTGTAATCGCCACCCCTGAGTGCAAAAAGCTTTGCTAATAAAAGGACCAGGTTAAACAGGACAGATAACAAGACAAACAGATAGTGGAATTTAGGGGGTTTTAAAATTTGTTTGTTTGGGGTTTTTTGGCTGTTTGTTTATGTCATTTTTAATTATAGTAGAGGTTTCTGCCAGCACTTGGAGGGAGAGCATATTTCATCATACTGGTAGTCAGCATAGCTGGCATAGACCAAGTTCCCTCCTTCTCCAGGGAGAAAGGAATTCACAAAGCAGTTAGGAGAAAAAGCAAGAAACTGAATTAAAGTCTCTGATATTTCAGATGCAACCAGCCTGGGCAAATACCAATCTACCAATCCCACTACATGGAAAGGTAAAGGGGAAGTATGTCGCATCCTCCCCTCTAAAAGATGGCAGAAGGGTAACCCAGGGTTTCTGTTTCTGAAAGGGCTTTTGATGAATACCAGGAAACTTAAAAAGGGGAAAAAAAGATGTTCTTGGTGATACATTAGAATGAGAGTGTCAGGCCCATGTGTTGAATATATTCTGGCACAACTATTATCCTCACTAATGATGTTTCCATGAAAACATAAAGATCAAGGAAAGGAAAAGGAATAACAACAACATCTTTCATTGTGTTGCTGTGTGTCTGATAAAGTCATTAGGGAAAACAAGAAAATGGCTTTTTGATGCTGATGCTGCATAAACATGTTTTCTGAAGGAAAATGTTTTCACATTATCCTAAGAGGTGAAAAAGAGGAGAGATTAAAGTCCCAGGCCTCCTACACTGAGGGGTGATTTCCCTTAGCCCCATTGACAGAGGGGCGAATGGTTTGGATAAATGACAATAGAGGTGGGTAAAAGGGTAAAATAATCCTCTCTGTCTGGAGGATGTACAGAACAGGGCAGGGAATGACTTCGAAGGCCAGGGAAAAGCAGAGTTTATGAAAGTTGCTACAGAGAACCCAGACAGCTGAGCATTTCACCTGGAGTGATTATTTGAACAAGAAAGATTGTCTTATCATCATGAGACTGGTACATCAGAGAGTTTGCTTCAGTTCCTGAGACTCACACAAAGATACCTATAGTCCTCTGCTGGGAAAGGCTGGGTTCTAGCCCAGACTTTCCATTTTACATACAGACTCCATGCAGTCATGGACTGAGGCCAAGGTTTGCAGTTCCCATGCTAGGGAGCATCCAAGAATGTTTTGCTCTCTCAAACCAAGCTCTCAGAAGACACACTGGCTGAACAGAAAAGATGCAGTTGGAACCAAATGCCCTGCAACCCATCCCTTCCGTGCATGTCCTGAGTTCAGACCTTTTTAGTCAGTTTATATTCTTTGAGCTCAAGCTACAGATACAAACCAGTTGTAGGAAGACCAACTGTCCCAGTGATCAGTGTGATACAGGACACTACTGAGACAGCAGTTCTACGTGAGACCAATTTTAAGGTTATGTAGACTCCTTCCAGCTTTATATATCTGATCTTTTGTTATTCTGTGACAGAGACCAGTATCGTGGCCTTCGGAATGTGGAATAAATTTGCTGAATAGTTACCTTGTACGTTTTTTATGTGCAGAGACTACTGTTTGATGCATGTACTACAAAAAGGGTATCTTGGCACATCTCCAAGCAATGCAGTCATCCCCTTTTTTAACTCCATAGCTTGCATGTTTAATACATTTTGGACGTAAGAGTTGACTCCTATAACACTGAAGCTGTGTCTCTTACATACATAAATGAGATCATACCACATCGTGAAACAGACGTGCCACTTCTCATTCTATGTCTGCTTTGCTTAGAGCTGCCTTGGAGAACCTTTGGACCTCACTAGGAATGATGGGACTTCACACTAAGAAAGCTGATAGATTTGAAAGGTTTGCTATTTATGGAAATTTATTACCAAACCTAGATTTTGAATAGCAATTAAAATGCACACACCCCCTCCAAAACAAAACAAAGAAATGGATGAAAATTGACCTTCATGTTTCAACAAGTTGGCCTAATTCTGCTACACTGAGTAATCCCAAGGGCAAGGAAAAAAACCCAGCTATCAAAGCATTGGTTGGCCAATTAAACTCAACCAGACATTTTTTGTTTGGCTGGAAGAATGAGGTGTGGATGGGGTGAGGTTGAAGGAACTCTTTTAGGAGATCCTAAAAGAGTTGATCTCATTAACTTTTCCATGGGGGACAGAAGTTTTCTGTGTTATGTTATCTGATGCCTACAGTCCATGCCAGAAGTAACCTCTTTGCCACCTGCAGCTAGTAGGCTCTTTAGATCTTTGAAGGCACAAATTAGCTCTGTCACATTATAGGGGGCTCTAGGAACAAATTTTCTTTAAAGGTATTTTACCTTTCACTTTCTTTTTTACTCTCCCCCACCCCCTCCCCCCCAAATCAAGCCTTACTTTCCTTTCTTTTCTTCCTTTTTTTTCTTCATCTTTAACCCCTTTCTTTTGCCTCTTCTTTCTTTTTTTTTTTTTTTTCTTCAACCTCATTTCGAAGGTCTGGCAGCTGAGATCTGTAATGGGTTTTCCTGCTGGACAGCTTTATAATTGGGACTGCAGAGTTCTGAAAGCATGCCAGATATGTCGTCATCAAACAGTAAAGCCCTCATTAGAGCCCAAGTTGTAAGTGCATGTGTATGTTTTCAGAGGAACTTTCCCATTAATGGCTAGTAGGTGTCCAGGAGCAAAGATCATTGTCTCTTTTGTAGCTGGCCTTTAAATAAAGGTTTTTACCTCGTGAAGCGAAATATTTTCCTTTGTCCCACTGTGTTTTCCATTGTAATAGGGACTTGTCTATATCATTTGGCTTCTGAAGTGGTGCTTGATATGACAAGAAAACACTTTCTAAATCCTAATTGTCCTTGGGTTGCATTATTTATGCAGGAGAAGCAAAAGTGGGATGTTCCACTATTTTTTTTTCCTCATGAGTGTTTCTTTGATTCTCAACATGATAGAGCCACCTCTCCCTTCACACTGCACATGGTTGAGCTTTTACCTTTATCCACAAAAGATTAATTTTCTTTTATTTTATTTTTAAATAAGAGAGGGAGGGGTGCCTAATGGTGTTTAATGTGGCAATACCTCAACCTGGACCCTGCAAAAGTTTCATTTTTGCAAATCATTTAAAATCTCTATATCTTAGCATGAGAATCGGAAAATAAGAACAGCTATATTAGACCACCCTTTGGAGCTGTTTTGAGAATAAAAGTTTGTATGTAAGTTAAAGAACCTTGAATTAAAAAAATATTCTTTAGGTACAAAGAAATTAAATCTTTCCATGGAAGAACCATAGTAGACAACTCTCTAGAGAGAACACAAGTGAACTGATTAGCTATTTTATGGTGCGGTTGCTTTTTTTTTTTTTTTTTTTTTTTAATATAATACAAAGATTTTTAAATAAAGCCAGCAGGATGTCCTCTACCAACCTTTTTTTCTTTCTTTCAGAAAATGCTTGTCAAAACTGCATGCTTGTGTGAAAATCTATCAATTTTAATAAAATTTCATTATGAAGACATCTGAGAAGATTGTTCTGATGAGCTTGTAATGGAACAGAATGTTCAGATATTTCCATTTCAGTACAACCTTTTTTGTATCATTTTAAAGCTGCTTATAGTGTATAAAATCAAACAAGAGCCTTGCAATGAATCATTTCACTTTCTTTGAAAAAGCAAGTTTCAAATAAAAATCATTATTGTTTTATTTCAGACTCTCATTCCCGAGTAAATTTCACATTTGTTCTATTATTATTATCCAGTTAAAAAAAGTGAAAACTATGGAAATAATGTAATTTCCTGTGAAACAGAAAATACATTCGCAGCCAGGCTCTACTTTTAGAAGTAGATTGGTCAAAATGTAAGTGGACAGTTTTGTAGATATATGAAGTGGGGTTCATGTCATCTACTGTTAGACATGAATAGTTCTAAGAAAGTAGCTAGACTATCTCTGTGATCCGTGGAGAAAAATAGGTGCCACCAGAGGATTCATCTCAGAAGTCTTAGAATAGAATGAAGTTCTGGTGAAAGGAAGCTCACCATCCTGCTACCAGGTATATATTCTGTTTCTTCAGCACAGAAATGCATAGAAAGGATAGAAGTGAGGAAGATTTTGTTTTAATAAGAATATAGGACAGGAAAGGTTCTGGGTATTTTATTTTGGTTGTTTTCTTGTTATAATCCTTCTCAAACCCCAACAAGCTTTACATTATTTGTATTCCTGTGTATCCAGTGCTGCTGTTCTGGACCAGACCCCTCACTCTGCTTGGTGCTGTATAACAGAAATCAGACTGCTGTTACCCTGTCACTAAAAGTGTACAATGCCAGATGACAACTGCATGAATTGCCAGGTAGTAGTGTCAGTTTCAGAAACCTCAGCTAGATTTAGTTTTACCATTTAGTACATATTAAATACAAATGAAAATGTCACTCCTACCCTCATCCAACAAAGCAGGCAGAACAAGAAAGAGTCTCAGTGTACAAGAGGACATGTGTCATTCACTCCTCCCACATGATCCTGATTCTGACCTCAGTTGTAATAATACAAAACTACTCTGTAATGATTTTGGATTCACACAATAGCAAATAGGACCAGAAACTAGTCTATATTGGTTAATAAAATCATATGTATAATTCACAGCACTGAAAGGTACAGTCCATTGCTTTTGTTGTCATTGTCCTTTATCTCTTTTCTTCTCTTTTCTGTCCTTTCTCTCTCCTCTTTCTCTTCCTCAATCCAGCTGTGATTTACATCATTATAATTGCATGTTGTCTCCTGGCTACTAATAATTCCAATAACCTGTCCAGCAATACAACAAAAATTATTAGCTGTAAAATGTTGCTCAATACAAGGAGAAACACTCTTTATTTGATTTTTTTTATTTTTTTTTTAAACCTGGTTTTTTGAAGGCTTTCTTGGTAATGATGCCTTTGCCACATCCCCTGAGGAAACTAACAGAAAAAAAAAAAAAAACAGAAGCAAAAAACAAATGCCTACACAAAGGAAGAATGAAAATACAAAGAGGAAATCCAATACTGTGTATTAACTCACAAAGAGAAACAGTGAGTAAAGTGCTGGTCTTATCATTGACTGGAATGAAGATTACCCAACAAATCTATCCCTTCTGTTGATGCAGAGCTTTTCATAGACTTGCACCAGAAATTAATCTGGACCTGCAAAATTACTTGTATAAAAGACACACTAACAGGAAAACCAACGAACCACTTCAGGATGGGATTGTTTCTTTATTTTATACCTACATAAGTGCCAAGATTAAACTTCTTGCATTGTATTTACTCTTGGCATTTTTTGTAAGGAGTAGCACTTTTTACCTTTCTTTTCTGTTGAGAAGTTCAGATTTTAATGATGGGAGAGGTGTCCAAAAAGCATCCCAGATTTCATTCTTTTTAGAAAAGTAGGTTCTTTTAACAAGCGTAAAACACTGCAAATTTGGCCCACAGTGCCATAATGGATTGATCCACAGGTCTTTGGTTTATACATCAAAGTATAAGAGATTTCCTAAAATGAATTTGTGAGAGCGGAATCCCAACTCCCTTGAAAACAATGGCAAATCTCCCAGTCATTTCAGATATTTCCCCCCAAGCACCTTAGAAGTTTACATCAGGACTCTGTGTGACAATATTTTGGCATACTGGAATCCTCCAAACTGAGTATTCTCTCTCTAATACTGACAATTTGTGGATGCCCACGTAAGGTAAACATAGTGGCATTTTTTCAGAATACTCTTTCAGTCTCCAATGCTAACTGCAATTTGCAGTGCATATTTCTAAGATAAGGAGTGGCCTTTTTATGTGTTAGCCTTGATGGCTTTTTCATGAAGGGCTTTTTATGAACCTATACATACATTTTATCTCCAAATCTTCCTGCAGCAAGGAGTTCAACAACTCATCAAGCTTTTAGTCTTTATAATCAGAAGAATACCCTTCATTTGTTAGATTTGCGTTTCCCTTTTACTGATTAAATTTGATGTCCTCTATTTTTTGTGTTGAAAAAATGGTCATCAAATGTAATCCATAGAGCATAAAGTCTGAAAATCTTCTTGTTGACCTCCGTGTCCTTTGGATCAGACTCATAATAATTTCTGCTATAGTATCTCAGGAGAGGTCCAGCATTAATATACAAAAGAAAGCTCAGTACTTGTCATTCATTGTTGCTAAGACTGACTCTTCAATTATTAGAGAGAGGTAGACACTAGCTGAGGAATAGTACTACACTTAAACAAGTGAAGGTTGGGGGGAGATTGACTGCAGTGACTATGCGATGGTGGAGTTCAGGACCACAAGAGGAGGTAACAAAGCGAACAGCAGGATCACGAGCCTGGACTTCAGGTCAGCTGACTTTGACCTGTTTGGGGACCTGCTTGGAATAATCCCGTGGGATACAACCCTGGAGAGAAGATGGGTCCAGGAGAGCTGGTTGATTTTCAAAGACCACCTCCTTCAAGCACTAGAATAGTGCATCACAACTAGCAGGAAATCAAGTAAAGGCGGCAGGAGGCCTGCACAGCTGGACAAGAACCTTCTGACAAAACTCAGATATGAAAAGCAGGTGTACAAGTGGTTGATGCAGGGTCAGGTGACTTGGGAGGAATATAGGGACTGAGTGTGTAGTGATGGTGTTAGGAAAGCCCACTTGGAGTTGACTGGCAAGAGACACAAAGAGCAACAAGATGGCCTTTTTCATCAATGAAAGGAAAACAGAAAATTTAGGCCTACTTCTGAATGGGGCAGGAGACTTGTAGCGTCGTAAAGGCTGATGTACTCAATAATTTATTTGCCTTGGTGAGATTCAACACCAGGAATCCCAAGGCCCTTGAGGAATCCCCAGAAACAGTGGGAAAGTCTGGGCAAGGAAGATTTGCTCTTGGTGGAAGAGGATCAGGTTAGAGAACATTTTAGTAGACTGGACATACACAAGAACATTGGACCTGATTGGATACACCCACAAATGTTGAGGGTCCTGGTCAATGTCATTGTTAGACCACTCCCAAATAATCTTTGAAAGGTCATGGCAATTGGGGGAGGTTCCTGAGGAAGCAAACATCACTTCTGTCTTCAAGAAGGGCAATCAGGAGGATTTGGGGAACTGTAAGATGGTCAACGTTACATCTATCTTTAGGGAAATGATGGAGCAAATAATCACGGAAACTAAACACATAGAGGCCAGGAAGGTGATTGGGAGTAGTCAGTGTGGATTTACAAAGGGGAAATCATGCCTGACAAACCTGATAACCTTCTATGATGAAAAGACTGTCTTGGTGGACAAAGTAAGAGCTTGCTTCTCTTGATTGTAGCAAGGCTTATGACATTGTCTCCCATTGACAAGATGATGAAATATGGGCTGGTTAAATAGACAAAGAAGTGGTCTGAAAACTGCCTAACTGGTGTTCTTAAAGGGTTTGTGATCAGCAAAGTCCATGGAGGCCAGTTACTAGTGGTGTATAGCAAGGGTCTATAAGGAGGGTCAATACTGTTTAAAATCTGTACTAATTAATTGACTAATGGGACAATGCACCCTCAGCAAGTTTTTACATGATAAGCAATGGGCACAAATGGAAATACAGGAAATTCCATTTAAACATAAGAAGAAACTTTTTAACTGTGAGGGTGATCAAACACTGCAGCTGCCCAGAGAGGTTGCATAGTTTCAATCCATGGACATACTGAAACCCCCTCTGGACATGATTCTAAGAAACTTGCTATAAATGACCCTTATTTGATCAGGGGAGTTGAACTGGTCAATCTCTAGAGAGCCCTTCCAACCTCAGCTACTTTGTGATTCAGTTAAGTTTCCAAGTGAGTAGGGGCTTGTGCTACCAATTTTTTTCTACCTATCTATCTCAGACATAGGTTAAGGGGTTGGGCAGGGGATAAACAGACCACATAATACGCTCTGGAGTGTTATTAATCCCCAGTTCATAAATGTTAATGACTTTCCTGCTCATGGCTAATCCAGACAGAGAAAAGTGGTTCTGAGATTAGAAGATAAATTCTTACCTTCATGGCAAGCCCAAAGGACTCTGAAGCATTTGGGAAAATGACATGTTAGCATCAATACCAATTCTGCATCACGATGCACCAGCACAGATTTATGTTCCTGAGAGGCATCCCATTTATCACATGATCTGTGCTGCAAGATCCCACTTTGCATAGGTTTTTCCACAAAAGTTCAAGCCATGTTAAGGTTGAGAATGTAAAAAGAAAAAATATTGAGAGACTCTGTAAGGCAAAATGACAGATACCTCCTGTACCTGTTCTCTCACCGCCCATTTCATAACCTTTCATTTGCTACTTTGCCAATCTGGACCATGTTCTTGCAGTCCCTCAGCCAGCCCTTCATATGGACCAAGACTGTTTGGAAGACACCCAGATCTTTTAGTCGTCCCTGAGCAATCTGAGAAACCTAACTGATAAAAGTTCATTGAGGAAAACAGATGTGTGTCTACTCATATCTGAATACACATTTCAGTAATAAATAAATAAATAGAGGTAATTTTAACCAAGAAAAGTTAAAATTTCCCAACAAATCATTGAGAAAAAGGAAGAGAAGGAGACAGAGATGAGAATGATGCACATTCAATCGGTACTTATTTACATGTGTGTACATATTTTTCTATGTATAAAAATACATGCAGATACATATAAATGTGCACATGTATGCACATAATGAATGAAGAAATATGCTGGTTTGTGTTTGTGTGGTGGGGTTTTGGTAGCAGGGGAGGGGCCGCAGGGCTGGCTCCTGTGAGAAGCTGCCAGAAGCTTCTCCGGCTCCAAGTCGGACCCGCTGCTGGTCAAGGCCGGGCTCATCAGCCACGGTGGTTGCGCCTCAGGGGGAACAGATTTCAGAAGGGGAACCTGCAGTGGAGAAAGGATTGGAATGTGAGAGGAACCCCTGTGTGGATCCCGAGAGATCAGTGAGGAAGGAGGGGAGGAGGAGCGGGGGAGCAGGGGGATGGATGCCCCCCAAGATGGCCGCCGCTCCCTGGGAGAGCCCGCGCTGGAGCAGGCCGTGACTGGAGGACTGCGGCCTGCGGGAAGGCCCCACGCCAGGGAAGCTCATGGAGGACTGTCTCCCGTGGGAGGGACCCCGCGGTGGAGCAGGGGCCGAGTGAGGAGTCCTCCCCCCGAGGAGAGGAGGAAGGAGCGGCAGAGACAAGGGGTGAGGAACCGACCCCAACCCCCATTCCCCATCCCCCTGTGCCACTGGGGGAGGAGGGAGAGAGAACCGGGAGTGGGGGTGAGCAGGGAAGGAGGGAGGGGTGGGGGTGTGGTGGTTTAACCCCAGCCGGCAACTAAGCACCACGCAGCCGCTCAGTCACTTACTTCCCCCCCACCCAGTGGGATGGGGGAGAAAATCGGGAAAAGAAGTAAAACTTGTGGGTTGAGATAAGAACAGTTTAATAGAACCAAAAAGAGGAAACTAATAATGATAATGATAACACTAATAAAATGACAATAGTAGTAATAAAAGGATTGGAATATACAGGTGATGCACAGTGCAATTTCTCACTACCCACAGATCAACGCCCCGTTAGTCCCTGAGCCACTATCTCCCTGCCCCCACCTCCCAGTTCCTATACTAGATGGGATGTCCCATGGTATGGAATACACCGTTGGCCACTATGGGTCAGGTGCCCTGGCTGTGTCCTGTGCCAACCTCTTGTGCCCCTCCAGCCTTCTCGCTGGCTGGGCATGAGAAGGTGAAAAATCCTTGACTTTAGACTAAACACTACTTAGCAACAACTGACAACATCAGTGTTATCAACATTCTTCTCATACCTAACTCAAAAACATAGCACTGTACCAGCTACTAGGAAGACAATTAACTCTATCCCAGCTGAAACCAGGACAGATGGGAAGGTGTTTTAAGATTCAGTTTTACTTCACACTATCCTTGTTTTGATTTGATTGGTAGTAAATGAAATTGATGTTGTTTCTTCCCCAAGTTGAGCCTGTCTTTTGCCCATGACCATAAGTGGTGAGTGATCCCTCCCAGCCCTTGTCTTGACTCACGAGCTTTTCTGTATATTTTCTCTTTATCTCACTAGGGCCAGGGGGGAGGAGTGAGCAAGTAGCTTTGTGGTGCGTTGTTAGTGGCTGGGCTTAAACCACGATGTATGCCATGCAAACATTTCCAAGAGTTATAATTAATGCCTATTCAGACTACTACTTATGTGGTTTTATGCATGTTTGAGCATGAAGGATAGGGGGTTTCAGTACTTTCATATTTTACCTTCTCCAGTCAGAATCATGAACATTTTGTTGGGACAAAAAAAAGAAGTATAAGAAATTACCACAGCAAAATAAAGGCATCACAAAAATCTTAAATGCCCAGGTCCAAGAACTGTTAACATAGGACAGGATTTGGTTCACCACACTGCAATTTTATGGAAACATACTGTGATAATAATAAGAAAAGAGGTCAAATTCTTGTGCGAATGGCTGTATTTTCAACATGTTTATCAATGCGATGTTCATGCAATGTTCAGAGTTGTTTCTGCTTTTGGGCTGCCAGCTAATGCCAATATTTCCTTTTTTTTATTATTTATACATGAGCCTTAAGGGAAGCTGGGATGATGAAGACTAAGCATCAAGTAGGGATCTAGAGACATTTCTGATTTAACCAAACTGACTTAGCATCGGGGACAGAAACTGAGACTGCTTCCTGCAAAATGCCATGAGTAGATCAGTTACAGGTTTCCACATAGCCTTATAAATGGCTGTTTCCAGCAACCCAAGGCCATTGCACCCCATCAGTAAATGTTAATTCCCTAAATCTTTTGTCTTTGTTGTTTTAAGCAGGAAAAATTTGCCAGCTATAAGATGAAAGGTTGGTAAAAAATAGAAATAAAAAGAGATTTGTTAGCCATAAAATGTCCATATCATTTTTTAATTTTAGAACATGGTTTGCACTATAGAAGCATCACAGTCAAAATCCATACCCTTCTGCACGTTACAATATTTATTAAAAGAAGTGATATATTAGCAATTGAAAAGCTTGAAAGCAGCATATCGGGAATGGCTTAATCCTGGAGTCATTCCCAGTGCTTGTAGAAAACTGAAGTTCATCTGAAACAGGTAAAGCCAACACTAACAGTATGTTAACTCAATATCCCAATTATAAGTATTCTGGTTTGTCTGGAATAGAAGCTAAAATGTAAAGAAAATTCATAAAGGCCTCAAGGAAAAATTATATTGCTTGCAGGGCTCAGAACAATAAAAAAGAATTTTTCAAGTGTAGTAGGAGTAAAAGAGATCCTAAGAGTGGAATATTTCCATTACTAAATGGTAATAGACAAAATGATAATAAGGATGCCCAAAAAGAGACATTTTCTGTGAAAAGTTAGCTTTCATATTTGAAAGAGGCAATATGAAGCACTTGTATCAGATGAGGTCAATGAAGTACTTTTCAGTCCCATAGTAACTAATAAAGATAGAGAAATATTATTCCTAGACATAGACATCTACAAATCAGGGGGGCTGAAGTCCTCATCTCAAGAACCTGAGCGTCAGCCTTAAGTGCCCATCTTCTTGCTAATGTGAATTTGTAATAGGGTTTTTTGGAAAAAAAAAAAACCCACCCTAATGTTCTAGAAAGTTAACACTATTGCTCTATTATTAAAAAAAAAAAAAGTTAGATGTCAGTTTGGGGTAAGACAATGGAAAATTTTACAAGACACTCAGCAAATAAAAAAATTACAGTGGGACAACATAATCAAAACCAGTAATAATAATGATTAAAAAAAGGTTTTATGGAAAATAGGTCCCATACAGCAAACCTGGTTTTATGTTTGGAGGTGGTTAGAAGTTGCTTGGTAAAAAAAATTCTACTACTATGCTATACATTATAGTATTCCTTATTTTAGCACACAATTTTGATTAAAAATATGTGCTTCAGAGTATCAATAAAGCACACACAGTTCTCTCTACTAGCCTAAGAGCTGGTTAACTGACAGCTGTGAAAAAAAATGTTATCAATAGACAATCACTAGTGAATACTAGAAGTTTAGAGAAAGGCTTAATGCTCATCAACATTTTAAACAGGGAGCTGGAAGGAAATATAAAATCATTACTGATAAAATTTGCAGATGACACAATATTTATCCTTCCATTAGCTGGTAGAGGGATAAATATTAATGATATCCAAGCAGCCATGCAAAGGCATCTGGGTTGCTTGGTAAACAAGTCTCTGCCACCCATGATATTTCGTTTTTCTGTGTTTGGTTCTCCAAATGCAATTATGTATATGGGAACAACATATGCACCCCAGACACAGGATGAAGCACAGGATGCTGGAAAGTTTGAAAAGGGTAAGTGTAATGATGGGTTTAGGAGTGGCACTGATAGAAAAGAAGCATGTGTGATCCTGGGCTTCATAACTAGGGAAGAAGGGGGAAGGAGCGAAGAAAATATTTTATTTCAGCATTCAGCGTTCATAGGACTGATAGCAGAATATAATTGTGGCATCGGCATGAATAAAAATAAGGAGTTTATTAAAAAAAATGAGCTGGGTGCAGAAAAGAGCCGTGGAAATGATTTCAGGTCCAGAGAAAATGCTTCACAGAGAGAGACTTAAAGAGCTCAATCTGTTTAGCCTATTAAAATAAAGACTGAGAGGTGTCTGCAGTACAGCGTATCAGTACCTTCACAGGGGAAGAATGCTGGGTATTAATGGGCTCTTTAATCTAGCGGGGAAAGGCACATCAAGAACTAATGGCTGGGAGCTGAAGCCAGACAAATTCAAATTAGAAATTAGGCACAACGGAGGAGATGATTAACCAGCGGCACAAACTACTGAGGGAAACAGTGTTTTCTGCATCTCTTGATATCTTCAAAATCAGAAAAGACTTTTTTTCAGATGTGTTTTGGCTGAAGTTTTATTTCTTAGGGAAAAGGCATAGCTCAGCATAGGTTTGTGCATGGTTGAGGTGGTACAGGTGGTTGAGAGATCTCTCTTGACACACACTGAGATCACCAAAAGCTGCATGAACGTAGTCAGCGCAGTGACAACTAAGCTAATGAATCTGGCCCCTTTATTACTGCATCAGTCTCAATAGCTTCATTTTTGTGCTTTCCAGTTGGCACAAGGAAACGCAGCTTGTCTTTTTTTCTGTGAAGCACCCTACAGAAATAGCGTTTCTTGTAAATGAGGAGATGTTTTATACCCCTAAAGAGATACAATATTAACATAACTTTGTCCTGGTACAGCATCAAAAATTTTGTTTCAGGGTTTACAGTTCACAGAGCTCAGCCTGCCAATTTTAAGAGCAAATATTCTACTTAAAAAAAACCCCACAAACAAGCACCCAAAACCCATGTGGCATTAAGTAACTGAGTTCTAGATCTCTTTTCTGAGTTTTGGTTTTTTTTTTTTTGCTTTGTTTTTCTATTTTTTTTTTAATGAAATTCAGAGAAAGTTGGGAGACAAAACACAAAAGAACTAGAAAATGAAAGTGTTACAGGTGAACGTTTCTTAAAATTCATCAAAGACCATAACAGACAGAGCTGCCTCCTTTATGAAAAGCTTGACTAGATGGATAAAATGTTAGCTGTGTTGCTAGAGTTTTGAATTTGTAAACCCCAGCTTCCTAAATAAAAGGACTATGGCCATTTTCTCAACCAGTTATTATATAGGAAACCTATATAGTCCCATGCACAAGTGTGGCATGAGTTTTAATATGCTACTAGATACCTGCTACATTTCTCTTTACAAGCAGACACTTCACAGAAGCTAAGACATGCACTCAGCATACCAGCCTGGAAGCTATCAGAGATGATGCTGATTACCTACAGACTATGCCAGATGCAAGGTTAACGAGGAGTTGAAGAGAACTTCAATTCAACATAAATGACATAGTGAACTCATCAGTCACAGCTCTTCATTGTCAATAAACGAACAGTAGCTGCAGTCCCTTCCTTTAAAACTGGTGGTCTATATGGACTGCATCTTGTGAGGTTTTGTAGTTGCTGTAGTTATTCTATGTAATGTCTTCTCTTACTGTTATTTCCAGGTGTTTTGTTTTTTGTTTTTTTTTTTTTTCTTAAAATGATGATGGAGATTAGGGTATTTACCATGCCAGATAAGAACCATAGTCCACATATATCAAGCACTTCATACCTATCTTTTAGAAAAAGTCCCTTATTCCAGAGATCCTGCAACTGGTAGCGGAAAACAACAGGTTATTACCTGTTGAAGAAATGAAATGTGCAGAAGGAACCAATGGGATTATTTTGATTAATGTAAACAAAAGTGGGAAAGCATCGTTTGGCCTTTGTTCAGGCCATATCAAATTTTATTTATTAGTAATGTGTGCTTTTTTTTTTTCTTTAAGCACAGCCCCCTTAGTATCTGGATTTGCTATTGTTGGAGTTGATGACTATACTGCATCTTCCAGCAGATCTGATTCGTTTTAAAAAGGACAATATAAAGAAGTAGAAATACACAAACATGTATGTCAAGTTTACATGTATTTCTTTGTGCAAATTTAAAGAAGAAATGTACTCCTGTTTGAAAGTTGCTTAAAAATTCATTCAGTGTATTTGTGATTTAGTCCAGCTGTTTAATTAGTTTTTTAGAACTGTTCACTGTTTACGGTTACCATTTCAATGAATGGCAGTATTTGTTACATTTCAGATTTGTGGACAAGCAAAGTGTAAATGAATCTGACCTCTCACTTCATTAGAAGGGATTCTGTCTTGCAGAATGGCCTTTTAAGATAAATAATGTGTTTTCCCCATTTTTTTCCAGTATTCATGGTAAGCCATTTGAAACAATTGATGTCAAGGTTATAAAGAAATGGTAAACATCAGATCATGATGGCAATATAACTTTGTCTGGAGAACCTAGTTTGGTCTCTGTCTCCTCTGAGCTGTACCCAGACCAAACACATAATGCGATGGTGGCACCAGAGAGTTTACAGCTGAAGTAGAATTTACTATAAGACCTTATCAAAAGGCCAGCAATTTCTGCAGGAACAAATCTTTGATATAAAAGGGTTTGGATCAGGATTTCAATAAGAATTTACAATTACAAACTTTACTTTTGTGAAAAGTCTTTGTACCACATGGACCCTCAAGAATATATTTTCAAAGGACTAAAGCTTAGACTGAAGAAGTGAAAAAAATGTAAAGGGTGATAAATGTTATCAACATTTTTTTGTTCAGTTGTCTTGAAACGTCTCAGGATTTTCAGTTACACTGGAAAACACTTAAATCAGTTTCTCCTTGTTTCTAGCCTGTTTCACTTTATAAGCTCTCAGGAGGTACATTTTCCAAGGACTAAGGTGCACCCAATGTATTCCTGAAAAATGAACAACTGGTTTAATTCTGAGAACTTCTGCCTGAGATTACCTATGCTACACCAATCTGATATAAAACCCTTTGAATTGCCCCCCAAAAAGGTGACAAAACCATATACACTTCAGTAAAAATTTGCCAAGAATGCTCAATTTTACATGCTTTCCAATCAAATAAGAGAAAATTTTATAATAGCATTATGATTTTATTCTTAATTTATTTTATTTTATTTTAACATAGCATTCACTGTATAAAATGCAAGAGCATTGAAGAACAGTCTGTATAGGGGATTATGGAACTACGTCTATTAACCTTAAATTTTATTTTTAAAAATATTAGAAAATATTAACAAAGTAAATTAATTACAGTAATTTGACAAAGTTTCTTTTACAAAGATGAATTTTTACTGGAAGTAGCAGATATTATAACAAGCAGAACAGCTGCACTGTACAGCTTGGGCAGTTCAGGCTAGACAGCGGGCAAATGTTCACTATTGGGGATTGTGCAGCCCTGGAGCAAATCACCCAGGAAATTGGAGGGGTGTCCATCCTTGAATGCTTTCAAGACCAGGTAGATAAAGCCATACCTGATCTAATACAATGCTGGCAACTGTCCTACTTCAAATAGGCAGCTGGACTAGAGACCTCAAATGCTGTCTCACAAACAATATTTTTATGATTCTATAGGTAGCTAAATAATTGCAACATGTAATGGATCACTTCTTTTTTCAAACTAAATCTGTTAATCAAGGCCTACTAAGTGATCCAAAATGTTACATAAGAACACTATAATTTGTGCATCGAAGACTCTAAGCCCTTTCAATTCAGTACTCCATCTCTTATATTGCTTCACAGAAAGCATCAGTATTTTTTCTGAACAATTACTAAATAATCTGGATTGACAAGAAATTTCTAAGACCAGTAAAAAAACTTTTTATAGAATCATAGAGTCATTTAGGTTGGAAAAGACCCTTAAGATCATCAAGTCCAACCGTAAACCGAACACTGCCAAGTCTACCACTAAGCCATGAACGCAAGCACCACATCTACACGTCTTTTAAACACCTCCAGGGATGGTGCCTCAACCACTTCCCTGGGCAGCCTGTTCCAATGCTTGATAACCCTTCTGGTGAAGAAATTTTTTCCTAATATCCAAGCTAAACCTCCCCTGGCACAACTTGAGGCCATTTCCTCTCATCCTATCACTTGTTACTTTTACATGTGCTTGTTTTATTTTATTTTGGTTTTACAAAAAAAAAAAAAATTGTCATCTGAATAAAAATAAAGTTTTAGTGTCAATTTTATTATGATACCATATTTTGACATATTTGAGAATGAAACATTATGGCTTTCCATTTCCAAAATATCATTTTCTGTAATTCCCTTCGAAGATTAATCCTCTCCTTCCTGCTGCGTCTTCAAATGAAAGAAAAAGTTTAACTTTTTTATTTGAATATTTTTTTCAATCTTCAGTTTGTGGTTCTTTTCATTTTGTGTATGTATATATGAATGAAAATAAATGAAAATAATGAAACAGTTTCACACTGATACTTTTTCCTCCTTTCCAACTCTGTAGTTTTCTATTTCAACCTTCAAGTAAAAAACAAATAAAGAATAATGGGTATTCTTACTCTTTTACCAATCAGTTACTGATTGCATTAATCCAAAATACTACTTATTGACCTAGATTTCACAAAGACTAGTTTTTTTTACCAGACTGACTCAGAATGTGACCTTAAAGCATCTGTATCCATATTTAAAAAAAAAAAAAAGAAAAAAAAAGATGGTACTTTCCTAGTACAACCTTTCAAAATTTACACATATAGAATGCTTAATGCTATATAGAGTTATTTCTAATTTACAGCAGTAAGACTCTCCTAAATACAGTGCTTTTACTGTGATTTACACCACTATTGCTGAGCTCTGAATCACAACCGCGTCTATATTTATGGCTTACACAGTCCCTGTGGTTGTATGTAATTTTTACAGTTGAATAAAAATAGCAGATCCCTACTTAAGGACCTTATCATCATAGATCCTTAATTACAGCTATGTTAAAGTAACCTCCATGGTGGCCCATGAGCCAAAGTAACAATAAATAAAAGGGACTGTAAAGTGAGGAGTTCTTCCAAAGGGAAATGTCAACCTGCACATGGAAATGTCACCAGTGTAATAACATTTCCTGCTGCAGCACAGGGCACTGAGTGGGAACCGAGCAGAAAGAAGAGCTGGTGTCTTTGTGAAGGGTGCGCGTGGTGTTAGGCTGTGGACAGACAGAGCTGTCTGTCCTCTGGGCAAAGGAGGAGAAGCTGCCAGGTGGGTCATCAGAGCTACCCACGGAGGAAGGGGACTTTCCGAGTGAGCCGAACTGCAGACCCTGGGCTTGACCGCTGGAATAAGGCTATTGCATTGCTTTGACGTCGGTGCCCCTTTTAGGAAGTATTTATTTTAATTTAGAGCCGGCACATGCTTCTCTGGAAGCAGGAGAGCTTTTCTTTCCCCAAATGAGTTCCCGTTTCTGCAGCAGTTGCCTCAGTGCTGTCAATCAAAAGTGGACTTACAAGAACTTCACATCCCTCTGTCTTCTGGTTTAGGTGGTCTCAGGTGGTTTTGTCTGGTAGGATTAGAACACAGTGCCAGAAACCAGTTATCCTGAAGTGGAAGTCTTGTACAAAAAAAAGGAGCAGGAAACCTCACTTTCCTGCCGGCAGTGAGTGCATCTGCAGTATTTTGTTTCTTTCTAAAACCCTGCTTGCATCTCCTATGAACCCTAAACTCTGGGTTTGATTTTGCTCTGGATCCAGTTTGATTTTTCCAGCCTCCAGCCACATGGGCTGCACCCACAACCCTTTGGTCCTGGGTTTGCAGTAGAACATCATCCTAGGCCAGTCAGCTTCCCCCTTTTGCCTCTCATGCATCCAACTCTTGGGACTTTAGATCTCTAATCCTTTGTTATTTTTATTGCAGAAAGAGGTCTTCTTGCTTCATTTGTTGAATCTGAAAGACCATGCCTAACACAGTGTCTGGCTTTAATGAACTCGGTGATTATCTCTGTTCTGAGAGCAGCTGTAAGAGCTCTTGGTGTAGTAATGCCAACGTACAAACCACTCAAACCTCAAAGAAAAAGGCAATCTGCTGATTCTAAGCATTCATTAAACTTAATACCTGTAAAAAGCAGTAACAAGGCAGGTGAAATTTAGAGAACCATCTATGACATGGACTGAAACATGCTCAGCCACAACCCTAGGGATGTCTGTTAGTTTAGCTAGTATGGGGGAGTGGGGCTTACACAGGGATTTCCAGGCTGAAGATATGAATCTGCATAGTGAAACCTAAACAGTATTGCATTATACACCACACATAAATGACAAATAACACAACCCAACCTCTGAGGAACTGCATATGATTCCCTCTGCAGGTGGCTTTAGCAGCAAGTGTGAAAAGGTTTGCTGGGCCTTCCTTTCCTTTCCCTCCACTAGCCGAACTGGTTCAAAGGTGCAGTGAGAATCAGACCCTGTGCTTAAGGGGAAGTCAAAGGGGAAATCAAATCCAGCAAATGCCTCCAGCCCTACCCCTCCAGTCTGTACCACATCATATTACTAAAAGATCTCACATTATATCTGAGAAAAACTAACCTTTTGATGTTGCTCACAGATATCTGCTACCAATGTCTTTTGCTAATTTTTACTACCAGACTGCTAACCCAGAAAAAAAGGCTTCATTTTCCCAGCAGAGGTGAAACTCTTTTTTCTGCCTCGTCCTCCCTCCCCCACCCCAGCTCCTTTGCATCTTTTCAATTTACAAAATGCTTTGGGATCATTCTGGGAGAAAAGCTCCATGCAGTATAACCACATTAGCTTGTAAAGCAAACATAGAGAAAAATGGCCTGTTGGTCATAAACAAGCTGTCTGCAAATTTGTCATGTGCAATCTATGCACTGGATCTTATTCAGGACTGCAAGATGTGGTGGTTTGTTTTATACTGATGGGCACTGTTGCCAGGGATTCCATCCCAATATAGATGTTTGTAATACATATCGTGTGTCAGTCTCTTCAGTCAGTTGTCGGTAATAGAGTTTGAAAGGCATATAGTGACAGTATAAATGCATATGGTATATCTGAGTATTTTGTTAGAAGGCTGATGGGTCCTGGCTGCTTAGGATGCTACATGGACTCCCATGCAACCTGCACTTTTACCAACTCTTTCTCCCAAACTGGAAACAGAGACTAATCATACTGGGCACCCTTTATTGTCAGCTGAGAGAAATCTGGAGGGCAATTCACTTTCTCTCCACTGGCTGTGAAAACAAGCCTCAGGCAATTAGCTTAACACTTAGAGCTCAATTCAATTGCTTAAACAGAGGCCGTAGGCTATTCTGGCCGACCTCTAGCTTCTGGATGCAGCATCCCTTTGAACCTACCTGGTATCTGCCAGCCCTTTTTAGCTGTCACAGATACTCTAGAACATCTCAAGTGGCACTAGACACTTGTGCATTGGTGGCTGAAAGTCCTAGGACTCCTCTAGGCTAAGCTCAGTGGCTGGCGGACTTTTTCAGTAGACCACAAAGAGGCAAATAGTGTCACTTGAATTGTGGTAGGGCATGACATATGGCCTCCAGTGGCTGATGTGAAAAAGCAGGCATCTCCCTAAAGTCCTGTGCTGCACGGGCCAGCTGTGTGTGGATGTCTCCAAAATGCAAGGACACTTCAAGTGTTGTCAGACTTCTATTTTCAGGCAACTGACTCAAGCCACTATATGTCTAAATTTAGGTGTTTATATATGAGCTAGGTGTCTAAGCTTGGAGAGCTATTGGTTGACCAGATATAGACATTTTCTTCATCTCTTTCTAAACCACTAATTGTATTGACTAGACCTCTACTCTCTATAATGGGAACTTGGGCATTTATCTCACATGCTGACATCTAAAATTAGATGTCTTAATCCCTGAGCCAAATCACACCGCTAACTTCTAGATTCCTAATTAGGATAAATTAATTGAAGACTACAGGACCTTTGTACCATTTTTGAGCCTTTTTATGCTTTCATCTACCCTTAGTTGGAAAGGGTAGATGACCATACTGCTTTCTTCTGCCCAGAACTTTGATGAATTGCAGGAATTATAAAAAAAAATCAGGAACTGTTCCTGGGCTTCCTTGAAAAAACAGCAGTTTCATATACATGGAGATTTGCTTTGCCTTTCTGAATGGTCATGAAATACCAAACAAAACTTCAAAATGTGGATTGCTCTGTTTCCTTGTCAACGGTGGCTAAGTAACCGAAGTATTAAGACATAGCTGCAGAATAATAGCAATGGTGGCTCATTTACTTCACTCAGCTAACAGTACTGGCCAGACCTGGCTGAGGATTTGGGTAACCTTACTACCAGAGGTTCATGCCAACATTTAGAAATTCTGCCAAGCTTGAGCAATAGCATCTGAATCAGATCTGCTTTGGCTGATCTGGCACGGAGGGTGAGCAAATGTAATTTCCAGCTCTTTGCAGTTACCTGTGTGGATTTTGACTTGTTGAAAATGTTTGCTAATGCTTTGGGGTTTTGGTTGGGGTTTTTTTAAGAAATACCAGGAGATCATTTGTTTTCTTATTAAATAAGGGAGATACTATTGGATAAGGATTGATTACCAGCTACAGATAAGCCTGGTGAAGTTGAAAGACTGTAACTGCCACATGAATACTAAAAATGTGCAGAAAGCAGAACATGCATGGGACAAGATAGGATGGAAGTGGCAAAAAGTTTTCAAAAGATTGTATAAGAACTGAAAATGCTCATTCTTGCTTGATTTGAGGTAAATTTTATCTCCATCCAGAAGTCCTCTGGAAATTGGTGGTGTAAAATTGGAACAGTGTTTATCTGTGTAGGTTCTTTATGTTCTCAAAAGTATATGATCTGATTTCTTCAAAGTGTCACATATTTTTCATTTCAACAGCTATGGAAGGTAGTGAAAGTACATCTGTCTGCATTTTACATGAAAGAAACTGAGACAGAGAGGGCCAAACCAAAAAGGTATTTAACCTTCTACTTCCTTTTGAAATCATCATATAGTGGTATCTTTGGAGACATAGCTATAAAGTTTAAAAGCTTTCACTTTTGCATCATAATGGCCAAAAATCAATTTAATTGATTCTATGCTGGTCGTTGAGCAGGAAGAGCTCCTGATTCTCATGTCAGAGGCTCTGTGGGAACTGTTCAGTAGTCACCTACCACCTGTAGACTTTTTTAAGGATACATCTGCATTGTAAAAATGGCTTACTCCTTGCATTGGGACCTAGTCCCCCATTCATCACACTGAGTATACGATAGTTTGGTCCTACCTGGAGGGAGGTGAAAGGCCTGTCTCCAAGATACCAAAAATATTACTGAGAGGACAGTCCATTCACAGGCCCAGTTCTTAAAAGCAGAATGATGCCGAACCTTCGAGGTTTCATTCCAGGTGATAAACTTAGTGGCCACAGCCAGACCTCTCCAGAAAATAGAGGCACAAGCCAGTCTGCACCAATTAGCTGAGGACCTGGTTTTGTGGTTTTTTTGTTGTTTTTTTTTTTTTTTTTCCTGTGATATGGACAATAACTACACTTCAAGTTGTAACTTGAATAATGGAGTGGTGAGAGACATTTCATGTTTACCAATTTTTTGATGAAATCTGTGTAAGTGATGGGCCTGACTGCACTCTAATGCCTCAGGCCAGGCAACTCAAGATTGTCCTGTACTTTCTGAGTTCAGGCATCATGGAAATTTGCAGTGAGATTTGTGTGGCTCTAAGCTTAGACAATCCCTTGAAAACAGCTTCCTGGAATTTAAGGTTTTAAGTTCATTCAAAGCCCCATTTGGACACTGAAATAAACACTCTGGACCACATCTCAAGTGCTTTGCTCAAGGTCATCTGAGAAGAGTTCAGTGGAGCTTGGAAATGAGCCCAGATCTCTGCTTAACTCTAGCCATAGATCCATCTATTTTCATTCCATAGCAGCATAATAGGGATTTGGAAAACTATTCTAAAACCTTGAGAACTGAATAGATATCAAAATCCTTCTGTATGTATTTGGAACCATCCCACAGATTTCAGTGGAGGAATATATTCTTTCTTATAACAAATTGAATTATTAAAAACCTATAGAAATCTCTCATTACTTGTTAAAGTAAGTACAGCTTTCTCATAAATATTGTACAGATACATGCAGAGGGTTAAAAGTGACAGCTCAGTGGTCTGGAATTAAATCTGTTGCAGGTATATAATTTAGTGTGACGTTAATTGGGTAGTGGGGAAGCATAAATGAGGAACACAATACATATACATTGGAATTTTTTGTTAAAGAAGGAACACTGCAAATGCTAACCTCAGCAACCCAAAATCAAAAAGGGCGGGGAGAAGCGGGAGGAAGGAAAAAAACCCCAACAAACACCACCACCACCACCACCACCACCCCCCCCACCCCCCCCCCTCCGCAACAACATACAAAACACAGGACAGCCAAACAATTGTGTCTCATTTCTTCAGGAAGAAGTTTAAATTAGTTACCAGGGATTAAGATTTTCAGTGAAAAGAGATCAGCTTAGTTCTGAAGCTGTAAGTTTACCTCATGCTAAGTTGCTGCAAATGAGGTCATCTTTATTACTGTCTGTGTGCTCTTCTGATCGGGGGAAGTAGAAGGCAATTGAACTTTATGTGCATCAGTTGTGGTCTTCTGCTACTCACCAGCCAGGGAAGATGACTGTGGGAAAACCTGCGCAGACCAGTTGGTACTTACATGAGGTGGGCGAGGGACTCTGCACAACCAATATTCAGATAGATACTCCAGCCTACCATGACACTTCAAGGAACAAATAGTGATACACTATGTCACAAGTCACCCACTGTTTGACTTTATTCTCAGTGTGACTGTATTATCAAAAACTACATGACATGCTGAAATATCTCAGCATCTGTTACAAATAAGCAATGTTGTAGATTGTGAACATGCAAGGTATGATTTTCATGCCATCTCAGGGGACCCCAGGCCCTCCTGTCCTTTCTTGATGGTATGCTGGATGTTGTTCTTTGATGATGTTAGGTCAGGTTCCATTTGTTTTCCTTTCCACACCCCTACTCCCATCAGACATCCATTGTAGGCTATGGATGCTAACATGAACTACTTCATTCCATCCAGTTACAGGTTTTATCAGGGTCACCACAGACAAAAAGCCTTCATTTCATATTTCTTCCTATTTGTTGCAGTCTTCAAGCTTGCCTAATTTTGTTTGCATTACCAATTAATTAGTTAAAATGCAAGTAACCATTTTTTGTTACAAGATCCACTTCTTTTTCCTAGTTTGCTGCCCATCAGCTCTCTGTTCAGGTTGTTTTGAGGCCTAGAAATGCCTTCCAGTGGTTATGCAAAGTCCTTTTCAACAAATGTGCTGCAAAAGACCTTGGGGAAACTCTACCTGTGCTTGGGTTTCTGAGCTTAGGTTTCTGTACAAGATTGTATCACCGATTCACACCTGCTTTCATTTGCCATTGTGTAAGCTCATGTGGCAACAATCAGTTACTGAAGTTTAGGCATCTTGTGGTTAAGTCTTAACATTTTGTCCATGGAGACTGAATCCACTGGTGATCAACATGAGTAACAGAGCGGTCTATGCCAATTCACAGTCACTGAGAGTCCAGATACACCTTACATGACTCGGTGAGGTGTTGCTGGTGCACCAGGAACATCTCTCATGATATTCAGCAATCAGCACTCTTTAATTTTCCCATTCTCTGTTTCATATTCACTGGCTAACCAATATTGACTTGCAGTAAATATATGATGCATAGATAAGAGTTAGCAGAGTGGGTGAGATCTTATGGGAATTGAAGTGTCAACAGGAACACAGTAACTGGGGAGCACAGGCCACACGAGGACCATGAGAGACATATACTTCAGTCACAGATATACACTTCGTATACTTGTTTCAGGAAACCTTGTTCTAGCCACTTACATCACAAGAATTAACAAAACATCTACTTCAAATGGAAAAAAAGGTACCAAAACCTTCCCAGCACTGCACAACATCCTTATGTAGCTAACTGGATCCCTGCACCACAAGAAACCAAAAGATACAAATCATGGAATTTTCCACCAGAAAAGAGCAGAAGATATTAAGAATACTGCCAGTGCCATAAGTCTCTTCTGCCCTAATTGTATGTTATCCCTGGCTTAGGATAGGGCTTGCTGTGCTGTTTGTGCTTCTCTCTCTTTTCCTCTCTTACTCTGTTTTTTAAGGTGTTAGAGATAGAATGCTCTGGTTTGAGTATTCAATAGGATATTCAGCCACTGACCTGGGTGATTAAGTCATTTCACCCATCTGCTATGCCTCTGGGTTCTTTCTTGACTGTTATGTTTGGGATAGGGTCTGGCTCATAGGTAATAGACACTGCTATGGGACCTTGGTCTCTGCTATGGATACTAAATCCTGCTACAATACAGGCATTAAGTTTGCCTGCAGTTAGGTATGGGTAATCTTACACTGAAAAGTAGGAAAAAGAATAAATTCAATGCCCTACCATATTAATTTGCACAGTTGCAGTTTTGGAGATTAGTCTTAAATTATTTTGAATTGCAAATTCAACTGTACTTTAATTATGATTATGACCTCTACTTTATGGCACACAATTCAATCTATACATCCACAGTCTATGGTAAATTACTGCAATGGTGCTGTAGATGATGCACCATAGCACAGATCCTTGCTCTATATCTGTAGACAAAGACATGCAGGCACATGCACGTTTTGACTTGCAACAACCTCCTAATAATACAGATTTATTCTCCTTTGGTTTTGCTTTTTTGGCTTCCCTTCTCTCTCCAGATAGGGAAGCAAGGACTCAGTGACTTGCTGGAAGAAATCTGTAGAGTATGTTAATTTCTGTGGAACTTAGGCAGCCTCATAAGTCTTAGAGATTAATAAGAATCTGGGAAGTATCTATCTTCTGGTGATGCTTTCATTTGCGCAGTAATAAAGCTCGCCTTTCTTGTTTAATAAAAACAATGAGGAAACAAATGGGTGTGCAGGCATTGGAACTTTTGAGGAATTAATTCAAAAGCACGGAGGAAAGTTTTTTATCATGCTGTAAGCACCAGAAAGGTGAAAATTACTCTTCCCTGGAGCGCTTACCCTCTGTGTGCCTTATCTCCGAGATACACCAAACTTAAGGCAAAATACTTACAAGGTGCTAAGTGTCTCTTGGAAAGTGCTGATCATTATCCTGAAAGGTGATGGGCATGTTTCACTGAGACCATCAGAAGCTTGGGAGAGTTCTGCATGATTCATTTTCTTCCCTTGCCCATTGAAATGATTTCCTGGTTGAACATGCTCTCTTCATCCAAATGAAATTTCTGTGGAAATTTTCAATGTCAGTGACAATTTTGAGTCTTTCCCCCCCACCCCCCCCTTTTTTTTTTTTTTTTTTTAAATCTTTTTTTGGTTTTAGAGAGATGGCACTGATTTTCCCTGGCTGTTCCCTTTATCGTCCCCCCCTCCCAAAGGTTCTTGTCAATTTAACTTTCGATGCACAGACAGGCAATTGACAAAAGTGGGAGCCTTGCAGCAGGCAGGAGGCCAGCGGCTGAGCACCCAGCTCCCGCCCGGCTACCAGCCTCCCTACAGCTCCAGCTGCCAGGGAGGCACAAGCCCAAGTTGCTTAGCATCCCCACATCTCCTGCAACTCTGGCTGCCAGAGAGCTGGAGCAGAGTGAGAACTTGTAAAAGCAAGTTCTTACCCCTTAAAAAAATAACTGTGGAAGTTAGCACAGTTTAATTTCGTTTAGGCATCAGGATTTGGAAAAAAACTGTTTCAAAACTTTGTTTTCCCTAATATCCATTAATGCACTTATTGTATAAAAAAAATGGCTTTGATTACTCAATCCAGAGAGAAGAGGAAAATGACACAGATCTTCATTCAATACTAGACTGTCGTTATATCTAGGCAGGTATAAACAGGCTGTGTTCTCAATTTCCCTGTCTTCCAGTGGATGTATTCCTATGGCTGCCATAAGGACTGTGCACCTCTGACAACTGGCGATACACACTGAGACAGTCCTCTGCCTGTGGCCAAGAACTGCCCAAGTGTCTCTGCAGCCACCAGTTCCCAAGCTCAGTTTCAGGATGAACACAGCTGCCTACAGTGGCCGTACGCAGTGCCAGGAATGAAAAGATGGTGCAGCAGTTACTTACTGAGGGTCCTGAGCCTCCTTGCGTTGCTGCAGTGGCACTTGGCTGTCTCAGGAAATGCAACTGCTCTTGGGTTCCTACAGGGGGAATTTTTCTTAGAGAATACTTTCCAATCTGGTATTTACCCTTCTTCAAGCAGTCCGTTATTTTCACCACTTATTACCCACATAGATGGGACTATAATATACAGAAGGTTGTTGCTTGATTTGTGCTGTATGCAGACATTGCTGTCTTTCTGGTTCAAGGACGGCCTGGATGCTTGGGTTCGGCTTCTCTCAGTGGCAGGTCATCTAAGCTCCCTGTCCCTGAACTGAAATTTCTCTAAGTGACAGTAAAAATTCCTGTTTATTTCGTTGTGGGTAACACACTGACAACCTGAGAAGTTAATTCACTGGGATATTAGTCTTCCCTGCAGCAGCTTCATCCAGCCTTGCTTTGTATACCTAGAAAAGATATCTGATGGCGAGGCCTATCCTGTGCGTTGCTGAGATTTGTTCTCATTTCTTTGTTTTTGCAACTGGATCCCATGTTACCTGCAGTGTTTATCCTCCCAAGTAATTCCTTTTGTGGCACCTCTAAGGATGCTCCAGCTTTGTGTGGGTGGAGAACATGCAGAACTCTTTACACTGGTAAGAACACAGTTACAATCAGGAAGCATTGTCTCTGCTTTTGTTTTGGAGCTGATACCATGACACAGGTCTGGGTCAGGATATTGTGTTTGTAAGCATATTGCAGTGGATCTGTTTTGGCCCTGACTTTAACCTTCATTTAATAAAAATGTGTTCTAGCCACAGGCTACGAGTTCTCATGACTAGTAAAGGTAGGGACCTTTGCAATGCAATAAAACAGGGAGGAAATATTGTGATAGATATAGCACAGCTTCTGCTTTCCCTCTCCCATCTTCTTGCACCCTGAAGTGAAACCTTTATTTTAAAAATAAACACTTTGAAACTTAAATCAGTTTTTCTTTAATCAAGGCCACTTTTAAAATATTCTTAAATAAAATACTACTTAAAATGGGTAATTTTACATGAAGTGGGAGAGAGAGAGTGCAAGAACCTACAGTATATCAGACTGAATTAGTTTTTCATGCTACGAGATGTAAACAAATCTATTTAATTAGAACACCTTGTTCTTACTGCATCCAGAGTCATTTTTTATACAGGCAGAAAGAAAAAAAAAAAAAAAGTTTTGGCAGTAAATTTCTACAATACTACAAAAAAAGATCTAAACTGTGTGTTTCCCTCATTAAATTGGATATTTTTTTTTTTTTCTTCTTATTCTTGTTTGAACTGGGATCCCAAAGTCAGGCCCCCCCATCACAAAGATGATCTGTGGGCCAAGTAAGCACATTCCTAGATATCAGTTTTGATTTGAAACCCTTCCTTTCTACTTCATCAGTGGAGATAACAGATGTGTAGTCATACAGGGGGAAGCTGGTCCTTGAAGTAACATGTTTAGGTCATGCATACCAAGACCAGAAGTCCTGCCCCAGGATCTCTTGCCTACACCAAGGCCATGAGATCCCCATTCTTGCTCAACTCTGGTGCACTCTGTCAAAGTTTCACCGTCATACCGTCTGTGTAACCCAGAGACATTAATAAATTTCACCTCTTTGCTGTTGTTTTCTCTCCTTTATAAGGTAGAATGAAATCTGGAGTACCGACAGGAGGAAAAAGTGAGGCTGTGTGCTCAAGGGCTTTATTCAACCCCATAAACTCTAAGATCACCTTTCTCTTTCCTCTCTGGTAGCCATGCAAGGAGCCCACTTGGCTCTACAGGCTTATTAGTCACAACAGTAAGGCAGCACAAGGTCCCACAGTGCCAAGCTGCCACCTCAATCTAGGTAATGTGCCGTGCTAAAGTGCTGTACACTAGCTTGCAGTGGGATCTCAGATCCTTGCTAAGGTGATGTTTCCATTTCTTTCTGAATTCTAGACCTGGATTTACCACCTTTGTGGGCCATCCCTTCCTGGATCTGCATTTTAAAATGTGTAGTTTCCTTGCCACACATATCCAAAGCCTCAAATGGGCAGTAGAGGCACACAAATGGTACCTGGGGATATTATCCATAATGCCAGACCTCTAGATCCAGTCACCACATGGAGACTCTCAGGCCAACATTCAGGTAGGTTGAGCTATTAAACACCAATGTGGGCACCTCTCCTCTCCTCTGTGCATAGTAACCAGTTCTGTCCCACCAGACTACTGCTAAGAGCAAGATTCCTTGACTGTGTGGTGGTGGAAAGGACTCATGATAGGATTTGGGCAAAGAAAGGGAAGAGCTTCACTTCCTGAAGAATAGGAGCTCCAAAACAGAGTTCATCTTGGAGTGTCCCTGAGCTGCAGAAATGGCAGCTGTACGCATGAATTTGGGCTATTCTTAAAACAGTGTCATGTTTCCTCTGATAATCCAGCTGCCCAGTAAAGACCCCAGATGCTGCATACTGTGGCTCTGATTAGTGGTGGGCAATGTCAACATTCTTCAAAAGGGAAGATGATAATTTTGAATTCAGACAAGGACTGGCATCTGACCTTGGTAAAGTGCAACCAGATGAGACCAGTGAAATAACCATTTTTACTGGAACTGACCAGGGCTACAGGATCCGTCTTGTCATTTTAATCAGATCCCTCAAGTCATTCTTGTGCCCTGTATTTTCCTATAAAGCATGCAGGTTTTCCCAGTCCTTCCCTCTCACATGATGACCACCCAAACTTACCCTCTAGCAGAAGAGCCCGAAGAGAAGAAGTAATCTGACCAAGTGTCTGCATGAGGCCGCACAATGCAGTCGAGGAAGTATGTCTTCATCCCATAATGCAGTCCTGATTTTTTCCTAGTATGCTAGACAGTCATGCCAATGCCAGAAGTCTGTGGAAGTAGATTAAATAGCAGTTTAGTAATCAGGAGATTTGAATATTGTTCCTCTCTTGGCCAGAGACCTGCTGTGCCTCCTGGAATGAATCTCTTCTCTGCATTTCTTTTTTTCTCCTCCCACCTTTCCTTTGCCCTGCCCATTTATATGACCGGCTCTTCGAGGCAGTCTGTTTTATTCCATACTGATCACCAACGGACCCCAGTCTCATCTGAGCTGTCTAGACACAATCGTTGCCGAAATAATAATAATCACGCTGAAAGCAAAATGCCAATATTTTTGTACGGATGTGATGCCTGTTCTGTATTCCTCTGGCTTTGTCCCCTACATTAGTGATGCTTAGAGGCAAAACAAAAAGCTGATCATCTTACCACCGTTAAATGTTATTAACGACTTTTAAACAATTGTCAGCGAACTTAAGTGCTTGTGTAAGTGAGGGATTAATAGTGCCAACCTAATAAATATCTCAGACGCTGGCACACCACTTATGGGCAAACTGTCAGTGACGCCTGGCCTCAAAAGTCTCCATCTGGAGAAGCAGCCAAGCAGCACACAATGACACTCCTGTCTGAGCTATCCTCCCCGCTTCCACCCAGGACCCACAGCTCATTTTGTCAGTCCTCCAGTCTACCCTCTGTAATGCAGCCTTCTCTCCTCCCCCATTCCTATCCCACTAATGTTTTTCCCCTGGTTGCCTCATATGCTTCCCAAAATATGCTGTCCACATCCTGCCTAACACCTGCCCTTTTTTTCCTGCCTCCTCTATCGGATACATTTTCCAGGGAACACAACCATAGCACTGCTCTGTGCATCAAGGACAGAAGAGACTTAAGGATCAGTATGATATGGTCAAACAACACATTATGCCCAACTGCAGTCCTGGTAGAAATAGAAACCAGCATGAGCTTATGGTGAAATCTGGGGCCTGAACAGCACACTCTATTATTCATGTGACCCAGCATAATAAGGCAATGATGCCAGTAGAAAAGTGATGCCCCTATATTAGATTTTTCACATTTGTGTGCCCTTTCTGAACTCTGGAAAGGTAAATGAGTGTTGTTACACCCATTTCACAGGTCTCTACCTGTGAAAATTTGGTGTAGAAGGTTGAGTTATTTTGTCCAGATTTTAAAAAGATGCTTGTAGCAGAACAGAGACATTAATTCAGGTCTTTTTCCATCTTGATCAGTGGTCTTTATTACCTTGCTCTCTGTGATTGCTAGTCTCTAAATTTTCATTAATTCCCAGGAGGTAAGATTTTTCTGTGAGAAAAAAGCTCAGTGTTTTTACTGGCTGCGTGAGGAACATGGTTTAATCAGATGATTTTCAAAACAAATCCCAAATGCCTTCCAGATACTTATTACCTTCCCTATGGTCTTACTTCTGAGTATTTGCCTCAGAAAAAAACCTCATTTGCTCTTTTCACTGGTATCTCCAAACCTTGGCCCGTGCTGCCCCTTCTGCTTGGACCACATCCCTGAAACGTTTCTGTTGTCCCTGAACTACCTACCCATACAATGAACTCACTTCTGCATTACCCCCAAGGAAGAAAATTTCCTTTCTTATAAGCACAGCAAGAAATAAAACCCAAATCTGAACAAAAACAATGGCCCTTTCCTACTGTGATGTGCAAAATACTTTTCCCCAGGCTGGTATCGCCTCCCTCCATTTAAGTGAACCTCATTTGCAGGCGCTCGTATATTCATAGTGGATGGGCAGTGAGCAGAGCCAGGGCTGCCTGTCACCAAGATGAATAGACAGATGGCAGGGACAAAAATGGTCACATTTGGTCCGAGCCAGGGGTGCCATTTTTAAGGTCAGGCCTTCATCTTGTACTGGCCAGGAGGAGGCCTGTGATGATGATGATGATGATGACAGTGCATTTGGAATGATACTGCTATTTGTTTATCATGGCTTTTGCACAGGAGGTACCAATTTTAGCAAACACAGGAGGAAAGCAATTGAGTTATCCCCGCAGCAGCATCTGAGGATCTTCTTATCTGCATGGATGACTCTCTTTTTACCCACTGCACATCAGAGTTTAGATACTGAAACAAAAGCTGTTTTCTTTCCTGGGGAAACAATGAATACTACTTAGACATTGCTGAATTTCTTTCCATCTCTTGTTGGAAAGAAGAACTACCCATAACTCCATCAGAGATTTACCTGCAAGTTTAAGCCATGCATTAATGACAATGTCTGGATCCTTCCCTGGTGCTTATCCCAGTGTCAGAGATCTTTTATGGAAGTAGACTTATTTGGAAGTTTTGCAAGCGTCACTATCCTCAGATGACTGGACTTAGTTTTCCCTAGTTAAACTGAACACATCACAAAAATGGCCTCCTCCCTCTTCTTCCCCATTTACAGCCCTGTGCAGACAGATGTTAGACCACTAACACATTCTTCAGGTGTTGAAAGTTGATGCAGGCTCTCAAAACATAAACATGATATGTCGGTTTACCTTGACTTGAGACTCTGGTATAAACAAGTTCTAAACTTCTCCAGCAAGTGCAAAGACCAGAATATAATTAGATTTCACTATATCAACAAGCCTAGAACAGTGCATGGGTGTTCAACACATTTTCCTCATTAATTGGAGACTAAAACTTGACTTGAACAACAACAACAACAAATATTTACAAGTTGGAGATATGCTTTAAATAGGAAATTAAAAGCAGATAGCTGTATAATCTTATAAGAATAAATGAGGAGGAAGGCTGATAAAAAAGAGAAAAAAAAATTTCTCGCAGGTGTGTTTCACATATGACCTCTTCAGAATGTGATTAAGAAACAAAAACAAACAAAGAAACCCTTCCTTTTCATATATGTAATGTAGTTCTACTCATAAATAAAGAATAATTTGGATTAGTGCTATGTTAGCCCATTGCAAAATGCAGTTCTGCGTGCATGTGTGTTTGGTTTTGAGTATCAGAAGTTAAGGTCAGGAGCGTGATGTCAGGAAAAGTCTCTTTCCAGAATGGGAAATAAATTGAGTTATTGTGGTTCTGATGTGATCCTGGTGCTGTGGCAGGATAGAATTCGAGGCTAGAAAGAGCCAAAAGGTTGTGTGACCATTTATACTTTATAACACAGAGTAAAGAAGGGAAAATAAAACATACTGCCTCTACCTCATCATATGCATATGCATCCCAATGACTTGTTTTACTGGACAGGTACCTACAGTCTGTCTTTCTGTCTGTCATGACCAGAAGAGGAAAGAGGAACACCAGCCTGCCCAGATAATACTTAAACTCATTTCTGGAGCTCATGGGAAGTGGAATAAAAGCGAGAACACACTTCTTGTGCCTTACGGAGGACCTAGGGATTCATTTCCTCACTCTTCTGCAGACACAAGATGTAAATAGGAGAGTGGACTGAGTCCATCTCTGCCTCCTCCATGTGGAGCAGGGAAATACATTTCCTTTCTTCTAGTACAAATCTATTCCCTTTGTTTGTGAGCTCCTTCTCATGAGAACTCCCTCTACCTGTGCCACACTGCGTTTAGCCCAATGGGCAGATACTGATGGAAACCTAGAGTGATGGGAAGCAGGGGCACCCGCTCCCTGTTTAACCGTTCACTTCCCAAATCGTTAGATATTGCATTTCCTTCCCTTCATCCTTCCTCTCTAGTGAATGACTTCTCTCAGTGATTTCCACTACAGTTCTTCCTACGGTTTTGGGCCGCTTCGGGCGTCGTGACAGCTTCTCCAAGGCAGGATGAGACTCTCTGGCTGATGTTGTCACGACAACGAGAGGAAGACCACGAGGAGACCATCACCTCTGCTCTGGTTGCTAAGGAAAGGATGGTGTCACCAGTGAGGTCAGCCTCACCTGATGCTCCGTGGCACCCATCCCCATGTGCATCTTGGCTACCACCTCCTGGTGGGAAAATGTTTTTATACGGAGTATAAACCGCTTCCTGGGGAGAGCATTATTGTCTCGTTGGACAGAGTCCAGTACCGGAGGAGGCTGCAGTTTATCAGCTCTGTCCTCACCACTCCACTCAAAGTGTCTGTGCCGTCAAGGGGATTGATGGAGTTGGGAAAGCCCCCAAAACCATATAACTTGACATTAAAGAGAGGCTGTGAAGCTCTCACAACCAAGAGTACCTTTCAGGGAGACATGCAGAGAAAACTGCTCTGTCTCTTTGGTGGATGACTTTTATCCTGAAGCTGCACAAAGCCATTACTGAAGAAAGGCACAAATTTGCTGGAGCTTGGAGGGGGGAGGAAAGGGGAAAGAACCAACAACAATAAAAATAAGACACATGCTGCTCTCTTTTCTCTTTAGAGGCTTTTGGAGAATCTCCTAGGGCCTGGAGGCAGCTGCAGAGGTGTTGTGAGGAAGGGACAGTGCACAGGACCCACCTATAAATTGACCCAGAGTGAACACCGCAATGGACGGTACTCCTGGGGTAGCACTACACATCCCACCCTGATAAATTCACCTGCGTATATCTTCCAAGAGTCCCTATATTACGAAGCAGTTTATTCTGTGAGGCTCAGGGCAAGACAGCAAGGAGTAGGGACAGCTGGGATCTCATGTAGCTCAGCTAGCGAGCTGCAGCATGAACTCCTTTCTGGCCTCTGAAATTATAAGCAGAGCAGAGCAGGAACCAGCTCGCACTGCAGAGATGACAGAAGTAACGTGGACGGAGCTATACTGGCAGTCTAGGTTGTTCCTCGGTGAGGTTGGGAGTGCTGTGGCTGGCTTGCTAACCCTGTAAGAGCTTGCAGCCTTCTCAGTTATATCTACATGGGAGTGCTGCAACTGCAGCAGGTGGATCTCGTGGCTTTGCAAAGTGCCCTGCGCCATGGGCAGCCTCACATGGAAATACTCACTGTCAATAACATTGTGGTGCAGTGGTGTAGGTGAGCAAGGGGGACTGAAGGATTTCTTTTTTTTTTTTTTTTTTTTTTTTTTTTTTTTTTTTTTTTTTTTTCCCCCGCTGCATAAATAGAATCAAGGAAAATATAATGTAATATAAATAAAAACAAATGGCTCAGTCAACTCATCTTTAATGCTTTGCAGTGTGACATCTATTTTGTCTAATGGAATACGACTTTCATACACCAACTGGATATTTAACCTTGGCCAAAAGTTATGATGTACATTACAATACACTTTTATTATGTTACACTGTATTGTTGTTGTTTTTTTAATCTATTGCTAAGCCCCTAACAGTATGTCTGTGTCGATGAAACCCATCTGTCAAAAGCACAGTAGGGACATTATTATGTAAATGTAGCTGGGTCTTCCTTTTGTGGAATTGGGGGCGGGAATTTAATATACTGTCCTAATATTCCAGCCAGAGGGAAAAAAATGTTTATGAAAAATCTTTTTTTTTTTTTGAAGTAAGAAAAAGAAGTCTAGCTGAATTTGGCTTTTAAAAAGTCAGATCTTTCTCCCTGCCCTTCCCAGTAAGATCCTTTAGAGCTAATGATACAGTTTCTAATAAAAAAATAAAATAAAATACATAAGAGACTTTTTTAAGTGCACCAGGAGACAGATAGGTCATTAATATCAGCACTGCTATCTTTTCTATATTACACTCATATTTCAATAACCTACATTTTTGGGTTATTCTTTTTTTTTTTAACAGGTGCCATTTTGGATTATTTCTTTATTAAGGTTTGTTATAAAATATGCACAAAGGTATGTAGATTTCTGGGGGAGGCGTGAGTGAGGAGGAGATTATTTATTACAGTTCTTAAATATCAGCCAAAATCTATCCATCTAAATTGTCTTGGCTTAGATGCATTCTGCCATTATTTGCAAAATTAAGCCATTTGTCCCTGTGCAGGAAGGGGCTAAAATTGAAATAGCCACTATATGAAATGAAGTATCTGCACAGCCCTCCCCTGGGCAAGCTCCCAACCTGAGGAACAAGCATCAGGAGGTTTGTCCCAATGTGATGCATGAAATGAAGTGTGTGTAGGTCTCTAAATCCAGATTACCAGCTGATTTCCTCCCTTAAATTCCAAGGCACCATCTGTTGAAATCACGAAGGCCTCCACTATCAGGCTCTCAGAGATGGGAAAGCGTCGTCATCTCCATCTCTGCAGATGGGGTGCTGAGGAGCAGAACAGCTGAGGGTGTGTTTGCACAAAAAAATTAAGGTATATTCACAGCATAAGGAGAGGCACACACATGCTGGCTACATTTCCTGAGCACAGGTAATGGTAACAAGGAGCATATGACAGCAGAAGGTTTAACATGGACAACAAGTATTTATGGCCCCCTCACAGTCTGGATCATCCTTTGGATCCTGAGTCTTTCCTCCTGTTTCAGTGAGGTTCGGTGAAAGCTCCTCCTGTTTGGGAATCCCTTCTAATTTCTTTGCAAGGAAAACCATGCAAATGGCATGGTTTTGTTGAGAGACCTTACCAAAGCACATAGATATGAAAAAAGGAAGACCCGTGGAACTACAGGCCAGCCAGTCTCACCTCTGTGCCTGCCAAGATCATGGAGTGGATCCTCCTAGAAACTATGCTAAGGCACATGGAAAATAAGGAGGTGACTGGTGACAGCCAATATGGCTTCATGGAGGACAAATCATACCTGACAAATTTGGTGGCCTTCTGCAGTGGGGTTACAGCATTGGTGGATAAGGGAAGGGCAACTGACATCATCTACCTGGACTTGTGCAAAGCATTTCACACTGTCCTGCACTGTCTTTAAATTGGAGACACATGGATTAGATGGATGGACCACTCACTGGATAAGGAATTGGCTGGATGGTCACACTCAAAGAGTTGTGGTCAAGGGCTCAATGTCCAAGTGGAGAGCAGTGATGAGTGACGTTCCTCAGGAGTCAGTATTGGGACTGGTGCTGTTTAACATCTTTGACAGTGACACGGACAGTGGGATTGAGTGCATCCTCAGCAAGTTTGCCAATGACACCAAGCTGCGTGGTGTGGTCAACATGCTGGAGGGAAGGGATGCCATCCAGAGGGACCTTGACAGGCTTGAGAGGTGGGTCTGTCCAAACCTCATGAAGTTCAACAAGGCCAAGTGCAAGGTCCTGCACATCGGTTGGGGCAATCCCAAGCACAAATACAGGCTGGGCAGAGAATGGGTTGAGAGCAGCCCCGAGGAGAAGGACTTGGGGGTGTTGGTTGATGAGAAGCTCAACATGACCCGACAATGTGTGTTTGTAGCCCAGAAAGCCAACCGTATCTGGGGCTGCATCAAAAGGACCATAACCAGCAGGTCGAGGGAAATGATTCTCCCCCTCTACTCTGCTCTCATGAGACCCCACCTGCAGTATTGCTTTCAGCTCTGGGCCCCCCAACGTAAGAAGGACATCGATCTGTTGGATCAAGTGCAGAGGAGGGCCATGAAGGTGATCAGGGGCTGGAGCACCTCTCCTATGGAGACAGGCTGAGAGAGTTGGGGTTGTTCAGCCTGGAGAAGAGAAGGCTTCAGAGAGACCTTCTAGCAGCCTTCCAATACCTAAAGGGGGGCCTACAAGAAAGCCTGAGAGGGACTTTTTACAAGGACATGTAGTGATAGGGCAATGGGTAATGGCTTTAAACTTTAAAGAGGGTAGATTTAGATTAGATATAAGGAAGAAGTTCTTTACTGTGAGAGTGGTGAGGCACTGGAACAGGTTGCCCAGAGAGGCTGTGGATGCCCCATCCCTGGCAGTGTTCAAGGCCAGGTTGGATGGGGCTTTGAGCAGCCTGGTCTAGTGGAAGGTGTGCAGGCCCATGGCAGGGGGGTTGGAACTAGAGGATCTTTAAGGTCCCTTCCAACCCAAACCATTCTCTGATTCTATGACTCTATGATTCTATGATATCATTGTTGGCCAGAACCTTTCTAAGGAAGTAATAGCCAGCACCAATAACAGATGCGGGCATGCCCCATAGGACTTACAAGGAATTTAGGTGTCTAATTCCAAAACTGCCAACAAAAAGCATGACTCCACAGCATCTTTCTTGTACAATCTGTTTCCTTGTTTGATGAGAAAGTTATTAAAGTATGTGATGAAAAACCTTTTATTTGATGCATTCACATGGGCACCAGGAAATACCATGTTTTCTTCATCCAGAGTGGACTCAAGGCCTCAGCTACCACCCAAGACAAAAGCACCCTTATCCCCAGGCAAGCTTAGTGGAGGAAACATCCATCTCTGGTCCCAGATGCACAAAAAGGAGTGTAACAAACACAGGTGATGTTAGTACCTATTGTCATTTTTGGTAGAAAAGGGAAAACATTTAACTTTGGAAACTATTCTCTCAGACCTGGAGATCTTGGAAGTCTTGGAAGGATCCCGTTCACTAATGTAAAGGGTCACTGGATATCTATATATGTTCCTAGACTTGGCCCAAAATGTCTAGTTCCTATGGATACTAAGCAGCTGAATGTCTGTTTCATATCTAGGTCACCTTCAACAGACATCCTCAAAGCATTTGACAAATTCTCATGCAGTAGCATAGGGTAATTGGAGATAGATGGGACACCTGGTGTCCATGATGGAAATATTCTGTACTCTAGGGACTGAGAAAAAAAATGAGAAAAATGGAAACACTACTTTGTAGCCCTTGTCTCTATTTATTAAGTTATTGTGTGGGCAAGGATTTTATCTCAGTATTTGCATATTATGGTGCAAAGAAATGGCAAAATCTTTATGTCCAGGTCTCAGGTCTTGAGTGTAAGTTCAGCCTTTCTCTTATTTAAAATGTGTTATGGTGAAACAGCCTTCAGGTGAGTGACAACTTACACCTGTTTTCCCCATGTTGACAGTGCTTGCTAGCCTGACTGTATCTGATAGTGAACATCAAGGTTCTGGTTTAGACTGATGACATCATAAAATCATAGAATGGGTTGGGTTGGAAGGGACCTTGAAAGGTCATATAGTCCAACAAGATACCAGGAAGGTGTTTCCTATGAAATAGACTTTCAAAGCATTGTCAGCCAGTCCTCTCCGCTAGGCGCTTCTGCTGTGTGTCATACTCTCTGCCAAGGGAAGGTGAAGCATAGTGCTGAATTAGGATAAACGTAATGACTGGGCTTAATTGGGCAGCATAGAGTGGAGACACACATCATGACTTTTCCTCATCCATAGCTAAGTCTCGCTGCACTCAGCCAGTAACGTACTCAACTTGGTCTGTACATCAGCAGAGCTAATTTTCATTAGCTGATTGAGCAGACTTACAGCATCCTCCAGCTTCTAATGCTCCCAGCTCCCTGCTGAAGGAAGCGCAGTGTGTACATGTCCCGTCTCAGAAGGTTCAGCTCAGAGGGGAGCTGTCTCAAGAGAAGGCCAGATAACCAGTGTTGTTCCTTGTGCGTGCCTTTCTCCCCTGCTTTCCGCAGACACCTGCTTCTGCAGATATTTCTTAATTTAAAGTTTAATCAAAATTTCTTTTAAAATCTAAGCCCTTATGTGACATTAATATCTCTAAAGACCAAAATCCAGATCTATAGATATCTCCAGGTCTAAAAATACTTAACCGTTGTTAGTCCAAAAAGTTAAGTAACTATTAATCCTCCTTCAGGGCCAAGTATTAAGCCAGGCTGTAGAGAAGCATTGTGTGAAGGAGGATGTGAAATACTGTCACATGCCTCTCATGGACATGGCACAACGCAGAGAAGATAAAGCATGCTATTTAGTAGTGGGAATACTCTGAACACTGACTTGTGAATCTTTTAAAACTCCCCACTAATTGACTGGGAGCCATTTGGCAGATGACAGTGACAGAAATAGCAGAGATGGCAAGATCCCTTTGCTACTACTGAAGCTGGTAAGAAAAATAGTTCATATTCTGGGCTTTGTGGTTTTGCTTTGTTAGGGGTTTTTTTCTGCAAAAGTTTTACGACTTTTTAAAAATAAAGATTTGAAATATTTTGATTAGACTGCCCCCTGGGTGTTTCATGGAAGTCACAGGTTTCACGGAAGTCACAGGTTTCACGGGGTTTATGAGTTGCTTCATGCTTTCATTTTCCTTCATTGGTTGAATTGTCTGGTAGAACTACATTTCCTATTGTACCTTAGAGCTTCTACATGCTGAGAGAGGAGATACTAAGGGACAAGACTCTCTGAACACAGCTAACCATGGCGGACACAGCCCAAGAGAAAGATTTGTGAATGAAGGTGTTTATGTTTGTTGATATAATAGCTGGGGGAGGAGGGAGGGGAAAGGAGTTATTCCAGCGAATTATTCTTGATGAATGAAAATTCAATATTTTCTTTGGAAAAAAGACTGCTTTTATAAAATATTATGATACTCCATTAATTGATAGTTTATTATTAATATTAAAATTAATATTTAGTAGTAATAGTAGTAGTAGTATATCAATTTTTTAACCACTGCCAGACAGCAACTTTACTGCTACTCCTGTACTTCAGATGGGAAATAAAATCTAAAGCCTTGCTTATAGAAGCCATTAGAGATCCCTGGGTGAAAAAATCACCCTGGTGCCCAGCTGAACTTTTCAGTGGGTTGCTTCTCCATTTAAATGCGTTTTGCACACCCAGGTAAGTGCCACCCATCCACAGGTCGTTGTGTGATGCCATCCTGTGGTGCCCAGTGATGCTTGCCCAGTGGTGACGGGTAGGGAGGGATGGTGGAGAAAGGTTTCATCCCAAAGTGTGTGAAGTTTTCTGGGCTGCAAAGGGTGCCTCAAGCACTTTTGTATTTACACGTGGGAGAGGAAGGATTGTGCTGTCTCGGTCTGGGGAGAGGGGACAGCTGCTGTGGGTTGGCAGGGGAGAGGTGGCAGATTGAGAGGCTGGTCGGTTTGTGGGGGAAGCAGTGCCTCTCCAGTGGTCCTGCCTTGCAGACTTAGGAAGATTTTTCTGTACCCAAGCAAGCTGCAGCAACCAGCGGCTGCTGAGTGCCCCGGTAGCCCCCTGTCAGAGCAGATCCTGATGACAGCATCTGCACATCTTTTTAAGCACTTCTGAGGCACGTAGGCCATAAGGAGGTGGTACAGGGACAGCGCTAGAAGCAGAGATCAGCTTTCATAAGGTCAGCTGTGCTCCGTGATTGGCAGGGCAGCAGTTTCTGATCAATAACTGCATGGGGTTATTGATTCAGCCACCAATCTGAACTCTTAATTACTGATATTAAATGTCAGAAACTTTCAGAGTTTAAGTCATATGACTGTAATCTCTTCTTCCAGAAGCTCTGTGGTGGCAAACTCTCATCAAACTTCATGTGGCAAGGGTCTGCTCTCAGCTTGGCTGTTGTACACAGAATGATGTGGCTGGCTTTGGTCTGTCAGCTCTGGGTTTTCTTGCGGGGAGGGAGATTGCAGTCTGGCTCATTGCATCTTTCTCCTGCGTGTCACTCAAAACTAAAGAAGAATAAAAAAGAAGAGCCCTTTTCTCCCAGTAGCAGAAGCTGGAGTTCTCTATCCAGTGAAATCCCTGCATTACATACCTCAGAGGGTTGCTGAAGTTAGGAACTGAATCTTTCCTTGGTAGACCCAATATAAATACATGCATGTACAAACAAAGACACCCAGCAAGTGTGCATTTCAATAGATAGATATTATTCTTATGTACGTATTATAAGCATTTGTGCAGAAAAGGAAAATATGTCACCATCATACTTTATAGGGACAGGTGCATGTACGTTTGCATGGGTTAGATGCAAGGATTTATAGCTCCATACTGTTATAGTCTCTAGTAACTGCTTAACTAACTTGTATTTCTGATGCTTAGTAAAGGTTTGAATCTTTTTTCCTGATCATATAATTTATTGCCCTCTATTTTTTCCTGATCATCTAATTTATTGCCCTCTATGTCCAATATTATGAGAAACATTGAGAATTCATGCTCATTTTCCATTCTCTATGCCACTCAGGGTTTTCACCCTGAATCTTAGAATCATTTAGGTTAGAAAAGACCATTAAGATCAATGAGTCCAACTGTAAACCTAACACTGCCAAGTCCACCAACTAAACTATGTCCCCAAGAAGAACATCTACACAACTTTTAAATAGCTCCAGGGATGGTGACTCAACCACTTCCCTGGGCAGCCTCTTCCAATGCCTGACAACCCGTTCAGTAAAGAAATTTTTCCTAATGTCCAACCTAAACTTCCCCTGCCGCAACTTGAGGCCGTTTTCTCTTGTCCTATCTCCAGTCACCTGACAGAAGAGACCAGCACCCAGGTAGTTGTAATGCGATCAGGTCTCCCCTCAGCCTCCTTTGCTCCAGTTCCCTCAGCCACTCCTCAGAAGACTTGTGCACTAGACCCTTCACTAGATTCATTGCTCTTCTTAGCATGTGCTCCAGCACCTCAATGTCTGTCTTGTCATGAGGGGCCCCAAGAGTGAGCACAGTATTCAAGGGACAGCCTCACCAGTGCCAAGAACAGGGGAACAATCACTGCCCTGCTCCTGCTGGCCAAACTATTTCTGATACAGGCCAGGATGCAAGTGGCCTTCTTGGCCACCTGGGCACACTGCTGGATCATATTAAGCTGGCTGTCCACCAGCATCCTCAGGTCCTTTTCTGCCAGGCTGCTTTCCAGCCACTCTTCCTCAAGCCTGTAGCGCTGCATGGGTTTGTTGAGACTCAAGTGCAGGACCCAGCACTTGGCCTTGTTGAACTTCATACAATTGGCCTCAACCCATTGATCCAGCCTGTCCAGATCCCTCTGTAGAGCCTTCCTGCACTCCATCAAATCAATACTCCCACCCAACTTGGTGTTGTCTGCAGGTACTGAGGGTGCCCTCAATCCCCTCATCCAGATCATTGATAAAGATATTAAACGGAACTGGCCCCAGTACTAAACCCTGGGGAACACCACTTGTAACCGACTGCCAACTACATTTAGCTCCATTCACCACCACTCTTCAGGCCCGGCAATCCAGTCAGTTTTTTACCCAGCTGTCCTGGTTTCATCTGCGGATAGAGTTAACTGTCTTCCTAGTAGCTGGTACAGTGCTATGTTTTGAGTTCAGTATGCGAAGAATGTTGATAACACTGATGTTGTCAGTTGGTGCTCAGTAGTGTTTAGTCTAAAGTCAAGGATTTTTCACCTTCTCATGCCCAGCCAGCGAAAAAGCTGGAGGGGCACAAGAAGTTGGCACAGGACACAGCCAGGGCACCTGACCCAAACTGGGTATTCCATACCATGGGACGTCCCATCTAGTATAGGAACTGGGGGGAGTGGGAGCAGGTGATCGCCACTCGGGGACTAGCTGGATGTCGAACAGTGGGTGGTGAGCAATTGCACTGCACATCATTTGTATATTCCAATCTTTTTGTCATTTTGTTAGTGTTATCACTATCATTACTAGTTTCTTCTTCTCTGTTCTATTAAACCGTTCTTATCTCAACCCACAAGTTTTACTTCTTTTCCCTATTTTCTCCCCCATCCCACTGGGTGCGGGGGAGTGAATGAGCAGCTGTGTGGTGCTTAGTTGCTGGCTGGGGTTAAACCACGACACCAACAAAGAGTACGCCCATCCAAGCCATGAGCAGCCAGTTTCTCCAGGAGAATGCTGTGGGAAACGGTGTCAAAGGCTTCACTAAAGTCTAAGTAGACAACATCCACAGCATTTCCCTCATCCACTGAGCAGGTCATCTTGTCATAGAAGGAGTTCAGGTTAGTCAAGCAGGACCTACCTTTCACAAACCCATCCTGACTGGGCCTGAGCACCTGGTTGTCATGTATGTGCCACGTGATGGCACTCAAGATGATCTGCTTCATACCTGTCCCCAGCACCGAGGTCAGACTGACAGGTCAGTAGTTCCCTGGATCTTCCTTCTCGCCCTTCTTGTAGATAGGTGTCACATTTGCTAACCTCCAGTCAACTGGGACCTCCCATCTGTGCATGGTACATCTGTACCATAACTGCCTTATCAGAAGGGAGAAACCCAAAACTTCTTTCACAGCTTTTACCATTTCTAGTTGCCCATCTCTTTCCCTTCTTTATTTACTACATCCTTTCTTAGCCTGGAGTGGAGAGGAGACAGAAATATGCACAGGACTCAGAACATAGGTGCACTTTATATTGATAATGCCATAATGACGTTTTCTTTTTATTTGTTTTTTTTTTTTATCCTCTGCCGAGCAATATGCTGATGTTCTGGTGGTACTTTTTGCTGTGCTTCCCAGAACACTTTTCTGAGAGATGACGGCCTAGTGCAGTGTCTGTATAGTTAGGGTTTTCCTCCCCCTTTTTCATTATTTTGCATTGAATTTCACCTGCCATTTTGTTGCCTGATCATTCAGCATCATGAGGTCCGTGCTCTTTGCTGTCAGATTTATTTTTATTACCCTGACTACCTCAAAGCCATCAACAGATTTTGTTTCCACTGCAACAGAAAGGATCTCTGTGGGGTTCCCTTGATCACCTCCCATCCAATAAGAAAACTGACCATTTATTCCTACACTTCACATCTACTTCTTTAAGCAGTTATTAATCGCCAAAAAAGTCTTTCCTATTTCTTTCTGCAATACCCTACTTTCTTTCCAAGCCTTTGGTAAGAGACTTTCTGAAAATCCAAGTGCGCTTTCATCCATATGCTTGCTGACTCTTTAAAAGCACTCTAATAAATATTGTAAGGGATAACTACCTCCTATAAAAGTTGTGTTGCCTCTTTCACATTAAATTATATCAATCTACTTGTCTGCCAGTTGTGTTCTTGATTACAGTTCCTTCCAATTTGCTTGATATTGTGCCACACATGCTAGTTTACAGTTCTCCATTTCTCAAACTGAAAAGAAATCCCTGATTAAAAAAGCTCCTGTTTAGCAAGAACTAATAATCAAATTAAAGATGACCACAAAGTACTCTTAGTCGCTAATAATATCGTGAGGCTAGAAGGAGTTATTTCAAGTTACTGAGTGCCATTTCATTTTATTTAAAAACTTGTAGTCTATTTATAATCTGAAGAAATTATAAAAGGTAGAAGCTAAATCTTAATATCTGACTGTCTGGATGGTGAATCAGGGTTGATTCTCTTTATTTAGTCTCTTAAACTGAGTTCTTTGTCATGTCATAATTAAAGGCAAAAAAAAGAAGAAATGGATGATTCTTTGCTATGATCATTTTATTGTCAGAAAAAGGGAACTAAATTAAAAGCAAAACAGTACACAAACAGTGATTACTTCAGTCTCCTGCATATTTCTCTTTAAAGGGTTTTTGAAAGATATTACACCTTGGAGAGTCAGCTGACTCTTGAGGGAACCAAGTACTCTATTATCAAAATTAGTAGCAGACAAGTAATACTGTATCACAGGTAATTAAAATAATTTATAGATGGGCAAAATTCATTAAAGAGTTGGTGAATCCTATTTGGTATATCATGGAGAAGCTAAGCAATTTATAAGTGGGCAAATGTGACTAATCTTAAATAAATCCTATGAAACCAAAGAAAGCCTTTAAGTCAGTTAATCAAAAGAAGCCAGTCACGCAGTTGTCTTGAGACAGGCAAATCAATGAATATCAAGAACCTTAAATCTGTATTAAATCCCATTACTTATCTTTGTTTACCAAATTTTAGCCTCAGTGTCCTCTCCAGGAATATATATTCTAAAAAAGCTGGCATTCAAGAGTAGAAGCCCTCAGCCATTTACAGGACAATAGCATTTCAACACCCTGGTAAAATTGTTCAAAGATCATTTAAATTAAGTTGTGTGGCAAAGCTTCCCAGCTGCACATCACCTCTTTTAATGTCATCTCAGTGATGTCATCACATGGTAGGAATAATGCTGAGTTATTGAATACTGCTGTTTTATGTCAAGTTGTACAGTCTTTTGTTCTCAGTCCTTCTTCTTAGGCCTCTGGCTGCTGCAAACTCCCAGGAGTAAACTGGAAGAGCTGCTGGCCATACTGTAAAGCTGAGCAGAAGGAGAGCTGCCTCTTTATTTCAGAGGTTTTTGTAACCTTCTCTCTTACTTTAGGCAAGGAAAAACGTGCATCTCTTTCAGGCTTGGCTGGATTCATAATTAGCTCTTCTCATCCACTCCTTAACACCTCCATGGACTTAGAAACATAGCTCAGGACTATGCAGTCAATTTAATGCGTATGTGGTACACTTCTAACTGGCTTTTGTATGTATGTGTAGCTGGTAAGAATGACTCAGAGTTCTTTTCAAGGCAAGGTTTTAACTTTTTGCATTTATTCAGGCCATTTAGTTTCATAAGCCTTAATACAAGTTGAAATTCTGCTTCAAGTAAATTGCAGTGAAATTCCCTTGTATAAAAGAGTAAGGAACAGTCTTCCATTTCTCACAAAAGTATTTTTAAGAGTTGGTCTTTAAGAGGGCTTTCCAAACTGAATGACCAGGAAAAAAACATTGCTGTTCTCCTTCATAAGCTGTATGCATGAGATTTAGCTTCTTTTTTTTTTTTTTTTTTTTAATTCATAAGAAAAGCTATAGGTATAACATAAGTCACAAGCAAGAAGAATAATTCAACTTTTCTGCTAAGTTGATCAGAACATGTAATAATTTGGTTATAAGCCACAAAGCCTAAATAAATAAGCAGTACTGAGAAGGAAAGTTAAATTTTGTTCAGTAGTTCAACTTTGCGATACATTGCTGCTATGCCTCAGCAATGGGTACAACAAGCTCTCATCAGCCTGATCTTCAGCATAGATATACCTTAATTGGTACCTCCAGTGTTAAACAACTACAGGCATACACTATGTAGACACTATATAACAGTATACGGTCTTATATTTCTAAGGTTTCCTGTTGTTAATGACCAGTCAAACTACACTATTAGAGTCCATTTTTGTCCATGAGGCCAGACAAGGCTTCATAAGTAAAGATGATGCAACTAAACTTTACATGTCCCTAAATTTGTTTGCCTCCTGAAGCAACACACTGAACAGTCTCTCATTTCTCTATTCAAAAGAAAGAAATAAGCCTCTGAAGGCTGTCAGGGAAAGGTAATGTCTATGGCAGTTTAGGTGTTTAAGTTAGCTGGAGACAATCTCTGCTCAGAAAGAACCCTATGAAGATATCAACTTTTTCCTATTGACTTGCTGGAAGATTCATCTCTCTTGTCTTCAGCTGTGTAAATTTTGCATCTCATTTGAATTGGTCAGTTAAGATGTCCTCCTTGTCAGATAGGTAGTTGCAGAAGATCGTGCTTTGGTTGGCTTCATTTTATATGCCACACATCTTAAATGACAAACATAAGGGATGAAAGCATCAGTATTCCTGTACTCACTACAGGGGGAGCCTATGAGGCTAGTTGAGATTAGACTCCTTTCTGCTAAGTAGTAAAATGTGGTAAAATGAATCACATATTTATTTTACAATGACTGCCTCAGTTACTGCTACAGGTTAGGCTCATATCATGTACAAACTAAAATCTAATATTTACAGACAGATATCTCAGAAGAATTTTACTCTTTCATGGTTATCAGGAGATCAAAAAAAAAGCATCTATAAGATTAAGAGAAAACACAAGTAGTACAGAAGTAATCACCTTCTCCTCCAGAGCCCTTTCAAGCCATAAATATACGTTTCTTCAAGTTCAAAAGCTTAGAGCACTTTTAGAAGAAAATGTGTTCAATAAGAAATCATCAGGAAGTTTTGATTTGATTTCAACAAGAAGTTCTTTTAGAATGTGAAATGAGAGCTGTTTATGATATATTCTGTTAACATACCCCTACATTCCTCTTTGCTCTTTACATTTTTGAAAGTCAGGATTCTTTCTAAAGCATATTTTATAAAATCTGTTTTTGTGAGATTATGATAATGTCTATACCAGCTGGATGTCTAGTACAAGGAGTCTTGTTCTTTGAGGAGACATTCATGTTAGTTGCTTGATTCTTGACCAAATGGTTCCTAGCTTTACAACTGCATTGCATTTACAACTTTCCAATTACAGGCTCTTATAAAATACTCTATGCAAAGCACAAAATGTAATACTTACATTATTTCTAGTTTAAGCTCTAGTTTAAATCTACTAAAAGATGTTAATGATTTTCTTATTGAAAGTGTTTTCTTCCATAAGTGCTATAAAATATTCAATGTTTATAAATATATTGCCAAGTATAGCTGAAGACAGTGAAAGCTAAAACATGTTATAATTATAAAAGCTGATTTTTAGACTTCATATAATACTGGCTGTTCTATAGCCCGTGGTATTATCTCCTTTAACATGTACAGCTGATTCTTGGATGAAAGAAATAGGACCAGTGTGGACTATTTTTAATTAGCTTGAATATTTGAATAGCCAGAATATTTTAGTAAAATACACACCCAGATACTTTTAAACCCATTTTAAACATAGGAGATTTAAAACAATTACAAAGCTATCTTAAAATTTCCCAGCAAACTACTAACCACCCAGAGTAAATTCTGCTAAGAATATGTTCCAATGCTATCTATAGGTATTCAAGGATAAGTAGTGATTGCACTCCCCCTCTAGCATTCTGCTGGAGGCTTGTATATCTCAATGCCCTTTAGTACTGTTTTCAGATTTATTAGGCACAGCTGGGAAAACAAAAACACAAGGAGAGAAATGACTTGCCAAATGGAAACCAGAGGCAAACCTAGAAATTTCCTCAAGACTACCCCCATGTCTTGATGACAAAGATAGATTAAACTGTTTGCATGGGGTCACAAAAGAAGTCCATGGTGGATTTAAACATTACAGTGAAGTCTGTAGGAAGGCAGAAGTAGTGGTTTAACAACATGGCTGTTGGTTTCCCCAGTGCTGGGTAAGGAACTGGAAGTGTCATTCAGGGTTGTGCAACAACAGTAAAACAGTGGTACCCAGAGAGTAAGATTTTACTTATTTAAATATCTATTAAAAGACAAGAAAAAGTTACATTTTTTTTTTATTTCCTGACAGTTCAAAATTTTTATGCATTCCTCCTCTTGGATGGGATTAAAAGTATACTAAAGTAATAGAGTAACTTGGAGATCTAGAGGTGATTATTCTGTTTCTGGAGAGAAAGAAGGAAACACAGTAGCTAAGGGGGATGCAGAATAGTAAAACTTTGTGTTTGTGTGTTTGTTTGTTTAAAAAAGAATGTCAGTTCAAAAAATCAAATGTATGTTTTGATGTTTTTAGTGTCTGCCTCAAAGAAAAAGCCACTAGTGCATATGGAAACTTAAACAGATATGCCACCAATAATGGTATTCCTAGAAATACCTTTTCCTCTTGTATATATGTACCTGATATTATCTGAAGCATCCAAAAATGTGTTTGTGTACAGCAGCACTATAATAGGATTTTGTGAATTGTTCTTATCTAAGCGTTATGTATGCATCCAGAGGGAAAACTTTACTTTAACCAGGTACATTATCAGAAAATAACAATCTGGGGCATAAACATCCCAAGTGTGCACCTTTTTTATGATGTCAAACAGAGCAAACAATACACATATTTTCCCATTATTTTATGTTTGATTTTTTTCATTATTATTATTATGTTAAGCTGCCTGTGTTGGATTTGTAAATGGGCTATGACTGTTACATTGTGGCATCTGCTTATCCAAACAAGTCTCTCCTGAAAATAGTGCCCAGCACTGCAGGGCAGGCAGTGGCAATGGGAGATGAAACAGAGGGTATGTCTCTGCCAGTGTCCACACGTTTCACCTCTGGCTGATTTACATGAATGTAATAAGCAACTCAGCACTGAGTTTTTCAAAAAGCCATTTCCAATGGGAGAGCATGAATACAGTCCCCCAAAGTGTCCAAAATTAAGGCCAGAGAGAATACTCAAGACTCTAATGGCAGTGGTTCCCTCTGTTAAAATTCACAGTCCTGTGAGAGCAACTGACTGGAAAAAAGGAGCAGCAGGAATCAGCAATGCGAGTAGGCAAAGGTAACGTTCTTCATATTCTTGCTATGTTCAGTAAACTTTTTTTTTCCTCTGACTTCACTCCACTGCAGTGTTACGTGTATATCCCCAGCTGTAGAAGACAAGCAGTCAAGATGAGCTGAGCGAGTTTTCATCAAAAGAAAGTTTGCAGGACTGCAGTTGCAAAGAATTGAAAAATGGATCTAACTACTAAGATGAAAGACACATTTTTTTAGAGCATTTATGGATAAGCAATTATCATTTTCTCAGTGACCATGTCTGTGTTTATCTCTTTTCCATCTGATCTTGGATTAGAGGTAGACTGGTCAATAGCTTACCTAAATACCCCTTAAAAAAAAAAGTGATTTATGTGAGTTCCAGTAAGAAGACGCTGGAATCTGCTTGATCCAGATCGTGACAGAAAAGAAATATAAGGAGATGTGAATGGTCAAAAGTGGAAAGGAAGACCCTCAAGATCATGATAAGCATTGTTTCTCATTTAACATTCTTGCTAGAAAAACTTTATGCTTGGCTTCAACCAGACCTGGCAGAGCACCACTGTGGCATTTCTTTTCATTAGTTGTAGGGGAAAGTTCCCCACTTTTCAGACTGAAAGTAGGTTGAACCCTTCTGCAACCCCAAGGGGTAAGTTTAGTGTAAGAAATAAAATAAAGATAAGATTCCCCACATTCGAGAAAGCATCTTTTTTTTCAGTTAGCTGAAAAGCAAGGAATACAGTAGAATAACTAGACAGCCCATGTCACAGCTTCAAAAAGTACCTATTTCAATGCATGATAAGGGTGTTTATAGTCGTCCATTCTTGAGACTCATGAAAATTAACAAGTATTACTGGAAAATTCTGCAGTCCAGCCTTTTCTGAATTTGTAGAAAACCACACAGCATAAAGGTTTGCTACCTGGATTGATTATTTTCTTTCTCTGCCAAAGAATACTTCTGCATATAACTACCACTGGGTTAAGTGCATGGACATTTGCAGTGTAATGCTACCTGGGAAATGATTTAGGCAGTGCCATCAGCTATGACATAATAACTTTATAATGGCCTGATCTTCAAAGGTGCTGAACTACCTTCACTTTCATTGAATTTGATTTTCATTATGGCAATTAAAACCTTTTTAAAATCAGTCCTCAACTACAGTAAGAGCAGTGAAGATATAAGCTGCAGACTATTTGCAGAAACTAAGTATTGATGAAATGATCATGATAATTTAAAGACCAGATGATGACAATACCAATTTTTTTCTCTATTTTTTTGTTTTGTTGGTTTTGGGTTTTTTTTTTGTTTGGTTGGTTGGTTGGAGGTTTTTGTTTCTTTGTTTGTTTTGTCTTCTGAAATACTCTAAAAATGAAGAATCAATTAATTGAGGAAACCTTTAATTTCTTGTCCAACTCACTGTACAACCTCAGTTGCAGCTGGTGTTTCCTTCAGAGTCCACTTGTCATGGCAACTTCATGGTAAATTCATCACCTTACCACAGCAGTTGCCATGATAGGGAGCATCACTTGGGAGAAGATGCTTCATATTCCTCCTCTCCCTTTGCAGTGGAACACTTGGGAAGCGCTGTGAAGCAGCTGCACATGGACTGTTGAGCAGGAATTTGCCACCTTTGCACAGTAACTCAGAGCACTACACAAATGCAAGGGTAGCTGGAACCTGCTTTTTCAAGCCCCCATGATTGTTCAGTCCTGAGGCTGAGGAAAAATGTGAAGGTATTTTATTATTTCTCATAGTTTTCTTTTTCGTGAAGGGGAACTTTTACTCCCTCACACTGGTTTAAGGTACCTACCACTTCTGCCTGTCCAAAAGCAGAGTTAAAACTTATGTGGTGCTATCCAGAAATGAAATCCTTTGCATCTAATAAGAGGGACTGCAGTTGAACAGCACTCAAAGCATGATGATAATACCTGGCATGAATCATTAGCTCTGGAGTGTAGGACCACCTTGAGATCTTCCACTGCATGTTAATAAGTCCTCTGGAGTCAGTAAAGTAGTTTGGCTACCACAGGTTTTGATTCCACGAGCCATATTCATGGCATAGCAGCATCGATGCCTCTGTCCATTGACTTCAGTAATGCTGCTTTCCCAAGTAATTGTTATCCAAGCTGAATAAAATCTGCAGAATGTGATCAGTGGTTTGTGAAGCTACTAAATGCTTTGCAGTGGAGTTTTAATATAGCTAAGACAAATAATGTAACAAAGTTATCTATTTATATTTTAAAGTGAAACTGTAAATAGTTAGGTTTCCATTTAATGCATTGCAAAGTTAGGTAACATGGAGAACAACCTGATAACAGGCAGGCTTTCAAATCCATTAAGTGTGTTTGAATATTGCATCCTAAATGTCCATGTCTATTACAGGATTTTATGTGAGAGCACAAGTATATAGGACTTAAAAGAACCCTACGCTGAATAAAAAGACAGTAATAAAATGGAAGCTTAGTGAGTTTCTTCTTTGACTACTCTTTCTTCTTCCTTTTAATCTTTATTTGACACTTTATTAAAAGTCCAGAGCTCAGAATTTCAACCCCTGGTTAATCACCACTTAATCACTTGGCATACGTTAAATACACATCTCTTCTGCATTGGTTTTCCCCCTATAATACTCTCCTGATTAAGCATCAGGCATTACTGTTCATTAACATTGGCTAAATCGGTTCTTTGAGAGGTGTCCCAATAAGGCATCTGTCTTGACTTTAACATATCTCAGTTAAGTGAAGAACAGCCCCTAACAAAACCTGCTTTAAAAAGAAGCCATAGCAAACTTGTTTGGTGGACAATGATTACTCCACAGTCCAGATACTGAAAAGGGCACTGCTTTATTTCCGTCACGAATGAGAACACTTTTTTTCCTAAGCTCCCAGATCCGTTGATGTAAATCTGCATATTTTTTTAATTGGTATCTCTTCTGCTGCTCTGCCTTTTTCCCAATCATGTGTCTAACTTAGATGTGGGCAATCTACCTTCTGAAATAATGCCAAGCATAGGTGTGAAAAAAATGACATGGAAACATGGGTCACCCTTGAAACAGAAGTCACCCTAAACTGTTCTGTGAGCTCCAGAGCAAGCATACAGGGATGGACTGTGGATAACTCAGTGTCTAATCTTGCTCACAGCACCACTACATGACTAAAAGGCTAAACTTTAAGGAGCTGCTTTGTACCATGATCTGTCTGGTGACTGAGCTGGAGAAATTGGGAAGCTGTGTGAGACTGTGTGGTGTTTCAAAACTGCACAATTACATCTTGGAGTAAGTTTTCAGAGATATGTATTTGGTGCCGACCACAATTAATAGATGGATGTAAAGAATCGTGTTTTCCCACAGCACTGCAGAAGTAGTGCTGGAACCAGTTTTCCTTCCACCTAACTTTTATTGCCTTCTCTACCCAGCACTTCCTCTTCCTGTGAATTACAGAATTAATCACAGCAGCGATATGCAGGCAGAGACGTACGAAATCTTTGAGCCAAGATGGATGCTTGGCATAACGAGTCATACAGCGACACCATGGAACCCGTCAACCACGATCATTGCCTGGGCGCTGAGAGCAGCCTGAGAGTTTGGGATATTTTCTGTAAACACGCACATCTTTATTTTTCCATGTGTTTTGCAAACCCGTATGGTGGAAGGCTTTTCGCACTTTTAGCCTGCAGACTTTTATTGAGTGTGGAAGCAGAGTTTATAAATAGGCCTTTTTTTTTCTTTTAATGCCATTTAGATCTCATGTTTGCAGAGTTTATAAACAAACTACATTTGTTCTTTTTATTGGCTCAAGAGGACAGCTGTCTATCAAGTGTTCCTGTTTACATGATCTTCTATAGTAAGCCATGCTTAGAGACCTTCTGTGGGTTATCAGTAACTGTTATATAAATCACAGTGTATTGGACAAAATCTGTGATATTATTTCATGTGCATTTTCTTGCCCTGCACTGAAGTTCTCTTGTAGGCAGTGGTCCAGAACAAGATCCATTCACCTCTAAAATGTCTCCCAAGTCCTCTTTGAAGGCCCTGTGTTAGATCCTGGCAGACAGTGCCCTAGGGTTGCACAGATCATATGCCGGCAATCTGTAGAGGACTGTATTTCAGCCATAATGAATTAAGTGATTTCTTTCCTCAAAAAGCCGGAGATGTTTGACAGAAAAGCTAAGAAACACAGTGCCAAAGAGGGAGGTCTGTTCTGTCAAAAGGTGTCAAACTGACAGAGCTGGAGACCCAAACCTTCTGTTCCCCAATAGGGAAAAACAGATTTCAAACCACGTCACACACTAGAAGCACTGGCAGTGGAAGCATTCATGTATGTTAGCCACGATATAGAGGCACCAGATGTAGAGATGTGAGGAGATTTTAGCTGCCATCGCAATTCCAGCCTCAACTTTAGAGGTCTGGAATTTAGTTCCCCAGAATTCCGTAACGCTCTCCAACACTCATCCCCAGAGCTCATTCCAATACACGATTTTGGTTCCAAAGCAGTTGAAGATTCACCTGTCCATTGCCCAAACATCCCCCAATTATACAAATGAAGGAAAGCTTTCAGGACATGTTTAACTCCATCTTTTATAAGTAGTAAATGCTTAAATTCTTATGGGCACAGTCCAAGTGAAACATATGTTTAACTGATGTCCTGACTCAGTTGTTGCCCTGTGTGTGGGGGCTCTATGAAAAATAAAAAAAGAAATCCTGATTGTAATCCGGAATTTGGGCCAGGATTTTATTGCAATATTTATAAATAAAGACGTGATGGCATTTAATTATTTAAGAAACAAGCTGGTTGTGGAAATTTCACAGAGATGTAAGGTCCTTGGGCTTGTACATGAGATAAACTTGGCCCACTTTCCTGTGACTAATATATATAGTACAGAAAGAGAGAAGGGTGAAGGAAAAGCCATTTTCTTTCATAACAGGAACATACAATATTAAGGAAACTGAAAACTACATTTCTAAAATTGTTTCCATTTCAGAGTCCTTCTGCCTATGGAGAATCAATACGCCAGAAGAGCATAGCCTTAAACGTTAATATTACAGAATAAAATTCGTTTTTGATGGATTGATGGGCACATTTTCTTAAGGCCAAGAAATAATGAATACAAACTTTTTTTCCTGATAGTCTATCTTTCCCCTCTCCCTGCACAGAGGATGTAGAGAATAATAGGATACCACTTGCCTGTATATAGAAACATCCATTATTAGGCACCAAGAGGTTTCACTAGGATGCGTGTCCTCACCCCCCTATATCCATTTGTAACTGCAAGGGGAAATCAGAATACAGGAAAATGCTGTTGTTTGCTCTGCTGCAGCCTCAGAAACCCAGTCAATCAAGAAAAGGTTGGCTATTGTGATGTTGGCTAATAATTCCCAGAGGATTTTCCTCTGCCCTAACTACAGAGTTCCTAAGTATGCTGAGCTTAAAAGCAAATCCATGTACACCTTAATTTCAACAGGCAGTTTTACATCATGTCACACTTGCTTTTCTTTCTGAATCAGCAATAACTAGCAAATGCTTTCCTAGTAATTCTGATGTTACATATGGACTGAGTTTGAAAAATAATCATTTAGTTATTGTCCTGACATTCAGTGATTCTTTGCAGGGAGGCAGCATGGGCCCATTTTTCTGGGGTATCGCTAAATTCCTATGGCTCTAAGAGGTGCTACTAAGATCACAGGGTAAGTATTTAAGCTAAATTTCAAATTGAGTGTGTTTCACTGTGAGATACTTTTTTATTCACTTTTATACTTACAGAGGGGTAATTCTGATTCCACAAATTCCCCCTTTTCCTCCCTGTCTCTTTCCCACTTATCAGTGATGTATTTAGCACCTGAGGTTAAATCCCAGTATCCTTTAAAAGAGGGAGAAAACACTACTGGACCTAAGTAAAAAGAGTTTGTCTTGAGGCTGTTTACCTACTCAAAATATTTGTACAGAGGGACTTGGTTATGTGGAAAAGCAATTCTGCCCTATTTTGGATAAGCCAAGTAGGTAAAAGACATGATGTTTGTATGCTTGATCATACCCAGTTTTACTCTGTCATGACAAGGTTATGCAGAATTTAGAGAAAAGATTGACCTTTCATTGGATGTCACATTGTCACAACCCACAGTTCAACCTAATCAGATTTTTAAATGAAGAGCAGGGAAGAGTATTGTCAGTCTGACTCAGTAGAAAAATATGGAGGCTCTGTCTCAACTCCCTTCAGCATCCTTAGTTTCATACAGCCACTCCTCTGACAGAGCCAAAATCAGTGGAAGAAAAAAAATGGAAGAAAAACCTTCTAAAAGCAAAGGTTAAAATCAGTGTAAGAGTTCAGTTAGAAATCAGAATTGTACAAAGTCTGGAGCAACTTTGCCATCCCCTGAGATTCTTGCCAGCTTATCTAGCATCTCCCAGGATTCATGCTTGCAAGTACCAAGCAGAATATTGTGGTCATTGATTGTATTTTATTACTATGTTCTGAGTGCTGGCTGAGGGACTGCATTAGTGCGGCAATGAAACCTGACTTATCCAAAACTTATAATTGTCTTGGATGGGGCTAAAGATGTCACCCCAAAACTGTTTGTGGTATGCTACTGCTGAAAAGCCCCAAGCCTTTGGCAAACTCCAGTGTGCTGGCTTGTGCACACAACAGAGTAAGAACTTGCTCCCCTGAGCTCCAAAGAGCTTACAACCTTAAGATTCCTTACAGAACCTACAAGCTAAAACTTAATGCTACAGTATTACATGTTGATTTGCAATAATATCAGCATTTGCACATTCTAATATGACTTAGGGATATGTTATTGATTTTCTTTCCTAACCATCCAGTGATCAACGTTTCTACTAAGGCTCCTCCATCTTCCATATGTTGTATGGTAAGTCAGTGTGCCTCTACAGAACTGATGCTTTCTTACTTCTTTTTTAGGTTATTGCAGCCCCCAGACTGTGCCAGGTGCTTCCCAAAGAACAAAGCTTAGGAAATAGCTTTGAGATCTCTATAAAAGCTCATTATCATTATATTTTTTTCATTCTGTTTATATCGAACTGTGTCTTTCAACTAGTGTAAATCAGCAGAGTTAGCAACTTACACCAAAGACTGGTCCTTTGTTAAACTTTGTCAAGCTTTCTTTCCTCCTTGTTTTGAGTGGAGGAGGATAGAGGTTCATTCATTGGTTGGTTAATGAAATTCTCTTCATTCTTTTTTCTTTTCTTTTTTTTTTTTTTCCCTGAGAAGAAACAGATGTCTTTGTAACTAAAATTAAAGTGTAACACACCTCTTGTCAAAGTCTTCTGAAACATATTTTCTTTTTTTTTTTTTTTTTTTTTTTGTACAACCATAAAGATTCCAAATACTTTACAGGAATCATAGCTAACTTACACCTGGAAAAGGGAAATGAGATTTAACTGGATGTCTTTGTAGGTCTTTCTATTCCTATCTATTTTGACTTTGAAGTTCAGAAACTCAAAACTAAAATGTCTCCTACTCTCTCTGAGCTCCTTCCTTTGAGACGTTTGTTGCCAGATCTTTTAGCTAAATGGCTATTTATGTTCATGAAAGAGTAATTTTCACTTTCAGTCCATCTTAGACCAAACAGTTTATCTATTGTTAGCAGTTGCTTATTTTCCATCCAGCTTGTAATGCATTTCCTGTACCCCATAGGCCCATCATACACTGAAATGCAGCTAACCATCCAAGTGGAGTTTCTTATGACCTTGAAAATTAATTGAAAAGTAAATGATTACTTTTTTCTTACCCACAAACACATAGGAACAGAGTACATCTTAATCAAAAAGACCTTTCAACCAAGTACGTTCCCACTGTTAGCCAGTTAGCGTGGATGGAGTTAAAGCAGTAGAGAAACCTCTGCTTTGGAAACCCCAAAATCACATATATCCATATGTACAGTTAGTTATTTATTTACTTATTACTATATTCCTAAGAATCTTTGCATGCACATAAATTTCTTACATTGGGAAATGTTAATCTTATGTTTAAAGAAAAGGGCTGGAAATCATTTCATCTAGCTTCTGCAACCAGGATGTATTCTATGACCTTTAATAAATCAATTCCTGATGGCTCAGTTTCCCCATTTGTGAGATTTTGATTAATAATGACCCTTAATAACACTTCTGTAGTTCAGAGCAAGGTGGTGAAAGTGAAGGCCTAGTCCTGACCACTTTTACTTCAGTAGGTAGCACTTAATCCTGAGAATAATTTTATCAACCTCAGTAGAATTACTCAGCTGAGACGTTTACATGATTAAGGATGGCTTGTTTAATATCTGTAAAGCTTTTCAATTCTTGAGGTTTAAGATGGCATTTAAGTGAAAATTGTTTTTTTCTTTATGAAGGTCTCATTTTAGGCCAGACTGCTTCTTGCCAACCCAAATAATTAAGCACTCTCTATGAAGATGGAAGAGTTGCAAAAGTTTGATGCCACTTGGCTATGGTTAAGGTATTTTTTCATTTGGAGGTAGAGTGGAGAAGAACTTGTTGTATATGTGTCGTTTTTGCCAGCATGGGTTTACACCTTCAGGCAAAGACTCAGGTTGACTGATGACGTTCTCAGCTAAGGTGGACAGCAAAAGCCTCTCTAAAATCTGGCTCCTATACAGTCATATACATCCAATGTGACTCATTCTTTATTGTAGTGGCATGCAATAATGTTACAAGAGCTATGGCAGTGTCCAAAACTGATGATGCACTCCAAATGAATTTCTTGGTGAGCGCAAAACAACATTCTGGTGAAAATTAAAAGTCTGAGAAACATTTGTACAATCTCCTGGCTGTTTTCAGCACTTCAGATCTCCCTTTTTATACCAGGAACCCAAGACATTTTTCTTTAGCATCTGAACAATGACACGCCTCAGAAATTGTGACACACAAGTGCTCTATCAAAATGCATAGCAGAGGAATTTTCATGTAGGTTCCTCCCACAGCTTCAGGACACTTCCTGTGGATGGCTCAATAGGCAATTTAGAGAAAACTCTTGACTTACTAGTGGCAGAAATCTGTTTTTCTCTATCTTTGTGTAGATACTGGAAGCTATATTAGGTGCAATGCAGTGAGGATTCAAGCTATGAGTCTCTCCAGTATTTTTCTTTGATAAGCCCACAGTGCTTATTGTGTTCATAACATTATCTAGAAGTTCCCTAATTAGTATTTTGTACCACTTGATCCATTATTTCAGTGCAGTTTTCAGCTGGGCCTAGGAAGTGATAACTACCGTGATCATTCTTTTGCTTTTTTATTTTAAAAAATCAATACTATAGTCATTTTCTGCCCTTTCTGTTACCTCCTCAGATTTTCAGTTACTTTTCCAAAGTATTTTTCTTGTATAAAATTAAATCAATTACTGTTGATCTTGACAAGTAATGACACATGCCCTATGAACTAGTAGTTCTTTTTGTGCTCTGAAAGCAGTCTTTCATGGAGCAACTGTGTTTATTTGTTCTTTTAATACTGCTTTCTCCAGGAAATAGTAAATGTAACTACCATGCCTTTTGATATACCAGAAACCTCTTCTGCTGAGCTTTCAGTACAACTTTCTATCAGATTGTGCTCATTACTATTACATTATACTACTAGATATTTTTTTTAATTCCACCTTTTTTTTTTTTCCCCTAAAATTCTTTACCCAGCAAAGATCTTAAGCACTCCCTTAACTTAAATCATATAAATGCTAGTACTGGTAATACTATCTCACAGGCTTTGTATTATACATATATGTAGATGCTTTCTGAAGCTGAAGTTAGTGTCTTTGTCATGTTGCAATCAGTTAACCCAATATATACCATCATAAAATCACCTACCAGCTCTTTTTTTTGTTTTTCGCCATGATCTGGTCCGTGGTGACAGGGCTAGGGTGAGCTTATAGGTGGGGGGAAGGATGAGGCTCAGAGGGAGTAGCCAGTGTCAGACACAGCCCCAGGATGTCTGGGCAGGACCCTGGGGACAGGATGGGATGTCAGCCCATGGGCTGAGATGCTGCGGTACATGAACTGTTTGCACGCTGAATCATAATGAACCAAAAGAATTTCATGCCTCCTGAACGGTCAAAGTCAAGTTATTTCCTTTCTGTATTTACAAACAAAACTGAAACTTTCATTTTTTCAAAAACTCCTTCATTAATTTCAAACAAGTTAAGAGAGATGAAAACAAAACAAATTGGTCTTTTGCTTCTCTCCAAGTTTTTGTTTCTGTATTTTTCCAGTGAGGAAAAGAAAAATCTTTTTGGGTCTACCAGCCAAGTGAAAAATCAATTAGTGTCTATTTGTTAGGATTAGCTGTCAAAGAATGTATGCATTTGGGTGTTATTTCTTCCCCAAAATAGGACATACCATGGACTACAATGCCACTGGATTTTTGTTTACACTTCTCCAATCAAGGTAGCATTTTTAGCACAATTTCTCAAGATGCGGGGGGGGGGGAGAAGAAAAAGAAAAAGGAGAACTAAGTCCATCTACATTTAAAGGAACATACATATAGCTTTGAAAAAAATAGTGATTTGAAGATAATCCTACAAAATCCAGGACTTAGAGTTCTTTTTACATGAAACCTCAAAGTGAAACTTCATTTGACCCCCTCATTTAGTGGAATTCTGTTTGGCCACTATCAAATTCAACTGCTCACACATAAGTTGGACTGGATTTATTCCCCCCTCCCCCACCCCAGATAAGAAGCTAATTAGAGGGTAAAGAATATCATATTGTCTCCAGACAGAGCTTGGCTAAGCATTGTGCATGATCTTTCTCTGCCCCTCTTTTTGTAATAGCTATAAATTCCCTCTCAAAACCTTTTGTGGTTTTTTTTCTTCTAGTATACCTTTAAGCTGCAGCCTGTTAAACATTTTAGTGTCAATACATTCAAGTAAACACTAAACAAGGAATTAGTCCCAGTTACAAATAGGAGTTTGCTAGGTGAAGAAGTAATAACATGTGGCCAAACCATGAGCTGCTATGAAGTAGTCCAGCTCTACTGAGTTTCTGCTTATAACAGAGAAGACACTGATGCAAAACCTTCTCTGTTGGGAGCCACTCAAGAAAAGAAACCTGAGAAAAAAATGCATATTCAAGAGTAGCCTAAGGAAGGCAGCTTACAGGTAAAGGATCAGATAAAAACCCCATCATCTCACTGCTGCCACCTGAGCTGTTCACTATGGAAAAATAACAACTGATGCACAGGAAAGTTGCCAAGGAAGACAGGAAAGCACAGCTTCTTATGAACACTGCCTTGGACTAGTTAATATTCATCAGCAAAGGTCAAGGCCTTAAACAGAATGCATACTTCAGGAAATTGTATGGAATACCAAGAATCAGAATAGCCCAGAAGTGTTGAACTTGGAATTCAAGGGTCGAGGTTTCTAACACCTGAAATTTCATCTGTGACTGGATGTTCAGGTGTTAGATTGGTTTCTAATTGCTCTAAATTTTCTGGGTTTTTAATCTGTGCACATAAACCTAAGAAGCTGCATGTCTGAAAAGCATAATTATTAATTACCAGGAATCCAATGTATTATTATTTTGTTTAATGCTGATGGACTGAATTGTTTGATGGGTAAAGACAGTCAAGTAGCAGTGATTGGCAGGATTAAACCAGTTTCACTGAATGGGGACAGGAAGGATTTTACTCAAGGAAATGGCAGTGAAACCCATTCTAATAAATAACTGAGCTGAGTTGACTTAAGCACTTATAATGCCAGTGTCTGTGATAAGCAATGGAAACATTAATATAAAATGCTTCACCATAAACGAATACGGTAGGGTTCAGAATGATATATTGCAGCACAGCCATCCCTAGCATGGCATGCTTTTAAAGTGATGTTTATAATCATTATTATTTTGGTAACAATAGGGGGAAAAAAGAACAGAACAGCAAAAATTGTTATCTGCTAAAGAGGAACTGCAATAGCAAAGTTTCCTGATAAGAACCTACATAAGGATTTAGCCACAGTAAGAGAACAACTGTGCTCAGATACAAATGCAGTAACTAAGAACGTGGTTGTAGCTTGTTCATTTCTAATTCGAGCTGTATGATACAGTCAGATGGTGAAAGCAGTCATTTCATGAAATAACTGAAATTTTCAGACATTTTGAGAAATGACCAGCATTATGGCTGTTCTATTACACTCTTTGACTCTTTCACTCCATCATTAAGTTAAATGACTGGTGTTATTGTGAGAGTCATATTGGTGTGATTTTTATCACTTACATTTAGGCATCTGAACTTAGACGTACGGGTCAGTTTAGGCTTTCACAGTCACTGAAGGAAGGGTGACATGTCCAGATGGCAATCCAGCTGATCTACCTTAGCTACCTGGTTTTGGATGAGATGAACCATCCTTTGGATATACTGATCTCT